>NC_052619.1:5011479-5611479 GCF_016545825.1 Eucalyptus grandis | reverse complement strand
ACGCGAAAGGACCCCACAAATGAACCCGGTCCATGTCCCATCCAAAAGTCGCCAAGATCGAATGAGACAGTGCACTTTAAGTCCTAGGATCTCAATCTTGCGTAAGCAAATGGCCAGCCAACCGTGAAATTACATATGCTTGGACCACCCGGCAGAGAGGCGGGTACTGTGTGAGAGAACAAAGGGTCGGCCAATTTCATGGTTATTTCCTATTTTTAGTCTTCACATGCTCGGATGCACGTGAACATATCGTGCTTGTTTGTCCAAGTATGTGACGCATTCTTGAAAGGGCCTTAAAATGGGTATTTTGAGCCGAATATGAAGGCGCTTGACTGTTGACAATATCCCCACATAACTTGCATAAGTGGAAGTCGCGAGGCCTCGTCCATCCCTTGCGGTTCCTGAAGGACGCTTCCAATACTAGCGGTGCTGCTAAATGACATATTCATCGTCTAATAGGTTAGGAAGTTGTTTTCATAAGTGTCTTTGATACGAAGGCAAATGATTTGTAATGTTTCGAAAATATGAAAAGAAAAACAATTCCATGCACGATATACGTACTATTACTATTAGAGAAGCGTCACGTGAACTTATTTTTCAGTTGATTGCAAAAGGTCATTCAAGATCCTTAATCCCACCCCCTTCCTCGTCTCTCTCCTCTCTTCACTATTAGTGCACGTCTCCATCAGCCCCTTCCGATGTCATCGTCCTCCACTACGACATCATCTACTTCAACCTCCGTCATTGTCTCTCTCTCTCTCTCTCTCTCTCTCTCTCTCCATTGTGTCCACGACGAGAAGATGACGATGACGTGCCTCAAGTTCCTCTGCGAAAAGACTTGAGGCTCGCGGCTGACCTTGGTGGAAATGATCTAATGCCGGGGACCTGTTCTTGACAAACGAGTTTAGATCACTTGGGGTTGGCACCGGTAATTGCGAGAGGGGAAGGGTGGAGGCAACTCCAGCTCCATTGGTTGTATCCCACTAAGAAATATCATAATTATCTCGTCATATATTAGCCTAAGTAATGACATGAAAAATATGATCAGTCCAATCATTCTATAGTCCATACCTCAGCAATAAAGGGTCTCTTAATAGGCTTTTGCATTCTACTTCCTCTAAATCTCGCGATGGGTGCAATGTGTCTGTCCCTTAGCCCGAAAAATCCGGAAATTTACCAAGACATAAACACGTCGAATCCACATGATTTTTCACAACTGTTTGATATTATTATTATTTTTCCGTGACGTTTCTCCTAACAAAATTCCAGATGTCATTTCTTGTCTTGCTATATAAAATATATATATTATATATTATGGCCTGGGGCCCAATTAATATTGCCAAGGGAGGATCACATGCATCCCAGTACCCAAAGATACTAGACAAATTGGGGAATTGAAGGAGAGAGACAGACAGACTGAATCAGCAACGGACAAATGAAAACGTAAATGGGCGTCTCATATTATATATAAATTCTCTCAGGATCTCTTAAAGTTTTCATTTTGAGCGCGCAAGAAATGACGAAATAATTGTTTTTTCTTGCTTTTTCTTGGAGGTGGTTTCTGTCTGACAAAGAAGCTGAGATGAGCAAGGCCCCCTCAAGCTCTTTCCAGCAAGAAATCTTCTCGATGTTTTCTAGAGTTGAATGAGGTTCCAAAGCCGAAAGCTTTTATTCCCCTGAATCTTCCCTGAGCTGCTCTCTCCCTTTGGATTCATCCCCAAGCCAACACCCCTTTCTTTTTCCCTTTAAATTTTTCCTGCTCATGGCCATTGAAAAGCGTTCGTCAATGGAATCTGCTTTCCAGCGGCATTCGAAGTGACGAGAAGGTACTTGCTCCGTAACCCTTCGGCGTCCTTCCTCTGTTTGCTCTGTGCAAGTGACACTTTTTGAGCGACCCATGTCGCAAGTTCTTGTTTTTTTTGCGTGTTGTGAGTATTGAGGTTGCGCCGCTTGCGGGGTTTGCCTTCTGGGTTCTGGGTTTGCATTGAATCGCTCACGCGACACACCCGCGTTATGGACTCTTCGGTTTCGCGTCGCGCTAGTGTAGCCCAAGAAGGTAGCTTGAGCCGTGTTATGTGTGGTTTTGTTGAGTTCGGATTTAGTTTTCGAGTAATTCTGGTATAAGTAGGACACGGAGGATCTTGGAGTTTCCAGGAGGTTATATGGCATTCGTGCAAAGATTTGGGGAAGTTAAAAAGATGTCTTGTTTCCCTCTGGATAGTTTCTATAAATGTGGGAAGGGAACGGTGGAAAAGAGCATATGACTGTTGGGACTTTATTAAATTTTCTCCCTTGAGTATTGCGATATTGTTCTTTATCTTTTTTGGTCTTGTTTGGAGTAATCTAGTATGACATCTGGCGACGAATCGTATAGCAAAATGACTTGCGAGGAGCTTGGCTTTCTGTTGGGTTTGTAATATTTGGCCTGGTATGACTAGACCCTTGAAGGGGGTGACGTATGGATGGTTGATGTTTATTGCTCTTGGCACCATTGAGTAGTGAAAGAGATGCTAAGCTTGCTTTTGACGTTGTTTTAGCCATCAGATATTTTGATTTTAAACATCTGGATCTTGTTCTTTAGCATTTGGAAACTTTGTCTCCCATATTTGTAAATCCAGTCGAGAGATTCTATTCTCATAGATAATTTATTTCTGATAGTTATTAATCATTGCTTCTGCTAAGGAAACAGATTATGTTTTAGTTTGCACTGCAAGTTGAGGGGAATCATCTGTCAACTGTTCTAGAAAATCAGATAGTGAGAGTATCTTTGCTTCAACAGTTTGAAATTTGAAGAACGATGATATCTGTGCTAGAAGATAAACTTCACATATTGTCCTACTATTGGGTGAAAATCCGTGTTGCTGCTGACTTGACTATGTGTAATCTCGGCAGTCATTATGGACAAATGCAAAATCTTTTTTACCTGAAAATTACCTATTATCATCCTTTTGCTGATTGTCAGCCCTTTTTTGCTTGAGAAGAAAGGGGAGGGGTTTGCAAATTTTGTGGGTAGGGTTTCTTGGTTGGGGGTTGTCTGCCATCAACTGTAGCTTCTATACTTTTTGATATTTTGGTTTCAAATGGTTATTGTATCTTTTGCAATCAGTCTTTCCACAGGTGTTCTAATATTTTGAGAACAGCAAAGTGAGACAAACACCCCCCTCCCCAATGCAGGCGGCGGGAACCCCCCAAAACAAAACAAATGATATAGTTTTCAATGTGTCCAATACTTCTGAAGCAGTAATTGGGAAACAATTGACCAAATTTTCTCTCTTTGCATTTAGAAACATTCCCTAACAAGCCATTACTTTATGTTTCTGTTGTATATTTATGAGCAACTGGGTCCATGAAGTGCTGTTCCTTTTCACTTGGTTAATAATTTCCCATTTGTGGGCGACTGAATCGGAGAAGTGCTGGTCCTTGCCATTTGGTTAATATTTTCCCAATAATTTTCAATTTGACCAGCATTGGATTTGAAAACTCTAGTTCAGACTCGATTTTTTTAATGCTATATAAAAAATAAAAAAACTGTCATTTTCCTGGTTTGTCTCAGTTACTTGAAGTATTCTATTACTTTCATTGCTTGGTTTGAAATTCGTCAATTCCATGTACTTGCTATTTATTCAGTATCAGAGAGCAAGATTGGTTTTAATTGTTTTGTTAGCGTACGATGTATTCCATATCTGATAATTTAAGAAACTGTCGATATACAACATAAGTTAACTTGGTTGCAGGCAATACAAAAGGAAACGTGTATTGGTGTTGGATGTTTCCTGAGCAAGGATTAAAGCATATGGAATGTTAAAGTATCTATAAGTCTTTACATAATTAGCTAGAGAGACATTCTTTAGTGACCATTTGTGATTTTTCAAATTCTCCTTTATTAGCTGGGAAAATTGTTGACTACATAGGCAGAAGCTCGACATAAAGTACAATACCTAGGTGAACATACTTGACAGCATTCTTTTCCTTTCACATTGCAGATTGCATGATTTGCCAGCAGTTGGAATTGGAGAAACCATCATTAGACATGGAGTTCACGACTACCCCAACACCACCCATCAATGGCCACACTTCCCTTAATTCTTTCACTTCTAACTTTACAAAATTCAATTCTGCACTCACAGCTGGGCTGTTGAACCCAATGTCACCGCCACCCCGATCAAGCCCAACCTTAATTGAGATGATGGCTAACGAGGCAGACATCCAATCTAGTAATCACATTCTTCCAAACCCTTCCGTTCCTGTAGCGCCAAAGTTCCAAATATCAGCCGAAGACAAGCAGGTCTTGGCTATGCAAAGATTATCAGATATTTTAGCCGCCAGAAGTCCTGGGAACCAGTTTAATGATGCTTCATCAAGCGACATAAAGCTAGCATTGACTTCCAAGGACGGGATCACCGTCAGCATGAATGTGCACAGGCCAATACTCATGGCACATAGTCGCTTTTTCGCAATGAAGTTGTCTGACAGATGGATAAAGCAGCAGCGAGTTTCAGGGCCATACATCGTTGAGATCGCTGATTGTGACGATGTTGAGGTGTATATTGAGACGTTGCGCTTGATGTATTGCAAGGATTTGAGGAAGAAGCTTATGAAGGAGGATGTCACCAGAGTCCTTGGTATCTTGAAGGTGATGGTTCAATCTAGTAGTCGCTTCATTCCATCCATGGGTCGAATTCCAAATTTTTGTATACTTTCTTCTGTTCCCTCTCTCTCTCTCTAAAAGAGATTTAAATGGAACCAACTGACATGGACTGTAAAAGATTATAGTTTCTGATCTTGTTACTGTTCTACAGGTGTCAGCTGCCATTGGATTCGATGCTGGGGTCCTATCTTGTTTGGAGTACTTAGAAGCTGCTCCATGGTCTGAGGATGAAGAAGACAAGGTGGTTTCGTTATTAACCGAACTCCGTCTTGATGGAGCTGGGGCAGCTGAAGTTCTAAAGAGAGTCTCTTTGAAGTCAACAATGGGATGGGAGAGGAAAGAAGCGAGAATGGAGATGTGCTGCTCAATCTTTTACACGTAGTTCTGGGAGGAAAAGACGAGAGGGCGAGGCGGGACATTAAATTGCTTGTCTCGAAGATGCTCCGGGAGAATCCCTCTCTTGGCAATCTGCGAAAGAAATCTTTATATTCAGCATGCGACATGTGTTTTCAATCGCTGCGTCATCATTTCCTACAGGCCATGGCATCAGATTTTACAGACGTAGGCCAGATTTCACGCCAGGCCGATAACTTGCATTGGATGCTGGACATTCTCATAGACCGGCAGATTGCGGAGGAGTTTCTCAGAAAATGGGCTTCTCAATTCGAACTCTCCAAGGCACATTCTTCTGTCCCTGCCATTCACAGGTTCGAGGTCAGCCGAGTGACAGCCCGATTGTTCGTTGGCGTCGGGAAGGGGCAGATATTGGTCCCAAAGGACACGAGGAGCCTGCTCTTGCAAACATGGCTGGTCCCATTTTACGGGGATTTCCCATGGATGAGAAAGGCGTCGAAGGGTCTCGACCGGCACCTGATTGAAGAGGGTCTTGGTAGCATGATCCTCACTCTGCCTTTGGCTCAGCAACAGGAGATTTTCCTTGGTTGGTTCGAGAGGTTCCTGAACTCGGGTGAGGATTGTCCGAATATTCAAAGAGGGTTCGAAGTTTGGTGGAAACGGGCATTCTGGAGGCGCAACAGGGAGGAAGGACGGCCACGGCCATTAAGGATTACAGTCGCGACCATCGATAAGCGATAATAACCGAAACCGCTTGTTCATACTCGGATTCTTGGGAGGTGATGGTCACTGGATAACAGTTGATGTTATTGCATTGTCCAGCACATATCTTTGATTGAGAAGCTTGCCTGGCATATACCAGTTCATCTTTTTGTTCTCGATGCTATGTACAATGATAATTTTGTTCCAGAAGGCAGTAGTTGTCTTTTTTCTGGTGTTTATCTTTTGCTTTTCTTTGTCCTTTTTCCATTTTCAGGGCAACCAGTACTTCTGGAGTTCTTGTCCAGTGACTCACCATCCTTCTAAGCTGGGTGATATTTTTGCAAGTGCAAGGGTTATGCATACACATGTAACTCTTTCTACATGTTTGAAAGTGAAAAAAAAAAAAAAACCACCTTTTTTATAAGAAAAGTCATATTTTTCCCTACTTTTTACTTTCCCTCAAATAAATTTGAAAATGGAAAAAATATTTTAAGTTTTAAAATTTTTCTAGAAAAAGAGAAGTACGATTTGACAAGTCGATTGTTATATATCTTGCATGGTCTCACCCGTTATCCACCGTTTAAAAAGAAAAAATTCGAATAAGTTGCTTAAAACAAATTGATAATAAGCCATTAGGAGTGATCAATTCCTGATCTGGTCCGATTTCACCTAAAAATCGAGAAGTGGATCAAGAGGACTGGTTCCCAATTTTTGGAACTGGGGACCGGACTGGCTGATCTTGTTCGGTCTGGTCCGGTTCCATAGAATCGATCACTTAGCAAAAAATTAAGAAAAATACAAGAGTTGTTATTATTTTTAGGTTATATTACTATTTTTTAGAAATCAAAAATATATTTTTAAAAAAAAGAAATCAATCCAATCCAATGATTCAGTCTGGTCCGGTTTCCCTTTGAAATTGGGAACCAAACTGAGAATCACCTATTCGATTTTTATGGAATTGGGAACCGGACCAAATCGGCCGGTCCGATCCTATTTGAGCAATTCCAATTTAGGTGGGTCCGACATATGTACCCCTACTTTAGACAATTTACATATTTTCACAAAAGATGCCCCACATTTCCTCTATTTTTTTTTTTTTTTCCAGCTAAGCAAGTAAGGCTGATATTTGTAATAGAATAAGTTGGTGTCGGTACCAAGCTGTTGCGTTTTGATGAGCATAAAGGTTGGCCCAAAAGCATAGAAAAGTAAGCTGAGACTCGGCTGTCAGCACCACTGCAAATTGTGCAATTTTCAGCGAATTAATTTTACTCAGATTAATTAACAAGTGATAAAATAAAAGAGTAAAATACAAAAAGGGTGGAATGGGGTGAGAGAGGCTCGAACTCTCGACCTCAGGATAACTCAGAAGCTATGAGACCTACGCGCTAGCCAACTGCGCCACCACCCCTTGATGTTCCGTTTTACACTATAATATTTAATCGATAAAGTCTGAGTGTTTTGATGTCTCCAAATTATGTATCAAATTGTATTATAATACTGTTAAGCGTGCCAAAACTGATTTAGAAATTGATTTATAAAATTTTGACCTAGCTTTAAGAAATGGATAGTATAAAATGACTAATAATGATCCGCATGTGGATCATATGGAAAGTTAATCACAATAGATATGACATTATTCGATACTTTACATGTCAAGAGGTGAGCTTTCATAGGGACGCCTATTTGATTGAGGATCAAGGTTTGTCGTGATTCTTTCTAATCATGCATGTGGTGTAAATCTTACTTGATGGATCGTCGTTCCCTATTGAGTACACGAAACGACTCTACGTGTGTCATTTCTTGTAGCCTACGAGTTTTGTTGTTTTTTGTTTGTCAAAACTAGGTCAATTTGCTAATTCCTATAGGCATTACTGAAGAGATCTTTTATATTGATCCTCATGGCGATAATGACCTATCGACTTCAAAGGTTTTGACTAAGTGTGGTAAGATGGAACGAGAGACTTCATGCTTCATAAAAAAAAATTAAATCACGGGTTTATTTTTTTTTTCTTCGTAGCTGTTGATAATTTATGCCAAGAAAAAGCGAATGATTGCATCATGCAATGCTCACATTGGCCGGGTTTATAGTAATTGATTTATCAACTTCGAAGGTGGGCGTTATGCCTTCAAAAGCATGAAGTTTCAATTGTTGAATTTTTATGGAAGGCAATCGTTTTCAACATCAATGACCTCAATCTCATATTATTTATTTTGAATTTGGACAGTTTCGAAGATATTGTATTAAAGAAACGAGATCATCTACATTCAGGGGTAATTCTATCTGGTAAAGTTACTCCCTAGTTCAAAACATTCCTTTCTGTTTGAGAAATTTGCATCAAAATATCAATTTGCCAAACACTCTTTGGACCTCTCTCTCTCTCTCCACCGCCAGCGCCGCCTCCCATCGGTTGCGGTCATCACATCTTGTCCCAAGTTGCTAACTTGGGTCGCCGTCGATTTGGTTGCCATTAGCAGTCGTGCTCTCTCTCCTCCCCATCGTCGCGACCCGATGGCCATTGCCTCGCCGCAGCAATTGAGGTTGCGACCGTCCCAACATCATCGCCAAGCCTTTAGGGGCGTATGAGGCCCGATGCCTCTCCTCCTTTTACCTAGTCGAGGACAGAGGAGAGGAGGGATCGATGGGGTTATGACCTCGCCATCATTGAGGTGGCAACTTCACAACATCGCCCGAGGCCAAGCCTAGGCTCGACGACATCAGATTTGGCGACGCCCCAACTCACGATGCATGTTCGATTTTCTTATCATTGATGTATTCAAATTTGAGGGGATATTGTGACCCGACCGTAAAGAGTGCGAAATGCAAGAGGATTCCAATCCATTATTAAAACAAAGAACAAGGACTTATCATAGGGTGGACTAGGGCACGCAAGCGCTTTAGGACAAGATGCACACCTCGCCGACTAAGGACAGAGTAGGAGCAAAAGAAACCGATCACTTTGCTTGAATGCCCACCAAAAGACAAGCCGACTTAGTTGGAAAAACTACTCAAAAAAGGCAGGCGATGCTGTTTTTCCTCGTTGGCGTGCTCAATTATTGACATCTTTTCTCTTTTTTTTTTTTTAAAGAGAAAAAAAATACCCATCTAAGCAGAGGCTAATAATAAAATAAATTCATATATTTCCATCCGAATGGTGGTCCGAAATGAACCTCAATTGCTCATCCCCACCGGCCTTTCTAATGCCGACGGTTCGCCCCTTTATATTATAATCGGGTTGCATCGTCATCGGATCTTATCGAATTTACGTCGGTCCGAACGTGGCATGCTTATTTTGTGTGTGTATATATATATCTTTGAAAATTCAGTACGGACATGTTCCTTAGGTGGATTGCTCTGCACAACACTTATAATATATTGAAGGTATAAATTATTATACAAATTTATAATTCTTGGACTATTTAACGAGTCGAAGTGTAAAGTCAGGTAGACACAACTAATATGTTAACTTGTTCTAACTAAAGTTATCCAAGAGTTTCGAGGCATCTTACTTGTTCGATCCATTTGTATACAAATACGAGGAGTCCCTTTTTTTTTTTTATTCTATATACACTATGCTGGTTTTATTTTTATTTTATGGCAAGATTCTCTTTCATTATGGTTGGTTTCTTAATCCAGTCGGCAAGCAAAGGTGATATGATAAACTAGTCAAGTGACTTAACTTTGTACCAAAGATTGACGTCAACATTTTTTTATCTGCTTTTGCATTTGAAAATTAAGAACTAGTGCAAGCTTTATTGATATTTACTTAATCATGAAGTACATCAATTGCTATCATCAACATCATCATTGTCATTATTTCTGATAAACTTATACTGTAAAATCAAATTGTCAAGATTGCCACATGTTGTCGTGGCACATCCTCATTTCCTCATCTGAGCTTCAAAGCTCTATTAGGGGATGCTGGAGTAATATTCATAAATTGCAGGGGTATCAATTATAATTTTGTCGAATTTCAAGGTGTTTCAGACCATCAACTTTGACACAGTTGCGTAACTACTCAATGATTTAGGAAAATTACAGATTATTCCATCATTTTTAGCAATGTTACGCCGTAGCCTTGGAATTTTGAAAAATTACAGATTACTTCCGTTAATTTTGGTTTTTGTTATAATCGCTAGTTTATTTCGTCTAGAAGAACCGCTTAATGTTCCTTAAAAGTAGAATTATTCATTTACCTTGACCAAAAATTCATTTAGTCAACCATCAATCCTTTTTCTCTCTCTCTCTTTTTGAGGTCATTGACCATGTAGCTTATTTTGGTCAAACATTTGAGTTAGTTCATTTTGAAATGACAATTTACGACTATGGAAACACGCTAGTTGACTACCGCAACGGAATTCAGAGTTTGGGGGAATTAAATTTTGACTTTCAAAGTTGAAGAGCCATTTTGTAACGCTATCGAGGTCGAGAAGGATAATATGTAACTTTAAAAAGTTCCGGGGTCAATTGTGTTATGATGCTAAAGTTCAAGAAGGGGTAGAAGGGTTCTTCCTTTTCATGAGTAAAAGGGCGAGGAGAGGCGACCAACACTAGTGACTCCTCTTGGACGGCACCATATAAGATCACATACTCGCTACAAGATCTTCAAATTGAGTCATACTTATCTTGTATCAACTGCCATTCAAAAGTCAAAGATTGACAGATTTATCGTCACAACCCACCAAGATGCTAGTGGCCAAACAACGCGACATAAGCCGTCCATATGCTCACTCACGACATAAATTGAACTCGCAATCACATAGAAGACAAGTAAGCAGTCATGTTGACTCTGCAATCATGAATCGACTCGAGGGGATCGCCGTGTTTCGGTGAACTTGGCAAAACCAAAGGACTAGAAATAGTGCATTGATGATGTCGGTAATGTTCAAGCGCTTTCGCTTCTAGAAGGGAGAAGACCTTACAGAGCAATGAACGAGGTGATGAAGAATTTTCAGCAATTTGGACCGAGCACGACTAGAAGATGTACAAAGAGGAGCTTTCTCGAAGGTCTAACTTGGACTTTCTTAACGCATGAGCAGCGGACAAAAAAAGAAAAAAAAAACATATCACAACAAAATCTAGAAGATCATCCTATAAAACCCATTTCGAATATCATTTTGCGGAATAGAATGGCTAGTAAAAGCTAAGGCTATGTCACTGAGGCATGCATAATACACGACATCATCGATGCGGTACAGTCTTGATCCAACACGAAATAAAGAGCTCATTGGTAAGGGATCCACCGCAAGTCGAGAGATTCGATCAGATACGCAAATCCAACTCAAAAGAGCATATAATCCGAGTTAATTCGATTTTCCGATTTGAAGCAGCTTTTCATGTTTGCAAAAGGTTTTTCTTTTGACCTTAACCTTCCATCAAAAGAAAAAGTTAGAAAAAAAAAAAAAAAGAGAAGAAAAAAAGAAAACGCACATTGGAAAAGAGAAATTCAGAAATTAAAAAAAAAATTAAAAAAGGGAAATGGCCGACCTCATTTGCAATTTCCACTGACCTAATGGAGCGGCAAGAAAAGTCAAAAAGCCCCGTCGCCTTCACATTTTTCATTTTTGCAATGCGCGCCCTCCCCCACGATCTTCGGATGAGGACGAGTCAAATAAAGCGACCTCATAATGGCGCTTGACTCGCGAGTCCCTACATTTCTGCCATTTTGCACAAATGTCCCTCTCGCATTAAAGCGACCTTACAACGAGGCTCCACTCGCGAGGCCCTGCATTTCTGCCATTTTGCGCAGACGCCCCTCTTTTTCCCCGCCATCGATCAATCCCTGTCTCCCATTAACTAACTCGAAAGCAACCCGATACTTCCGGTATGGGACTCGTTCTACGGACTCGTTCGGTCGGGAGAGTCGGACAACGGCGCATCACTATTCGATCTTTCACATCCGATGCGCTCTGTATTTTTTTAGCAGAGCCATCTCGAAATCAAACTGATCGGACTGAATTTGGAACCGGATTCTTAAAGTTTAAAAATTCCAATTTTTCTTCTTTAATCTCTATTTTTCTTTGATCTGTTCAATCACATTCAGACGCTTCACGACTCTCTATCGGTCAGGGTTTGCCATATTCGCTTTTGACCCGTCTTCATTCGTACTTTTCTTTAAATCGTTTTATCACTCATATTATTTTACTGTGAAAAATGAAACAAATAAAAGAACAAAAGATAAGTTTTGAGTAAATCCTCCAATTGGACTGGAAAATAGGAGAGATTCGATGATAAATATGGTAAGTTA
Source organism: Eucalyptus grandis (assembly GCF_016545825.1). Lineage (NCBI taxonomy): Eukaryota > Viridiplantae > Streptophyta > Magnoliopsida > Myrtales > Myrtaceae > Eucalyptus > Eucalyptus grandis. The sequence goes on along the minus strand of NC_052619.1, from coordinate 5,599,530 downwards.
CAAATTCCAAAACCGGAAACTACTTTCCCTTCCGAACTTATCTACTCTAGAACTGATGGCTGGAGACCAAAGCACAAGGGTGGGGGAACCGGGTTCGCCTTTTTGCACTGCGCCACGTGGCGAGCTGGGAGGCGCCCAACGGACACGGGTGCTGGGGAGTCCCAGGGAGGCGGCCGGCTCCCTTCCACGCACTCCCCCACCACCACCGTCGCTCCATTTAGTTGCGGCCGCGCTCCGACCCGATCAAACTCTCTCTCTCTCTCTCTCTCTCTCTCTCTATAACTTCCATTTTTGTCGGACGATCTTTGCCGATTCCCGGCTGATATTTCCGCGGATTGGACTCTCCTCCACCTCCGATCCCGGCGATTCTTCCGACCGGCGGCGAAGAGGATAGTGAAGGTTCCGGCGCGGCGGGAGGGGAATGGCCGGCGCCGGTCGTGTTCTGCTTCGGTGGTGAGCGGCGGCGGCAGCTGAATCGAGCTCGGGTTTTTTCTTTCCAGAGCTCGTTCGCGGCGGCGGCGGCGGTGGTGCGGTGGGTGGGGCGGTGGTTTTCTCGGGTGGGGAGTGCGAGTTGCTTTATTTGGTCGAGATGATGGGCGGGAGCTTGTTCCATTACCGGAAGCACTCGTGGCCGCCGGAAGAGTACATCAACAGATCGACTCTGCAGCAGGCGAGTGTCCCCTCTTTACCTGTTGATGGAACCGTGCGCTCTTGTTTTTGCTGATTTTTCTTTGCTTGGGGGAATTCGGCATTCTGTTCCGGCGACGATTCGAGTGAAGTGGCAGGGATCGAGTGCCGTAACTTGATAGCTTTTTATTCGCTTGTATCACCTTCAGCAAGCAGTTGATCATTAGGAAGATGGGTATTTGTTCGGCATTGTACTTCCGTTGAAGCGCGTGATGAGCGTATCATGGATCTTATTTCAGAAGTTCCTGTCTTTCATGCATAATCCGAAGTTTCTTTGAACTTGTGTTCTTTTTTCTTTTCTGGGTATTGTTTGTTTGCTGAGGAGTCAGGGTGCTCGATCTTGGGCTTTCCTTTTACTGATGAATTTTGATGGGGCGTTTCACAGTTTGACTTCGATAGTGCTGCTCCTCCGGAGCAAGCATGGAGAAGAAGATTAGACAGTCATGCGAATATTCTCAAAGAGTTCAGCATCACCTTTAGGGAGGCTGTACAAATGGTACATCTTCTATCATTCTTACATTTGTTTCTTGTGTCTATTTCTTCGTGATGCCGTGTATCTCCGCATGCGCTTTTCTTACCTTTCTTTTCCTTGGATTCTATAGCTGGCCTTTTTCATCTTTCATGATTTTTTGATCTCCTAAATTTGTAGGTTCGACTGGGCGTACGCCTATGGTCTTATGTTAGAGAAGAGGCATCCCATGGAAGGGTACTTTCCCTTCTAGCTAAAGCAATTTCCTTTTTTATCTATGAGATATCAATTCTCTGTAGTAAGTTGTGACATTGCAATTTGCTTGTTGATATTCTATACGCCATGTGCAGAAAGCACCTATTGATCCTTTCACGCGAGGGAGTTGCAAGCCATCTGCATCTCAAGGGGTTCCTCTAGGAGGGATGGGGTATGTTCTTCGTAAAGCATGATCTTTTCATCCCTTCATAGAACTGCTCTATCTTTTTATCTCATTGGGTTTATTTTGCAGAAGTGGTAGCATATCCAGAGGGTTTAGAGGCGAGTTCAGGCAGTGGCAAATAATTCCTGGTACACATGAAGCTTCACCTGTCATGGCTAATCAGTTCTCTGTAAAGCTCTGCTCTTCAAATAGTATATAAACCTATCGTATGCTTTTTGGTTTTATATTTGATGATGTAACTGATTTTAAAGAGTGAGTTTACAGCTGATGATATAATGCAATTTAGATAATCCAAATATTTCAGATGTTTAAATTATGAAGTCATCCCTCTTGATGTTTGAACTTCTGTTGGATAATTTGGTTATTGGGGTTCTACAGATTTTCATATCTCGGGATGGGGGAAATAAAAGTTATGCATCAGTCTTGGCTCCAGGCCAGCACGAAGGGCTAGGGTGAGATGAAAAACTTTTGCATTTGAATCTTTTCTGATGATCTTACTGCTTGTCCTGTAGTGAAGAACTCACGAGGCCCTTTATGTTGTTAATGTGAAATCCTGCCCACCATTTATAACTGTTTTGTCACATTTATAGTATTGGTTGTGGAGGCATGGACCAAAGGAAAGCAATAAAAGAGAATAAGAATGGGATATTCTCCTGACAAGCTAGCACTCCTATATTTCCGAGAAAAAATTTATGAATTGTATGTGAAACTTTCTGGCACTCCATCGTATAATTGCTAATCACATTCTTTGAAAAGATAAACTAGCTTGGGCAGGACATTAATGTTTCTTGATTGAAGGATGGGATTCTATCTTTTGTTTTTGTTTCTTTGACTATGCTATCATATATCTACTTCCAAAGGATTGCTGGTTTTCTTGGCTGTCATTCTGTTTAGTATGCTAGGCTGTAGCAGGAGACTAATATTCTGCTTTTAAATTCATAAACCAAGAAGACTGGTTTCTTGTCTAATGCAAATTGATGAAGTGTTTTCCTGGTTATATGAAGGTATATCAACATACGCATGAGGTAGATTGGATAGAGAATCATTAATAGGTGTTGGAGGGTTGTGTGTTATGTTTTTATTTTCGGCCCAATAATTAGCATTGTTGATCTTGCAGGAAAAACAACGATCAAGGTATATCATCATGGGGTTGGAATCTGAGGCGGTCAGCGTTCAACATACCATGCTCTATTTCCTAGAGCATGGACGGTTTATGATGGTTCGTTGTTTTTGTCATTTGGTTTGGAAAATTCAGCTAATGATTTGCATCTTTCTCCAAAGGTGCATTTCTTTCTTAGTCATACTGAAGTACTTATTTATCAGGTGAGCCAGACCCAGATTTGAAGGTGTCTTGCCGGCAGATATCACCATTTGTACCTCATAATTATAGAGATAGCAGTCTTCCTGCTGCAGTATTTGTTTACACGGTACAGTTTTTCCCCCCCTCCTAAACTTGATTACACAAAGTTCCTTTTTCTGGCAGCACCAAAAGTCCTTTCATGTATTTTCACAGCTAACTCTGAACACAATTTCTTTTAAATGATGGTTAACCCATATAAAATAACAAATACGAGTCGCAGGTGACTTTGAGATGTTAAAATTAGCTAAAATCAATCTCATACTTCAATCGAAACTTGCGATTCTGCTAACCGATGATTTTTGCTTCGGGTATCGTAAACATAGAGCAAACTCCATATTGCAACTCCATATTGCAGCCAAGATTTCATTTAATCATCCTGACTTGGTGGGCAGTCTATCTAGCATGATCGACCGAGCTAAAATTTAGTGTTTTGGAATAGGTGTAAACCATGTAAGTTTTCACCAATCAACCCTGAGGGTTTTTTTTTTTTTTGTCAATCATTCCTAGTATTAGAAACAGAGAAAGCTCTCCTTTAGCCGGAAGTGGGGAGACTCTTATTCTCCCTTGAATCTATCAAAGAAGCTGCAAATTTCACAATGCAACTGACAACTTTTATGGATTCTATCGTGGACATTTTTCAGCTTTTATTACGTATAGGAGATCCTCTATGGTCGGTTAAAATAGAGCTCGGTGGGAGATCAATTTTTTAAGTTACCGGTAGAATGAGCTTATACAGTGGTAGGAACTGAGGGAACAATGCACATTTGGTTTGAGATAGATTGTTGGGCTGTTCAATACGTTCTTGTCTGCCTTATTGCTGATCCTGCCATCTCTGAAATTCCTTATTTTGAATATGATATGTGTCAGCCAAATAATTTATTGGTCCACTGCCATTATTTGTTTGCTCATTTTAGCTATTATTTTTGTTTTAGTTGGTCAACACTGGAAAGGAAAGGGCAAAAGTCAGCCTTCTCTTTACATGGGCGGTAGGCATTTATTTCTGTTTGAGAAATTCAGTAAGCCTTTTTTCTGTTTAAGTCAGGATGCATCTTTTTCTTCTACAGAACTCAGTTGGAGGGGTCTCACACATGTCAGGAGATCATGAAAATGAACCCTTTATGTGAGTATCTAGTTCTACGCACTTAGTTTTTTCTTCTGCAGCATGTGCTGATATGTACTCTATGGACTCATCTTTTTTTTCGCTAGTGGAGAAGATGGAGTTTCTGGTGTACTTCTGCATCACAGGCAAGTCATTAAAACCATGTCAGAGGTGGAGATGGGAGTTCTTACTGTATTCTGTGTCGTCATTGGCTTTGTCCTTCCTCTTTCCTTCTTTTTAAAGACAACTGCACGTGTTACTGAGGCTTAAGCACTTGCTCCAGGACTGCAAAAGGGAGCCCACCTGTGACTTTTTCAATAGCTGCCTGTGAAACTCAAAATGTGAATGTAACTGTTTTGCCCTGCTTTGGGCTTTCTCAAGAAAGCTCTATCACTGCAAAGGACATGTGGGATACTATGGCTCAAGTAAGTGTTCTTATTTGTATTGGGAGCTATATTTTTGGACTGGACATACATTTTCTCTTCCTTTGCATGTTTGATTGGATTCATTGCACCCTTTTTGCAGCCGTGATTCAAAATTTACAACTTCTATTTTGTCTTCTGCCAAAGGTTGACTTTCATGTCTGATATTATCAAACTAGAGAATTTTAAGATAACTGGTTTCTCCAATTGTGTGAAGCAGTGTCAAAATCTCCTCACACTAAGTTATTGTCTTTTCATTTGGTTGTGCCTCAAGGATGGTCAATTCGATAGGGAGAACTTCAATTCTGGGAAAAGCACGCCATCATCACCAGGAGAAACAATTTGTGCTGCAGTGTCAGCCACTGCATGGGTGGAACCCCATGGGAAGTGCACTGTTGTGTTCGGTCTTGCTTGGTCTTCTCCAATAGTAAAATTCCTTAAGGGAAGCTCCTATAATAGGTCTCTCTCTCTCTCTCTCTCTCTCTCTCTCTCTCTCTCTCTCTCTCTCTCTTTCTCTCTGTGCACATGTGCGTGCGAGAGCGGACGTATCTGGGGTGAGATCTGGATTGAGGCTCAAATAGTTGATCCAAACACATATAGAGTACATATTATCCATATGGTACTTGGAATCAGAATTTGCATAGCTCTGAAATGGGTGCGAGATATGGACATTTATTTGTTGTAATAAGGATTTTGTTAATGAGTACCACTGGAATACTTTTACAGTAACTTGATTATTTTTGCAGTTCTCAAAATATTGCTTTTCACATGTCCTGTGTAGGCAATGCTTTGAAATCAACACATCCGTTATTAAGCATGCTTAACCAATGTCCTGAGGAAACTAGCTAATAAGACCCTTTTAATAATAATATAGTGGAAAAATTAGCATATCCGAAATTAGCCTCAAGCTGGATAGGAAATACTTCACGGATTCAATTACAACCATGTAAATCTTAATGTTTTGGAAAACAAGTCGTGTCTAGTAATTAGCTTCTAAATGAAGAATTGATTTTCGTCTGTATATGCTGCCTACATAAAGCAAAGAGAACCTCTTATTTTTAAAATCTCAGTCATTTTTTTTCTCAAATATTCTTAATTACTTATCTGATAAATATTGTGTCAATGGACAAATGCGTAAATTGATAATTATATTTTATCTCTCACATGGTTCATTCTATCTTATAATAACCTCCGTAAGAGATTTTGAATCTTAAAATGTTTTCTCAATTTCTTTGAATTTTTGTTTTTTCATCAGTTATTTCTTTCCATCAATGAATGATTTTAATATTTCTTAACAAAGTGATTTTGCTTAATCTTTTGAATTTCAGTTCCGTGCACACGCAATGCATGTGCTCATTTGCTAGTATAAATTAACTCGGATACCATTGGTTCTGTTGGTATCCAGGGGAAAGGGGGAAAGATACATGATATAACTGCAAGAAATATATTGAAATGTTATGTCATTCAATGATCTATGTATTTAATTATATGATAATAGAAACTTTATTGAAAATTATGTGCATTTGCTTTTTGGTAAGATAGGGCAATCTAATAAAAGAAGCATGGTGTGTTCTGTGTGCCCATAGTACCCACCTTTCATTGTTGTTTCATGTTTCTTGGAGGGGCTAACTGAGTGTGATGTGTGAAAATTTTTGGTCATGGAATACAAGCATCTAGGTTGAATGTTTTACTACTCTTGTTAGTTTGTTGGATTTCCTTAATGGACATGCTTTGCAATTTTACAGGAGGTACACTAAATTTTATGGGACGTCAGAAAGAGCTTCTGTGAACTTGGTTCATGATGCATTAACAAGTAATCTCCTCTTCACTTGTGTTTCTTCAATTCTTTTCCCTTATTTTCTTGGTTTGTCAAATCACTTTTCGGGTTTCTGCACTCCTTTTTAGGCAGTTGGTTTAGGACTTGGTGAAAATTTCTCCTTTGCAATTTGTATATTGGAACTTGTAAAGGAGGGTTCCTAATTCTTATATGTGTTTGATGTATGTCACTGTGCATAGAGACCTTTAGGACTGAGATTTCAAGTTAAGGTCTTTTGTTTTTTTGGTTCATCCTAACCTTTTAATTTTGCTTTGTCAGATTATAAACGATGGGAAGAAGAGATTGAAAAATGGCAAGATCCTATTCTTAAGGACGATAAGCTTCCAGAATGGTAACTCATTATTTCGTGTATATATGTGTCATTTGTCAAGCATCTTGCCTGGGCAATGCACCATGTTAGTGGGATGAGAAGCTCTGCTTATCATGCATTGCGTTCCTTGAGATTGCTTGTGTGAGCAAATTACAAGCACTTCACTCAGGCTGTAAGGTGGACCTGACAGAATGATAGATTTAGTGTAAACAGATGCTTAATTCTCATCAAGACTTTTATGATAGGTCTTTGAATTTTGAAGGACCTATAGGTAGTTGAAGTTATTGAACCATTGCTTGTAAAGGATATCATCAATTTAATTTTGGGCATCACTGAACCGAAAATTATGTGCATCTTAATAGAAGCTGGATTATTTGGTGATGACTCCACTGAGGCTGCAATATGGATAGGCTGAGGCTGCAATATGGATAGGCTGGAGCACAGCATGACTCACCTATTAGAAAATGACTCTAGAAATGATTATATCTGGTTATGCACAAGCATTCTGATTTTTGTCAGCCCTGTATCCAAACATCTTTTTGTTCTTTGCAGGTACAAGTTTACTCTATTCAACGAGCTTTACTTCTTGGTTGCTGGTGGAACGGTTTGGATTGGTATTCTACACTTCTTAAATGGAAACACCCCTCATCTCCATCTCCCTAATCCCTCCCTTCCCCTCAAAAAGAAGAAGAAAAACATGCATGCATGCACCTCCACACACGCACAGACACGGACACGCGCACACGCAGAATTAACTTGCTGACACAAACAGATGCATACAGAACACTCATGGGCAGGAATAAAGGAAAATAAGATAATACAAAGAGATGAAAACAAGTAAATCAGACTCGTGATAGCATATTGTCTTGAAGGTTCTTGTTCTCTTTTTGAGTATTAAACAAATGAAAAGAAGCAATTTGGTCCTTTTTGGGAATGTTTTAATTCATGCTCTTGCATATGAATAACTAACTTATAAAAGTAAAAACTCTCTTATAATTCCACTTTGGCCTGAATAACTAACTTATAATTCCAATTTGGTCCTTTTTGGGAATGTTTTAATTCATGCTCTTGCATATGAATAACTAACTTATAAAAGTAAAAACTCTCTTATAATTCCACTTTGGCCTGAACAATGATATGGTTTCTTTGCAACTATTTTAGACTCATTGCCAAGTGAAGGCATGACGGTTGATCATCATCCAGCAAGGAAGATGGAAAAAGGAGATAAATCAGTAGTTGAAGCCAAATTGAACTGTGGAGAAAGGGGAGTAGAGCATACTTTCAGCGTTGAAAGTGAAACAAAAACTTTCCCTCAATTATCAGGGGAAGATATGTCAATGACCCCATGGAATGTGGATGATTCTCGGAATTCTTCTCATTTGTCAACAGTGCATGAAGTGCACACTGAAATGGATGACGTTGGTAGGTTCTTGTACTTGGAAGGGGTCGAATACATTATGTGGTGTACGTATGATGTACACTTTTATGCATCTTTTGCCCTTCTTGAGCTGTTTCCCAAAATTGAACTTAGCATTCAACGTGATTTTGCTAAAGCGGTCTTATGTGAGGATGGAAGAAAAGTGAAATTTCTTGCCGAGGGGAAGTCGGGAATTCGTAAGGCTAGAGGTGCAGTTCCTCATGATCTTGGAACACATGATCCATGGCATGAAATGAATGCCTATAACATTCATGACACAAGCAAGTGGAAGGATCTGAACCCAAAATTCGTGCTTCAAGTATATAGAGATTTCTCAGCGACAGGAGACATGTCCTTTGGTGTAGATGTATGGCCATCTGTTCGTGCTGCTATGGAGTACATGACACAGTTTGATCGGGACGATGATGGTCTTATTGAAAATGATGGATTTCCAGATCAAACATATGATGCCTGGACGGTTCATGGTGTTAGTGCGTACTGTGGTGGTCTGTGGCTTGCTGCACTTCAAGCTGCAGGTGCCATGGCCCTTCAGCTGGGAGACAAGGAGTTCGCTGATTGGTGCAAAAGCACTTTTTTGAGGGCTAAGCCTGTATTCGAAGAAAAGCTATGGAATGGTTCATATTTTAATTATGACAGCGGGTCAAGTAGTAATAGTAAATCTATACAAGCGGATCAGCTTGCAGGGCAATGGTACACTGCCTCATCTGGGTTGCCTCCGCTTTTTGATGAATGTAAAATAAGAAGCAGTCTACAGAAGGTATATGATTTTAACGTCATGAAAGTGAAGGGTGGAAGGATGGGTGCAGTGAATGGAATGAATCCCAACGGAAAAGTGGATGAGACATGCATGCAGTCGCGAGAAGTATGGACTGGTGTAACTTATGCTGTGGCAGCTACAATGATCCTCGCTGGAATGAAAGACGAAGCATTTGGCACTGCTGAAGGAATTTTCACTGCTGGCTGGTCTGAAGAAGGATATGGGTAATTCCTTGCTCTCTCATTTTGAATAAAGTAGTCATATCCGGAGGTTTTCTTTGTGTTCGGTGTAGTTTTTTTGTTTGTCAAGTTAATTGCTTGGTTTCTAGCCTTTGATTGAAGAGGTTGGTGGAGTTTCATCGTCATTACACTTTCTAAAATGGATTCGCGGGATGTGTTTTGTTCTCCATGATGTGATGGTTTACCTTGTGTGTAGATATTATTTGGGATTCTTGTCTCTTCAGATTATGCCCTTAGAGCAAACAGACCTTCAACCACTTCATTAATGGAGGGAAGAAGATAGCTTGGAAGATTTTGTTTATGACTATTATCTTAATATCCTTGCAGAGAAATGTTAAAAGGCACTCATCACAAAAGAATAAAAAAAAGAAGAAATGAAGGAAAGGAAGTTTGCATATTTACGTGCATGCAATGATGCTAGTTGATGTTTCTAGTTAGTTGATGTTTCTTTATAAATAGCTAGTTGATGTTTCTAGTTTCTTAAATAAACATTATACAACAATGTTGCTACCAGACTTTTGTCTTTTCTTGCGATGATTCCACCAGAAACTTGAACAAGATAGGGTATGGAAATGGGAAATTCATTTTTTGTGAGGTCTACTTTGACCTCACAATCTCTCTTGTTAATAGATCTAGGAGATCCTAACATGGAGCAGGTATCATTGTTGGAATTTTAACTGTGGACAGCTTATTGATTCAGAGTATGGAAAATTGTATGCTTTTATATGTGCCCATCATTCTTCTCGTGACTCTACTACTAGGCAAGTGCTCTTTCCGATGTAATGTATAGTAACTCGATAGTTTTTTCTCTGTGAACAGGTATTGGTTCCAGACACCAGAGGGTTGGACAATGGACGGTCACTTCCGATCACTAATGTATATGAGGCCGCTTTCCATCTGGAGCATGCAATGGGCTTTGAACCCACGCAAGGCCATTCTCGAGGCTCCTACAATTATTACAATGGACAGGATGCACATTCCTTCTGCTCCTTTGAGACCCTGCCAACCCTGCCAAGTCGTGAAGAAGGCAAGTTGCTTTGGGAACTCCGTTTTTCACTGTTCCTGCCAATGATCTATTATGAGTTTATCCGCAAAGGAAAAGAGCATGTATAGCGTGCTTGCTTCCTCTAACTCTCTTCAAGTGGAAGAATTTGCTGGAGGTATGTCGCAGGCGGTCTTCCCCTTGGAACTACTAAGATTGGATTCGACCTGGTAGTGTAAATTAAGCACGACATATGGTACGGATTCCCATTCCATGTCCCAAATGGGAGATTGATGACAAATTGGGTTCGTTCTTTTTCTTGATTACCGGGACCGGTGATTGAGAACTGAAGACAATAAAAAGTGAGATTCTCAAATGTAACCTTTTCTTGAATTTTTGACTTTGCCAAGTTGGAGGAATGTTAAGATCTCCAGCTAACACTGTACTCCATTGGTTCCTTCATCTTTTGGTTACGGTGCTCATTCCATCAAGTCCAGGAATGGCGTGCTTGTATACCTTTCACATGTAGTTGACTCCACTGTCCTAAAGCATTAAGCAGTAATGGCTGCTGATCGGCTCGTTTATAACATGTTCGATTACATGACGGGCGTGGAGTCGATTTGGGAACACTGACTGACAGTGATGATGCGAAAGATGCATTGGCATGGCGAAGGTGCTGAACATGTTTGAGTGATGGTCAAGTTCCTCGTTAGGTTTTTTTTTTTTTTCTTTTTGAGTTGCACAGGAAGTGCTAAAACTTCAAAGGACAACTCCTCGAATGGACTCCGCAGTTGCTTGAATTGAGCACCGATAGCCTATAGCCACGATGACAAAGCTTATTGACATTCTTAAATGGATAGAGATGAACTTGTAAAGAGTCTTTAGGAAGGTAACGTAGGGAGATAATACTAGTCTAACTAACAAGGACTTGTATTTATCATAAAGTTGAAGGCTAAATACCACTTCAAATTATACTCATTGTGTCACCAAAAATCTTAAATTTATCTTGTCACGAAAGAATCCAAATTTATACGTGTGTGACGTAAAAATTCAAGGCTTTTTACGACACAAAAAAAGGTTGGGTATATGTGTCATAATAGATAAGTTTATGACTTAAGTTCAAGGTATTTGTGTCATAATAGGTATAATTTGGAGTTTTTTTGTGATATTAACGCTAAATTAAATATTAATGAACGTATCAAGATAGGGGGTGTATCATTATATATTACAAATACTAAATATATCATGAATCTCTTCATTTCTTTAGATCTCATAAAATGCTACACCTTGGATCTCATGCTAAAAATGAACCTTGATAAGTTAACTTTTTACACATGACCACTAAATCAAATTTAGTCATATTTCTCAAATTTAGACATCAATCTCCCCACGTTCATATTTATATATCTTATTTATGGCTATATAAATAAAATTTCATTTAATAGTTTTTCGTATGCTGTAAATTTATTTTATGCGCACCATAACTACGACCAAAAAGCAATTTTCCATAGAACTCAAGTATACAAAAGTAATATTAGTCATATAAGGAAAGAGTATAATAACAATGAAAAAGACACCAAAAATGGGCCTCGCCTATGATTTTAAACTTTCTATAATGTATAATATTATTTCTAAATTTTTAATTTATTTAATGTGATCTTATAAGTTGGCTTAATATGCAATTTTGTTACACTTTTAATTTATTTAATATGATTATTAAATTATTGGTAAATATTTAATTAAATCTTTAAATTATGCGAAAATTACACCAGTGAAAAGATGGATAAGGATTAAATCGAACATTTATTAACAGTTTAGGTTAATTTAACAAATTAAAAGGAAAAGTTTTTGTCGCAAATTAAAAAATCTAAAGGCGATATCGCATATTAAACCAAAGTTTAGGCACCTATTTATGTTATTATCTCAAAAAAAAAAAAAATATCTTCTTTCATCATCTCTCCCCTGAGGGTTTAGGGTTTAGCAGCAATCAGCAGAAAGGCAAGATCAATTGCTCTGTAGAGCAAAGGAAAGGAGGAAAGCATGGAGATCGATCTCGGAAACCTCGCATTCGACGTCGATTTTCATCCATCGGAGCAGCTCGTCGCCTCCGGCCTCATCACCGGCGACCTCCTCCTGTAAACGCCTCCTCCGACCTTCGGGGCTCCCGACTCGTAATTTCAGTTCCGGCTCTCGAGCGTATCGAATTCGCGCCGTTTCTGACTCGGTTTTTCCGATGTTTGCAGGTACCGCTACGGCGACGGCTCCTCGCCGGAAAAGTAAAAAGCCGTGTTCTTTTCGCTGCGATTTCTGTAGGAATTTTGCAATTCGTGCCTGTCTTTTAATGGTGGATTGAGGTTTTCGAATGTTCTGCGATTAGGTTGCTGGAAGTGCGAGCGCACGGCGAGTCTTGTCGGGCTGTTCGGTTTATCAACGATGGGAAAGGTGGATGCTTTTGCTTGAATTTCCTTCTCTTTACCTGAAGGAGGTTTTTTTTTTTTTTTTTGGGGGGGGTTTAAGAAAGAGAATAGCTGTTCTGAATTTTAGTCTCACCGTTTGCATTGTGCGATGCGGCATGCAATCAGCGATTCTGACCGGTTCTCCGGATTGCTCGATTCTCGCAACGGATGTGGAGACAGGATCCGTCGTCGCTCGAGTTGAAAATGCTCACGAGTGAGTGTGTGTGTTTGTGCTTCCTTCTGTCCTTGTCCATGTCCCTGTTCTGCATGAGTTGATGCTGAAAGTTTTTAACTTTGGGGACCAGGGCTGCTGTCAATAGGTTGGTCAATTTGACGGAGTCTACTATTGCCACGGGAGATGATAATGGGTGCATCAAGGTGCTTATGCTCTGATTGTCCCTTCAATGTTCTCTTTGATTCAAATTTCTTGTACAGTTTTACCAGAGCTATGCAGGAAGGTGCTGATTATTGGGCTTCATGTAGAGTGCCATAGTCTGAGTTATAAATTTTAGAATCAAGGAAAGCTTTTCTCTTCCATAAATGCATATATTTTGATTGTTAAGCTTCCTTCTCCATCGTTTTTCTGTTGATTTACTTTTGTTCAAGCCTCTTGTGGAAAAGTGCCCTTAAGAAACAGTGATGAGAATAAATAAGTAACATAAGAATAGTGTGTCCTACTTCAGAATTGGCATATTTGTAGCTATCACGTCCTAGAAGCGCATGCTTCAAAATTATAGTGTCTAGTGTTAGCTCTAGCTTATTATTACCAACATTTCGATGGATCACTTGGTTGTAGGTTTGGGACACCAGACAACGTTCTTGCTGCAACACATTTAGTGCCCATGAAGATTTCATATCGGACATGACATTTGCATCTGATTCCATGAAACTTGTTGTCACAAGGTGGTTCTTTCAATGCAATGTATTTGGCAATGGCTGGGATTTTTTTTATTGCTTGTCTACGTTAATATTGCTTGGAGATGGACTTTGACTGTCTTTGAAGATAGACTGTCCGTCCTAGTCACACATGTGACAGCGCTTCCTAAAGCATAATGGCATTATCTTTGTTTTTTCATGTTACTTAGTGGAGATGGGACTCTATCTGTTTGCAATCTTCGAAGTAATAAAGTAAGCTTCTCACTTTCCTAAAAGTTTTGTAAACAAGCATTATTTTAGTGCTGCTTCTTTTGCTTCCCATTGGCTTGCATTCTGTAATATGCTAATTTATTCTGTCTGAACAACAGGTCCAAACTCGGTCCGAGTTCTCTGAAGATGAGTTACTATCTGTTGTCATTATGAAGGTAGATATCAACACTTGACTGCCAGCAGCATATACTGATTCTTGTGACATTACCCAAAGAATGGAATTTGAATTCATTCCCTTCCATTCTCATGTTTCAGCACACATCACTTTGGGTTTTGCTCCCATACTCCTGATTAATACGTTATACCATTTATAAGGTGAAACCTGTATTCAGTTGGCGGTGGGGGATTTTGAGTGCCTGCGTGCGAACCTATTGTAGCCATTATCTTTAAGAGAAATGTGCTATCTGAGCCATTATTCTTGCTTGGAAACTTATACTGTAAAATGTTATCTACTTGACTGCACTGCCAGTATCACTGCACACGCATGCCTGCATATTTTCCCTTTCCATATGCAATATAGGCAGGTAATTACAACAGAAATGACCCTCAATACAAGATTCTGCACTGTTGTCAACCACGCTGATCCTAATATGGTTTGCCAGAATGGAAGGAAAGTTGTTTGTGGAACACAAAGTGGAACATTATTACTATATTCATGGGGATTCTTCAAGGATTGCAGGTAGTAATTTTGCTATTACATTTGGAAATTTGTATGTCTACAGGATTTATATGTAAGTGAAAGCATAATTGATGATGGGTTACTTTTTTGATTTAAGTGATCGCTTTGTGGATCTCTCCCCCAGCTCAGTTGATGCGTTGCTGAAGGTGAGTGGTTAAATTCTGAACATTATAAGATTCTGAAGCAAGCGGGGTTGCACTTGTCTAATGTCTTAACGTCATAATTGTCAGCTTGATGAGGATAGGATCATTGCAGGAACTGAGAACGGACTCATCAGGTGAGAATGCTAGTGTAGTTGGAGAACACTTGGCAGGCAATTGATACTTATTTTGCACCCTTCTTACGTCACGCTGCATTCTGATCTGGTGTTTTTGTCCCATTCATCTGTAGTCTGATAGGAATATTACCCAACAGAATCATCCAACCGATTGCAGAGCATTCAGATCATCCTATTGAGCGCCTTGGTAATGATGCAGCCCTGCAGTGCACAGATATTTGTCTATGAACATCAGAATCACTCCAAATGTGATCTTTGTAAAACTACACAGAAAAGATTTCTCAGTTTATTTCTAGTCGTTTTGCAATTGGCAAAACATGTTGGAATTTTAAGGAATTCTAGCAATGCTTCTTTAGATAGTGACTCTTTCCACATTTGTTTTACTTATTTCTCTGCGAGCTTGTTCACCGTGTCATTTTTTGTCTGCATTTTGTAGCCTTCTCTCATGATAAAAAGTTTCTTGGCAGCATATCGCATGATCAGACATTGAAGGTGTGTAGATCTCTCTCTCTCTCTCTCCCCCCCTCCTCCAAAAAAAAAAAAAAAAATCTCTTTCTCTCCCCATGCATGTGCTCGTGCATAAGCAGTTGTGCGTTGTTAGTGGGGGTGTACTGCCCGGTGCATGTGTGGGCGCATGCATGTGTGTGTGTTTCTGCGTTTCTATAGGCATATGGAAGACTGCATGTGTGTGAGGAAAATAGGAGTGTACATTTGCTCAAAAGGTAGTGGAGGAATGATTTGGAGATGTACCTACTTACAGTAAATTTTCCGTCTTCCCTTATCAGTTTATTAGGCAATCATCATTCTCCTAATCTTTCTCACTAGGCAGTTTATTGGGCAGTCATCATTCTCCTAATCTTTCTTGCAGCTCTGGGATTTGAATGACATACTAGGGTCTGAAGATTCTCCATCAAGTCAAGCAGCCATAGACGACAGTGATAGCGATGAGATGGATGTGGATGCGAATCCTCCCGATTCTAGCAAAGGTATCTATTGCTTGGATATTTTTATGCTTGTGGCACCGGGTGCATACTGCATATTGATAGTCTTTACTGGATTGAGCGTTCCTTCATCGTATCTAGTAAATCGTGCTGAAAAAGTTTATATTCTTGATGATAATTACCTGAATTACCTGTATGAATAGGTGCCTCAGAAGATACCGAATGCTCCTTTATGATTCTCGTCTTCCCTCCCAACCCCACACCCCCCCAAAAAAAAAAAAAAAAAAAAAAAGAGCCCATGATGACACACTATTCTTGGGTTTGATATCTAACGGAGGAATTTACAACCTGTTGCAGGGAACAAGAAGAAGCATTCAGGCAAAGGAAATGATGTTGGCAATGCCAACAACTTTTTCGCCGACTTAGGCGATTGATGGCTCCAATCTTCATATGCACATGACAAGTTGAGGTTCATACAAACATATCAAGGCTCGATTCTAGTCGGCACATTTGGCAAGCAATTCGTACATGTTTTCATTGACAGTGTGTTCTCAGGGGGAAATTTTGACAGGACTCCATGACCAGGGGCTTCTTATTGTTTATCTGACATTCCCAGGGATGTAATACCCCATCTTAAACTCAAACAAGTTTATGTATTTTGAGTGTTCTAGGACAACTATATATACAAAGTAGAAATCCAAATTGCAAAAGGCATATTCCTCCTCCTTTGGCATCAATGACTGAAACAATGAAAGTTAGATGATTGAATACGTAAGAACAAATATTGTTCCTCCCACGTTTAGCCCACATCTGACTTGCTAGCTCCTCACATGAACTTGCATGACCTTTGATTGAAAACAAGTCAGATTTAGACATACATTGCAGCTGATCATGACCTTTAAGCGCCTCCTCAGCACCACATTTCAGTTAACTATTGGCAAAAAGAATTGGATTGCACAAATCGAAAAAGAAGATTCGCATCGAAGGATCAAATTGCATCAACAACGGTACTTAGGACTAAAATCACACTTCCATCCTTTCTTGATGCAATGTGCTTGATCCTTTCTTCAATTCTCCTTGACAAGGGTCATTATTACAAATTTTTATGCAGCATTACCCCCTTCGTCTGTTCAAAATGTAAAATCATTGGTGACTTCTCCATAGATACTTTTGAAGTTTCACCATGTAGGCAAGTACACAAATTTGATGCCAAGTCATAACAAATGGAGATATGCTATTTCTCTAATCCTCTCATAAAAAAAAGTAAATATTGATCTATCTGTTATGCAGGAAATGAAAATATTGATCTATTTGTTACACAGGAAATGAATGATTTGAAAAATATTATCCTGAAAATGATTGCTTATTTCGTTTGAAATAATTAATCAAACAACATTCTAAATATTTTTATGGACAATAAAGATATTTTTCATTTATTGATTTTTGTTCGTTTTTGTAAAGGACAAAAGCGATTATTTTAACCACCGGCCGTTACAGCGTAGATAGTAGATCCTTTGTCCTCCACTGAGGAGGCCAAGGTTCAAAGCCCTGCGAAGCAAGGAGGTTGAAGCGCTGTGTGGTGAGTTAAGTGTGGCGTTGAGGTGGTGGTTTCCCCGCTAGCGACACCTGGGGGTTTACGTGACGGCTGTCGGCCAAAATGGTTTCTCCGAAAAAAAAAAAAAAAAATATATATATATTTTTTTTATATATATTATATATATCATTTTAGGAATATATTTTTCAAAAATTAATATTTCATGAAACAAACAAACACATTCTAAATATAGTTACTAACTAAAAACCGATGAACCCACTGCAAATTTTACTATCGAGAAAAAGTTGAGTAGTTGGTTACCTAAGCAATTATGTAACAAGTAGTCCCTACTCACTAGTATAATTAGGAATATAATAATCAATAGGGAAAAATCCATCAAAAACTTCTACACTATACTCGCTGTGACACATTTATTTTGAACATATTTTTTAACATAAAAACTCCAAAGTGTACCTAATCTGACACATTTATCTTAAATTTTTTCTTATGACATAATAATTCCAAACTTTTATTTATATGACGTATTTATAATTTGCCAATATTCCTGTCTTTTTCTTGTGACGTAAAAATCCGAAACTCGTTATTTATGTGATGCATTTATAATTCGCTAATATTCTAGCTAATATTCTATCAGATGATTTTTCAACCAAAATATAATTTGTGTCAACACAGTTGACTTTTTGGCTTCCAAATAAGCGGATTTTTAGCTATTTATTGACAAAAGATAAATATCACATATGTATAGGTTTGAAATTTTTGATGTCATGGAAAAAAAATTTAGAATAAATACATTACACTGGATATAATTTGGGATATTTGATTTTACATTTAGGATATGCACTTCATTAGCCTACATTTGCATTTACATATTAAAAAAAAGAAAAGTCCAATATATTATGGGACATTCGCCATATGGAACGAATAATTTCTGTAATTTCTTTTACAAAAGTTATCAATGCATATAGGAACAATCCTTCTGAATTACTTGTACTTTTTTTTTCTGTTTAATCAAAATTTAGCGATGTGCTTTTTATCTTCTTTTAAATCTTAAATAATGACACTTCCACAAAATGCAAATGTTGACACATAAATTCACATATCTTTTCAACCCATTTTTTTAAAAATTTGAACAATAATTTAAAATGGTGGTGGAAAAGCGAAAAAAGTATTTTTTTTTCATGTTACTTCAGCTGAAACAAGCATACTCTCTACCAGACATTTACTAAGAGTCACCGATACAACAAAGCTTACACATTTAATTTTGTTAAAAGCTTTGGAGAGGTCTCAGACAAGTGCTGCTAGCTCCCTGGTAAAATCCTCTTAGGGGCGGATAACATCAAATGCCAATGCATCATATAGTCATATATATCGATAAATTATGTGCATGTACTAGCTGCAATGAACTACAAACGTGCAATAGCTGTCAGGTAGTCCCTGCTACAAATGTTTTTGCTCGATAGCCCCTAATACAGCAGCTTCAGAAACCATGCTAGTACATTGAGAAGTCTCTCTAATAATAAGTCTAGAAGACAAAACACTGGCAAAACTGAGCGATCTAAATCATACCATGACTGGCTTTGTTACAGTGACCAGAGATAGTAACTCAAGCCCATCAGAGGAATAGGTCTCCTCAATGAAGTCCAGCGGTGTCCAGAAGATAAGAAGCTCTTCTTTCTGTTCTCACCCGTGTTTAGCCAGCACGTCCTCGCACATATACACCATGCAGCTGCGATGGCACAAGCTCATCTCCAGAATAAGCATCCGCAAGGCCCTGCAAGGACACAAAGTACTGTCTATGAAAGTGTTTTGATAAGTCAACATTGTTGAAAGCCTGAACAACAGCCTGTGCATCCACCTAGACAAGCAGGTCTGTAGCACCAAAACGTGCAGCTAGCCTGTCTCTCAGCACCCACACAAACATTCCTGGAAAAACCAACAATCCAGTGAAATCAGAGGAAACCTGACCACAAATTGAAGAAATCGAAAAATGGTGATGTGAGAGAGATGAAGAGCAAGAGCTTGGAACAGCGGTGTGTGTGACTTGAGAGCACCTATGTGTGTTTGTGTGTATGTGGTGGCACAAGACATCAATTATGTGACATCAACATTTTGACAAGAAAAATTAATTATTGAATTACATTAAGTAAAAGAGTATTGAATTACACAAAAAGTGAGTTCGAGGACGATATTCACAGAAAACAAAGTAATTTAGTAGATTAAATAAGACTTGACATTGATGCTTATTAATTGCTAAAAATAAAAATATTGCGCACACGGAATAAGCATAAAAGGTGCTCTACTGAAAGGACTCCCAACTGCATATAGTGACAAAATGAAAAGAACAATGCAACATCAAACGATCAACTCACCATGCACTGTATTTCAATGTATGGCTCCCCAAGTTCCATCAAATTCTGCATGTAAATAGAACATGTCACCAAGCAGCAACTGCTACATATAGTGATCTAAATAAAACCTGTACTCCAATAAGAAGTAGGATGACATAATAGCGTTTCAATTTACTCCACAGAAATCAAGTTTACACATAACAATCCAAAATCAAGACCACAATTTTTACCTTATTTTTTTTGTCTTTTGGGATGACACTCCACTCCCACAAATGTGAACTTGTAGCTAGATGCATTCCCTATGCAGCATTATATTGTTCTTGCAGCATGAAACTTTCTGCAGAAATATGACATGTATTTAGTTGAAGTTAGAAGTGCCAACGAATAGCCAAATTCGCAAGCGATAAGATTATAAACACTTAGCAAGAGTCAGGTGACATACACTATAGGCCGTCATATGTCTTCTAAATGACAGCACTAGCTCAATCGGCAATTTGCTTCTGTAACTCGTGATTTTCTTACACAGTACGCACCATTTCAAAAGGAGGCCAACCCAACCAGATAGCATACCAATACCATGTTGCATACGATATCCTGTGGGAAAGTTTGATTCGATATGATGATAACATTGTGCATGGACAAACTAAAGGAGGAATCCCTTTTAGATATTTTTTGTAACTGCTTCTTGACTTGATGGTTAAGTCCTTCCTGGCACCCAGTCATGGTATCCAAAATCCTGATGAACCATAATTGAATGCTTAGCTTCATACATGACAGACAGAAGTTCTTATTAACTGAGAATTATACCTCCAAAACAGAACTGTGAAGCGGAAATTTAAACTGATCCAGTGGACCATGTCAAAAACACGAACGACCACTTAGGCATTCCAATCAAGAAGCAAGAGAACTGATGAAGCAACATTAATGAAATTTAAAAAAGGAAAGAAACGACTCACAAGGAGAAATGAACAGAAACAGCAAAAAGTGCTCTTTTGCTAAAATGAAACGCTTAGCAAAAATCTAACAATGATTTACTCTTAGAAAGGGGGATTAGGGGGAAAAATAAAGAAAGATGAAATATTGGTCAATGGTCAATGACCACACTCACTAGGGTTCATTGTATGACATGAATTTATCGTCTCATAATTGTATGTCTAGAAAACCTGTAACTACACTTTTGGAGATTCTTTAATAGTAAATTGAGAAAGCCATTGTTTTTTCAAGGTCCTGAATTCTATAAGCTTGTAAAGAAATTTGCAGGAGTCGAAATCATCCTATCAAACAACTGAAAAGAATGATAGAAAAAAAGTGGCAACCCTCAAATCTTTAAGCCAGATAATAACAATCCTCAAAACATTCTCGCAATTACAGGCATGGAGTGAAAAAATTCAATAAACTTTCGAAACAATACAAGATAAACGCACCTTGGATCAAGCTGATGTGCAGTACACAGCCACTACATGTGGAAACAGCCACTGTCATGAATAATGCCCAAGAGAAATTGCAGTTGCATGTGGCAAGAATACCAACTTCTCTAACATAAAAAGTGGGAAGTTAGTTCCAGTTCGACAGCCACTTCTTATAGAGGTTAAAAGCCAGATTAAGCTGCCCCATTTTGCAGTATCCATTAACAAGGATCTTCAGGGGAACATGATTAATTGGTATTCCAGATTTTTGTATCTTCTCAAAAAGCCTTTCTGCCTTGTTCAAGTCACCTCTCACACAGTAAGCCCTAATTAGTTCAGTATAGGTTATAATGTCCGGTTCACACCCCCTTGTCAGCATTTCATCGTATAACCAAAGTGCAAAAGGCGTCCGGCCTAAGTTACAAGCAGCACCTATCAACAAATTGTAAGTAACCACATCAGCGAAAAGCCCATTTTGTTGCATCTCTTGCTTGAGCAGGTAAGCATCAGAAAGATTTTCCCTCTTTACTTGTGCATCTATTAATGCATTATAAGTAAAAACATTTGGCACAATGCCAAATGCCAACATCTGATCCCTAACAAATAGCGCTCTACCAAGATCACCGCATCTTCCATAACAATGAATAACACAATTCCATATGGATGGATCAGGCACCATCGACTTCTCTAACATAAGCTTAAGGAACTCATATGCTTTCTCAACATCTCCATGAGCACATAAGCCTCGGATAATTATTTTATAAGTGATCAGATCCGGAGCAACTCCCATCAGTAACATAATGCTGTGGACGTGGGACGCCTCACACAATTTTCCTCCCTCGTAGAATCCTCTTAAAAGAGTATTGTAAGTAAAAACATCAGGATGGAAACCTTTTTTCAGCATTTGACAAAATGCACCAATCGCACTCCTCATGTCCCCATTTGAATTAAGTCCATGGATAAAAGAATTGTAAGCAATCACATCCATCTTATTTTTCTCCTGAGATATCTTGTCCCATATACATACTGCCTCAAGAACATTACCATTCTTAAAATAACCATCCATCAGTATAGTTGATGCGACTAAATCCGAGGTTGCCTTGTCATTATCCTCATTAACTAACTGACCAAGAAGCTTCCTCGCTTCCTCCAAAAGACCCCTCTTGCACAAAGCATGCACAAGTATGTTACGGGTTACACGATTTGGCTGAACACCACAACTCACCATAGAAGACAAGAGATAAAGAGCACCATCCACGTTATTAGAACGGCAATAGCCCATGATGTAACTGTTGAAGGATACAGTATTGGGAGAAGGTCCCATTTTCAACATATCCGCAAAAAGAAAACCTGCCTCCTCTAAGTTACCACTTCGACACAATCCACCCAGAAGATAATTATGAGAAACTACATCAGGAACAGCACCACGTTGTATCATTTTCTCACGCAACCATAATGCAGCCCCCAGCTTACCCTCTGAACACAAATTCCTTAATATACCTTCATGATCCTCATGATTGGCCACTAAATTGTACCCACCATCAACCATGCCTGCCACGTCTGTGCTCTCCCTGCAAATTTCGAGAAAGAAAATCATTATTAAAAAAAAAATAGTGTGAAAGGAATTATATCACTGACTACAACGACCTGACAGAAGTCCATTGACTGCAGTAGCCCAAATAGATATATTCAGCATGATAATCATCAATAATTTGAATATCAGATCAGACAAAGCTAAACATCGCTAAGAACTCACAATTACCAATACAATACCCAACCTTCCTTAAATGGACATTTCTTGTCAGTATACAATGACAAGCACATTGACATGCTTACAAAGTGATACATTGAGACAGGAGAAGCATCGTCCATTGTAACTCATAACAACTGAGTCATCAAATTCTAGGAAACAAATGATGTCCACAATAAACATAGGAAACCAACTTATAAATCAACCTTGAAGCGGGCAGATTCAGAGATGAATGAAGAGAGATTCAAAGGACTCACCAATTCATGATGTCGCACACACAATTACCTATATATCTTTTTTCTCTGCTAAACCTGATCATATATGGTCCTAGAAAGTTAAGGACCTTTTTACCCCTACACAAGGATGCCTCATATTCTCTGTAACAGACACGTATACAGAATGATCACATTACAAAACCACAATCATTGGCAGAATGGCATTATTGTTTTTATAGAATCTATTGAATTTCCCTTATAAAAGCAATGAAAAATGGCAAAGGAAAGAAACTAGAAGCTCATGCCTGTGACTCAGTTTTGCAAGGGCAAAAAAAGCATAAACTAAGCAACACCTGATGCAATCAAAGCACATATTTCCAGTGGGGGAACTCATTCTAGAGGAAGTTGATCAGCACACAAAAGCCTCAACATCAACAACTTGTAATTCATGTACCAAACCTCATTGATTTTAGACGCTCCAAATTGCCTTTCAGCAGTCCATCCAAAACATTGTAAACTTCCTTTGGGTTCCTGTTGTTCTTAAAATTATCCTCCCCTGGTAAGCAATCTTCTCTTGCCATCCAGTTTTGCTGAGTTTCCACAGCATCTTCAAGAGGCAAAGCAAGGCCATTTTGCTCACAAATTCTTTACACCGTAGATAACAACAAAGTGAAATGAGTTTAGCAAGCTCAACATGCAGCATGATGAGAATGACAAATCTCATTTAGTTAACATTTATCTGTTACAGATAAAGCCACACACAAATAAAGCTTTTACCGTGGGTGAGGATGAATATAGGTTTTGGAGAAGAGGATATCAGCAACATTGCGCTTGACACAGTCAAGGATACTGTCCATGAATTGGAGAAGGAAAACATGGGAGGACAACAGAGGTGCTAAAAATGGATCTCCACGGGCAACCAATAACTGAAAAAGAATTGACAACTTTAGAAATTTACAAATCAGCTTAGTAAGGAGAAAAATGAGTGCTAGAATTGTAATGGAAGCTATCTAGGAGAAGAATATAAAAGTTTTCAGAGGTTAACTTACAGCCATGGTATAGTCTCTCTTTATATCTCCCAACAGTGGGCATCTACAGCATCTCTGTCAGAACATCCTCTGAACTGAAATTCATCAACCTCCTCTCCTCTCCCCAGATTATCCATCATATACGTGCTCACTTAAGAGAAATTCCTCAGGATCAGCACTGCTCCATTCCATGTTCTCATACAACCAAAATGCAGGCATCAATTGCCCCTCGAGACACAATTCCTCAATACGTCAACATAACAATCAAAGCCACACCTAAAATGCATCCGCTATCAACCCAAAGCCAAACCTACACTTCGCCTGCAAATTTCAAAACAGAAAAACTGAGAGAGATATCAAGTATCGTGGAAACTATATTCCTCACTCAACGTACCAGAAAGTTCCAACTAATATCACTCGCCACCACAACATTATACAAATTCGATGACTACAGTATTTTACAAGACATACCCAGTACAGCCATGGACAGATACAACATAAGGGGCCAAGGGGGCACGATTGCCCCCAAATGCAAACTCATTGTAAAACACCAATGTGCGAAAAGCAAGTCCAATGGTAGTATCTCACGACATCAACCGACATCAATGATGTTCCAAAATGAAAAATTCCACCCAAAAAAAAACGTCTCCAACAATTTTCGCTCTTTACTCGTCTTCAACTATTATCTATCCTCATAAATTTTATGCGCTCAACCCACTTCAGCTCTATTTCCACTGTAATCTTTTTTGATAGCGCATTTTCCGGGACCCAAATCCCGTAACAAAAGTTGAAAAAAAAAAGGAACGGGAATTCGCTAGTTCCCCAGCTGCTCCGTCAAAATCAAATCAGCAAAAAAGCTTATCACTTGCATTCGATCCACGGGGAAAAACCCAGAGTAACACCCACATTGGGATCGCGTACTCCGAAAATCCAACCGCAGATAAAATGCGAAATCGACAACCGATTTCGAACCATGCTCATATCGACCGAATCGAGTTGAAAAGAGAAATGCACATCGAAGCTCGGCGGGAAGGAGAAATCAACCGCCGGATGGAGGATTACCGCTCCGTCGGAGGTCGGCGCCGCCGCTGCCCGTCGCCGGCGGCGGGCCGAATCTGAAGCCGAGAGAGAGAGAGAGAGGGGGGGCCGAGGTGGGAGCGGAGCCGGCGGCGTAGCTCTGGTGCCCTAACGGAATCCCCACGGAGAGTCTTTTGATCCTTCTGATTAAAACGAGACACGGTAAATTTGCCTTTTTTTAAAAAAAAAAATTCCTTTTCTTCGATTAAAATAAATCTTTTTTTCGATATTTTGCAATTGTAAGAAGGTGGCTCGCGGGCTAGACATAGGCGGGCTCGAGCGGACCTAGGCGGGCTCGAACGTCCATCCACCGTAGGGCTGTCAACGGGTCGAGTTGGATCGAATCGGGGTAGGTTTCCAGCTTACTCGACCCAAACCCAAAACATGAAGTGTTTGTCTTCATAAATGACCAAACACAAAATCCAAATAGAGCACGAACCAAAATCACGGATCAAAATCAGGTTTCGAGTATTCATTTATATAAAAACACAACTCGCATGATATACAGGTTTTTTCTTTTTCCTATGCTTATGATCGTCTCTTTTTTTGGGTTAGTGTTTCGATTCGATTCAAATCATGACCTGCATTGAATTGAAACAAGTATACTACCCATTATAATCATTTAATCAAACAAAAACAAAACTTGAATCGAAATTTTTTAATCAGGTCAGGTCGTGTTATGATTCAGGTACACAGTTCGGTTTTGACACCCCTATTGTCCAAGCTTTGCATGCAGGTTTCACGGGTGTCTAGGCTCGTCTCTGTGGAAACGTGGGCAGTTCAAGCCTGGTCTTTTTTTGTTGTTATTTATAAATTGTCAGCTAAAAAATTTAGAGAAATAAAAATAAACAAAAAAAGAACTCTAGGAATTGTGTTTTTTCATTGTATTACTTTATTAATGTTCCTCTAGTATATTAGAAAATTGGGCCTATTATCCAATTAGTGCTGATAAATATTAGATATCAAAGTAAAATTCATTAGAATATATTTTAAAATCTCTTTTCAATTAAGACATGCTCAGCAGCAGGCCTAAAAAAATTCAGACGAGGCATATGAGTGCACTTAGTGGCTACTCTCCTATTGATCAGGTTTACTTACAATTTTTTGATGTTCAATTCTAGACTGTAGAATAGAGATGACTATTTTGTTCACAAAGAGATCAAGATTAGCACTTGTTATGAAAACAAAGCTACAAACAAAATGATTTTTTTTTTTTAAAAGGGTTAAACTCTAGTGTCTGAATTTGGAGAAATCTATGGATAACTCGACCCGAGCCTAACCTCAATTGACCTAAGTTTGTTATAATTATGGTTAATGGATCAACGAAAACCAATAAATTAAAATATGTTATTTATGTTCACATATCTATTGAATTTCCTAAACTTTTCTGTCAATGTATCTATTGAATTAATGAATTTCCTACATTCATGTATCTTTTAGTTCATATATTTATTGAATTCACGAATTTCTTGAATTCACGTGTCTTTTGATTCATGAATTTCGTGAATACATGCATCTATTGAATTCATGTATCTCTTCTATACATAAACTAAAAATCTCTATAAATAGATGTGAAAAATCTCTATAAATAGATGGGAGCATAAAGCTTCAAAAGAGTTTTTTGGTTTTTTGGTTTTCCCAGTTCAATTCCAAAAGAGCTCTGATATCCTTTCTACTCTTTTGATTTTTCTGGTGTGTTAGTTCAATTGAATGGTTCGACCGAGCCCTACTTGCATAGTGCTAATCCAAATAGACTCAAGATGTTGTATCTTGGGAGGCATAGTTCATGAATTTACGGGGTACCATTAGCAGAAACTAATTGCCTTAAAGGAGATTCGGATATCTGTACCTCACCTCTAATTTTATGTTATATCTTATTTTCTTATTCTTCAAGATTTGTAAAATGAAGGATAATACATCTTCTTTACATTGATGTTCTGATTACAACAAACAGTTTGCTTTTTCTGGATTAATTTTCAATAAAGCCCATGCGTTGGGAATTTAGACATGAGCATTGGGGTCTTGCTTGACCTCTGCGAGCTTGAGCCCAAGCACCACAATTCGAGCATGGGCACCAATGACTTAGTTGATTATCCATATTTTGCATTCATCTTGCTTGAAAGAATCATGAAATCTATGTAGAAGAACACGATTCCTCTCTTGCAATTTTAGCTTTCTGAATTATTTATGTCTCAATCATATACTTGAGGCATTACTAGGATCGGTTCTACTTATTTTATCTCATAAATGATGCACATTTCTTATCAACAATTTTTCCCCAAAGCTCAATCTATAGTGCAACTGTTCAAGGATGCTCATTCATCTGAAACCTTAGCTCCTGTTCAAGGATCAACATCTTCTGATCCTACTTTCAGAAAGATTTTCTCCCTTTTGTTTTTCCTGGTTCAGAGAAGGTTCAAGCTCAACGATTAGTCAAAAACAGGACGTCACGATGTGCCCGAAGAATTCTATGTCGAAGCCTGAAAATGACTTCATCACAGCTTGATGTTAGGCTTAGAAGCAGTCATGTAGCGCAGAGCCAAGCCTCAAATTGAGTTCAACAAATGATACTGTCTACCGTAGGTAGTGATTGTTGCTGTGCAGGAGCTATACATCTATATAAAAGATGCTCTATATAACTGAAAGGACTGAACAAAATTGTGTATATGCTGCCTAAACCACAGCTTTCCCCTTGCATACATCACAAATTGTATGACCGAGGCCTTCGCAATAAGGGCATGTTGCTCCCTCCTCTATCCATTCCATGAACTGCATGCAAAAAACTCAGTAAGTTTGATCTCAGAAAGCTGCACACACAACAATGTAAAATAAGCGAAAAACATCCATTCCTCATTTTACCTGTGGTTCGATGTTTGGCTCCCCTGTCCCATCGCATTCTGCAAGTAATAAGAACGTGTTACTAAGACTGCAACTTCTAGTAGAAACTTGAGTGACTTATAACAGCTAGCGATTTCGAACAAAATGTTGGATAGAGGATAAGCGAACCCATATTCAAGGTCAGATCTCAACACCCATTCCAATCTGTTTTTTGGCAGGTTTTGCTGCTATTTGGTAGAATCTGCAGTTGCGATTTTTGGCGTAATTTGCTTCTGTCCCAACACGCATTCAACTCAACTTTTGCCCAGAATTAAGAACTTCTAATCGATCATTGCCAGGCTCCACAAGTAATAATGAATCTCCTTAACAGAATTTTCTCAACAATGACTATTTTCTCTTCTGCCACTTCCATTCATGAGACTTTTGTGTTCTAAACAGCATGAATTCAGTGGTAAAAATACTGCAAACTGCTTAGGATATGAGCGGTACTGAAGCTAGCATGGCTTACACCTCTGTTTCTAATTCAGAAGAGTCGCAAGTTCCAAACTGAAAGAAAGCTCTAAAGCAGAAGCATGGTTCAATTGTTCTCCATTTTCAAGCACCTGTTTGATCATCTATGTAGGGGATTAAGAGGGATAACATTGGAAGAGGGATACCGCAAGTGATACCTGTGCACATTATGTGACCCTCTCCTCTACAAGCGAGGCACTTTGTCGTCGTGTCGCCACTCTTGCTTTCACTAACTTGTCTATTTCTGCCATCGAGTCTTCTGGGTTCCTCCCATCGGTTCTCACCAAGTAGAAAGACTCGATGTTGAGATACTTCAACTTCTGAATCACTTTGTTTAACAACCGTCTGCTGAATTTCCGACATTTCAGTCACTGATAAAGCTGCAACTCCATTTGCACCATCCTGGAGAGCAGCAACACGCTTAGCCAATACTCACTGAACAATTTATATTGAAGCTAGGACTTTGGCTATTTTATAGTTAATTTTCTCTAGCTGCTTTCCAATTTTGTAATTTTCACAATAACCAGCTGCGGTGAGAAACTTTGAAGTTCAAAAATGGTATGATCAAAGATTGAAATTAAAGGCACGGAGTAGAAAGTGTTCTTACTTCTTCCCCGAAGTACAGCCTTCCCAAAAGTTCAACCGTCATTATCCCATCTTCTTTAGCACCTACTGAGGCCTGTGAAGCAGCATCATTTTATCGAGGATGGGAATGAACAGAGAAAGAAATTAGACTGATTTGAGTTGAACTAGAGCAAACATTTGGATCTCGCAACTTACTTGCCAAGTTTTCACAGCTCGCTCAGTCCCAGTGGAGAAGCTGGAAAACTCCATATCCTCCTCACCAGAGTAAAATCCCAACCTCTGAAGTGCTTCCTGTCAGAACGAAGCATTTTTTGAGAGAATCATTACTATCAGAAGAAGACAGGCTGGCAATTCAGTGGAAAGATACAGCACAGAAATGGAGAGTCTGACAATGGAAGAGAAGAAGAATTCCATGGCCATGGTCCTCACTTACCCCTCCTTGTCGAATATAGACCATGTTACCTGTTCTTCTTCTGGTATTGGTTTTCTTTTAGATAACCAACCATAAGCTTTAAATTGAGTCTGAATCAAACTAGCAGGGTTACATTCAGTTTTTCGGCTCAAAAATGAATCTCCCAAAGAAAATTGCATCTACCCAATTCCATAGCATTTCAATTCACGTTAATGTCCCCTAATGTAACATGTTCTACTTGGCATGTTAACGAATCTTTTTGACTTGCACGTGAAACGGCAAAAGCTAAACTCGTTTTCCTAGCAGACACACCACTCGAAAAGTCATTCAACCTACGAGTACCTTAGAACTGCCATAACTTCCATCCGCTTAACTGGTGGTACTAACTATCAGTTCATTTCACTCAGAATCGATAAATCTGAAAAACTGCACCGACCCATTCCCACATCAAACTTTTCATATTCTGGGACGTCACCGGATCAGTGACTTGGTGATCCTTGCGGACATAATCCAAAGATTGCAGATCAACCCTCGGTAATCAATTCGCTAATCGCCCAAAGATTAATGACCTATGGAGTCGCAAGTAGTTTACATCATCTACGGGTAAGACAATACACTTCTCACGTATAATCTTCAGTCTAACTCATAATCCTTATTCAGCACTCCCAAACAATCAAATGTAAGAACAAAGAGGAAATCTATAATTGCAAAAAACTCGCCTTTCAAGCAACATTTGTAAATTAGGGGTTGCAAGCAGACCTGCATCGCTTGAACCTCATCTCCTTCAGCTCCCACTCTCAATGCCCTCCTCGTAGTCTTGGCCATCATCTTCTTCTTCTCACTCCGATTCTGTTCTTCTTTAGTTTCGCCTTTCGAAACCCCGACGACTTTCTCCTCCACTACGATCTCCTTCTCCTCCTCCTTTTTCTCCTCCAACACCATCGGACTCGCGCTCGACCCGCTCTCCGCGATCAAACTCCTATCCCTCAGCACCCGCAACAGCGCGGCCGCGCTCGCCGCCTCCCCTGTCGGATCGCCGCCCGGGATCTCGACCTCACGCTCCAGGGCCTGAACCCGGAGCTTCAGCCTGGCGATCTCGCCGAGGAGGGACTCCCGGTCGCGGGCCCACCTCTGCTCCTCGCGGAGCCAGCGCTGCTCCTCGCGCAGCCAGCGCTGCTCCTCCCGGAGCCAGCGGGACTCCTCGAGGCCGTAGCCGGGGCCGCCGCCGGGGGACGCGGAGAGGACGCGGAGGTGGCGGTGGGCCCGGGGGAAGAGGCAGGGAGGAGAGGGCTTGGAGGCCGGGAAGGTGAGGGAGGATGGGTGGAGGTGGTGGTGGTGGGGTTTGGAGTGGAGAGAGAGTGTGGTGGGGTTGAGAGAGTAGGATGGAGATGAAGAAGAAGAAGAAGACATTAGAGAGAGAGAGAGAGAGAGAGAGCAGAGCAGAGGGGTGTTGCAGAGAAGATGGGAGTGAGGTTGAAGAAGGAGATGGGGGGGGCAGAGGATATTTGATGATGGTGAGGGGCGTTTTTGTGTTGGTTAAGTTTTGAACCACATGTTAGTTAATCGGTGGCGGGAGACAAGGATTTTTTTATCTTCTTTTTTTTTTAATCACTCAACTTTTTGTCTTTTTTTTCTTTACTAAAATTTAAAATATGATCTTCACAGAAAACCGGGCTTAATGCCAACAAAAAAAATAAGGATTACTCATCTCAAAAAGAAAAAGAAAATACCCGAAACAAAAATTGAATTTTTTTTAACTCTTATTTGATGATATATTTACATCCTCACTTTAGTAAAATTGTCCAAGAATTTATAATTTTATGTCCTCTCTCTCTCTGGACCTTTTTTCTAAGGTATCCGACACTACCCACCCAATTTGCATCTCTACCCATGCCCCTTAGTTGAGTATGCTCTCTTTGAGGTTTATACTACGATAAACGTATCATTATCATCTCATCGGTTATAATTAATAGCCACTCTATTGAATTAACTTTCTCTATCAAAATAATCATTGAACTTTTTTCTCGATTCACCTCAGAGAAAGGGAGATAGCCCAAACCCAAAGTATCCATAATTGCTCAAAAAACTTGACCCATTTAATTATAAGTCAACTAAAAATATTAAATAATTCATAGCACAATAATCCTTAGATGTGATTTTTCTAACACTGGCTTCTCATTGATATCGGTCTAAAGGTGTGACTGGTGGGCGTGCGGTTCCAAAAGACCAACACAAGCTAAGCAGGCCCATCCGAATAAAGCCCAAAGCCAGCAACTCCCATGTTTTATTTTACTAAACCAAAGTACATATAATAGGTTTTTTATTTTTCTTTTTATTTTTAAATATTGAATCATGAAAGTCAATCTTGCAACCTATTATACTTAAGTTTTTTAGTTAAAATATCTTAGGTCACTCCGTTCCCTGTTCTATAAAAAAAATGATAAAATGTGGCATGTCCCGTGAAATATAAGGATAATATGATGAAATGTTGTTTGGTTTTTTCAAGAGAATCACGTCTCTTGTCCACCCAATTAATCGATGATACAATGCAATTTATTTCCTTTTTTTCCAATAATCCAAGTGCATCAGTTCAGAGATTTGATTACTAGAAGGCTTATAATCACCTTACAAGCTTCACGAACTAGTTAAGTTTGGAGTTTTGACCTATGAAAGTGGTCCTTCTAGAACAGTACCGAAAATCCCCTGATACTCCAACCAAATTGCCCTACCTGTGAGGATTTACGAAACTAATTATTTCATAGCTTTCCACTCCAAAAATATTATTCCTATAATTTTATATTCTCTAAGTGATATAATGGACATGCGACAAGGTAAATACTTCTGCTATGCCCCGCCGTCTTGTTCCTTCTTAAAAGGGTAAAAAAAAGAGGCCCCATGTAAAGCAAATCTACGTTATCACGGAAGCTTCATACTTACAAATTGCAATTTGGATGATGGTCACCAACCTCCATGGAATGCCCTCGGAGTATTTCTAGGAAGGGCGACGCCCACATCCACGATTAGGATTTCTATTTTGTATTACTTAAGAGGTTTTCTCGCGCAATTGCTGTTACAAGTGAGATTGAAGTAATAATCCGTAGGCAATATATTAGATTATTTAAGTCCATCTTTCTTTTGTTTGTGGATGTATATAATGACCTGCAAAATACATGTATCTGCCCATGTAAACTATTAAAATCTGCAGGTGCTCAAATTCGAATGTGGACCCTACTAACTTACTTTTGAGTGCATTTTTCACTAGTTTCTTAACAAGTGCAATATCCGTGCAAAGTGTAGCTCTGTACTTGTTATCTATGAATAAAGGGCTTAATGTAGTACTAGTTCTAAACATGTGCATAGCACATGCCCCATCCAAGATGGATTTTTTTTAGGAAAGAAAGAACTTAACAAAAAAGAAGATATCACTGTTTTCAATGGTGGCCACTAACCATCCAAATAGTGTCTGATTCTGATTTTTTGTTCTCGAGATGAGTTTTGGAACAGAATCGCGTTTGATAAAATTTTTGTTCTTGAGAACAAATTTCTATTTTTTTGTTCCGGAAGTAGATTTGGAATAGAATCAAAAATTTAAAAATAAATAAAAAAAAAGATGGTTCGCGCCATGCCCCTCAACCCAGGTAGGGGAAGGGGTTCGAAATTTCTCGTTGATTCTTGTTTACGGGAACAAATTTAAGAATTAAAACCAACTCTTCTTCTTCCATTTTCTCTTATTCTTCTTCTCTTTTCTTATTCTTCATTGACCGCCATCTCACGGTTGCTGTCTGCCGCCGTCCGCCGCCGGTCACCGGCAACCGGTCTGGCAAGCTCGCCAAAGCAAAGCCCGAAGCCGAGCCACCGACTTGGCTCGGTGGTGGCCAGGTGGGCCTTGCCCCACCTTGTCGAGGCTTGCCTATTTGCCGGCCTGGCCACTGGCGAGGCTTGGCTAACGAGGGCCGGTGACACTCCGTTGAGGTTGGCGGCCTCGTCGCCATCCCTTGTCGGTCGCCAAACCGGCCACCGACCACCGGAAGAAGAAGAACATGAGAAAGAAAGGAAAAAAAGAAGAAAAAATATTTAAAAATTAAAAGAAATTGATTTGGAATAGAATTAATGAGCACGGTACCAAACACAATTCTATTCTAGAATCGCAAATTTTGGACAGTTACCAAACGGCTTAAAATGCTTAGAAATTGTTCCCGGGAACAGAATAAAAAATAATCATTTTTTATCAGAATCTGCTCCCAGAAATAAAATCGTTACCAAACGCGCTCTTATATGATATTTGCAATGTTATGCGAGTGATTTGTAACTTTGAATTTGGGTCACCATTCCTTATATGTTACATTTCAATATACCTAATATTAGATTGTATGTCATTTGCCCAATTCAAGACTACATTTGATTTCAACGATTTGTCCCTAATGTGAACGACAATTATATGACTCGTTGTGATATCTGTCTAGGAATAAAACAAATTTAATTATCTTTCAAAAGCTCAACTATTTCTTGTATTCACTCATTTGATCTTAGTTTGTATTGCTTTTCAAAATCTAAACTATTTCCATTATTCACTCATTTGATCTTAATTCATGTTGGTGTTTGTTGACACATCAAAAGAATCATAAATTTTTCCAATTTTTTCTTTCAATAATTTGGTCCGTTGGATGTCCACATCCATGTCCCAACATGTGCTTTCCAATTATATAGCTTAAATAAGGGAAATTCAAAGCACGCTTCTTTCCGATTCTTGAGGATACTCTCCTGCCTCTCTCTCTCTTTCCAATTATACCATTGCTTTCTTTTCCCCAAGTATACCGCTTTCTCACCTCCCCATGATCATCAACGTCCCATCTGTCATTGCCATACTATATTCAAATGCGCTATAAGGCGATTCGATATCGGTAAGTCAACTTTTTGGTTTGGACTGCAAATACAGTGTATATCCGTGGATTGTGCCTACAATTCTTCTTCCTCATGATCTTAAGTGCAATTTCACAATTATGCTGTATAATCAACCCAACCATATCAAAGATGCTCTCAATTGAAAGGGAAGTTTATCAAAGGCTTACTGCCAAAGACGACATATCTACTATCAAATATTCAATGGTTAGACCTAATTGGTGGTTCCAAATTCGGAACCCTAATTCCAACAAACCCTATTTGTTAGCACAAAGAAAGCAATGTTTGTGTCGAGGGCGCATTTGGGGAATACAAGGCCTAGTCATGAGCAATTTCATCAAAAAATAATTAGCCGGCAGCGAGCAACGACATTGAGGACCAAAATATTATGTAAATTACAAAATGAAAAACATATAGAATTTAATCTCAGCAAAGGAATCTCCTTGCACAACTATTAATATCAAGCCCTAATACCTTAGAGTAAAAACCGGTAACCAAAATAAGAAATATCTATAACTAAACAAAACAGCAAACCAATGACTTTCCTATTTGGGAGGAAATCCAAAAGTTATGAACTACTTGTCCTTAGCTCTATTAATTATATATATAAAAAAAAAACAATAAATATTATGTCCCTAGTTCATCATACACTTCCCTAAAAATTAAATGGCAACTATAGCGATTCCCAGCATAATGTAAATATGCGTAGAGACATACCTAGGAGATTCAAAGTTTGTTGAAATATAGTATCTAGAAGTTTAAAAGATGTGCTAGTATCATTATTGGAATTTCTGTATACATTATGGATTATGTAATATATACTATTACACAATAGATTATTATATAGTTAGATGAAGGCGATCGAGTGAATTTTTTGGTCAGAAAATAACAACTTGCGATACTCATGAGAAGCTGCATTTCATGAATTTCCAAAATCTGAACATAAAATCAACTAAAGGGAATAAGGGATAATGAAAGCCAAGAAATAGAAAAAGAACTAGTCTTGAATCCAATCCACAACTTGATTGGCCTTTCTCGAAGAGTCCACGGGAGTTTCTGAGGATTCCTGCGACCGACCTGACCAGTGAAGCCCTACACCCAACGAGCTGCCCACATTGAGTTTGAGGGACTTCTCCAGCAAAGGAATCCACTAGTGCGGTAGCGAACCTTTCTCTGTTCCATTTCCTTTCTTACCCAAGTGCCATTTCTCATAGAGGGAGTTCATTGTGGTTGCATCGTCTGTGAACAAGCTAGGACGGGGCTTCTGATCTTGGAAGACAAGCAAATTACGCGCCTTCTTGATTAGCCACAACACACCCGCAAACAGGGCTTTCAAGGTTGGGTCGGCACGACGAATTTGGTGATGAAGGAATATACATAAACAATTACTTATGTTTCCCAAATTGGAAATTGGATAGTATACTTATCTGTGGATGTATCTAATGCCTTATTTAGAAAGATTGCAAAATACACATATCTACCTATATAGACTATTTAAATTTATAGGAGCTCAGATTGGAACGTGGACCTACAAGCTCACTTCACGCGGATTCTTCACTAGCTTCTTAATACGTGTATTCCTGCGAAGTACGATTTTGCGACTAGTTATCTATAAATAAAGGTCTTAATGTAGTAATAGTTCTTTCATTCACAGGTGCTATACATGTGTTATGCACATACTTGATTCCACATGAATTTAGATGATATTTGCAATGCTATGCATGGGATTTGTAACTTTGAATTTGGTTCACCATTCCTTGTACCTTAAATTTTGATATATATAATGTGAGGCTATTGGTCATTTGCCCAATTCGAGACTAGATTTGATTTAAACAGTGGTCCCACTTTGAACAACAACCATATGACTCGTTGTGATGTTTGTCCTTAGACAAAACATAATTGCCTTTCAAAAGCTCAACTATGTCATGTATTTTATTTCTTAACATATTTTTATTTTGTTTGTTTTTTTAATTTGAAATAAAATTTAATGCAAATTATATGTTCACATGAAAAGTTTAAAGCAGGTTAACTATGAGTTGGGTTAGGGTTGAAGTTAAATGCGGTATGAATCATTAAAATTGTATTGTGTTAAAACGGATCAATATGTGTTAAATGGGTCAATTAGAGTTGAACCATTTTCGACCCAACCTAAACCCAACTTGATCCACTCATTTTACAAGCCTAGTTATCATTAATGGATATTTCCTTAGATGAAAGTGGCTGAGTGAACACTAAGAGCTACCATTGCCAACAACCTCATTCGTTACAATTGGATTTCTCTTAATTACAATTACGAGTTTACTTTACTTCACTCAATTACAAGGGGAGATTTAGACCCAATAAAAATTACTGGGGGAGATTACAGTAATTTTCGGAAGGTTGGGTGGAAACTGAACATATTTCGAAAGAAAAGAGGGCAAATTTGGGCAACCAAAAGTTCTTATAGGGCGAAACAAGACAATCGAACGTCAGGGATTCAAAGGCTGGTTGCTGACTCTGTGGGATCAGGTGACAGCATGCCGCTGCGATTCTAGGGTAGTAAAATTAGGCTGCGCATGATAAAATTTCTGAAACAAAAATTGATTTCTGGCCTGAAATCAATTTCTTAATTTATATTCCCCAGACAAGTTTCTAAGCAAAGAAATCCGTTTGATAACAATTCAAAATTTCTATTTCTAAAATAGAAATCCGTTTGATAATAGAACAAAATTTCTATTTCTAGGAATATAAATTGATTAGATAACAACATAAGAAATCCTTAAATACAAAATAATAGTCGAAATAATACTAATACATTACAAAAGTTGAAAATACAATTTCATGGAATTTCCGGCATATTATTATCCTTTGCCATTTTATTAACAATTGTTTTCCTAAGCGTATTTATTTGGTTTCCCTCCTCGATCATTGTATCGTTCGCAAGCTCATCCTACGTAGGTTCAGACAAGTACTGCGGAAACATGAATATAGGTGCCATCAATGACGCATATACAGCATTGTCATTTTATCAAAAACTAGTATATACAAGATTATCAACAAAATAAAATTAATGGTGTAAAGGAATATATGAGAATTCTACCTTAAAGTAACGTTTATGGTTAGGAACCAATCGGGGGAAGGTCGGTCTATTTTGATTCTTGAATTGAATCAGTCCAATTGATCATCCATAATTTCTTTATTGTTGCTCAATGAACCTTTAATAACCCTTGCATAGCAAAGAGAGAGATTCTCTTGAATCTCTTGCCTTCGAATTAAAATTCAAGATTGTGTAACAATCTAATTATTTTGATTTTGCAAGAATTTTGAATCTGTAAAAAAATAACGTTAAATTTCTAGGCATGTTTTTCATTCATCTATTATGTAAGTACTTTTTCTTCAACTGGCCATGCACGTGCATTTTCTAGGAGGAAAGAGCCCTATTGTTTTTAAGTAAGCATGTAAGAACTTTGGTCATTTTTTGAAAATTGGGGACCCATTCGATTGCTTTTCATCCTAAAAAGGAAATTATAAAAAAAATGCAAAAAAAAAACACGAGTAAAATAAGAAAAATAAAATTAGCAATAATTTGTGAAATTGTGGTTATGAGTTAATTAAGTTAGCAAGAAAGCGCAAGATTCTTTTATATGGTTTGATTTCAATTTCTGATTTCTATTTCAGAAACTGAGAAGTTAAAAATTTCAACTTATGATTTCTTTAATTTCTCTATTTCTGGAATAGAAATCTGTTTCAGAAATAGAGAAATCAAATCGCGTTACCAAATAGATTTCTATTCCAAACCTGTTCCGAGGAACAGAGAAACAGAGAAATCAAGAAACAGAAATTTTGTCATGCGCACCCTTAATCTCTAGAAAATCAATGAACGGTTGACAATGAAAATACTTTTCATTGGTTATTTTTTAAAGCAATACTACGATTATTTTCTTTTTTCGTTTTCTACGAATCAAGCATACCCCGTAGGGGTAGTTGTTAAATGCATTCTGTTACCGATGGACCCTTTAAGGCTGCGCATGACAACATTTCTTGGCTGGGGAACAATTTTTTTCAGAAACAGTTCTTTTCTATTTCTATTCATTACGGGAACAATTTCGAGCAAAAAACCCGTTTGATAACTGTACAAAATTTATATTTCTAGAACAAAAAAATAACAGAAACACGTTTGATAACTGTACAAAATTTCTATTTCTAGAATAGAAAAAGAACGAAAACACGTTTGATAACTGCACAAAATTTCTATTCCAAATTTTATTTTATTTTTAAAATTAAAAATAAGAAAAAATGAATAAATTAGATATTACATAAAAATTGGCAAGATCAAAATATTACTAGATTAATAATACATTTGATTAGGTGTAAGCATTGTAGTCGAATATGCTTGTAACATAGGTGGTATTGTAATGGAACGTGAGCTATTATTTTATATCTATGTGTGAGGATCTTTACATATGTTTTATAGCGTATTGAATTTATGTAGCGCTTTGTGGGAATCAGTATTCACAAACTAATGTTTTGAACTATAATTCTCAATAATATATTTTCTTTTTGCGAATTTTAATGTTTGGTATAGCAAATATTGCAAAAAAAGCACACGTGATATTGTCAGCCAAATTAATTTATGCTCATTTCCTTGAGACTAAGTTTTTACTCTTTAAAAAAAAAA
Organism: Eucalyptus grandis; assembly: GCF_016545825.1. Classification (NCBI taxonomy): domain Eukaryota; kingdom Viridiplantae; phylum Streptophyta; class Magnoliopsida; order Myrtales; family Myrtaceae; genus Eucalyptus; species Eucalyptus grandis. Next base: position 5,560,712 of record NC_052619.1, on the reverse strand, counting down.
TTGTAATTCTAGTGCATGCGTGGCTTAGGGATTTTAGTCTCTTCTAATCTTGACATAGATGTCGGGTTGGGGTTGGAAATTTTCAACTGTTGGAATGGTGCATGCATGGTGTGGCTTTATTGTCATTATGCATTTAGTTCATAGTATACTCCTAAAACACTTAGTAAAAACCTCGATCTCTTGCATTTTGAACTGTCGATGCATTCCATCTTGACGTTAATTTTTACCTTGCTTCTTCCGAATTACCTTGATGTCGTTATAAGGTTTTGGGTAATTTTGATATAGAGAGGTGTTTTTCTTCTCCTCTTTTGCTTTTTTTTCTTTCTTGACTAGCATACAAGCTTCAGTTTGTAGGTCTTGAAGTGTCAACTATACAATAGCTTACCATTTGCTTCTCTTCTATTTGTCCATATTTATGATACATTCAATGGCATTTATGCTCATAGAGATAGAATTGGATGACCTTAATACTATTAATAGAAATGTATTCATAATAGTTTACAAACTCATCGCAAAAGTTTTCACCAAAAAAAAAAAAAAGCACGTCACAAAAGTCGGAAATAAAAAGTCATGGAATTTCTTGCATATTGTGATCCCTTGCTATCATATTTGCAATATTTTTCCTGATCATGTTTATCTCAGCCGCCTCATCATGTGATGCATCATCTACAACCTCGTCTTACGTAGATCCAAGTGGATAATCCGGATCTCCATAAAGGGCAAAATTCCTGTACAAGAAAGGAAAACAGCAAGATCAGTAAACAAAGAACCAACAAAATCAGCAAAACAGAACTAGCAAAACAGGAAAATAGCAAGATCAGTAAACAAAGAACCAACAAAATCAGCAAAACAGAACTAGCAAAACAGGAAAACAGCAAGATCAGTAAACACAAATCAAGCTGAAACTACTGCAGAATTGACAGATTTCAAATGTGTTTTTCAGCAACCAAACGACATCCATTATGGGGTACAACATATCAAATCGAAGCTTTAGAAGTGTATTTTTATGTCTAGAAAGGCTCGAGGTCAAAAAAATTCATCTAGCACTTTGTTTCAGCCAAAACAGTAAGTCCATCACAAAGATACGAAATTGCAGAGTAATACAAATCAAGCTCAATCAACCTTAAGTTTATGATCATTGATCGTAAATCCACAAAAAAAATCATCCAATAACATCATCAATCACTAGATCTAAGCATATTGTGTGAATCTAAAGTCGAATCCTAAGCTCAATCCGTGACTCTAAACATAACATCCAGCAAAAAATCAGTTCCTCACCAAGCATGACTAAATCATTTGTTTGCACCAGTAACATCATATCAAGATAACCAGCTTTACTATTATTACTTGAATCCTCATCATACGAAAACACAATTAAAGAGAAGGACAAGCAAGGAAAGCTTAATACAACATCACACCAGAAGACAACCAATATCTCTAGACTCATAACCAAGATTCAAACAAAAAGGACCGAGATAATTGAACCACAAAGCCATTAGTGAGGACGGAAGTGATACAACAATAAGCTTTAATAGGCAAACTAATCACACATGATAACAACAAATTACAGCAGTGATTCACTTTACTCATTACTAACAGCAATAACGAAGGATCGAGGTACAAGAAAGGAATCAACTAGGAATGAGCTTCAAATTAACGAAAACATGATTACATTGATGAGCAGAAGGTTGTCTACATATAACAGACTAACTACCTCTTTGCTTTCCTACTTGATGCGAGACTAGAAGTTAGGAAAAAGAATCTCAGAAATACTTTCTAATTCCTCCATGATATACTCCAACAAGAAAGACAATGAGCATTGCAAACTTGCGTTAAATAAAAAATCAAAGCAATTATCAGCACATAAGGCGGCATCCTCATTAAGGTGCTCTCGTTTATAAGCATTCATCCCCTTTGCTTTATAGTTTTGTAAGGTTGGGCATCCCTTGCTAGTTCATGAACGAATCAGATAGATATAACTTTGAATCTATGAGATATTTCTTGATCAGAAAATTGCCACAAAAAGTTTGATGAAGTACATAAAGCTTCACATAAGCATCAATGACAAATAGAATCGGGCATATAAAAATAATAAACTAAACATATTGTTCTAGTAATCAATACTTCAGCAAAGATTGACAGATTACAACAGAGTTTCAGGTATGCAATTGATAGGGAAAATACGAAAGAGCGAGCATCATATCAAAAGAGAGAGAGACAGATCGCATAGGCCTTATTCAATCTAAATCAACCATAAAATTCAGTAAATATATGTGCATAAGGCGCAACATGCTTATCTACATCCAAGAAATGAAGCTTTCCTTCATTTAACATGCATATCCCGAACCATTAGGTCCAGGTATCCACTCTCCCTCCATTGATCAAGGGCAACACAAGCACGGGGAAGCAACGTGAGAGAAGCGAGCACAAACGAGGCAACGCGACGGGCGACACGATTCAAGTTCAGAAAAATAGCAGAATCACCACTAGAACGGGTATAATGAGAAAGAATTAAAGCAACAAACCTGATTTAGGGCAAGACGACCACGAGGCGACGCGACCAGAGGCGATGCGAGCCGGAGAAACTTGACCAAAGGCGACGAGATTGCAGGCAGTGGGATTGGAGAGAGGCGATCGAAGGCGATGGCACTGCAGGTGGCAGATTAAACTTCAGAAAAACTAGAACATGTACAATGAGAAGTAATCAAAGCAACAAACCATATATGACCAACCGACTCGAGAACAAATTATTAGCAAATCGACAAAAGATAAGCACAAGTCCACTCGAGAATTCTACAACTCTCGGCTCTGGCCTTTCTTATAGTGAATAGTCATATGATATATGATATGCGAAGTCTCGGAAGTATGCGGAACCACCAATGCAAATCACACCACTCGGTGTAAGGATTTCACAATAGCTCACCCTCCCGCCCCACCAAAAAGAAAAAAATACACACACACACAAAACACTTTATCATTAGAGATGTGAGCAAAAAGGTTGTAATCGAGGCAGCTCGACATATCTAACTCAATGCTATGTCTTCGATAATTGACCAAATCAAATTAACTTCTCGCTAATTGATACAATATAATCCAACGAAGTGAAGGTGATGTCGTATAGATCCTCATCATTAATCCGCCCGCCTGCACTACATTTTTACACATTGAAAAATAGCAGACCCTCGATCAGTCAAAACCCAGAAAACATTGCACCATCAACCCAAGAGAATTCGACAAAAAAATAACACCGCAGACGAGCTGAAAAAAATTAAGGGCTTTCAATTCATTCAAACCAATCACAGCCCTTAACAACGCAACCTGATATACAATTACAATCACTCCTTCAATATAAACGAGACCATCTCAACAAAGGTCGAACCAATCAAAAAAAAAAAAAAAAAAAAAAAAATTCCTCACGACAAAGCCACGGACAAGCTCATGACATCACAAGAAAACCTCACAAGAAATGGGGATCTCCGAACGGTACCTCTCTTTCGCAAATTGCAAAGAAGGGTTCTCTGTTTTCACCACAGGGAGAGAGAATGCAGCGTTCTTATATTAGATCCTGCAGTAAGGGCCTCTGTTTTCAAGGCCAGTTCTGTCTTCCCCAGAAGAATACAACAATCCTCATTAAGATCACAATCACCCTCGTCGCAACCAGAGACGACAGGATTGACGGCACCGAAGAGAGGCGGAGGCGACGGGACTGGACGCAACCGGCTCGGAGAGAGGCGACCCAATTGGAGTGTTGTGTTGCGGCTAGAGACGAAGGGATTGACGGCACCGAAGAGAGGCGGACGCGACGAGACTGAACGCAACCGGCTCGGAGAGAGGCGACCCAACCGGAGTGTCGCGTCGCGACCAGAGACGACGGGATTGACGGCACCGAAGAGAGGCGGAGGCGACGGGATTGGACGCAATTGGCTCGGAGAGGCGACCCAACCGGAGTGTCGCGCCGTGACCGAGAGGACGGGATTGGCGGCACCGAAGAGAGGCGGAGGTGACGGGGGGACGCAACCAGCTCGAAGAGAGCGACCCAATCGGAGTACGAGACCACGACGACGGACCAGGCGACGACGGGATCGGCGACGACAAGATCGGCGGCAACGAGACCGGCGGCAACAAGACCGGAGAGAGGCGACTGGAGATGAGATCGAAGAGAGGCAAGCGGACAAAGGGAGAGGTGAAAATGGAAATCACGAAAGTGAAATTAGGGTTGCCCAATTTGTTTCTTATTTTTGTTCCTGGGAATTCTTGGCCGGGAACGAGAAGTAACTTTTTTTTACTTCTCGTTTCTGTTCCAAAAGCATTCCCGGGCTAATTTTCTATTCCCGGGAACAAAAAACCAACTTGTCATTATTAAACGGGTTTCTATTCTTTTTTTGTTCCGGGGAACAAAAGAATAGAAATTGTTGGGCTGGGGAAAGTTACCATGCGCAGCCTAAATAGCTTCTGGGACATCAAAGGCAAATTGAGAATGCCAAAAAAATACTTTTGGGGTCCCAATAAAAATATTATTTAACTTTCAAAATGAAGAACATATGCGAATCTCCCAAGTGTGCATTTTTAATCTCATCAAACAAACTCTGTTTGCACAGCCATGTCCATCAAACACATCAATTTCAAGCCCTAGTACCTCAAAGTAGAGGAATTGCTCAAATCAATATAACTAAAAAAAGTGAAATCCAAAATGAATAAACCATATGTCTCTAGCTATACTAATTAAAAAGAACTAGAAATATATTATGTCCTTAGTTCATCATGCACTTCACTAAAAATCAAATGGCAACTGACACAACTCGCATCACAACCCAATTCTCATTGACGTGATCCACCAAATTATCAATTTCTGAGGAATAATTCTCTGAGCGAAGACCATAACCATAAGAAGCCCATGGCGGCATATACTCTGATGAGCTCATTTCTAAGATGATGAATGAAATTTTCAACCTGTAGGGAATAATAACATCCCGGGTTCTGGTAATAATAACCGGAACTTTGGAGCAGCAGGACCTTCTCCGATGACGACATGATGTCGTCATCATCCGGCGAGCTTGGCAGCGGCACTCGATGATATCTGGCCATTACCGCCGCTCAAGATGCTCAGTTGGGACCTCAGAGGCGGGTTCTCCCGGCAGCTCCGGATAGATGCCACTAGATACCGTAACGATGAGGATCTATCCGAGGAGGCGAGACGGCGCTTGGCGGCACTCGCAGCAACGCTGCCGCTCGGCATGCCCGGAGGGTATCCCCCATGCGCTTCCCAAGGAGGAGGACTTTGACTCGGAATCTGAGACCAAGACCTCCATCTCGATTGGCTCTTCTCGTAGGCTCTCCACGTTTGGGAGAACCTCATCGCCAAGCCCCTCAACTTCTTGTCCGGTTCATTGTTGTTGGCCGCTGTTGAAGCCACTTTCGAATATCCAAAAAACTTAGGTATAACTTGAGTTAAGTGTCGGGTTTTGTATACATATATATATAGATGGAGTCGTGCGAATGTTTTATATCAACCTTTAGTTACAAGTGCAATATATATAATACTTAACATGACGTACATTTCTTCCCCTCCAATATATGTATTTACACCATCTAGAATCAGACTCAATCAGGAGACAAAAAGCCTATAGCACAAATCGAACGCGCCTGAGCAAGCGATTTACTTTATATCTTGGACCGGTCGAGGCCTAATTGATTTTTTCCCTCGTGTTGCTGCGATCCAAAATAAATTTTTTTAGTCAACTAAAAGTTATCTGCCAGTGCGATCTCGTGGAAAATTGGATGCAATCCATAATAAATCGTCCTAGTTAAAAAGGTAGTCTTGTCATCCCCATGTCGATTAGTCGTCGGTTCTCTTTTGCTGAATTATCCCTCTCTCGATGATATCGCGCATCGCCTGTTCTTGTCCTCTCGCTGGGTGCCCGTTTTCAATTGCTAGACCCCATCGGCGTGTGATTGACAGCAAGAACCATGCGTACCGTTCTCCCTCACGCGAATCACATCGATAATAGAAAATCCAAACGCATTTTCCATGAATTTGACATTTGCATTGTTAAATTAACGTGGTGTGATCGATCGAAGCTCTGTTTGTTTCACGAAAATATGAATAATTCGAGAAATATTTTATTAAAAATCACTACTCGCATCACTTAAAATAGTTAGCCAATGAAATTGACAACAATTTATGTCTAAACATTTTCATTAACGATGAAAATATTTTTTATTTGTTCATTTTTCAAAATAAGATAAGTAATCATTTAAAAAAATATTATTCAAATAATTTATTTTTCGCGAAACAAATAGAGTGCATAATGTATATTTCTTCCCACACAAATCACATCGATAATACAAAATTGATATCTGTCCAATTGCCATATCATGTTCTATGAATTTGAACTTCACACTCAACTATAAACTTTTGGCCATAATCTACTGATTGTAATCAACGTGTTTGGCAAGTGAAAAGACCATAGATTGATATATATATATATATATATATATATATATATATATATATATATATATATATATATATATATATATATATATTTTATCTTTTGCTTTTGGGGTCGTACATTATTGACTAAATTATGCAAAATAAAGCATGGAGAGATATCATAGCACGATTGAGAATCACATTTGACGAATAAAGAATGAAACTTGCTTCAAATTAAAAGGAGAAAGTGATATAGGACATGTCCCTCACGAAAGTTCATTATCAATTATTTAAGAACACAAGCTGTGTTCAATATTTCTAACACAAGTTATTAATAGGCGCTCTGATAGAACAATATTCAATTAAATCCATATGAGTAATCCAAAATTTCGATATACAACTTATGGGAATTGACAACATATCAGACCTACCTTATGCTCGCACGGTCACATTAAGACTTTAGTCCTATTTTATTTGGACATTACTTGGTCCTCCCTCAACCGAGGGAAAAATCGATTTTCGATGAGCAATATTGATGTCGTTGGGTTGGTCATATTTGATCACATTCTGCTAATAACTTTCAAAATGACTCCAATAAACACCAATCGTGTGAAATTGTAAGTGATGCATCCGCGGTCAAGACAATAATCTTACTCTGATCTTTTAACTCACTGAAAAAATTAGGAAAGAAAGAAGTCAAAAATTGATCAAAGACTTGCGTTCAACGAAAGGCGCCCACTCGACCGAGTCCAAATGTTGATAACACAGCGGCCAACAATTCTCCAACTATATAGCTACCGGTAATAACTACCAGTCTCTCTCTCTCTCTCTCTCTCTCTCTCTCTCTCTCTCTCTCTCTCTCTCTCTCTCTCTGTGTGGATGAACTCTGACTCATGACCATATCACACTTCAGAAAAAGCAGCACTGAATCTCACTTCATGGAAATCCCTGCCTTTTCAGCCATTTTCACTCAACCATTGGACAATTCACAAACTTATGTATAACCGAGAGTTCGAAGTTGACACAGAATTTGACAGTCTGAATTTTCTTAATCAACGGTCGTGCCACGGGTTCTAACTCAGCATTGGAATCGAGTGTCGAGTCTGATCCCTTCCATACTTTGGCGCATTGGCTATATTCTAAGAGCACGTCCGCGAGAATGAAAATTAAAGGTACCGATGGGGACTTGTACAAGCAGTAAGGTGTGCGGTTTAATTCGATGCAAAGCAAAAAATCGCAAATTTATAAGATTATATATAAGGGCTGACACATGCCTAATACTGAAAAAATTAAGGTAATGACATGAGAGCCGGCACTAAAGTCTAGTAAGAGACGGCCATAATTGTAATAGTCTAAGATATAGTCCTAAGGTAGGAAAATTCCTCGATAGATTAGTTTCAATCCACACGAAAGAGATGTGTGGATTGAAACTAATCAATGAAAGAGATGTGTCATGAAAATGCAAACTAGCCGCACATGGACAAAAGCCACCTACAAAACTTATATTGTTCTCCGATATCGACTTTTTTAACAGAACTACTTTGATATAACTGGCTCTATCTTTCAATATTTCATATGCCACTAGGTCCGATCCAAAACAAGACACCGTTTCTTAGTAAGTTCCATAAGTTGGACATAGATCCAATTCTTCGATTCATTTATTCCTTAAAATCTGTTTTTCCTCGTTTCTGGGGGTATCAAGTTCCCTTAAATTATGCCAGAAACAAGACGAACAATAAAAACTTCTCACGTTTCCGACGTCTTAGATTAGGCAATCAGCATCATCCGGCTCTGTAATCATGAAACTATTATTTTATCATAGCGCACAAAATGATAATTATCTTAACTAAACTGCTTTGCGGAAAAGGATAAGCAAATGGGGACGAATTTTCCTCAATCCACATCAGCATTTTGGAGTGCTCATCAGTGGGTTAATGTCAAAGCTGCTTAACTTTGAACGCAACTTCGACGATTCAACGCCCAACAAATGATCGTTTTCCTAAGAAAACGAAAAGAAAATTCCCAAATCGTCGAGGACCGTTCCCTATAAAAACCCCATTTGTCTCCACAAACGGTCCATGCAAAATTTTCCTTCCCTTTTTTTTTCCCATTGCTTCTTCGTCTTGGTTTAGACAGAAACGGTACGTGTTCTAGGGGAAAAGGATGAGGGAAAGAGCAGTCAAAGCTTCCGCCTGCGTTTCCTTCGTCCTTCTCTGTTTGCTTGTGGGTTGCCATGGCGTCGACAGAAGCCAGTTCCCTCCATCATTCTTGTTCGGAACCACCACCTCTTCTTTTCAGGTAATGCCTGCTCCTTGGTCGTCTTCTATGTTCGTTGACGTCGAGTGCACCGTACATCAATGCCTTCTTCGTGCATATAGTTTGTACTGTTTTCTCTCGAAGGACAAATAGCTGCTCCTTCGGCATCCTATATGTCATCGACGCTGAGAGCATCGTGCAGCAATGTCTTCTTCGTCCATATAGCTTGTACTGTTTTCGCTTGTAGGACCAATGGTTTTTGTTACGGTGTCGATCCACACGTTAAGGACAAAGACGTCTGTTCTGGGCATGATGGCTTAAACCCTCGCATTGCAGGTTAAGAAAAGAAAAAAAGTATTGTATAGGCTCGTTCTACGGGCGATAGGGATGCTCTTTTATTTGCATGTCGATACGAGTTTTACAGGTTCTTGAAACACGACGAACTTGATCCGATGGAACGAGTTCACGCAGTAATATGGGATTCGACCTTGATGAGCTTTGTCGTATACAGAGATTCTCTATCCTCTTGTCATGTTCCAAGCTGAGCTGGTGTATAGAATCTCAAGATTAATTCCAATTTGGTTTTTGAATTTCAAAATTAATAAATATGTAAGTGGTGACATTTGTCATCGATAAGGGTATACAGTGAGTTTCATCTTCTCCCTTTGGGTTTTTTTAAAGTGCCAAGAGTTGGTCAAATCTTTGACTGTTGACTTTGCTCATCTCTTCTTTTCTCTACTCTCCCATATATAGTTTGATCTATTATTATCCGGGCATTGACCTAGTAGGATATTTTTGCACTCAGATGAGGAATTGTATGTGGTTTTGGTCTTAAATTACATTTGGTGGCAAAGACAAAGTCTAGATCTTATTTATTCAAGATGGAGATTATGTGCAAGGGTTTCTACATTGTTGAGAAGGAGATAAAATATGTTAGTGTCCTATAAAACATTCCATTGAGAAAAAAAAATTCTGAATTTATGAATTTTCCCAATGTTATTGAGAGAGATACTATTAATAAGTTGTATTTGATAATTGACAAATACGTTTTGCACTATTTGTTCCCAGATTGAAGGAGCCTACTTGACCGGAAATAAAAGTTTGAGCAATTGGGATGTATACACACACATCCCAGGTATGTATTCATAACAAATATATGTTTGACATTGTTAATAATGTTGTTACACACAATTTATCTTAAGTAATGTCGAACATATAGAAACCGATCATTCATAAACCCATCGATGTGTCGATTAGGCACTGAAACTGTTGCTGAGTACGATTGTTCAGACATCTAGCACGATTTTGAAAAAGCACTTTCTACTCTTTTAAGCATCGAGAATATTAATTAAGAAAATGAAAGTATTAGTATTTAGTAATTGTTTAGTACGCATACACCATAGAGAAAGAAACTATGGACTTTCTCAATTTATAAATTATTTTTCGCTTTTTTGTCGGAGTAAAAGCTGGTTGGTCCTCTTTGTCTGCCACTCCAATTCCACCGGCTTCTATTATTAATTTATCATAATATTATTATGCATGTTTTCATTAGGTGTCGACTAGAAGTAACGGTAGTCAAAGCAATCGTGAAGGAGAGTGGTAGTTGACACGTGACTCGTCTTCCAACTAAGCCGTGTTAGCTCAAGCATGCCATGGATTTCCTAGGTTGATGATGGCATTGGCGTATTAGGGTTTCACGTGCATCCAGTGCAGGATTACCTCGTGCACATTGCATTAATTCCTTAATTAAAACGGATTAAGGAAAAGAAACGTTCTCAATAGGAAAAGTATAGTTCTGATTAGATCCAAAAAGTGCTGGGAAAGGTAGCTAGATTACGTACAATTATAAAGAAACTTCGCTAAAACATATGATATGTGTGTCAAAATGAAATCGATGAGTGAACTTTATTGAAGAGCATATCCTATTACTTTTTTTTTTTTTTTGTTGAGAAAATTTTAGTAAACCAGTCTTGGTGTATCTAGCGTCAATATTACTCTCATCAATTGCTTCTTGCCAACAAGTAAACATTGCTTTACTTAGCAGGGAAGGTAGAAGATGGAAGCAATGCCGATGTAGCCGATGATCATTATCACCTATTCATGGTAATGAATCTTCCTCTTTTCGAATGATGTATCTCAGAAAACCTTCGTCAGCTGCTCGATCAACGTGTTATCAAACTTCTCTAGACGAAATTAGGCCACCCTGGAGAAACAATATTTACATATCTAATCAAATATAACGAATATGTTTATATCTTGAATACAGTTGCTGTCGTTTGAATTCCAATCTAATCGTTATATCCTTCAATTCGATTTCCAATAATATCTGATGTTGCAGGAAGATGTGGAGTCGATGGAGGACCTTGGAGTGAATTCATACAGATTTTCCATATCTTGGTCTAGAGTCCTCCCCCGTAAGCTCTTTATACAGCATTTTTTCTTCTCCATATTTTCTTAGAAACTCGCTCTGCATACATGGTCATTTTCATATTATCTTGATATTTTATAACCAATGAATTTTTTGGACATCAGAAGGAAGATATGGTGAGACAAACCCCGATGGTATTAATTTCTATAACAACCTCATTGATGCCCTTTTGCAGAAAGGTATAGTCTGCAATCCCCTTGTTTTTTTTGCTGTCTGCGTAAAAATTGCTGCACTCAGAATTCACTACCTACAATTGACATTTTTTCCCCTTTTAATAAGGTATCGAGCCATTTGTTACCCTGAATCACTATGAACATCCTCAAGTTCTCGAAGATCGCTACGGCTCTTGGCTGAGTTCCGAAATACAGTAAGCATCTTACCACACTATCTCTCACGGAGATAATGCTGTAGTGTCTATATCATTGGAATCTATATATCGAGTAAATCTATATATCTACTTTTCTCGTGTATGTAATTTTGTTGCAGGCTAGATTTCGCACACTTTGCAGAGGTCTGCTTTGAAGCGTTTGGTGACAGAGTAAAGTATTGGACGACGATTAATGAGCCGAATATGTTCACATACTATGCTTATTTCGAGGGTACATACCCTCCGGGCCATTGTTCTTATCCGGTAGGCAATTGCTCTACCGGAGACTCGTTCATGGAACCCTACATTGCCACTCATAACGTAGTGTTGTCTCATGCGGCTGCAGTCGAAATATACAGAAATAAGTATCAGGTGTGTTTTCTTCGCACTTGTTCTAATTGTCATGCACTAAATGTTTCTCTTAAAGGCAGCACAGAGTTCAGGGAAAACTGTCAATTCCATTAGAATTGACACAATGTTAATAACGATGTTGATTTTATTTGTTCCTTTTTCTTACACGAGTTAGGCAAAACAAGGAGGTATGATAGGGATTGTAATATCTGCGCCGTATTACGTGCCCCTCACCAACACTCCAGCTGACAAACTGGCGGCCGAACGGGCTTTAGCTTTCCAGATTGCATGGTCTGTGAATTAAACTGTGATCATACTAACTATAGCTAATGCACTGCTTTTCCATAATTTTTCCTTATTTCACTGATAATTTACTTCAAATAATTACATCGATAATACAGGTTCCTCGACCCCATCATGTATGGTGATTACCCTCCTGAGATGCATCAGATTATTGGCGCAAGACTGCCTGTATTTTCAGCAGAAGAAAGGAAGAAGCTGTCGAATAAATTGGATTTTATTGGAATAAACCAATACACAGCTGCTTATGCTAAGGATTGTATGTTCTCTCCTTGCACTTCTGCTTATTCTCTTGGGGAATCGATGGTTTATGTCACCGGAGAAAAAGACGGGACTCTTATCGGAGACACGGTAAGATAAATTAATAGAGTACAGAGTGTGATCCTGTTTTCTGCTTAAGAATTCGGCCTCTTGTCTCTCGCTCAAACAATTAAGACTCGGAAATATTGCCTCAGTGATCAACAAGAATTGTTTCCTGGTAAAATAGACAATGGACTTGGTATGTGAAGGGTCGAAAAGAAAGAAAGAAAGAAAGATGCTTAGTTTGCTCAAGTATATTGAATCTTTCACATCCTTTTCCTAAACAGACTGCAGTGTCCTATTTTTACGTTGTTCCAAGTGCGTTGGAGATGGCTGTGATGTACGTCAAGGAAAGATACAACAACACCCCTATGTTCATCACGGAAAATGGTGCGTTGTTGACTTACAGATTCCGTGAGTTTGGGATTATCATGATAATTCCTGAGATTATCCTGATAACACCTTCTCCAGTTTCCATGATTTTTTTTGTTCAGTGCCCGTCGTTGAACCCAATATCAACTCATTTTCTTGCATATGACGTGATTTAGGATATGCTCAATCGAATGCTCCCATTGCCGATTCACTTAACGACACGAAAAGGGTCGAGTACTTTAAGAGCTACCTGTCGGCTCTAGTCAATGCAATGAGGTAACGTAATTTAGTTCAGGATTCCTATCCAGTTTGACATCATCTGGTGTTTAGTTAGCTCTGTTTTTAGCTTAATATGCGTCGTAACTTTGCTGTATTTAACTTGTCTTTGTGTCTGTACATCCAGAAAAGGAGCCGACGTGCGAGGATACTTCATATGGTCCCTACTGGACAACTTCGAATGGCTGGATGGCTACACGATCCGTTTCGGGCTCTACCACGTCGACTTCGACACGCTGAAGAGGACGCCGAGGCAATCGGCCAAGTGGTACAAGAATTTCCTCGCGGATTCGAATTCGACAACAGAGTCAAAGCGACACAAGTATCGGCACAACATGTTCATGCCGCTCTGAAGAGAAAGCCTTCTTTATCAGTTCTTTGTACACCTGATTCACTTCACTAACAAGCCGAAATATCCAACACATACAAAAAATAAAACAAAATTCAAGGGTCTAAGTTCATCCATCTTAGCTAGGAGGGGATGCAATGATTCTATTATTATAATTATTATAGCCATTATTTGTTTAATTTTGTGTAGATGGGCAATCAGAATTTGCTAATAGCTCTATTTATATTCTGATTCTTTGTATTATGCTTAAATTCATGGGTTGAAATCAAATATCCCAGGAGCTCTCTTCTCTCAATCTAATTCTAGATTTGAGAGTTTGAACTATCATGATCTAATTTTAAATTTGCGGGTCATTCTCTCCTAATCTAAATCTAGGAGTATAATAAATATGCTTTTGAGAATTCGATGTTTCTATGTTCTATTCATGTATAAGTTCTTTACCTCCAACTTCAATGGTGATCGTAGAAACCCTACTGTTTTGTTGAACCCCGAGATTCGCTATCCCAAATGTTAAATCCATGTTCATTCAGCCTCCATACTACAATGATTTAGATGAAGCTAAAGTTAAGTGCGCGTTGCCAACTGACAATACCGTAGTTCCTAAAGGAGGAATTTTTGGACTGTGCTCATCGCTGATGAAGATACGAGATCTAGTGATCGATCGCCAATTATTTTCTAAACACCTAAATTTTGGCTACTTTTTTTTGTCCTATTCTAACTATCAACTCACTAAAAAACTTTTGTCTTGTCTATTTTTATAGAGCGGGAGTCGAACCCCACACCCGAAACTAAATGTCCTTACGAGATCTAGTGATCGATCGCCAATTATTTTGCTTGACACCTAAATTTTGGCAACTTTTTTTTTTTTTTTGTAACTATCAACTCACTCATAAACTTTTACCTTACCTCTTTTTGTAAAGCAAGAGTCGAACCCCACACTTGAAATTACACCCCTAGCCCCCTAAGAAGATGGGGAATCAAACTTTCCACTTCTCATTTTCCATACGAGAATGGTGACCACGAGACAAAACCCACTAGTTAACGATTTGTTTAATCATTCACTAATTACATAGATAATTAGGGATTAATTTTAACTCTAAAAAAATAATTTTCATTATATTGCATAGCATATAGGCATTAGAAGCAATTGCAATAATAGTAATAATGTTTATTTAAAAAAAAATCTAAAAAAAATATTTTCTTAAAATTAGGAAAAAGCTTTAAACTTATTTTTAAGGAGTTTTCTCTTAAAATTTATGAAAATCTCTGATAAAAAAATGTGCTCAAAATTATACAAGCTTTTAGGGCTTTACAATAGGGTTTTGATATTCTTAGAGACAAATGCTAGGTAATGTCACAATGAGATCTCATTTTGTTTTCTTTGTTTTGGACGACGTTGAGTCAACGTCGTCCGATCAAGGCATCCCAGTGATGTTTAGCACGGTGGCGGTTGTTTTGCCATGCCCCCGCCACCTCTCTCACTATGTTTGCACTCGATTGAGGGGGTGTCCTTGGCTAGTTGTGTGTCGAGGTCAATCAAGGATGGCAACTTAGGCCGGGGCATCGCCGCCGAGGTGGCTAGTGTTCCCCAATCAACGGCCACTATCGTGACACTTCGTGGAAGCCACGGATCTTGCGATTTAGGGGTGTCCCTTGAATATCCCGTTGCAGCCGTCATCATCGGAGCGTCGTCGGCCAGGCAAGGGCTGAGCGCTCAACTCGGCTTGGCTGAGGCAATGCCGTGAATCGCCTTTGGCCTGATGGAGAGGAGCGGCATCCATTGCCACGGGCCACGGCTGTCTCTGTTGTGGCAGTGAAGCTACATAGTAGAGGGAGACCGTGAGCCAGGTAGGCCAGGCTAGATCCGAGTCGAGCGGTGCTAGTCTAGCCGGTCAGGCTTGTTTGTGTCCAGACCAGCTTGGTTACTCAAGGTTTAGTTCTTAAAATAGTTAGTAACTTGGGCTTGGTCAAATGGGCCGATCATGTGTGGGCTCAACTAGAATTTGGGGCTCACATGGGAAGGTGGGTTTATCTTGCAATCTTGGGCCAGGCTTGTTTTATTTTAATTCCTTCTAAATTGGGTTTGATTTTGGGGCTGTACTAGGCCCACGTATCAGGCCCAATCTGGCTGATGGCCTTGCGATCTAGGTCCTTGTTTTTGAATTAAAAATTAATTATTTTTTCTAAAATTAGAGAAAAAAATTAAAAATTATTTTTAGAGTAAGTTTCTATTAAAATGTGCAAAAATCATCGATAAAAAATTGTGCTTAAAATTGAACAAGCTCTTAAAGCTTTATACTAGGACTAGAATGTTCTTAGAAACAAATGTTAGATCGTTGTTTGCACATTTCTATTTTGATTACTACTTGATTGTGTACTTTCAATATGTTGATTGTGGTTTCCCTTTAACCTAGTTAGGATTGGCATTTTCCTTATTTCTTAGCATTAGATTTTCGTTTTTTCTTGCAATTATTTTTCATGCTTCCTTGTTTGTTCATTATATTTTTAATGACTATGCATCGATATGATCACCTCGAATTTTAATTGATAAGTTTAAAATCAATCCAAACTATCAGACAAACATCTTCTTGAAATAAATAAGGTTAGATACCAAAATGGCACTAGTTGATTAATTAGTGTAGTCAAATCACTGACTCTACATTCCTTGGTTGCATAGAAAGTAAGGTATATTTCCAATGCCTCACTTGGTTTTAACCAACTATAATAGACTAGTAGTGATTTCTCATTAGAAAGTCCTCATACCATCAATTGAAGTTATAATTGAACACCTAAACATATCGCAAGATATGGGCTTGAAAGAGCCCACGCCTAATCAAGGGTCGTAGACTTATTTTTAAGGCAATACCCCTAAACTTATATCTTTTCCCCTCCAACAAAAAAGGTAAGTTGCAACAAGTATTTTGGGCTTTGCTCTACTTCAATTTGCTTTATTATGAAGTCTATATACTTTTAATGCATCTTATTGAGTAATGAATATAGTTTTCTTTAGACAAAAAAAAAAAAAAAAAGAAAAAGAGTGATTTATCATTTTTTGTCAATTTTTCGATCAACTTGTAAGATTAAATGCGAATTATTCTTGGGGTTATCAACTTTTATTTAAATGACTCATCGATTTTTAATTTCTTTTTCTAATATACCAACTATTCTATAGAGCAACAATTTTAATGTATTAGTTAGCACCTCTTATATTTACTAACTCTTTTAAAGATTATCAACCTAAACTAACAAGACTAACCAACTTTTCTCCCATTAGATTATCACTTATTAATTTTCATTTGAATTACTTGGATTTTCATTTTATTTTATTTTCTTAGTTTTTGAACTAATCTAATATCTTACACTCTTACGATGTGGGATGATGAACAAACCTTCCATGTATGTCTAACCTCGCAAAACATTTCTAAATGCAATTTGTCTCCGCAATTTGGGGGCTTTTTTTTTTTTTTTTTTGCAGTAGAAATTAAGTATAATAACATGAGTTCATTTAGTAATTAACGATTTTAAGTTCCGTATAGGTTCTAACTAGAACCTAGAGCCTATCCAATAGAATAGTTTCCTTATTTTTTGGAATCTAAAACATATCTTACATATCCTAAAACCTCAAATCTATCATGTCACAAGTTCCAAAATCGTTCCAGGTTCTACATAGGTTCCACCTGTATTATTAATTAAATGATTGTAATGAATTATTACCTTTAATGACCACTACTTACTATTATAATCTACTGACTTCAACTTATATTCATACACATGAAGAATATAAAACATTAATAAATAAAAATTTCAATTATAAAATGGAAGCTCAAATTAATGGTTCCAAATTACACATTCATCATCAAATAACATCGAACACCATAGGATCTCATGAAGATATAGATCAAGAAAAACACAAAAACTTGTTTCGGGTTCCAAGTTCTTATTACCTAGAATCTAGAACCTAACCATTGAAACAAGTTCCCCAAGTTTTGGAATATGAAAAATACCCTACATACCTTGAAACCTAGAACCAAATAGGTTCTCACCGCTTAGGTTCTTCGATTGTAGATTCTACCTTAAAACCATGCTCACCCCTAAGTTCAATCCTATTTTTTTGGCATTTGCTAACTCAAAACCAACCGAAAATGGACACTAAAACTTAAAATGAAAAAGCTTTCGCTTCATGTCTCCCAAAATATATGCTATTAAGAAATATGATTATCAGTGAGAGAAAATCAAACCCTATAAAATTTGTCTCAATGTACATTAGAAAAATTGTATTCACAAACCGTCCATCATCTCGATTGTCAAACTTGTTAGGATTAGGCGCACAAATACAACGAAATAGAGAATCAAAGCGAGAAAGAGAAATTGAGATACAAGATTTATCTCAGATCATTATTAAACAAGAGCTATATCCAATAGAAGATTTCACTTTAATTAGCACATCTCACATCTCTATTACAATTCTTAATTACAAGAGAAATATATTATATATAGACTCTAGGCCACTCAAATAACTATTTATGGGTTCAAACTCAAACTACCAATAAAATATTGGCTCAAATTATAAAAGTCCTCTGACGGCCTAAGGACGCTGTTTAGTGCAACCCCCACCAGAGCACCACCCCCACTTGCTCATCAAGGAGCAAGACCCTGTGCCATCCTATCGATAAGAAGTATAAATTGCATTGCAACAAAACTAACATGCATATGCAAAAAGTCCGGGAGAGAGTGAATAAGAATACTTTTGCAAGTTTATTTTTCCAGCAAATTATTGAGGAATAATCTAAAAACACGTCGCACCTTTCTTATCACGCCCACCATTTGTTTTTCTGCTAGCAACCATCATTGAGGTTGACACACGTCAGTTCAATGTGTATGCATATGCAATTCTATAGTCAAACGAACTTAACGACAAGAACTTAGGTAATCTGAAGAAAAACAAATGGAAGCCGCAGTTTGCGGAAGGGAAAACGATAAGCTACGTACTAAGAAAGTGTACCATATTAACAAAACCACGCGTGACACCCAAATTCATCGCCGAATTCAATACAGTCATCTATGAGAAAATCTACAAAAAAGCACCGGAACTTTGGACTCTACTCTCGATTGCTTTGCGAAATGCTTTCCCTTGGGAATTATTAAAGTTGCTTTGCGAAATTCTCCCAAACCCACAGACTAGGAATGAAATGACAGGCGGCGTCGAACCCTTCTTAATCGTCGAGCGTTGTTGTGATTAAGCATGCTTGCTTTCTTCACCGTTCCCAATGTGAAAAGATGTCTATCCCACCACCTGCTTTCCCACAGACATAAAGCTGAAATAATGCTTTCAATCACGATCCGCTCATCTCAGAAAAGGAGAAAGATGAATTTAAAAAAAAAGATTTAAAATATATAAATTTTCAGATATGAATCTTCTCCAGTTAGATATCTTCACCTACAAAGATGCTTATTTCATTTGCCAATTATAAAGGAAAAAATAAAGTAAGAAAAGGAATGCTTGCTTTATTCAACACCGGGCCAAGGGTCGTGATGGCGATTGATCTTGGACAGAGTTATGAATTTACAACTGGACAAGGATATACTTGTGCCTCGGCGATGTCCTCTTTCTTTTTCAGAAGGGGACAATGGAAAACAAGGGCGTCATTATTTGTAATTTGGTCTCTAATTGAATGCATAATTGACGAGATATATACTTTCAGGAATTAATGCTTAAATAGTCTAAAGGGCATGATTCTTTTTTCTAGCTAATCAGATTCTAAAGGCAATCTTTTACTTTATTGTCGATTGAGATAGATGAGCCGGAAAATCTACAAACTTTGAATTTGTTGGACATGAAAGATTGATTTGCAACACCCACCCGTGGGTAGCCATGTTGGTGTTCGTCCTCTCTTGCAACGCTGCGGTTGAGAGTTCGAATCCCCGTGCTGTTATCGCGATTTAGTGGGGCCCTAGCGATGGGATGCTTGGTTAGTCTCCTCCGAGATTTTACGTCTAAATAGCAATTGTCGTGAGGCCCGATAGTGCTACCGAGCATACCGAGCACCGGAGGGTCGTGTGACTCCAATTAACGTAAGCGAAAGGGGGCTCCAGTAGTTCATCGGTCACCCAAAAAAGAAGATAAAAAGATTGATTTGCAGCATGCTGCATATACTAAATTGCAATATCATAAGTTAGGCCATGTTTTTCATCAACCTAAAGTTCCTCCTCCTTTAGCAAAAAATAGGCACATATGAAAACTCTGACCAGACGGATAATACGCCCTCCCACTCTTCGCCTAAACCTTCGTCACTTGGTCACCACCACCACTTTCATTCTCTCCCAAATGCAGAATCAAGCTCCATACAGTCAGTGATAGACGTGGCGCTGGTGGTGCCAGTGCTAGTGGTGGTGCTGGTGGTGCAGTTGCTGTTACCGATCCAGTGGAGGCATCAATGGTTGGAAGAATTTTTCCTTGTTTTTCAAAACAATCAACTATATGACGAGGAAAACTTTGATAATGTTAGGTGCATTAAAAATCTTTATTAAATTCCAACCCAAAAAACATTTATTTAAAATAGCTTATGAAATGATATGACAAATTGTAACTAAGTTTAATTCTAGTACAATCATATATAGATAATTTTTTTTAAAAAGATTTTCTAGTAAATATTTAAGTTTTTCAAGTAAATATGTGCGTAAGGATCTATTTGGTAACTGAACAATTCTTTGCTATCTCTATTCTTTTGTTCCGGAGAACAAAAGAACATAAATTCGTTTAATAATGTCAATTCTTGGGAATAGATTTGGATTAGAATTAAGAAGTTGAAACAAGTTACTTCTTTATTCCCAAAAACAATCCTAAAATCAAGGCATTTTCCCTTCTTCTTCTTCTCTCTCTCTCTCTCTCTCTCTTCTTTTCTTCTTTTCATTTTTTCTTCTTCTTCCTCCTCCTCTAGTCGGTTGTCACGCTTGGCGATGTCTGGCAATTGACCAGAGACGAGGTCCAATGAGGCTCCTCCGATGCTAGTGAGGTTGCCGGCTAGAGGAGGAGGAAGAAGAGAAGAAAAAAAGAAAAGAAAATAAAACCTCACATAATTATTAAAAAGTTAAAAGAAATTCTATATCACAGAAAAAAATTTAAAAGTCGTACCAAACACATTCTTATTTTTTTCTTTTTCGAGAATATAAATTTTGTACGTTACTAAACACGTTCAAATACTCGGAACCTCGTTTAAGGAACAAAATTAGAAAAAAAAAAACTATTTGTGAATAGACATTATTCCCAAAAACAGAATACTTACCAAACAGACTTGATGACATCAAAGAGAAATCCCCATTTTCTCTTTTGTTTTTCATGTAAGCAAGTGCTCAAGATGACATCAAAAGAGAATTCACTATTTCCTCGTAATTTCTTCCCTATCTTTTGCCTATCCCGTTGAGCAGATAATCCACCATGGTGGGGACCAATGCCTCAGATCATGGGGACACAAAACCCGGATCTCTACAAGCAAACGAGGCAGTGATTGAGGATATATTGCATGCCTAGTTATTCTTTTACTATGGCTTCTTTATTTTAAATTCAATGTCTGTCAATCACAAGCCAAAACAAAGTGTTGTTTTCCAAAAGGCTCGTCAAGTCAAACAAGAGAGAATTCTTTCCGTAAGCTGCCGTGAAAGAAAAGGCCAATATATTCTGTCCTCCTCTTTTTCATCCATCACTTTTTTTTTTCTTTTTTTTATCAATCTTTTCAGATTCTTTTTACATGATCCCTGTGAAAATTAATAAAGGTGAATGCTTCTTTTCTGGTCTCTGCTGTAAAAAGAAATTAAAGGCAGTTCTTATGGGTCATCAATCATGATACCTGGCAAGGCTCTATTGGATAGATCCTTAACTCTCTTTAACATATGAAAATACTTCATTATTTTGAGAAATTGTGACTATGTACGCTAAACTCGTGTATACAAGAAAAAAAGAAGGATTTGGTTCAATTCAAACGACTCAATCTATTATCTCAAGACTATGACATGTCATCTATGTTCATGGAACGTACCTAAATCTTCAAGGATAGATCTAACTGAATCGGCCACTATAAATCAAGAGGATCTAAACAAAACAAAATGCCATTCAAAAGGAACAATAAATACCTATTTGCATTTTCACTCAAGGCGATGGTTAATATTATTTCTAGAAAACGATTTGGTGTCACATGTTGTTAGGAGTTGCTTGTGTAGGCTAATTACATTGACATCACCATCGAAAGGAACAATAAATGTTACATCATTTATTATCTTGTTAGATCTTACAAATAGTGTCAAAATAATTTCATATGTACAAAAGAGGTTGTTTTAATTTGTTGATAATATAGTAGCTATCCTAGATCTTACAAACAGTGTCAAAGTAATTTCATATGTACAAAAGAGGTCGTTTTAATTTGTTGATAATATAGTAGCTGTCCTATCTAGTTTTCTACTGTAAACACAATACACGTGATCTATCTGTAAAAAGGGGTTAAGAACCCCTTTATATTTCATTTTTAACCTTAGTAAATTTATGTTATACTAAGTACAAATACATAAATTTTAGGAGTAAAATATAACCTATAAACTAGCACGAAGAACACTAGCAATAGTTTAAAATCTTGTACCGACTCCACAACTTTATATAGGCATCAACTCTAACTTATTCTTCCAAAAAAAAAAAAAAAAAAACTACCTTATTCGTTTTCTTAATTGAAAATTTGAGAAGGGTGGAATGCACTTTGCAAGCAAAAAGACTGGAAAGTCTTTACATGTGCTCTCTCATTTTTCTTAAGGCTGATTCTTTACCCCTACCTTTGGCAAAGATCTCTCCCTATTATATTCTAATAACTACTGCATTTTGAGGGAGACGAGACTATTGATAAATTTGGAGAGAGGGAGAGGGAGAGAGAAGGGGGGGAGGCGGGGGTGGTGTAGGAGAGGGGCCACTCCATTGTCTGTTGCTAGCCTGCTGTATACATTACCACCTAGAAGTCACCAAAAGAACGAGGACTTGACCAGTTTTACTCTCTTCAAAGGCAAAAACATCCTTGTCTCGCCGCTCTTCTTGGTCCCTCAAATAGTAATATCACTGGTTCATGGACATTGATACTCTTGAGGGTTTCTTGGGGTTGGTTCATTGGTTTCTCACCATTCATGGCTGAATGGTATTCAAGAAGATCATCACCACAAGCATTGCTTGTGTTTCTTGGGCTTCTCTTGATCCTTCCAATCTTGGCTTGCCCGGCAGATCTACCCGAAATATCCTCACCATCATCTCCGACGCACAGGCCACTCCTCTCTTCTGCTTCTTCTCTTGAAACCATGGAATTGCACCGAAAACTTGCAGAAGCTGCTGTCACTACTGCTTCAACAACAACAGCAACTGCTACTACCACGAGTCACACGAGGAGTAGGGAATTTGAAGCTGCGGCTCATGAAGTCCCAAGCGGTCCAAATCCGGAATCAAATAAGTAAGTGATGAATGATAATGAGATTATTATCACCTGTTTCATTGGGATCAGATGTCTCTACCAAGGTTTTCTGCTCCAATTTTCAACTATGTATATATGTTGAAGGATAGACCCAAAACATAAAAAGGTACTCCTATTTAAGGTTGTCCTTATCTGTTCTTAATAACTTATGGGTGTGGATATTCATGGTGATATGGTATATGGAGATGATTTTGGGTGATGAATGCCAATGGTTTGGCACAGAATGTGCAATTCTCTTTGCTTGTTCTTTGCCTTCTTGTTTTGCAACCTTCTCAATTTTTGAAACCCTGATCATGGAGATGCAAGTTGTAAAGGAAGACTGGCAGTGTCTGCAGAACAATGAAAAAGATGTCAGATCTGTCACACGTGATGCAGAGTTCCATGTGAAGACGCTAAAAGTCATGGCAATGATTCAGTAATCATAAGACCCCCCCTGTAAAATTGTTTACACAGGCGGGTCTAAATAAATGTCATGTTTGTTTTGAAGATATTTTGTGGAGTCCTTGCCCTCATTTTTCGTATTACATGGATTTGTATTTGATTTTTTTTCTTGGAAGATAAGGAGTAAATTAGGTTTGAGACTGATGGAATTATATTACAAAGTTGTTCATCGAACCTGATAATAGCTCATAATTTAGACATTCATCTGCTAAAGAGGAGCTTCAAAGTTCTAAAGTATTTACCTTTTTTCTTCTGAAGTTGCAGCATCTTTCTCGGCAAATTTCTTTCATTAATCTAATTTTCCGGAGAAATTATGGTTCAGAATTTTCAAGGTATTCCATAGGCCTAAGCAAAAAATTATGGTTGGAATGTGTTAGTATGCATATTGGTGACATAGTTTTAGAGTAAGCATGCATTGTCACATGGGTTTGTGAATGCAAGACGGGCAATCAATACATAATTATAAAAATGACTATCAATAAAATATTTTTCGTGAAATGAGAATTTATATTAAAAAGTACGTTTTTTTTTTTTTTTTTTTTGCTAGAATTTAGACATTTATCAGATTGGTAACAAAGATTAAAAAAGTACAAGTCATTTATTTAAAAATAAGATTTACTATTAGATTTTTAATTTTGTTTCGATTTTATATTAGAAGCGTTTCCTCAATTTTTGCTATCATAAGCCCTAAAGTAGTTATTTTTCATAATAAGTTGCACTTTAAAGTTCTCGATTTATTCGATTTCAGTATAAAATGGTATTTATAACTTTCAAAAATAAAAAATAAGACTGCATAAGTATCATATAAGTTCTTTTTCAGTAATATATGTCTTTTGAGTCCTGGTAATCTTTTTTAATGTACTTTCATTTATTTTACTTCAAAATAGTATATTCATTGGCTAAATTATTTGAAATAATTAGTATATACTCAATATCTTCTCTCTTATCCACTTTTAATATAAATTCAAATTTAAAGGTACTTGTAAATAAACTTACTCTATTTAATTCTTAGTTAAATACATTTATGTTTGGCCAGAAAATGTACACTTTCCTGAATTGAATGGGGAACTAAGAACATGGATAATATAAAAAGAACCTTCTTTCTCTCAAATTTCGAATTTTCGATTTCATTTTAAATATGTGTTAATCGGATTCGAGAAATAGGTAATATGGCTACGTAGGTTATAAATAACTTATGGCTAGAGTAAGAGATATTCTTTAGAGTCTTTATTATTAATTTTGTAGACTCTTACATTGACCATAAATCTATTCACTCAGTAATATAATTCGAACTTGAAATAACAAAAAAGATTCAAGTAATTATAGCATTGCAATGAATTTTTTTTTTTTTATATGTGCAGCTTTATAAATCATTAGTCCGAAAGAGTGGATGGTTATAATTCTCAAATCAAAATTGGATAAGACCACTTGTTAAAATTTCCTTTGCACTGGCGGTGTATGCTGTAACTTTTTCGTAAGATTCTTTGCAACGTGTGTCAATTTTTAATATCATACATTTTCAATTTTTTTTTTAATATTGGGATCTTTAAATTGGTGAACTTTAAAATTAAATTTTTTTTCGGATTATAAAAAAAAGCTATACGTCATACTATTAATAACTTATTTATACTGCTCATGTAATAAAGTGTATTTTTCATCTTGTGTTAGTTTAAAATCAAATGGACAACTGTATTATAAAATTTACTGATTACCTTCTAATATCTATATTATTGACGTAATTAGATGTAATACTCATTGACGAGTACTTTGAATTGGATAATAATTCCTCTGTTATAGTTACATTTTAAAGAACCTACAATATTTGAATATGTGCTTTAGCTTCATCAATTTTTTTCTAAAATTTGGAATCAATTAACAAGAGATAAAAGTAGGATTAAAAATTGTATGTCAAAACTTATTGGCGGAATGTGTGCTCACATGGTGAATTTATTAGGACTGTCAAATGAGTGGGCCGCATAAAAAATCATCCAATCCAATTCAACCTATTTAATCCATTTTAACGAATTTATATGCAATATAAATTTAGCAACTCATACTTGATCCACATTATTAAAACACATAAATATTTAAAAACAAGAACTCTTATGCCATGAGTCTAGTGTAGAAGATAAAATTTTTACCAGTTTTATAAGGTTCCAAATAAAATTTTCTACTTCTTGTGACTCTTTCTTTATTGCAAATCTTTTCAGTTTCACAATGCAGTATCTGACATCTCTTAAAATCAATAAAAATTTAGCTGATCCATATATAACCCAATCCATCATATATGGGTCAATAAATGGGTTTTTAACCCATTTTAACACCTTTAGAATTTATGCAATGTCTATGTCAATTGGCAATCACATGTGCCAAACAGCGAGCACGGAGACGAACTTCTCTCGGAGCTATCCTTAATAATATAAGATAGATAATAATGACACATAAATAGATAGATATAGATATAGAGAATGCCATACTGATTGACAGAGAACAAGAGGATATTTATTTTTCGATGTGAATTTTGTTACTCAGTTCAGAGCCTGCAGAACAGAGCCACTGCCCAAGTTCACAGAAACATGCATTTGTCCATTTGTTTGTTGTATAAGATCTCATCTAACAAAACGCCAGATTTACACTTCAGAAGACACAGCAGTGCAGCACCTCATCTGCTGTCAATTTGATTGATGGCTTTCATCAGGCAGACGGCGTTCATGGGCTTTCGCATGTGGAAATCCATCCCGGCCTTGAATATCTTCTCCACTTCGGAGGCTGAGGAATGAGCCGTCAATGCTATGATCGGTGTGCGGACGCCATAATGCTTTTCCTCCTCTCTAATCAGTCTTGCTGCTTCATAACCATCCATTATCGGCATCTAGATAGAAACAGAAACAACCAGAAACACAAAAACAAAAGTGCAGATTCAGCTTTACATTGACTTCAAGATCTCAAGTCAACAGCGAAAATTCCTGATCCGGTGATCCTAGTTTCCGATGGTTTGATCATGTTTGACTTAACCATCGGGGTAAAAACTTTGTAAAAATAATAGGATCTGGTAGTAAATGTGAACGTTTTACCTCGCAGTCCATCAATATATAATCATAAGGACGAACATCATAAGCTCCTCGTTGCCTCTGCTCGCTAAGCCCCCTGCGAAACGATTCAACAGCTTCTTGCCCGTTTTCACAGAGATGGATGGTCGCACCAAGATTTGAAAGATGAGCTACAGCCAGCTTTCGCATTACATTGCCGTCATCGGCAACCAGCACTTTCTTTCCTCTCAAAGGCTTCTCATTGCTAGTGTTTCCAGGTTCTTGCGCTACAAGTTTAGTCACTTCCACATGCTGAATCAATCTCTCCTCCGCCTGCTCATTCAACGTTCTTAATACAGAACCCCCGAACTCCGGAAGAAGCCTTATCACTTGAAACAGACGGGTCCCGTGAAAGGGCTTTGACATGACAATGTCACGGGGATCTAACTTGCCGTCTGTAATGGCCCTTTGGTCGATATTCCTCATCATCGGCTTGTCCAACCACACGACCTTATAACAATTGCTCGGCATAAATTGTCTAAATTCAGCCACGGCCTTACATAGCTCTCGAAATGACCCGGAGCTTGCGTCGATTATAAGTAGCACGAAGCCCGCTTTGATTTTGCGACTATTCCTCTTGTAGTGGACAGGGAGGATTTGGTCTGCTCCATCCGGGGAACTTAGAGGCACGCCCTGGCTTTGCCATTGGACTTGTCACTGGAAACGCTCCCCAAACTCATGTCCGATTTTCCTGAGGAGCTATGGTGCGAGAGGTTGACCTTTGTTCGCACCTTCTTGAGAATTATACGAAGATCCTGCCACTGGCTCGCTATGAGTACTTTTATTCCAAGTCTTTCCATGAAACTCTGACAAATTCTCCTCCGCTCTTCACTCTGGATCAGTAGCACAACACGAGAGCCTTCTGATCTGGGACTAAGGGCTTGTCGAGAGCTACGAAAGCTCGGGGCAGGACTAGGAGTGTGGACAGTTAACCCAAGACTGCATGCCATGCTGTAACCTCTGGGCCCAAGGTCTCTGTCTGATGATTTCTCGGCGCCGGCTTCACATGGAGTGAGAAAAACATTGAACCTGAAGCATGTCCCTCTCTCGCCAATGTCCTTATCCGCTATCTCTATGTCTCCACCCATGAGGCGAACCTGGTATAGATGTTAGTCAGCAGAGGAGAGAGATTCCTCAATTCTATCAAAAATGATAACGTGTTTCCTTTATCTAATCAAACCACTTGATCTCAAGCAGAGAGACTGAGCAAAGGAAGTTTCTTTCTTTTTTTTTTGGTCGGTCTAAAAGGAAGTTACTTTCAAAGAGCAGCATCTGGGACGGTAAAAGCAACAGATACAGAGAAGGGGGACATACCAGAGACTGAACAATGCCGAGGCCCAAACCGGTGCCTCCTTTTCCTTGAGCCGTTTCTTTCACCTGGATATAGTTTTCAAAGACCGACTTCCACTTCTCTTTGGGAATTCCTTTGCCCGTATCATTTACCTCGAATACAAATTCTGCAGAAGCAGGATTTTGCCGGACTTCACTCACTGCTTCATCGTCATTCTCGTCTTTCTCAGAGAACAAGCATGATAAGCATGTCAGCCAGCTATTCCGAGCAGAAGCCTGTATTGAATTTTCGAAGCTGGGTTTTTGAAGCCATGCTCGAACAGATATATGACCAATGTCCGTGAATTTAACGGCATTGCTTAACAAATTAGACAGGATCTGTTTGAGCTTTCCTCGATCACCTTTAACAAGTGAATGCTTGAGGACCGAGCCATCGCTTGGGTCTAGGATCATGTCTACACCTTTTCTCATGGCCACTGGGTGATATAAATCGACCACGTCTTCGAGAAGTTGAGCCAAGTCGAATTCTTCTTCTTCTAGTTGCATTTTCCCAGCCTCCATTTTACTCATATCGAGAATGGAATTTAACAAAGCTGCAAACCAGAAATGCATGAACTTTAACTCCGTCTTACCTCATAACAAATTCATCAATGGGATTTACTAAAATCTACGAACTAGCATATTACCCAACAGGTCCTTCGCACAAGCTTCCATCTGCTTCAGATTTTTCGCTAGCTCAGAGCCTGGGGAAACTTCATCGTAACTTATCTCTATAAGGCCAGTAATTCCAGCTAGAGAAGTGCGAATGTCGTGGCTCGCTTGAGCAAATGCGTTGCTCTTGCTCATGCTCTTACGCTCAGCTTGCCAAGTTGCCTCCATTTGCTTTATAAGTGTGGCACGCATGTGCATCTCTCTTCTCAAAGCCCTCATAACTAAGAATACAAAACTCAAAGTGGTGATGACCTCCATGCTCAGCAATGCTACAAGAAGTGACAATAATGTGTGCTTCTGGTGAGCAAAACCAATCAATGGTTGGTCAGGGACGACTAATACGTACACCTGATATGCAAGAACAGAATTCTATTATCGCTGCAACTTATATTTACTTAAGAAAATATATGAAAATGTCAACTCTGAAAAAACTTTTTAAATAGGTGAACAGGAACCAAATAGTGCTTACAGATTGCTTTCCCAATATATTGACTGGTGCACAGTGGAGCGTATACTTCATTTTCTGATAATTCATTGTGGATGTTCCCGATTTGGCGTCGCCTAATTTGCAGGAAAATTTACTGATATGACCTGCTCTGACACCATCTCTAGCCATTTCCTGAACTGAAACAGAATCATCAGAAATAAATATACGGGTGTTTGGAAGGCCCTGTAGAAGTACTTCCCCATCTTCACCAACCAAGTACAAGCTGCTTCCCCCTAAGTTTATGTCTGAGAAAAAGTCGGTTACTTGCTTGACAAGAATCCCAACAGAGACTACTCCTCTTGCATTGACACTCGCAGCATTAAGAAATACACGGTCCTGCGCGTGGTTCCATCCAATGTCTAATGAGGCGACCCCATTCGTGCTATTCAAGGCTTCTCGGAACCAAGAAGAACTAACAAGAGATCGAGGACGAGATGTGGTTGCATCTCCATGGAGCTTTCCTGTATTAGGGTTTACCGGCTGTTTATACCAAATGTAGTTTGCGTCAGGCGAACTTGAATTGGCATAGAGCGAAGAGTTTGCATACAGCACGAAGACTTGGTTGCGATCAATATAGTAGGTGAAGAAGAGTCCGTCTACTCCAGCATAAGAAATCTGATTAACGTGCGGAACCACCAATAATGCTTGAAACATTAACGGAGCCACCTGTGAAATTTATAATCTCAAATACTTGTTTAATTGTTGTATGCTAAGGTGGGACATATCACATTTCACGGACCATTGATAATGAGCTTGTACCTTAGTTTCGATGTCCACGAATGAAAAATTTGTGTCGCTTAGAGATGAATGCAGAACTGGGGCTAAAGCTGTAGCTGTCGAGTTCATCGAGTGTAAGATTTTTGCTGTGTGCTCGACTTCTGATTTCATTTGGGAACTGAAGCTCTCAGATTGCAATTTTAAGTCATCCTCAACATGCCTCATCATACTTATCCAGCTCGGGAAGATTAAACAAGGAAGAATCAGATCCACGATCACCTGCATTCAGAATTCGAGATTTCACCAAAGTGAAAGTCGTTAAAGGGAAGGGGGAAAAGTTCATAAAAGCACGATTTTGACAATAAAAAAAATTTAACTCTTTTACATCGAGATCATGGAAACTGCACTGCGAGGATCCTTGGCATGTTATATGACATGTTCAATCTTACAATACTATTTTAGGACATACTATTATTAGTCTCTAAAAAGCATGAGATGACAAATTTAAAGCGAGTTTCCAGGAATCACCAGAATAACGAAGTAGTAATCGAGCCGCAACACTGAAGCCGAGCTGAGTTTCATCGGATCTTCCTGCTATGACAAGCAAAATTTCTGCATGGCTGTTCAGAGCACAGAAAAAATAAACAAAGAAGATATGCTTTGGATACATGCTAGTTTTATTTAAGGCATAAAATCAGAATAAATTACTTCCTATCTAAATCTTACCTAATTTCTCAGAATAATGACACGATATTGTATGTTTTCAGCAGAACAGCTGTCTAGATCATGTCTTTTTACTTCTGTTTCCTATTTAGCGTTCTTTGAGGATTTTTTCAGGTTAAGAATCTAGGACATGACATTGAAATTTTGTCTCTCACATAAAATATTAGGTTAAGTTTTATAAACTGAAATATATAGGAAGTTTCATCACTGTACCATATCAAGCATCTGTTAAGCATAGTGATATATTTCCCAACAAGAGTAAATATCTAGTAGCACCCACTTTAATATAGATCCACAGTTTGCTTAGTGAGGTGAAGGATACGAAATAGTCAGCTTACATTAGAACTAAAAGAATGGTTTAACACGAACAGTTATCCTGACAAATGAAACTCGATAATCCCTCAACTTATGGCTCACTGTTCTCCAAAACATCGTATTAAAAATATAATTGGCAAAACCAATTTCAAGGAAAATCACCGTTGCTGGTAAGTAAAGAACTTAAACCCCTGAAAATTCAAGTTTCCAACAGAAAGAAGTGTATTAGAACCGAGGATAAATTACATTACCTGCGAGGGATTACACAAGAAGCATACATGTAGATGATGTAGTAAAAACTCATGAGGAATCTCCCAGTCTAACCTACTTAGCAGAATTCGCAGGGACTAGCTTTAGGAATTCAACCAAAAGGAATGCCCCACTTATTTCACCGTTGTTTTAAAATTAAAACTGTGTATGCTCACACTGGGTTATCAGATTCTGTCTAATACTATTAGCCTATTCCAAGACTTTCTTGATGCAGAAGAAACCCAAATTGCTTAAGATCGATGCAGTGGAAGCCAAATGAAGTACAGACTGTTAACAAGTGGAGTCAAATTCTGTAGACCCCTACTCCATACTCGCCCAATGCTCATGACGTTATTTTGAACAAAAACAAGAAAAGAAAGCCTTTAGGTTAACATGCAGTCTGATTCATCGAATAAATGGTGAGATACATGGTGTGAAATAGCCATGTGACTTTTATTGACATGTACATTGTTGAATCCATGACTCAAAGGAATATATATAAAGATCTTCTATATATGCTACTCGATATATTCAGTTGTATAGATACACATGGTTAATTGCTTCCCTGTCAAGTTATTCTTTTAAAGGAACTTTAAACGGACATCGAATTGAGGGTATGAATTGCATGAAGTGTATCATTATCTGCTTAATATTAGTCAATACTTTATTCTATATCAACTACTCGTTATACTTCATCAGAATAATAACAAACAAGTAGCAACAGTCTTTTGAAAATTCTACTATGGTTATATTTACATTGGATTATGGCAGAAAAATATACATTATACTTTTGCAAAGAAGTTTTGAAACAATGCATGTGCATTTGGACCCAATATAATTGCACCTTATGAAAACTGCAGATCGACTAGGTTTATAAACAATTTATAGTATGTCGGGACTGAGTTTTTATAAGATAGAAGGTTTTGTTTTGGGACCAAGTTTTGACATGATTTTATTACAAATTAGCAGCCAAAAAGATAAAAATCAACCTTAAACAAACATAAAATGATTGATTGTTCATATGCATTAGGTTTCTTGAACTCCGTTCAGGGTCAAGATCTTTGAACTTTGTACTTCCATATGAACACAAGAATGGATGTCCTAAGAAGGAAAATTAATCAATAAAGAATAAAACTACATCCTACTTCTCTTAATTACTTGATAATCCAGGGATATTCATGCAGCTAAAGAGCTAATATTAATCGCCAGAAGGTAGTGGTCCAAAAAGAAAAAGTCATCACAAGAACATAACCGAAATGCATTTGATCAGAGTTTTCATGAAGAAATTGCATTGTAGGGTTTTATTGCAAGAAGATAACCGCAATGCATTTGGTCAGAGTTTTCATGAAGAAATTTCCTTTAAGGGTTTGCTTAAAGACACGTTGAATAAGATTCTTGTACCTTTAAAGCTTCATGAGGAACGCATAGCTAGTCAGATAATCAAATCTCACAATCTATCACGTCATAGTAGTCAAATAATCAAATCTTACAATCTATCACATTGGCGATGGTTTTTTATTTGTGCCCTAGGTAAGATTCGGGCGTATTCTTGTTCTATCTTGTTTTGTGTTCATTATTTTTCCGGATTCCTGGAGAGACTAGAATAGATATTTGTCACCAATGCCAATTCCAAGTTATTTTCTTCCCCAGAATCTAAAAAAGAGTACTCTTCAAAACAATTAACCTCATAAACCAGCAAGAATCAGAATGCAACCCAAAAAAAAAAAAAAGAAATCTGCTTTCACAAAGTATGATCTTTAATACCCTTTCCAGATTCTTGCTTATAGATGTCTAAATCTCCTGCTCCTGCATGATCCAAAGAGAAAAGGCAAACAGATTAGTGACAATTACAACCAAAAAGAAATAGAGATGCAGAGAAATGGAGGAGCTGTGGAAGAGAGTGTAGACTCACTCCCTCTGTCTCTTGCTTTCAGCAGTGCAAATCCTTGGCCCTAGAGAAACCTTTTAGTTTGTGAGAAGGCATGGAACTCCCGCTTTCCTGCAATGCTTTTTGGTAAACGCAATTAACAGCATTAAATCCTCAAGAAAAAGTTCAGATTGTGTTTAGCAGTATTAATTGAAGAGGGAAATAAAAGGCAAATTAGCAATACCGGGGGCCAGTCATGATACAAGTTTGGTGAAGAGAATAGCGAGTCGAACGTTATGAGCGTCATAGATCATGTGCAGCTTGGTGAAGAAAACTAGCGAGGCAAACGTGATGAGCACCGTATATACATCAGCTGGATGTACGATCTATTATCCAAGAGGCAATGTCTACAAACTTTCTATCTTTCAATCGATCGGTTGGGTGGGGTAGCAGCAATCTTTGGTTCAAGATTTTAGATTAAGGGGAGCTAAATTTTGACATCTTTTCTAATCTTCAATCGGCTGATGTTAACATCCACAGATTCGAAGCTGATTAGTCGGTAATTAATGAGTAATGCCAAGTGTACTTGCTAAGTCATTAATGACAACAAATTACTTGCTGATAATGACTTGTCTCTCAAAACCTAATACATCGGAGCAGTAGACATAACAGTACCAATCTAGAATAACGAAAGGATTACCAGCTAATTGTTTTGATCCCAGAGATCCAGCATCAAACAAATGCTATGTGGATCAGCTAGCATCTACATCCACTAAAAATTCGCAACATCCATATTCGCCCTAGTTAATAGTATTAGATGTTCTATAGAGATTTAATTAAATGATTGAGGCTATTTTGAAGAGACGACAAGTTTATTGAAAGCGCCATTCAGCGCTTTCTTTTCTGAGTTAAACTCCACGTACAAGTGCTATCTAAATTCAAACTAATCAAGAAGTTCCATAGAAGTTGATAGATAGTCGAGTATAAGATTAACACAAAAATCATTGCCGACGGGCGACGATTCATAAACTGGTAGGTTTTGATAAACTTTTTAAACCGATTCAATCATACATAGTTTAGGAAATGCATATATAAAAGTGAAACAGAAGAATCTTGACATAAATTAACTTAGCTTTTATAGAGTATTTTGAGGTCGAATGTATCGAATATGGAGAGATCTTCTGAATACTCCAGACCGAAGAAATGCTACATGTAGAAAAGGATTGAGTTAGGCCGATTCTCAATCTGATTCGATCACCAAACAGTGGACTAATGGACAACTTTAGTAGTTCTTCTTTGACAAGAAAGTCAAAGGTTGTAATCGATTTGTTTCCTTTTAAGTGCCGTCTGAGAATCTTAGGTACGTAGTTTAAGGAAAAATATCCGGACGAGCCCAGTGCGTAATTCGAATCATTGTGTCTAATTAAGAAACCAAGAAATTTCTGGCATTTGCTTAACTTGTCGAATTAATTCGGATTCGCTCAAATATTTGTTGACGAATGCATTTGTTTTTTGTCATCTAAAAAGAGTTCTGCATAAATTTGTATTAATAAATCATATACACTCAGGTTGGTGACTAACTCCAATATGATAACATGTTGCCCAATTGAAACGGGCAAGGAGTACTCTCCTAGCATACAATACCCTCTAACCGCCTCCCATTCCCCCGGGATGGGACAACGCGTGTCCATTTGCACAAAAATAAAGATTTGATTTTCATGAGTAATTTGATCAGTGTACGATACCTTTGTTATTTTTATTTTATTTATTTTCATTTTTACTCATTAAATTCAGGAGTAGATTCATTCACATATTATCTCAAATGACAAGATAAAAAGGTGTTATTGTTATAAGGTCACTCTTTATTCTAAAATCAAAAAATAGATTCGATATGATTAAAAAAAATTACTAAAAAACCTGTTGTTGGATTGAATTCTAACAAATCCTTCATGAATTTGTAAGAAACTCTTTATTTTTTATTTAATAAATTCTAATTTGAAGACAAGAATAGAATAGATTATCATATGTATATTTTTATATTTCATGTAGAAAGATAAAAATGAATAAGTCTCATTTATTTAATTATCCATTCCTTACACTTATTATTGAATATATATAGTCACTTCCACATACTCAATATAATTATATACGGATTATAATTATTCTAAGATATCTTTCTAACAATAACAGGTACAAATAACGATATCTTTCTAACAATAACATGGAAGGAGGTACAAATAAGTTTCGACTCCCATGTGACCTTCCACTTGTCCTCCAATGTTCACCCGCACAATCACACAAGATAATAATTTTATGGAAATGAATTCTCCTTGGAAATCATTATATAGAGCCATCTCCCATGGGACGTGAGATTAGTAAAACGTTACGTAACTTCCCTCTCATCTTTCTTAAAAAGATTGGGAGCTGTACTTGATCTCAAAATTAGTCTTTGAAACTTTACTACATCCTTACCTTCCATAGAAAACTCGCCATTTCCTGCCATTCTCTCTTTTTCCCCATTACTTTTGTGCCTTTTCCTGTTGCGTACAGTTTGTCTCTCATGCTAATTGCTTTTGATTGGCAGACAAAGAAGCTTATAATAAAAAAATTTAAATCAATGAAATTTATTGATAATCGATGAGAGTCATATTGCAACTTCGAGATATTGAAAAAGGAAAAATATGGAATATACATTGTTCTTGGAAATTTTTATAGAAATGCCTTAAGGTTATTACAGTCTTTTTTGGGTGGGACATTAAACTCGAGTCGACCCGTTCTTTTGATGTAATAGTGCTCCCTTTTATCTCTCCTCCCTTATCTGATATTGTACTAAAAGTGAATTTTACGCATTCAATGAATTCAATTTTGCTAAAAGGAGTATTTTCTTTTTCAAAATAAGAATTTAAGAGTTGCGAAGAAAAACTAATAGTTTAGAGGAAAGTTTCTTGAACAAAAGTAGGAAAATTGACTGTACGAGAATGAGAATTTTTTTTTATTGAAAAATTCAGAGAACTTTTTTATTAGAAAATCTCATGATAAAAGGGAGTAAAATTGACTTTACAAAAATAAATTCAAGAGAATCTTTTTTAGTAATATATAAAACATATAAGTAGTAAATTCAACTCCGTGAAATTGAAAAAGTAATTATGTCCATAAATTCCCGTAAAATTGACTTATTATGATTGACTCTATTATGCATGACATGTGATGTGATACAAAAAATAATAAATATATCGATGTGTCTATAGAATAATACAAATAGCAAATTGAGTTTGTCCCTCACAATATAATACACCATAAAGAGTGAAATTACTTCTATTCCATCCAATATAACGTCTAGTTAATTGACTACGGTTAACAGCAAGTTAAGAACTCCAATCTCAAACTCGAAATTTTAACAAGACTTCTTGGAAAGCTCATCCCTAACTTAACCATCACAATCCGGATAACTATCAAGATATCTTACTTTCCCAATTTGATCTCAATATAATTATCAGGTATGTAATTCATAATACCCTCATTTTTCCAACTTTTACAACAGCTTAAATTTATATTCTCGTGATGGAGTAAGGGTGCATTTGGAAGAGCATTTAGGGAAAGCCTTTGGAGGAATGCAAAGGGCTTTAATTACAAGGGCTTTTTTTTTTTTCCAAATGCAAATAATGTTCGGCAAAGTGTAATTGAAAAGTACATTTTGATTTAAATACTGTTTGGAAAAAAAATACATCTACAAAGAACTTTAGTTATATTTTCAAAGGGCATTACTTGATCAGATTCATCCCTTTTTTCCAATTTCCAAAACAAGAGCCATAAAAGAGAAAAACAAATCATCTGAAATCTTCGGATGCCTTCCATTAGAGGTCTTTTTCGAGTTCTAACCCATTGTCCCTTACCCCCATCCCACCCCAATAGCCTTCACTGGCTTAATCACGTCGCCGAAGGCAGAGGAGAAGGAAATGGAATTTGTAAACGAAGACTTTTAGAGCACTCATAACGTTAAAATTAGAGATTCTTAGCTCTTTTAAGCCCGTAATTTTCCCATAATACATGTAGCCGATACTTGGAAAATCGATCATGTCCTCGTTAAAGTACACTCAGCTAGTGTGCTCAGAGCACTTACGACTTGCTCTACCTGAACAAATGAACGAGTAAAATCACGATGGAGTGAACATGTTTTGTAGCATTCAGAATCCTTTTGAAAGGGTTGAAGACTTTACTTATGTATTGATCGGACGAGTGCAGCTCAATGGAAGAGCACGCGAGAGGAGACAGATTTTTTATCAACAGAAGAACAGTGCTGATTTACATGAAATGCAAACCTTCAAATTACGTGCATTTATATATAATTTGATAAGATGAAACATTTAAACTAGCTCGCGGACTTTCTTGGCAGATATAGCGAATTACACATACGCAACGAGATGATAAGGACTGTTCGGCAAGCAACTGACTTCATTGAAGAATTTTCTCTTCATACGACACTTAATTAAGAAAACGAAAGCAAATTCGATGTGAAAAAAGAAAAACAAGAAAAAAAGAAACCGAAATGTCCCGTGCGTCATCGCATGCTGCCACCTTCATGTTATACCGCGTAAAGCTCATAGACGCAGTTTTTTGCGGCCTCCGCCTGCTCCAAATCCGGCATCTCCGCCGGCTCCGGCTCCGGCTCCGGCTCCACCATCACCACCTAGACCACCCCCTCCGCCGAAGCCACCACCCGCTCCTCCGCCTGCTCCTCCACCAACGCCTCCTCCAGCACCTCCTCCAGCACCTCCACCGGCACCCCCGCCACCACCAAATCCACCTCCACCGCCCGCACCACCGCCAAGACCTCCACCACCTCCCACACCGCCACCGAAGCCGCCTCCTGCACCACCGCCGGCACCTCCCCTATGCCTCCGCCACCGCCGCCACCGAAGCCACCGCCTCCTCCAGCACCTCCTCCGAGCCCTCCTCCTCCACCCACTCCGCCACCGTAACCACCTCCGGCTCCAGCACCTCCACCAGCCCCACCTCCAAGACCCCCACCACCTCCTAACCCGCCGCCACCGCCACCTCCTAGACCACCCCCGCCGCCAACCCCCCTCCAGCACCCCCGCCGGCCCCACCTCCAAGTCCACCTCCACCTCCACCCCCTAAGCCCCCACCGCCGCCATATCCTCCTCCAAGACCGCCTCCACCCAACCCCCCGTGCCCAAAACCTTTCTTGTAAATCCCATGCCCTAAACCCGGGTGGGGAAACAAGTGCTTGTCGTCTTTGACGCCATCTGCGTCTCCGACGGCGGCACCAACTAGCAACGCACAAAAGAGTGCAACCCCGGCACAACGCGAAACTACCCTCATCGTTGCTCAAACCCGCAGAGAGATCAAAGGAAGCTCAGAAGCTCACTGCGCATGCCGGCATCGAGCTATGGGGCAAAGCTTAATATAGCCAGAGAATCCACGTCGTTCCGCTGCGTTGCGAGCTCTTAAAGGAGATGGCCCCTCGACGCCCCAACTGTCACGCTGTTTCAAGTTAATGAGCCTCATCTGCCCATTGGCCATCGAATTCATTCCTCATCCAACTGTCTGCTTCGCTTGCCCACCACAAAAAACACGGAAGCGTCCTCGTAAGTTAATGCACTCTAGTTAGGGTTTTGACTTGTGGGTGGGCGGGCATCTCGCTTCCTATCCAGAAACGAGTCAACTTAATTTCTTGATTTCCGCTTTCGTGAGTTGGCATGGCAGCGGATCTCTCGACCACTGATCGAGATTTGACGGGAGGAAGGCATTTTGCTTTTAGCAACGTGATCTCATTCAATGGTGCAGCTTCTAAATGCCCATTTATGGATCGACCAAACCGTGTACTGTCCACCATAAACACTCTCTCTCTCTCTCTCTCTCTCTCTCTCTCTCTCTCTCTCTCTCTCTCTGCTTCGCAATAGGAAAAAGATCGAATTCCCGTGTGCCATCTACGTAGGTGGGA
The DNA here is from genome assembly GCF_016545825.1 of Eucalyptus grandis. NCBI lineage: Eukaryota > Viridiplantae > Streptophyta > Magnoliopsida > Myrtales > Myrtaceae > Eucalyptus > Eucalyptus grandis. The sequence goes on along the minus strand of NC_052619.1, from coordinate 5,521,932 downwards.
TGAAAAATGAAAAACTTTGCCTTGTAATTGAAAGGAAGTGGGATGTTTACACGTCAGAGTATGATGGCTTTCATCTTGGAATTTATTTCGAAAGTTGAAAAAATGACTAGGAACCCATTAAGTGTGTGATCAATTGCATCGTGGTTAGACCAAAGAGATCAGCCATATAAAGAAACACATACAAAATCCAACTTGTAAAGAAAAAATCCGCGTGTCCCTACACTTACTTTGATGTACTTAATGAGAAATAGCGATGAACTCTTCTCATAGATATGAAAGATCATATTGGCTAAGTGGCACAGCCTCATTGCTAAAATTTGTGTGTATCGAAACTTTTAGATTTACCATTTTCCAACTGCACTATCCGAATCGAATTTTCAGCTACATATGGTCAAATGGGGGAATAGAGGTTTAGAGTACTTCCCTAAACAATTAAGTGAATAACTAAATGAGGAAAAAGACGCACATGGCATTCACCAACTCAAAACTCTCAAACAACTTAGTAACAATTTTTTCTTATTCACCAAAAGAAAAATAGGAAAGTTTAAAATAACAAAACATGTAATTGAAATATCAGGATACCTTCTAGTATCACTATACATGAAAATCACATATTCCGCTTGTGTGATTACAGCAAGAATCTGCTCTTTCCTTTTTACTCTAGACCCATTAAAGCAAATCATAAACTCATTTCTTAATTCATATGGGGTTAAATGAGCTATATATGGCTTAGTTATATTGAATAAATGAGTTTAAACATAATATAAGTATTAAATGGGTCATAAATGAGTTTACAATTTACCCAACCCATTTCTATAGCGCTCTCTTCATTTTCTCTTGCTTTAACTTGATCTCACACTGCTCCGCATTCTGACCTCAATTGGGAATTGAATTTTCATAAATTAGGTTAAATGTGGAAGTGTTTTAGCAATATAGGTTAGGTCATGTGTGGATCGGGTGGGGTATAATTCGCTAAATTTGCATTATGTGGAAATTGGTCAAAACAGATTAAATGGGTTTAGATTATTTATAACCCAATCCCACCCATTTGATGAGTCTACTAGTCTACAGACTAAATGGGTCTGGACTATTTATAACCCAATCCCATCCATTTGATGAGTCTATTAGTCTACAAATTAAATGGGTCTGGACTATTTATAACCCAATCTCACCCATTTGATGAGTCTACTAGTCTACTTGAGAGAGAGAGAGAGAGAGAGGCACATTTTAGGGATAGGGATTTGTGGGTGCATGGCTTCTCACACTTAAATAAGTAATACAATGTGTCATCTAACCCCTAAGACCTTACTGGTTTTATTTATACAAAAACCAAACGAGAACAGCCGTTTGGAGACGCATTCCAAACGGCTAAATCGTCGACCGTGGGACTTCTAGGCCACCGCTCTTCTAATTTCGGTCCCCCCATATAGTCTTCAAAAAAATGGGCCAAAATAGAGGTCTAGGCTTCTAGCCGACAGCCTGGACCTACTTTATTTCCAAAATAACCTTGGATCCATACAAAACTTCCTCAGAAGCCAAATCTCATTAACTTTCACAATAAATAAATAAATCTTCTGAAATAATAATTTCTTGCAACACGTCCAAATTTGCCAAAACAATATAAGTATACATGAGATGCAAAACCTCTTAAGACAGAAAATGCCTGTGATGAGCATAATCATTTCTATGAGTCGCATTATGTCTAACAAGCTTAATTTTTCTTCCATTCTTGCTTCATTCAACTTTTTGAGAGGAAGAACTCAACTCATCATTATCATTTTGCCAAACCATGATTTCATTTTTCAAACTTATCTCGAAAGATTCAAATTCTTCTCCAAATCAACGTTCTCTCGTCTTTAAGGATTCATTTTCAGTTTTTTTTAATACTTGTCTTCATTTGTCAAAGCATCCATCGCCTTTTTCAAAGCACAATTTTCTTATACTCAACAACAAGATCATCAAGAGCACTTTACAATTGATAGCATAGCAAAAATAGTTTGAATCATATTTTAGTTATGCCAATTGGATCATAAACTTTTCTTTTTCGATTGAGTTTTGAAACTTTTGTATTTGTATCAATTCAGTTTATCCAGCCAATTTGGATCAGAAATCACAAATATGGGTGCTAGCTAACTTACATAGTGTGATCAAGGCTAATGTGGACAATAAATAAATAAATAAAAATTTTGAAAAAAATAAAAATATTACTTATTGTTGTGCACCTCTTCCTCTTCATGTTGATTGTTGAGTCACGAGGCATTCTAATTAGCTACCTCTTCGTGACTTGAATGGTCAGGTTGGCTTTCGCTTTCACTCTAATGTGGCTAGGGCTTTCTTCTTTTGATCGGGCTTCGGACACTCGTTTCTCTAGTGGACCCAGCTTATTGCATTCTTAGCATCTTACGTTCTTACTTCAATTTGAATTATTCATTTCTATAACTTATGCATCAGATCTCATAAATTTTGCTTTATAAATTTACAGAATCTCAATCTCATCGGTAGACTCATAAAATATCACACAATTAAGAGCTAGATAGCTTTGAGCGAACCCACATCAATTAGTTTGCTTTTCACCTGTAGGCTTGTTTCCCGACACTAATGAAAAATGCAGGTACTTGTCAAATTCAAAATAAATAAATAAATAAATAAATATTTAAAAAATGACGAAAAACATCTTGATTTTAGATATATTGTAATTTAATATTAGGAACTCATGACAGGAGGGATAGGAGCTTGACATATAGAGCTTGATCAATTTATTTTTTTTCCAATTTAGTAAGAGCCCAGCCCAGATATGTTATCTGTTTGAGGACATGTCTATTATATATCCTTTCTATTAGTCATTTAGATTTTATAGGGGGGCTCAATATATGCATAAGCCCACATGAAAATATCATAAGCCCAACTCACGAAAGCCCATTTCTTTCACATCTGTCTCTTTCGACATTTGGTACCATCGGTTTGGTTGAGTCGCCGACTTAGGAATCGCGGGGTGTCCGCCTGAGAAGAAAGTCAATTTTTTATTTTTGTTGGTGTGCCAATTTCGAAGCCTAAGATTTGCGTACCATCAACGTGTCGGTATCTATGTGGTTTGTATATGATATTTTCTCCCTAAGGTATAGCCTACATTCAAAAGCATCCCTAGATCGGTTGCTGACCTTTTTGTTGTCTTCCATATAGAAAGTTAGAAGCCACCCCACACTCGACAACGACTTGATACAAACCAACCCAATTTTGGAACCTAAAAAGCCTCTTGGCATGAATTCTCCGCCGTAATCTCTTTATTGAAAATGGAGACTCTATATAAGGTGTTTGACTGCTATCTCATAATTATACTTTTACAGCTGTAATGGCTTATAACCCTTTTTAGGAAACGATGCCACCCAATTTCCAGAAAAAAAAATTACCAAAAATATCATAAATCTATTATACTTATATTTATTCAATTCTTAATATTTTAATTTAGTCAATTTAGTTCTAAACTTATTGGCAATTTATTAATGTAGTCAATCTGGTCGGTTTTAGCCAAAAATTGTTGACGTTGATGTCATCCATCTTACGTGACATACCATCACTAACGTGGATAATTTTACAATTTATTTTAATGTTTTTGATTTTTTAAAAAAAGAATTGAATTTATTCTTTTCTTTTCTTTTCCTTTATTTCGGCTGGTGATGACCGATCGCTTCAAAGGGCTACAAGCCCTCGTAGGCCATCGGTGAGGGCAATCCTCGTTGGCAAGGGTCCCTCACCCAAGCAAGGCCAGTCTATGGCGATCACCTAAGACTAGCCACCGACAAAATGTAAAAAACCAAACAAAAAAGGAAAAGGAAAAAAAATTGTTCACATCACACTACATAGGTGGTGATCACTAATTGTTTTTCAGTCAAGATTGATTGCAGGGCTACATTGGCAAATCATCAAAAAGCTTAAAATTAAATTCATATAATAAAAAAGTTTATAGTTAAATCAACACAAGTGCAATATATTTAGGACATTTTTTGTAATTTTTCTCTTAGCTTCATGGTAATATATCTCGTAAAGTATAGGATTAAACACCCACATCACAACGCAGCAAAAGCCTAGGTATAACAAAACTCAGAATCACTTGTTAAATCACATCTTATGGTGCAATGGTTTGTTAATCGTCTCTATATTGAGATGGGAAAGTATACATCACTGTCAAAATGCATAAAACTTGTTACAGCGAATTAGCCATACATAGTTTATATGCACTCAACACATACCAAATATGATATCATGAATAATTGTAGACCCTATTACTTAACAAAATCAATTTCGTATATCGATCTTAGGATATGTTCATTAGGAGTAGAAAATTTTCAAGAAAATATTTTCCGACTTTTCACCTATTTGAACACTTGAAAATGAATTGGCCAATAGGAAATATTTTTCATTGACCAAAATTGGCATGCTACGATTTTGAAAAATGAATTCCCCTCCCATGAAAAGGAAAATCATTTTCCCCAAAGAGACACCATCGCGGTGCATTAGTATGCACATCTCTCTCTACTACGTCCCTCTCAATTTCATGCTCACAAGCAAAGAAGGAAAAATCAATCACTTTCCTTAAAAATGAAATTCAAGTAAATACATTTCCTTTAACATAAAGTTTTTCATGAAAGAAACACGTCCTTAAGCTGCATTTAGTAATTCGAATTTGAGTCATTCTATATGGTGTTTGGTGACATCCTCCAAACTAAATAAATTCAAATATACCAGGATAAAATGTTTGATAAAATGTTTGATAAGTGTTTCGCTGGAATTTAGCCTACGACAAAACATCTTTTCCAAAAGTCGTTCTTCGACTTTTGATGAGAGCAGACGAGTTCTATGGCAACTTTGGATAGAAAATATCCAGGTGGACAAAAAGTAATGACAAACCTTTATTTCAAACTTCGAACCAAATTATACATACAAACCGTGCCCGAATTCAATCAACAACAAGGCTTGGAAATACGACCATTTCTACAATGATACATGTGCACGAAATGTATCGGAATTTAATCAACGACAAAACTCGAGAATGTGTAAAGATGTAATGTCGGAATTTAATCGACGACGCAACACCCATTGTAGAGATGCACGCTGGAATTGAATTGACCACGAAACATTGGGATAAAGATACATATCGAAATTTAATCGACAACACGAATCAAAAAGCTATAACTAAGGAAAATAAAGCGCAGAAAATTAAAGATAATAAAATATTACATTTTGGTTGTCGAGAGAGTCTCTTCCAATTGATAGATTTTGGCATTTATAGACATTCTATCATATGACTGTATGGGAGCAGTTTCTTCATGGTTGAATTGTAGCTGGATACTTTCGAAAATAATGGTCCCATATTCCCACACTATCAACTTCCTTCAAAATAGCAACCTCAATCTCCATTTTCACCTACCTATTCTCCACGGTCTCTTTAATGGATTTACACCTACTTGAGCCTAAGATGAAATCCTCTAAATTGATAATCTGCTCATTAGTTAACACACTATCGATAGCTTTGATAAATTAATCTGTCATCATTTGTCACTCGTTGACATGTGCTAATACTTTCATCCAAGTCATCAACCGCATATACTATCAACCAATCTTTAATCCATTCAATTGGTTTCCTCCACGAATGACCATACATGTTTGAATAGTATAATCTTCATTATTTTCCTTTTCTTCACTAATTTTGATGTTACATATGAAGTTGCCCAATCCACTTTTGTTATTTTCGAACAATTATCGCATATCGATAATAGTTTAAAATTAGAGTTTTTTGGGTGTCAACAATAAGAAATCTCATACAAGAGTTAGATAAACCCGAATTAGATTTTAAAAAATTAAAAATAACTTAACAAACCCTATTATTTTCCAACCATGAAGTGACGCATTCGGATATTGCTTCGCCGACCACCACAACCATAACCGATCATCATCACTTCCGACTACCACGCGATTGTCGTCATTTCCGACCACCGCCAATTGTCACCACTAGCTAATCGATAGTGTTTTGTCAACTAAGGGTGTAAAAGAGTCTGAAAATGACACCGTTGCTTCCGATCATGGGATTGATTTGCCAGATTGGGTTGTGTCAAGAAGCCAAAATTAAAATTGATGATTCCATGGCCTATACAAGACAAGTGACCACGAGAACCAAGCATTGTCGCAATGGTTGAGAAAGTTCGACGACTATGAAACTCAACCATCTGCCGGGCGTATAATCTAATTGTTTTTATCCAAAGCATGTTAACTATTGCATAAGTGCGTAACCGTGAATATAACAACTTTTCCGCAACTATGTTGAAAATTTCCCAATTCCTTTTAAAACATCATCTACTTTTTTTTTTTGGGGTCAAAAGTAACGACTTCATTGAAATAACTAAGTCATGTTTGGAGATAATACATTAAATGCATCAGCACATAGTAGATCAAACAGAGCAGGTGGGGGATTTTCTAACCAATTTAGTGGAAGGATATTGGTTCTGCACTTCGCCAGCCAGTCTGCGGGCCGGTTCGAGTCCCTGTTGCAATGGGCTAAGGAGAGAGCCCGATACTCCTTCATTTTTGTCCTGGCTTGGTCCACAACAAAGTGTTGCAACCGTGCACGAGTAGGAGACAGTCAGACATCACTTCTAGTGAGAGATGAGTTCAGTCGGAGAAAAAAATTAGGGTTTCAAGAAGAGCGATTACTTCTGCCTGTTCTGTCGAGGACGCGGCCACTAATTTCGCGAAGCCGTTGACAACCCATCCCCTGGAGTCGCGACACAAGCAAGCTATTGCTCCTCTGTTCTCACGTTCTCCCATGTTTACCCTAGTTTCTGATTTAGCGTCGCTGCTTGGGAGGAATGAGGCGTTTATGTTGATTTTCAACGAATCGGGAGGTGGGGGCTGCCATCTTTGAGGTATGGTCTCTTTATGTTGCTCCCCTTTCATTTTTTTGTTCCAAGTGGCAGAACTCTCGTGCAAAGCCGCAGCCTTAAAGATTGTTTGCTATGGTTGCAGAGGGCGATGGCCATATATGAACTAGTTTCGGTCTTTCCAGATGCTCCATAGGGTAACTGCGATGAGGTCGAACTTGTTTGCACTGGTTGGATTTGCTTTCGCCATGTACAACCAGTCATCGAATCTGGTTAAACCTATTCTTGACACTCTGATGTGCAGGGGGGCTGCTTGCCAAATCCTTGTCGTCCATGAGCATAGCAGCAGGGTATGTTCGATTGTTTCAGTTTCCTGTTTGCAGAGAGGGCATAGCGGATCAGGTACTATTTTCCGCTTGTATAGATTTTCCATAGTTGGTATGGCATTTTGGCAAGCGTTCCATAAAAAGTGTTTAATTTTGGGTAAACTATCAGATTGCCATATGAACTTCCATAATGCTGGTTTTGGCTAATATGAGGAGGTTGCTGCTACTGATTGATGTGATGAATTGCCTGCTGTTGCTTGCTTGTTTGGTGTGTTTTCTCTGTTGGTATAGTATCCGCTTTGAACTGTGTATGTTCCTGTTTTGTTCTTCGCCCAAACCAGTCTATCCTCTTCATTTGGCAGTCCGATTGGTGTTGCTAATATGTCTTGGACTCTTTGGTCATCAAACAAAGCTTTTATCAATGGTTCATTCCAGTTTCCAGTCTCTTGATCAATGAGACCAGCCACCTGCCTTGGTTCCCCATTCATAGCCGAGCCACCAATCTGTCCGCTTTTTAGCCATTTGTCCTCTCTAATCGATATTACATTGCCATTCCCAACTAAGAACATTATATGTGGAGAGATAGAGTCTCTTCCCATCAATATACTCTACCATCCCCATGAAGATCTTGATCCTTTGCCAGCCTTCCAGAACTCACTCTGTGGATAGTACAATCTTTTCATTACTTTGCTTAGTAGGGACTGAGGATGCTATGATATTCTCCATGCTTGTTTTCCCAACATAGCCTTATTAAAAGCTATTAAATCTTTAAAGCCAAGACCCCCTTCCTTCCTAATTTTCAAATTTTCCCATTTTTTCCAATGTATCCTAGCACTCCTGGTACTGTTTCTCCACCAGAAGTTTGCCACTTTCTTCTCTATAGCTTTGCAAATCAAAATAGGGATTTTGAAGATAGACATGGCATAGTGAGGAATGGCTTGTATCACTAATTTAATTAAGATTTCCTTCCCCGCTTTCGTTAATAGATTCTCCTTCCAGCTTTCCAATTTCATGTGAACCTTTGCAAGGATCCAGCCAAACATATCATTCTTTGAAGCCCCCCAATCCAACGGCATTCCTAAATACTTCCCGGTTTTTTCAATTTCTGTCACACGTAGTTCAGAAGCCATATTTCTCCTCAAGCTATTTGGGCATTTTTTACTGACATAGATGCCTGATTTATTAAGATTGATAGCTTGACCAGATGCAAAACAGTATTGGTGTATGATGTTTGCTAGGTTTTGACACTCCAATATTGTTCCATTGAGGAAGAAAATAAAATCATTCGCGAATAACAAGTGTGATAGAGTAGGGCAGCTGCTATTTAACTTGACTCCTCTTAATGTGCCGTCATCAATTGCTCGTCTCATCATGTTAGAGAGCACATTTACCACTAGAATGAATAAATAGGGCGAAAGATGATCACCTTGTCTAATTCCGCGTGTGGGCTTGAAATAGGGCTGAGATTCCCCATTGAAATTTATGCTGAATGTGACTGTTGAAACACACTGCATCACCCATTGAACCCACTGCTCACAGAATCCCATCTTGATTAAGCTTGCCCTAAGAAAATCCCATTCAATTCTGTCATAAGCCTTCTGCATGTCTAGCTTTAGAACAGCTTGAAACTTCCATTTATTCTCCCTTGTTCTCAACCTGTGTAGGACTTCCTACAAAATCAATATGTTGTCTTGGATTTGCCTACCCCCCACAAAGGCGCTTTGTTCTTCAGCAATTAGGCTAGGTAGCAACGGTTTGAGCCTGTTTGTCATCACTTTGGAAATGATTTTATAGATAAAGTTGCATAGGCTAATTGGTCTATATTGCTCAAGTTTTTTAGGGTTTGAGATTTTTGGGATGAGGGTTATATGTGTTTTGTTCATGTCAGAATTTAAGTATCCTATGGTGAAAAAGTTTTGTGTTTCTGTGAGGATATCCCGACATATATCTGTCCAATGTCGTCGAAAGAATAGTCCATGAAGCCCATCTGGTCCAGGAGCTTTAGTTGCTCCTAATTGTTGCATAGCAGTAGTTATTTCCTCCATATTGACATCTGCAACTAACCTTTTATTCATATTTTCGTCTACCAAGGTAGGAATATTCTGAAGTATAGGCTGGAAATCTCTGTGGCCAACTGATTGATATAGATTTTGGAAGTATTTCCCAGTCATTTCCTGCAGATGCTGCTCCTCTCTTACCCATACATCCTCTTCATTCTTCAGCAAGGATATTTTATTTCTAGTCATTCTCTGTATTACTGTGGCATGAAAGAATTTGGAGTTTCTGTCACCCCATTTGAGCCATCTGATTCTGGACCGCATACCCCAATACATCTCATCTTGTCTCCACAGTTGTTCTATTTCTTGTATTATTTTTTTCGCTGCTGCACTCTCTTGGAGGTCTGCCGTTCGATTCATCAAAGTTTGGAGTTCATTATTTAGCCATGCAATTCTCGTTTTAGCATTTGAGAAACAGTTTTTTCCCCACTTCATCAACTGATTTGCTGTAATTTGGAGTTTTTCCATCACTGTTGTTTGTTGGGTACCGGGATCAGCCCAAATTGCCTTGACTACTTGTGTACATTCTTCTTCCTCTGCCCAGAATGCTTCATATTTGAATCTCTGTGCTCGTTTCTTCCGTTGCGGGTTAAGTGAAACTATGATAGGGCTATGATCGTGACCCTATAGGTGATAATGCTACACTTTCTGCTATAGGATATGTTGTTCTGCAAGTAGTAGTGCAAAGAGCTCTATCCAGACGCTTCTTTACTAACTGATCCCCTTCTCTGTTGTTTGTCCAGGTGAACGCACAACCTTTGCTCTCCAAATCCATTAATGAACAGCGTTGAATGAAGTCTCTGAAGGCTGTGAGTCGATAAGTTTCTGCTCGGTGCTTTCCCACCTTTTCTCAGTTGTATAAGATCTCATTAAAATCCCCTAGACAAAACCAAGGCTGGTGTAGTGGAGACTTTCTCTCGTATATAGCTTCCCATAATAAAACTCTCTCTTTGAAGTCATTTGGAGCATGAATAAATGTCAGCTGCATCCTCTGTTGTGTGGCTGTAATTTGACATTGTGCATTAATAGCATTTGCCAAGAATGAGTCGATAGACACATTAACCTAATCATCCCAAAAAATGGCCCAGACCCCCGCTGTCCCCGCCATCTAATATAAAACCTGCGTTACTGAAACTTTAGTCTTCTCCTTTCTCTAAGCATCTTTTGCTCTTAATTTTTAGTTTTCATAATAAATATAATGCTAGGCCTTTCTTGAGTCACTAGGACTCTCAAAGCTTGAACTGTCAAGGGTGTGCCCAACTCCTGACAGTTTTAACTTAGGATTTTCATGGCTAATTTGGTGGCTTATTAGGGTTAGCCACCAAAGCCCATTGATCTAACTTCGCAACCACTTTTATAGGAGTTTCCAACAGCTGTGTATGTTCAAGTGTTGATGTAATTGATGTGTTAGCTTCATATGAACAGAACCGTTTCCCTTTTTTTGATGATGAGGCCTTTGCACTTTTCGATTTCTTTCTGATTAGCCCCTTCTCATTTATTAAATTTTCTTGCATTTCCTCATCTGCTTCCTTCATTTGCTCCTCATATATCACCATAACTATGCTTCATCCAAGCAATAACTCCCTCTTTTCTGGGTGTCTTTTCCTTCCATAGGGACAATTGCTAAAGAGGAGGTGGGGTGATAGTTCTCCATTGTTGGGTTTGTGGCATTATGCTGTTCACCTATAGGAGTCTCGTGTACTTGCTCAACATCTTCTTGTGGAATTTCTTGCTTGCCGTAAAAAATTTTTCCATACGGACTCAGTGCCTTCACTTCAGCTCTCAACCAGTGCCCAAATCTTCCCGGTAAGTTCTCAGCCAGCCCTGAATTCTCATATGGTATTTCTTTGCAATCAGTTGCATAATGACCTATTTTTCCACATGAATAGCAATAATGTGGAAGTCCTTCATACTTGAATTCCACCCATAGCCTTTTTTTATCCAGGTTTACAATAACTCCTGTCTTAAGGGGATCTTCCAGATTAAGCTTGACTCTTGCCTTCCCTGTCTTGTAGCTATTGTTTCCTTTAGCTTCTAGTTTTACATCTAACGCTTCTCCTATTTTTGATGCAATATTTCGGACCACTGCAGCTGACGTTCGCCCTAGGGGAAGACCCGAGAGATTCACCCAGAATGCACAGTGTTTAAAGTCATAGCAGATTTCGGGGGTATTTGGATCACATTCCTGCAAAACTAGTAGGTTGCTGGAGAAAGACCAAGGTCCAGAGTCTAGCACTCTCTGTTTATCTGCCTCAGACTGAAAGGAAAAAGAGAAATACCCAGGTTCTATCATTGTGCAGGTAACATTTTCCGTTTTCCAAGCTTTTTTCATAACACCGATAAATGCTAGATAGTTCACATTCGGCTTAGAAAATAGTTTCCCAAACAGGGTTTTACGACATGCTATCAAATTTTCTTCAGAAATCTCGCCTATTACATCAACCACATCCTCTTTCAACTAAAGCTTACCTAGGCTTTTGCATAGGGCAGTCACCCTTCTCTCCTCCTCATACTGATCAGCCATCTTTTCTCCAGGGGCGAGATAGAAATGAAGTCGCAAGCTGACTTGCTGGTTTGGATTTGGTTGACAATGAGCACTGTTCGTTTTTAATTGAAGGGAGCTCTAGATCATGTGTGTTTGAAGGGCCTCCGTGTCAGTGATTTGGTGAGGGATTATGGGGTTTCATTAGGTTGAAGAGGAAGACCATGGCATTGACGAAGATGTTGGGGGATTAGGGTTTTACCTGCATACGGTGGAGAAACGTCCATACCATCGCAGGAGAGGGAGCTTTGCTGTAATATAGGGTTTTCCACATTTCCGAAAGATTTAATCGGAGAAGGGGTGGGGATTGACGTTTACCTTATGTGATGATGAAAGTGGAGGGGTACTACCCAGTTGGTAGAGAGAAAGCTCCAACGCAGGGAGCATATTTCGCATTCGGCTTATCCGTCTTTCACTACATGTGGATAATTCTTGCGCAACAAAATGCATGATAGGTCGCGAATCGAGACTCACATCATCTACTTTAACCCTCTACTATATGTCACCTAGAATTCACTCAATTCATCACATCCGAAATAGCCATTTAAAAGGGACCAAAACCCAACAATAACATGAGTATGAAGGGGCGGCCCGTCGTCTCCCTCTTGTTGTGGATCAAAGTGTTTCTCTGCCTCTCTCTGTCAAATCAGCTAGACACATTTTCAAGAATTTTCAATCTTATCATAAGTTGCACTAAATATTTAATGGGATTTTCTACGATTCGGAAGGTATTCAAAGCATTCCTAATCCAACATTTATCTTATTATGTCTCAATTTGAATCGTACTAACCCAATACAACCTAATTAATAACACAAATAATTTTCAGACTTTCACTTAATATATAACCTCATTCTTAAATTTTCAAATTATGCAGTATGATCCTTGAACTTCAATCTAACACGTAATATCATTTTTGAAACTTTAATTTATTCTATATAATCTAATTATTGATAAATGTTTAATGTTGTCAATTCTTTCATGTCATTTTCACTTAGTTTAAGGATGAAATTGGATATTTACCAATAATTCGGCGGTCCTATTAAATAAATATAAAAGTTTAGTGATGAATAATATTAAATAAATTAAAAGTCCAAAAACGGTATCATTACGCTGGACCAACGTTTTCAGGGCCATTTACGTCATTTTGCCCGGTGTATTACAGCACATGGCTTTTCCCCTACCCAAGACGGTTTCACGTTTCGCCCCTTCTGCCTTCCCGCTCATCCTTCCACGTCGGACGATCCAACGGCGCTCCTCCCTCCTTCCCTCTCCGTCAAAACACCCGAGCCAATCCAAGTCTCCCGAGTCTCCGCCGAACCCCCAGGCCGAACCTCTCGCTCCGGATCCGAGCCTCCGCGTCCGAGCCTCCGGCCCCCTTATAAAAATCGGAAAAAAAAAGGAAAGCCTGGCCTTCTCCTCTTCCCGACGGAAGTGAAGCTCTCTCACTCTTCTCACAAAAATCCTCAGCAGAATTTTCCAGAATCCCGAAGAACGGCGAGCGATAATGCGCCGCTGCTGATCGCGCGATTACGCGCTGGAAATCGTCTCCGAATTCGGATCGATCGCCGAGGTTTCTGCCGGTCTTGTTGTCGAGCGGTGGGGGGGATCGGGATCGGCGACCGCCGCGGGGTTCTTTAGGTCTCGGTACGGGGCCGGAGGGGAGCTCGGATTCGGGGCGCGGCGCTGGCGGGATGGGGAATTCGCGATGGTGAATCGCAATTCCGGTTCGGGCCGTGGCCGATCGCCGCATTGCATGCGCTGAGACTGCTCTGCTCCTCGCCCCTCGCCCCGCGCGCGCTGAGACTGTTCGGTCGGCCGGTTTTTTTGGAGGTTGAGCTGGTTCTTCGGCCGTCCGGGGAGGTGCAATGGCGCAGAATCAGAGCAACTGGGAGGCGGATAAGATGTGCGTTTGCTGCATTCGCCTTGGGATTTTCCTGGTTTTGTTTTGGCTGAGAATTGTGTGGCTTAAGGAGTTTCCGTTTTTCTTTTTTTGTTGTTGTTGTTCTCGGGCTGTGTGGTTTGTGCAGGCTCGACGTTTACATCTATGACTACTTGATGAAGAAGAAGCTGCACAACACGGCGAAGTCATTCATGACTGAAGGGAAGGTGTCGCCGGATCCCGTTGGTAAGACAGAATTTATGATGCCAAAGTTTGGTTTTTTTTTTTTTTTTTTTTTAATTTTATTTTTAATTTAGCAATGCTGAACCCTGTTCTGCTTTTAGATAGTCATAATCTGAGCCTAAATGAAGTAGGACTTGAGCCTGAGGCCGTGCTTAGGTGCACGGTTGGGTAACTCGAAAGGGAACTCAAATGTCGTCGGATTGCAAGTTATTCTCAGGACTTCATGATGGTTTCCACGTTTGGTGTGGTCCAGAATCGCTCACTGTTATTTAAACATGTTTGATTTTTCCAATGAGTAAACTGAATGCAGTCTCGCTTAAGCAAATCCTTCATTTAAGCTAAATGTTTACTTGAGTGTTTAGTCAGCAGAAATTTATCGGTCAATATTCGTCACTACAAAAAGGATAACGGTAACCCCCATTAACTACTGAATTTCATAGTAATAGGAATAAGTTGTCGTGGGATGAAGTTGGATGGGGGATTTACTTCACGGGCGTACAAAAAGAATTCCAATCCTGATGCAGAGTTTCACTCCATGATTTAAAGGATCAGATATTTTCAAATTAAATTTTTTCCTCATAATGCATAGACAAACATTGGAACTAGAACAGTTGAGTCGCAGTCCATTCACCTGAATTTAATGCGACCAACTCAATGAACCTCACCTTTTATCTTTTCTGATAGATGGCTAAGAGCCCATTCTGTCAAAGTTGCACTTTTTTTCTCCCAAGGACTGTATTTTGAGCTTGTGAAAAGAATTATGACCTGTGAATTATGCTGGCTAATTCACAATCCTCATGTTTAGTCTTGGTGAATCAGTTGATAGAATTTGTATCTATTAGTTGAATTGGTGTCGTTACTGTTCATTCGAGTTGAGCATCCTGGTCAATTCTCCATTCGAGCAATTTTGGAATAATTTGTTTTCTGTACATGCAGCGATTGATGCTCCTGGGGGATTTCTTTTTGAGTGGTGGTCAGTCTTTTGGGATATATTTATTGCAAGGACTAATGAGAAACATTCTGAAGCTGCTGCAGCATATATTGAGGTGGCTTCATATTTGTTGGGACTTCATCTAATGTTACCTGGAAGGCTATTTTCCTTTATTGTATGATCTGTGTGATTTTATAGGCACAACAAGGTAAAGCAAGAGAGCAGAGCAGCAGCAGCAGCAGCAGCAACAGCAACTGCAGATGCAACAATTGCATCTTATGCGTCAAGCTCAGCTGCAAAGAAGAGACTCTGCTCAGACTTCACTTGGTCCTGCAAACGCCGTCAACTCTGAAGGAATGTTAGGGCAACCTACCGCCAGTGCACTAGCAGCAAAAATGTACGAGGAGCGCTTAAAACTGTCTAATCCGATGGATTCCCAGGTTTCCCAACCACTTCTTGATGCTAGGTTGGCCCTCCTAAAGTCAACATCAAGTCATCCTGGGTAAATTTTGCATGTCAATTCCATCTAATGACACACATTTTCTTGATAGTCTTATTCTCTTGTGGACATAGCAACTAATAGCTTGATCTTCCTGTCACAGTCAATTGGTCCAAGGAAATTCTGGGAGCGTAACGGCAGCACTGCAACAAATCCAGGCAAGAGAACAGACAGTTCATAGCTGCATTACCTAATCCTATAACTTTCCAGCCCTTATTTTCTTCATTTAATTTTCATCTGCTCATGGCATGTAGGACATCAAAGGTGAGGTTAACATAACTGGAACTCCGAGGTCGTTGCCTATGAACCCTTCTTCAATGTACAGCCAGGGAGTCATGCAGCCAAGACCTGGAATTGGGAATGCAGGTAAATTAAGTTCTTCATTGATAGAGGTCCACACTTCAATCGAGCTGAATGGATACAAAGCTTTTTCCCTTCTTCAGCCTTCTAATTGTCCCATAAATTGCCCTCAGCTTACCATTTCACATGTCTTTCTCTAAAACCACAATTAAGTTATGAGACACTGGATGGTTATCAAATTTATGGACTTGGTTCATGAGCTAAGAATGTGCAATATATCTGTAAAAAGGAAAAAGAAAAAAAAAAAAACTGCTTCTATTGAGCTCCCCATTGAGGTTAGAAATGCCGAAATAGTTTTCTACTTAGAGAAATAAAGAAGATGGAGTTTTTTATCTTGATCTAGTTGGTCTTATTGCAATGGATTCAATCGACTCCTATTAGATCATTAATAAGTTGCAAGGCTTATGCCATTTGGTGTTCCCTAGTCGAAAGATTCAAACCTCATTTGCCATCTACTTGGAACCAAGGATCAATTTAGCATTTAGCAAGTTAAACATATAAGAACAATAACTTAGTGTGAAACTCGTCCATTTAGTTAGGCTGTTTTCTGCAATAACTAATTGGAGGAACCTAACTTTTAAGCAAAGGTCACTTCTGGATTACATTGTGTGTTCTGTTACTATCTTAAAAAGAAAAAAATCTTTTGTCTTGTTAAGGATTAAACCCTGGAGCAGGCGATTTACCACTGAAAGGATGGCCTTTGACGGTGAGTTGAGTACATTGCTTATCTGGTGAAAGTTCGTGCATTCATATTGTGTTGTCTTAAAATTTTGCCGGCCAATCTCTTTTCAGGGTATTGAGCAGATTCGACCAGGCTTGGGTGCACAGGTCCAAAAACCATTTTTACAGAGTGCAACTCAGTTTCAGCTGTTGCCACATCAACAGCAGCAGCAGCTTTTAGCTCAAGTTCAGTCGCATGGAAACATCAATAACTCACCTATCTTTGGTGACATGGATCCTCGAGTCTTTAGAGGACTACCCAGGGGTACTTTAAATGCAAAAGAAGGCCAGGTGGTTGCAAATGATGGATCTGTCGGCTCTCCAATGCAATCTACTTCATCAAAGGTAATTTCAGTTTTTAATGCATTGGTGAAGATCTACTATAGTTGTACATATACCAGGCACTTTCTAGTTTTGATTTTGTTGCTGAAAGGTTATTGGTTTCTGTGTTGATCTATTTGCCAGAATGACCCTGAAACCTTATCGTATGGTTCTAAGAGATAAATTTTGTGACTAAAAGGAAAAATGGAGAAGTCATCATGCTATCACTATGCTTCAATTGTTGACATTCCTGTGAAATAAGATTTTGTTACCAGAAAAATGGAAAAACCATGATTTTATGAGTATCTATTTTGCTTCCATCAATTACATTGAAAAGAGAAGGGTTAATGTCATCAATGGTCTGTGCATTTTTGCCCGAAATTTAAAATCTTTACTCCACTTTTGTTTTGTTCAAAAGCATGGCTCTACTTTTCAGAAAGTGTCTCGTGTCATCCCTATATCGGTTGAGTGATGGAATTTGTTAAAGTGGAGTTAAATGCCATTAAATATTTGACGTTGTGGATTTTCTTTCTTTTTTCAAACCCAAGGGGAAAATTTTGTCTTAATTTTCCTTTTGTTGTTCAAACCAAAGTTGACATGACTCTCTCTCTCTCTCTCTCTCTCTCTCTCTCTAGTGTAATTTTCCTTTCAGCTTCTTTCCTTATGCTTTGTACTCTTCTATCTCATTTCGACAAAGCCAAGTAAAGCCTCCATAGCCATAAGCCCACTAAAAGTTACCACGAAAATTCATGCCCAATTGCTACTTTATTTTGTGTCCTTGAGTGAGCAAGTAGAGGTGATGTCACGGGGACACCATCACCCAAATCAACAAATTAAGGTCTTTGAACCTAAGCCTCTTGAATGAGAAGCCTGGACATGTTTTTGTGCACTCAAGACACGGCCATGACCAGGAGACTTGAACTGGAGTGGCCATGGCAGCTACAAACCAGAGTTCGAGTTCAAGAGGCCACAATAGTCACAAGCTCAAGATCAGCAGCCATGGTCATGAGTTCAACTTGAGCTCAAATGGCCATGTCCAGGAACTTGAGATATGGCGTTCGAGTGGCCATGGCCATAGCAAGCTTGAAGCTCAAGCATCCATGGCCATGAGCCCCAAATCTCATGTCAATGGTTGGGAACCTTGAGCACGATCACTAGCACGAGCTCGAAGTGCGAGTAGCCATGGCCATTGCAAGTTCAAATCAGCGGCTATTGCCAAGAGGTCGAGATATAGTGGAACAACTCAATCAGATGAAGGGAAGGAGCAGGCTGGGGCCAAACGTCTCATGACAAGAAGCAGCTCCTAGCTAGCTTATAGGATGGCGAAGGGGCAAGAAGGAACTGAATTGCACACCATATGGGGGGAAAACATCCTAGGAATGTGTGTGTGTGAAAAATGGAATTAACTCATGGAGGCTCCTTATGATGTAATGGTAAGCACTACTTTGGAACTCTGAAGTTAAGGTTGCTTAGGCTAGAGCACTATCAAGATAAGTAACCTCTTAACCTCTAGGGAAATTGTTTGCATGTACGCTAAAGGATAAAATGGTGAGGCTTGGTATGGGATGGACCAAAATGGACAATATCTTCATGAGTCAATCCAGAAATGTCACTATATAGTATTGGAGTGGGACTCCTCTCGTAGGGGTGTGATTCAGTGACAAATCATGTGGAAGTTGTTGGGCCTGTAACGACCTAGTCCAAGTCCAACAAGTGTGGGGAGTGGTTGCTGGTAAGAAGCGGTAGGCTTCTAGGATGGCGAAAGGGATAAAGAGTGAACTAAATTGCACACCAAATAAGGGGAGAGCGTGCTTGGAATGTGTATGTGAAAAATGGAATTAACTCAGGGAAGTGCATTTTGATGTAAGAAGCTTTGCTTTAGAACTCCAAAGTTAAACATACTCAGGCTAGAGTACTACCGAGATGGGTAACCTCTAAGTTAATCCAGGGACGTCACATATGGTTAGCTTCAATTTGGCCATGGCAGCCATGAGCTTGAGCTTGAATTGCCATGGCCGCTGTAGCTTAGAACTTGAGGTTGTGGCCATGGCACCCGTGATTGTCTCCCTCCCTCCCTCCCTCTCTCCCTCTCTCACAGTTTTACTTTTTTCTTCTATAAGGTCTTATATTGCTTGATGTGGCGCCTATTTGGCGCTACATAACAATTTTGAGCAAACCATTATACAACAAGTGTAATCCAGGGTCCATGTCAGCAAAATGGACTGGCAAGAGAAAATGTATGACTAGAGAACGATTTGGATCTTCTGGTAAAAGTATAGGGACCATCAGTTACATTAAACCCAAAATAAAAGGTTCCTCTTTTAACTTCCAGCAAGACAGAAGGTGCCTTCCCCTTGTCCAGATTGACCCTTTTGCATGAAGTGTGAGGCATCTACTCAAAAGGGCATTTTCAATTTGTTTCTGCCTGAGGACATTTTCTCAGATCAGAATAATAGAAGTGCTTGTGAGGAGGCCATCAAGATTAGCTAGTTTATGCTGTTTGTTGACTCAGTGGTTTACGTGCATCGCCAGCATTAAGTACTTTACAACATCACTTTGAGCTTTTTGTCCAAGCCAAATTTCAATACTTTGCAGATGAATATGCCGCAGCAGTCTTCGTCTCAGCAACAGCAGGATCCTTTGCAGTCACAGCAAATGCAACAGGTTTGGCTCCTTCTATTATAGAGATGATTTGTGTCTTTTCCTATTGAGAAAACCTTTAGCTATGTTTAGAAAGCGAATTTCAAATTAACTACAGGATGTCTTTTGAGTAATACTCACTGGACCAAAAATCTTTATTCAAAATATTGACAGTACTTTCAGATAGGATCTTTGTTCTGAATGGCAAAGTGATGACTTTTTCTTTTGATGTAACAGAACAACAGGAAGAGGAAGGGGCTTTCATCTTCTGGACCTGCTAACAGTACAGGCACAGGAACTACAGTTGGAGCCCCCAACTCCCAACCATCTACTCCTTCAACTCATACACCTGGCGATGGAGTTTCCATGGCAAGCAATGTGCAACAAGCTGGTAGTATGTCGAAAGGTTTGATGATGTATGGTTCAAATGGATTGGCCGGTCTTACATCTTCTGCAAACCAGCTGGTATTTATCTTAACTCATGTGATCCTTGTGGCCAAGAAATTAGTTGCTTGTCCTTTCTTATCATCACTGGCAATGTCATTATTGTCCTCAATTGCTTGATTTTACATTTAACAAGTCACTGACTGTATAAATATGCACCTTAGTAATCATACTAATTATAGTGTGCCAACCAGTTGTTTAGTTATATAGGTGTTCTCTGCTAGTCTATTTTCTTGGAGTGGTGACGCTGGAATGCTAGCATAAGTGGTCATTTCAGGAATCAAAAATCTGCCTGGATTCCTATTTAAATGTTTGAAATATCCATGCAAGAATGTCACCAGGAGTGCCCGGTCTCATAGAACAATGATCTTTTGCATTTTTTTCTGCCTGCAGCACATGTATCTCTACAAGCCAGTGGTCTGCATTTATTGTTACACCTGCATTTTGTGTGGAAACACCTTTAGATAACTCATAGTTCTTATGAGTCATTGGCACATACCTTGTTTACCATTCCATCTGGATTGCAGGATGACATAGATCATTTTGGGGATGTTGGCTCTTTAGATGATAATGTAGAATCTTTTCTCTCACATGATGCTGGTGATGGAAGAGACATGTTTGGAAAGCTAAAGCAGAACACCGCTGAACATGCTGCAGATTCTTCAAAAGGTAATTGACCGACTTCTTCCTTCTATTTGCAGTCAGAGGTTGATAGCTGACCCTATTTTTCCTTTTCAGAGTTTTCCTTCAGTGAAGTTAGTTCCATACGCAAGAGCAATAGCAAAGTTGTCTGCTGTCATTTTTCTTCGGATGGGAAGTACTTGGCAAGTGCTGGTCATGACAAGAAGGCAAGTACTATCCTGGGAAACAGATTGATACTGAGCATAATTTGCTTCTAGCCGACGAATGTAAATGGATCATAATTGTTATTCAAATGTTTGTACATTGTGCTTCCCTTGAGCTCTTGGTGTTTAAGCTTTGTGCCGCGTGAAAATTTCTGCACTTGAGGTCTGCACTAGTGTTTGAGGGTTGTGCAAAGTACTGAAAATTTGTCTAGTTCATAATGTCAGATGGTTATGTTGATTATAAACAATATGATGATGTTAGATACTTTTCTGTGTGACATCAATAGGTTATCCTCTGGAATGTGGAGACTTTTCAAACTGAGAGCACTCCAGAAGAACATACTTACATAATCACTGATGTGCGTTTCAGACCAAACTCGACACAATTGGCAACATCTTCTTTTGATACAACCATTCGGGTTTGGGATGCGGCGCAAGTATAGTCTCTACCTTATTTCATTTCTTGTCTAACATCTTTCACCCTAAATAGGTCAAAAATGAATTGTGCTTATGATCTTTGGGTGTTGCAGCCAACCTATTGCTTACAGTCATTTACTGGACACACCTCCCAGGTGATGTCCCTCGACTTCCACCCTAAGAAGAATGATCTTTTCTGCTCTTGCGACAGTAACAGTGAGATTCGTTTCTGGAGTATTAATCAATACTCGTGCACCCGTGTCTCCAAGGTTACAAACAAATCTCAGCTGATTTTTTAATTCTCAGACCTTATTGCAGCTGTTCTGAAGTACTTGATTGTTGGATGTGCAGGGAGGTGTTGCACAGGTAAGATTTCAACCCAGGATAGGGCAGTTGCTTGCAGCAGCAGCAAATGATGTGGTGTCTGTCTTCGATTTTGAGACAGACAGGCAGACTCACTTGTTGAAGGTACCAATATATATTTCACTAGAGTGAAAGGGTGCTCTGAATTTGTCTAAAAGGAAGTTGTACATATAAGTTCCAAGAATGGGGCGGACATTTTAACCGGAATTGCTAATTGTAGTGGGATAACTCTTTACATTTCCAGGGGCACCCGTCGGATGTACATTCTCTAAGTTGGGACGCCAATGGAGATTATTTGGCATCTGTCTGCCCGGATTCTGTTCGGGTGTGGCGACTGTCCTCTGGTGAATGTGTTCACGAACTCAATTCCAGTGGAAACAAGTTTCACTCATGCGTGTTCCATCCAACCTATTCCAATCTTTTGGTTATTGGCTGTTATCAGGTGATAATTGGTGCTATTGTTGGTATATGTGCTGCACATGATTGCTTTTATTTCACTATTAGAATGCAATCAGCTTTTATTTCACTGTTCAAATGCAATTCCGCTTGTAGAGCGTTTCAATCACATTTAGGTGCATTTCTTATCCTGTGGAACCAATTCATACTTCAGAAAGAATTGGTTGGATAAATAAATCCCTAGAAGTGTTCTACAAATCTTTTTTCAACAATAATCTATTTAGATTCTTTTTTGGGCCAAATCTTTAAGTAAGAATCTGACTCATATTTGAAGGGCTTTGAAAAGGAATTACAACTTTCTGTCATGGATGTTGCACATCACATGGATTTCTTTAGACCGAATGACTTGTGGGAATTGTAACTGTTATCAATACTTTTTAGTTTTTCAGCCTTAGTTCGGAATTGTTTGATGTATGCTTTATCCCTTGCAGTCATTGGAGTTGTGGAACATGGTAGAGAACAAGTGTCTGACGGTCACAGCTCATGAGTGTGTTATTTCGGCGTTGGCGCAGTCACCGCTGACAGGGATGATTGCCTCGGCTAGTCATGACAAGTCGGTCAAGATTTGGAAGTGAAAGTTCACTCCTGCTTCTTTTCTTGTTTTTTAGAAGCCTTCGATTTGAGCGTGTGTCGAGCTGAGGAGCGTCACAAAGCAGCCAAAAACCACTGGTGGTTGGCACTCATACTTCGCCAACATAATCTATCCATTTAATAAGGTTGAAGCAGGATCTCACTCGGCTTCGTCATAATTGTGAGCCACCCTATTATCTGTAACACTATGATCGTCCCTTGGGAATGTACCAAGATCTTGATTTATCATCGTCGGAATCATAATTTCTTGTCTATCAAGATTGTCGGGTTAAAAGTTGCGTGACTTAGCTAGTTTAGGAGAAATTGTTTTTGTCTCCTTGAAACGTCTCAGAATTGCCTATCTACTTTGTCCTGATGACGTTAATGGAGTTGCTTGTACGCTCTTTTCATTTCTGTTTGTTCTTGGATGGACATATGTGAATCAAAGCATCCTGTGGGCTTTTTCCTTTCCGAGGTCGAGTAAAATGCGTGTCGATGTCTGATCATCGGACTAACTCGTTGGGTTGAGATTACACTGTTGATTGTTTTCTTGGATACAAGGAGTCGTCAAAAACTTGATCGTTTTATCTTTCTGTCTCGAGCACGGAGGTCTTGCAAGGATTTCAAATGTCTTCCCAAATGAGAGAGCAAGAGAGAACGAAACGTTGGCAGTAGCATGAAGGAGGTCGATGGTGGAGATGACAATTGCGGTGACGGAGGTGGTGGCAGAGGAAAGAATTGGAAGGAGGAGGAGAAGAAAAGGAAAAGATCGAGAGCTCTCCTCATATTGCAAGACATTTAATAGGGACAACTGCTACAACTGCTAACTCTTACATGTTTTGACAAAGGCGGGTACTGATATGAAATTTCCACTGCACATTTGAAAATGATGGATGGAAAGGAAAGCAGTGGAAGATGGAATGTCGGGTGACCTCAGGTTGACACTGCCTC
The DNA here is from genome assembly GCF_016545825.1 of Eucalyptus grandis. NCBI lineage: Eukaryota > Viridiplantae > Streptophyta > Magnoliopsida > Myrtales > Myrtaceae > Eucalyptus > Eucalyptus grandis. The sequence continues at coordinate 5,498,495 of NC_052619.1, read as the reverse complement.
TGTTTTTCCTCAGCTTTGCTGTCGTCCTTTACTAAATTAAACAACTAAAGATTCACGATAAATCAAACATTAAACAGTGGTAAAAAAAAAAAAAAAAGAACGTGTATGCAATTGCAAAAAGGAGCACCCACGTACGACTGCCAGCCCCTTCTTTGGAAGGAGGATCTTGGCAAGGGAAAAGTTTTTGAGAAAACGAAAGTTCCAGAAGTAAGGAATATTCAAGAGTATTTTTCTTTTCGTGGGAGAGGCCTTTGATGTTTACAGGACCTTGAGGCTTCTCTCACTGCAAAATTCTCTGACAAAGCTGAAAGCGAATCGAAGTTGCATGGCTCTCTCTCGTGTCTTTGCTTTCCCAGAAAAAAGCTCACATCATTGTCGACATAGAAAGAGGAAAGAAAAGGGTTGTGCTTAAGAAAATCTCAAACGGCCGGCACTTTCAAATCTTCCTCTTATTCCCACTTTTTCGCGTCCAGGTTTGTCGCATTGAACATAAATATTTATTATCAAATTAGGTGTTAATACTATCTTTCTTTGCGCCATAAATTAGGTATCACTATTGTCGTGTCACTTTCTCTTTGAAATTTTGTTCAATGCACAAGATGTGGAGACCAAATTTGCGGATATGCATGGCCTGTGTTATCTTGAACTTGACTTTTTTCTTGATGGCGCATATGATGCATCAAGTGCCCATGTAAATTTATTTATGCAGGCCATGACCCTAGAAAAATCTGTAGATCTCCCCATTCAAATCAATTTTAAACCCGCAAGATTGGTTTAATAATTAAAAACAAATATGTATGCGATTTAGGTGCGCGAGACAAAGTGTATGTTCCTCTGACAACTAGCTGCAAATAATCCCATGTTAATTCATCTGCCTAACCATTCGATTGTGCCTTACATTTTTCATGAGGCAGTTATTGTTTGTTAAATTAAGTTATGCCTAGACGAGTACTCTCCTCAATGTAAAAACTATATAAGCGTTCGAAAATAACGTCAAATTACATCTCCATTAGAATTGTTCGAATGTTCACACTCTTAAGTGTTTCTCGAGTCTAGATATACCCAAAGCAAAAACATTCTGAGATAAGCGAGAGAGAGAGAGAGAGAGAGAGAGAGAGAGAGATATCGGTGATAGGGAGCATCACGGCCCCGCAACCACAGGTAGGGCAGGCTTGGCTCTTGCTGGGGGCGCACTGGTGGTTACAAGAGGCCGTGACGCCTCTCTTTTCTCTCCTCTCTTGGCTTTCTTTGTATAGCGTTAGTTGATGGTGCACTTATTTAGTATCACATGCACATTTTATGTCACCTCAATAATTTGAGTTTGTCTCTAATAGTGATCGATGGAATGAATTGACTGCATAAACTGAAAAATTGAGGGACTTAAAGTGTAGAGAGGATAAAACTTGGAGAACTAAAAATGTGCTTTGCCGCTGTGCCTTGTCACCCCAAAAACACAATCAATTGATTGGCATATACACACAAAAACCCATATTCAGGTACTTAGATACCAATGGCCTAAATATGGTTGCTTTTTAAGTCTTTTTATTTCGCAAATTTGTATAAGTGAGCATTGTATGAAAGTCATGGTATTTGCGGAGTCTCAAAAGTTATACTCTTTCTCGTATATTCATGGTCTGATCTCAAGAAAGTATGTTTGGCTTATCTTGAGTCAAAGGGAGACGGTTATGTTTATCACTTAAACAATTTCATAGGTTAGAACTTAGAAAATTGTCTTCTTTGATCTCGGTGACAAGGGTAGTATGCTTAATTTAGAGCAACTCAACTTTCATAGTCTTAATCACTGAGAAACCTTCCCACATGAGAAGAAAGAGATGAAAGATTTGAATCTCTACATTCTCATGAGAGGTTGTGGTGAGAACGATTTAGTATAGGTGTGTGTTTCGACTCCTACGTTATACAATGAGATGAAACAAAAAATGTAAGAGTGGGTATTAAAATAAGAGTAGGGTAGAATTGACAAGAAAAAAAACTTTCATGAGTGCATAGCACAAGGACAGATAATATATTAAAAGATGCAACATTTGCTTAATAAGTGCATACAGCCACTCACAACAAATGAAATACCACTAAATGCACTGACCAAATTAATGCGGCAACCGTCTCGATAATGGTAGAGGGAGGCCAAAGGGTCAATCAAATTGAGTAAAGGGGCTGTGCAGAAGTATGAATCTTGAGTAATGATGGGCTAGAAGTCCGTTCCTGAGCAACAAAAGTCAAACCATCATTGCTTTCGAGCTGAACCAGTGGCTTTGAGACTTGAGAGCAGATTCCAGACGAGGGAAGATACATGGGAAAAGCCAAAAGATTTACATCATTTATGTCCTAGAAATTCATGTACATTTAGTGGCATTAACAGTACTCAGAGAGCAAGAAAAAGATGCTGCTTGAGTGCTGAGGGTCCGCTAGGTGAAAGGCCCCAATGATGATGGTAAGGAAAGAAATCTGATGAATTGATAATAAAAGAGCCACCAAGCTTGAGCACTATTTAGTATATTCTCTGAATTTCCAACAGTTAGATGACATTATGAACCGTGGGCATTGGAATGAAAACATACAGTTTTGTACCTAGAAATTGACTCTATTATATTGAATGATCAGACAAGTTGGAGCTTGTCAAATCATTATATCTTTTTGCATTTATCTATTATTCTATTGTTATACCCCGGCATTGTATATCTGCACATATAGTCCAAGAGAAGGGGAAAAAAATTGATTTAGCCAGTGGGTATGGTCAGAAACAAGCTGACATTGCTGTGACAATTATTCCAACTTCCCAAGCCATAATCAGATGGAATTTAGCTCCGTTCAAGATGTCAATGAGCTTTGCTAGTTTCAAACCAAAAACTATCATTCTTTAAGGCACTAGAGTGTATCCCCATTAAAAATGAACATTAATTAAAATTTCTCTAGATTGCCCACAGCCTCCTTAGCAACTTTATATCACCATAATGTCATAAGCTTGGCCCCATCGAGTGAGATATACATTGCAAACTAATTGAATGCTATCAGTATCATTTTATGAATTTTTCAGAAAATATCCTTTCGAGGGACACTCCTTGTCGAGCAATCAAATAATGAAATCTAACCATTTTTTAATGCATAGTGGATGTTTTAAAAATCGAACATTTTCCCATTGAATGCTCTCATAAGGATGCCCAAAACTTATCAGCTAAAGAAATCCAAAGCGACCATCGCTTATTCTATTTGGTCCGTCACACATCGCTTAGCGTCCGCTGCAGAAAAATCAATCACAGTTCAATATATTCCAGATTGAAGGTGATTAAGATAATTAATCAAATCAGCATTCACTAATTTAAAAAAAAATGATATTTTTTAAAAGGTGGGGTACACAGCCTAAATGGTAGACAAAAGGCCCTTTTGGCATTGGCCACACGCTCTCTCATGCATCAGTTTCCTTCTTTTTCCCTTTTTCTTTTCGGCAGTAACGCAGAAGAAAAATTCACATCAGATTATCCAATTAATTTAATTATAAAGAATATTAACAATAAAGAAAAAAAAATTCATAGTGGGGAATCTCTCGGCCAATGGGATAATTTCTCTATTTCTTATTTTTCTCCTTTTTCTCTTTTTCTCGTTGCATGTATCCGACAATTGGCATAAGATGCTCGTCTACATCACGGGAGCGCGTGGGCCGCAACCCCACACGGAGCGCGCGTGGGGGTCGCTACAAATCTTATCTGTAGAGAGAGAAAAGAAATGAAAATTCAAAAATGTATTTTTAATTTAGAAAAAAATTCTGGAAAAAAAGAAGAGCACTTTCCACCTGGCCACTAGAAAAGGAATCCAATGTCCTCAAGCCGTCGCAGTTCGCTCGATTTTCTCGCCGTCGTCGTCGCTTTTCTTCTTCTTTCTTCTTCTTCGTCTTATCGTATCGCGAGAAATTGGAAAAAGCGTGAAATAGACATGGCGTCAGCAATCTCGGGAGGGAGGGAAGGACCGGAGCATTGGGCGCGGACAAATATTAAGAAATCTTATTTTGAAATATTACTTTGATTTCTTTTTTTCCAAGATGTTACCCTGAGGTTTTCATTTTCACGTGATGTTTTTTTTTTTTTTTATATATAAAGGTAAGAATACATAAACGTGACGTTTTTTTCATTTGTTCAAAGATGAAATTGTCCCAAACCTTGGTAATGGGTGACCATGCCACAAAATAAAGTCAGCACCGCTTGGTGAAAAATAATTTTATTTCGGTGACCCTTTTTCTTACAATTTAAAAAAAAAATAAAATAAAATAAAAAATAAAATCCAGTAAATTTGATTGGAAAGTCTCGAGGAGAGGCGGGATTAAGGAAACATTGTTTGAGTTTGCATCTTATATAGATTGATAAGGTTTACCGAATATTTTATAGTCTTGCATATCTTTCATTTTTGTTAATAAAATGGAAAATAATTTCGAAAGGAAACATCCTTTAAAAACATAGGTTTAATATCCTAAAAATCTCTCAACTTAAATTCAATCCCAATCTATCATAATTTTTTTTTTGCATCTCCCATTTTTGACTAACTTTTAATTTAGTCTCAATTTTACACTAAACCTTTTTTTTTATCTTAAAAAAACGACCAACTTTTAGTTTAGTTCAAATTCTATCGTAAACTTTTCTTATCTTATAAAAAACCACCAACTTGTACTTAAGTCCTTTATTTGTCTCTATTAACACTCCTTTATTGCTCTAGATTTTCCTCAAATTTTAGATCAAATAAGGCATGCTTTGGAGATAAACGTCAACATCGGCTCAAACCACATCTTCTTCGCTCTTAAATTTTGGTAGAAAGTAGAGTACTTGGGGTCAGCATTTTTCAATGGCTCTTACTCTTATGAAAGTTTTCCTTCTATCTTGCCATGGGAATGTTCAATTTTGTATTTGGTTTTCAACATCTTGTGATTAAGAGTCTTACTTCTCTCAAGGTCAAGAGCCTTCACTCAGGGTGCTCGACCACCTCACACTTGGGAGCTTTTTCATCTCTAAGTTGATTAGAGAAATTTTAGACAAGGTTTGAATTGTCTTCATTTTCTAAAATTAAAGTCAAAAGTGGACTTTTTTTTCATATAAGTGTATGAAGTGGCCAAATCGTTTTAAATAAAGGTTTGAAGTGACCAAATAATTTCAAATAAGGGCATTTGGCTTGGCCCGTGACTATTCTAGTCATCGAAGAAGGGCATTTTCATCAAAAAATTGTTATCATATAAAATTTTTATTTTTTTCCTTTTTTTTTTTTTTTCCTCTTCCCTCCCCTAGCCATTGTTGTTGATGGTCGACAAAGGTTACTTGCATCAGGCAAGGCGACCCTTGCCAAATTAGGCAAAAAGCACCCTCGCTTGACATTGGTAGGGGCTACCCGTGAAGGCAAGGGTTGCCTTCGCCGAATCTAGCGACGAGCGCCCTTGCCAACACCAACGAGGGTGACTCTCACCTAAGTCTAACGACCTCCGCCATGACCACGGAGGAAAAAGGGGAAAAAGAAAAAAGAAATAAATGAATAAATAAATGAATTAAAAGACAAAAATGTCCTTCAATTTGAAATGTTAGGCCATTTATTGAAATTAATATGACCATTGTAGATCCTTATTTAAAACAAGTTCCATTCCATGCTCTTATTTGATATTATTTAACCACTTTAGGTTTTATTTGAAACAATATCCATTTCAAACCCTTATTTGAGAAAAGACCCTTAATTGGAATTTTCACGGTTTTTATGAGAGAAAAAGTTTAAGGTAGATTGAGATTGGATTTAAAGTTGAGGGTTTTTTTATTTTATTTTATTTATAAAGGATGGCTTCATCAAAGTACGATAGTAAGTTAAAGTTTCATTCGTATAAGATATTCGACATGGCTCTTGAGAGGAAAATTTTCTAAATGATTTGGGTTCATTTGAGTTTAATATATTTGAAATTTTCATATTATTGGTTCCCATATGAGACCCTCGGGATCTAAGAGCTAGAATCCACTAGGATCACATGAATTTGATGCACTTAGGAGTGCCTCATTCGAAAGTCATAGTCTGCGTTGGCAAAAGAACGCTTCAAGTGCTATAACTTTGGCCAAAAAAGACACTTATGCCAGCTAAACTTAAATTCATAGTCCTGCAAAGTGGCATTTTTCCAATGGCGAAGCGCCCAAAACGTTTTGCACGACGTGGTAATTTTAAAAAAAAATTAATTAAATTAAATTTAGTCAAAATATTTTTAAAAAAGGAAAATTGTCCAAACATTCTCATACTTGTATGGTAAAGGCCCGGCGACTCTCCCCAACTTAATTAATTTTTTTAAAATTTTTTTAAAATTTTTAATTATTTTTTAATATTTTGACTAGATTTAATTTTAAAATTATTATTTTTTAATATTTTAACTAAATTTAATTAAAAATTTTTTTTTCCATTTTGAAAACGATTTTTCAAAAAATTATTTTTGTTCATTCATTTTCATAAGCCAAACATTCTCATACTTGTATTTTTCATAATTTAGTTATAAATATTTTGACAATTTTTCAATTATTTTTTGTTCATTCATTTTCATAAGCGTTATAAGCAATTGATTTTAGAAAAATATTTTTCAAATCATTCATTTTCATGAAATAACTAGTAACCACACCCTCAGTTATAAACAAATCTTGTGCCTTTTAAATGTTGACCATTGGTCTTCGTTTTTCCTTGCCAAGTTGCTTTGAAGGAATTGTAAATTGGACATTGAAATGCTTATTTAAACAAATTATACATACTTGTCACTAGGTGATATGCTCAATTCCGGGCCGTCAATATTAGGAATTACATGCCTCTGATAAATTAAAATCCTAAATATTTTCTCTCAACAGTAAGAAGAATCATTTGGAACTTTGAGGTTCAAAATGTTCCATTTCAAATAAATCTTTCTTTTAAAGATCAACTCCCGTTTCCTTTAAGGAAGATATAATGAAATCTCGTTAGGCTTTGTGTCGCTATTATCAACGGTCACACCCTTTCATGGTTACATAACACATTTATGCTCCAGCCCACATGACTTTGTTGGCTAGAATGAAAATGTTATGTACATGGAGGATTAATCGTTACCATTTCGATTACCAACCCTATTTGGAACAGTGACCCTCTTTCCTCTCATGATCTCTAGATGTTCGAGACCAAATGCCCTTTTTATAAATACTTGTTGGACAAGCGTCACAAGATTTGTCACATCTCGCATTCATTAACCGACGACTCGAGCCCCGAAAAGATGGATATATAACCACCAAAATGTTCGAATACATTCTATTACTAGTGTGAAACCGAGTCATTTCTTTTAGTAATTGCGTGACGTAAACTCGACCTGATATTCGTATCGAATCAATTCACTTGATTCAAAAAATGGGATCCTCGTCAGTTGTCATGTTCAAGCTTGATTAGCAAAGGGAAAAAGAATCCGGCTAGTTAGAAATAAAAATCGATTAGGAAGAAATCCAAAATATATATATATATATATATATATAATAAAAATAAGTTACAATAGTACCCAAATGACTGTAAATTTTAATTATAGAAGGTAAGTTTATAAAGAATAATATGGGAGAGGACACGGAATATTCGGGGGGCAAAATATCGCGAGAAAATCGAAGTACAGCGCTCCCCCAGCCCCAACCCAACCCTACTTTTTAACACTCCTCTCTCCTCCATTTCACCCTTCTCTCTCTCTCTCTCTCTAAAAACCTTCAACTGCAAATCAAACCAACTCCTCCATCTCCATCTCCATCTCCCTCCTCTTTCTCTCTCCTCCCTCCCTCCCTCACATGAGCGATTCGTGCTAGCTGCTGTTGCAGGCGGATATAGAGATAGAGAGATAGAGAGAGAGAGAGGGGCAGAGGGCATGGGGAAGTACATCCGCAAGGCCAAGGCGGCCGGCGAGCTCGCCGTCATGGAGGCCACCCAGTCCTCCCTCGGCGTCCGCACCCGCGCCAAAACCCTCGCCTCCCAGCGCCTCCAGAAATCTCCCCCCGCCACCGCCACCGCCACCGCGACCGCCCAGCCTCCTCCGCCCCCGCCGCCGCCGCCGCCGCCGCCCGCCGCGGCGGCCAGCTGCTCCGGCTCCTACCTCCAGCTCCGCAGCCGGCGGCTCCCGAAGCCGCCGATCCTCGTGCGACCGAGCCACTACTCGAAGCGGCAGAGGAAGGTCGTCGGTCCCTCGGCCAAGAGCCCCAGCCGGGCGTCGAGCCCTAACCCTAGGGCGCGCTCGCGGTTGAGAGTCGGGTCGATGGAGTCGGTCGGGTCGTTCTTGAGCAACAGCGAGGGCGGCGGCGGCGACAAGAGCAAGGGCGGCGGCGAGGAGGCCAAGGATGAGGGGAATGCGGCGGAGAACGATAACGAGTGCAGCAGTAATGCCGATTTGGGGGTTGGAGAGGCTTCTTTCGGCGATAACGTTTTGGAATTTGAAGGCAGAGAAAGGCGAGAGTCTCTCTCTCTCTCTCTCTCTCTCTCTCAATTTTGGTCCTGCAAATTTGTCTTCTTTCATTTTTTTTTCCCGCATCACAATTTTTTTTTTTTGTTTTGGTCTGGATTATGATTCTCTGTTTGGTAGATGGGGAAAAGGGATTGGTAGGGCGGTTTGATTGATGAAAAAGAAGATTTTTTAGTTACTGACAAAGTTTAGGGCAAAGGGTAGTACACAACTTTTTTGCACAATTCATATGATTGATAATTAATTTTGATGCAGGGAAAGACCTGTAACTTCTAAAGGCCTTCTTTTGGTGCTTTCTTCAACTTCCAGTTTTTATTTTATTTTTTCAATTCTTTCTCTTTTGTTCTGCCTCTCTTTTTTTCCGTGGAATTTTTGGAGTCACCTTGTTGGGGGATCTTAAATTCTAACAATTTGATTAAATCCTTAGATATATGTGTTTGTTAAGTAGTTTAGAATTATAAAATTCTAGGTGAGATGAAGTCATGTTTGCTCTTGAGGATCAGTATCTGGATACCATCCTCCTCTCTTTGCTAAGCTGAAAAAAAGAAAAGAAAAAGAAAGCACAGAATAAACGGGAAGTTCTAAGTTTTCAGACCTTATGATAGGGCATAGGAATTTTTGCTGTGAAGACGGGGTTGATGCCCAGAGGGTAGATCATCAATTAATTTGTGAAATACAAGACCCACAAACAGACGAGGATGGTGTTGAGTCAGAGTACTATTTTTTCCTTGCACCAAACAAGTCTTATGTGTTTTATTTTGCCATCCGTTCTGATAGAATGAAGGAAATGAACTTAAGGTTATTGGCGAAGGTTCTTCCTAGTGGTCTCCTCAGTATGCTTAGGGAAGGATAGAGAAGGATTTAAAGATTGGGGAACTTTCTTTTCCAATTTCACATACCCTGAGTATATATTCATCGTAGGTAGTCTTCTCTTTTTGGAAGTTTTAACTAAGTGAAAAACTTATATTTCGAAATGGCGCTGCTGTCACAAATAACAATTGGAAAGAAGATTGATAGGGATAATGAGAAGATATGCAGTTGTTGATTGTCAGGTTTTTGAATGTGTTAGTGTGTTGTAATTGTGGAGGAAAAAGGAAAGAGAAGTATAGATTGTTTTAAGTGGAATCCTTTTATGTTCTTTTGGAAATTATACTTTAGGTGTAAAGTTTTTTCCTGGTTTGTAGTTTGTAACTTTTCTGAAAAAGTTTTACAGGGGCATCACTGATATAGTCTTTATCTGTGCGCTTTTTGTCGTACTGACCTTTACGTGATATATGGACAAAGCCTTTGTATCACCATGAGTGTTCTTGTGCCATTGTTCATGAGTCCTTTAGTTGATGTCAGACTTCTTTAACACGGGATATCATGTTTATTAGTTAATGCTGATTATCACAATATATATCATTTGTTAAAGAAATTTGGGTCAGAGCTTAATTCTTATGTTATGGAGTTAGTAATTGCATAGCCCTGTTTGTGAATTAATGCATTTGTTTCTACTAGAAGCACTCTGATTGAGTAAACTGACTTCGTACCTCCTTCATGGACGGTGAAGTTGATATAGAAACACATTTTATACCTGGTTAGGCCTACAATGGTGCAGGAGAACCTTTTTAATGACTGTGCATTGGCTTTTTTGGAATAAGTGAATGGCTGTCTATCACTAAAATGAAATTATTTTGTTGAACTTGAATCAGCTCCAGTCTTCAAGCTGAGAGACTGTTAAGTTGGATATTGATATAACTCTTTTGCCCATTTGTTCGTTGTACTGGCAACAAATAATTGGGGGTTCGCCTCTTGCTTCTTTAACTGCTTGACCTTTCCTGTTTTCATATCCGGATTAGTTTGGTGAAAGTGGTTCTGTCTTGTGGAATGGAATGTATTGAAAATACATCCCCCCTCTGTGTTGTGGTTATTATTGGATGCATGATTGGTAGGGTCCGACAATATTCATATATGTCCCTGCCGGCTGTCCTCTGCATGATTGAGGCATCAGAGAAGGGTGTTGGAATGGTACATTATTTACTTTTTTGCCATAGGTGCTTGAAATTTATTTAAGTAAAGGAAATTGTGCTTAGAAAAAGCAGAGAAGGAAGATGACAGCAAGTAAGAACAATTCTGAATAGTGCTTGTAATGGGTCATTTTTACCATGTGCTGATCTCTGTAAACATTTTATTACTGTCGAATTCTGTTTTAAGGTATCAGCAAGTCGGATATGTGATCTGATGTTATTTCACATTAGATTTTAACTCAGTGATCTTTCTTGCAGGAGTACTAGGGAATCGACACCCTGTAGTTTGATTAGAGACCCCGAAGCTGTGAGAACGCCTAGTTCTACTACCAGGCCCACCACCTTAACTGAGACTAACCGAAGAATACATAACGTTGACGGCAGACATATCCCGACGACACATGAAATGGACGAGTTCTTTGCTGGTGCAGAAGAAGAGCAGCAGAAAATTTTTATTGAGAAGTATAAATAACATTTACCCTTTCAGTTGCTTATTTGGTATTTCTGATTTAACCGTTACTCTCTGAGGTTTAGTTGCATTTTTAAGCTGCTTTCATTGCGTGTTCCGCAGATACAACTTTGACCCAGTGAACGACAAACCGCTGCCAGGACGCTTTGAGTGGCGGAAGTTGGATCCGTAGGAGATGCTGCAACTCTTCAGTAGTAATCATCCTGTGAATTCTAGGCCATTGTTTAGCTCTAGGGCTTGAAAGGTAGCGGGAAGTAAGTTTAATCGGTGAATGCGGTGGCGTTATTTCCATTTTCCATCGCCCCCTTCTTTATTACTTTGTAAAGAAAAGAAGTAGGACGCGAAAATTTGTGTAGACTAATGATCTGTAACATAACAGAGGGTTATGAGTGAGCGTGACTCATGACAAAAGAAAAAACAAATCCAAAGTCCTTTGGCTAACAGATCATCCATGTGACAGGGGAAGGGGATGTGGGAAGCTTGTTAGGTGTCAGCTTCAGGGTAAAACCTTTTTAGTCAACTAGGTCTAGTTTCTCTCTCTTATGGTACAGATGTCTCCAAAATTTGCTCTTCCTTGTTTTCTCTTTTCTTCTTCTCTCTTGTAATGTATCTCTGTCTTCCCCCCTTTTTTTTTCTCTTTGTTTGTCCATACTTGTACTGATGGAACCCTAAAAGAAGCTCCTTTGGAATAAACATGACCCATATTTCCCCATCTCCCTTCTTTCCTGTTCTCTTGTCTTTAGTTCCATCATCTTCTGCTCTTCAACAGTTAGGAGTTTTGGCCTCTTCATGTATTCCTTTGAGATAAGTGCATGACCTACATTATAACATGATTCCCGCTGTTCTTGATGGAGATGCAACAATAGGCATGACGTGTATGTACGCGCACACACACATATATACATGTGTATATTTTTTGGCTTTTTTGGGACCGCTGGCGTTTTCCTTTGCTGATAGGTGAATTGAATGGTGGTGGGGTTACCCATTATTGGGTGGTGGTGGGGTTGGAGAATCTGGTTCCTCTCTTATTATGTCTGTATATCGAACTGTGTGTTCTGCAACCTTCTCTTGCATCATAATTGCAAATTTTGCACGGGCCCTTGAGCAAAGGAAAAAAAGAGGCAAAGAGACAAGGAAAGAAACCGGTAGAGAAGGGTCTGTTTTCACTTCTTCAATCAGTAAGCGAAACCGTTGGCCAGAAAAAAATAGAAAGCAGTGAGTGAAACCAAATCAGTGAAGGCTCTAAATGAATGTCGATCCCATGCATTTACTCCTTCCCTGTTTTTACCCCTCGATTTCACTCGTCGGCTTATTGATACGTTTTAAATGCTCTTTCACCCTGGCTTTTTTTGGTGGCCATAGATGCGAATTATGGTAGATTTCAAATGATTCAAACTAGGGATGTTAGCGGAAAGATTTTTGCCATCAGGGGTCACTTTCTTTTGGCTATGTTTTTACATTATTTTGCTAGGAGGGTTGACGCATCTTGTTTTCTTCTGGACAGTGGAAGACTGCTCTCTTGCTTAGCTAGGAAGGTGAGTCTGCAAGCATCAATGGAAAATCTGGTCAGAAAATTTGGGCAATAAAAAGCAAAAGAAAAAGAAAAAAGAAAAAGAAAGTGGAAATGGTGGTTGTTGAAGTGGATGTGGGCGTTGCTTAAGAGAAAAAGTATTGGCTGAAACTGAGGAATCTTCAATTTCCAATGAACCTCTCCTTTTCAAAATCTCTGATGAGAGGAAAGAGAAGAGGAGAGAAGAAAGAGACGCCCAAAAGTTTCAACATTAGCACTCATTATGCCTTTGGCCAATGGAAGACTCTTTAAAGTAATCTGCCTCCCGCATTCAGTGTGATTTTGACTGTAATCTGCAGAATTAAAAAGATAGTGATATGTTCCGTGGAATGTGAAGAGACTGAATATGTATTTGTGTGTCTATATATATCTTTTCAGGGGCTTTATTGGGGGCAACTTAAATGGGAATTTCATGTCTGATTAAAAAAAAAAAACAGGGAATATCATGAAGGGTATTGTTTTGGTGAAATTAATGCGCTCAATACCCTGGCAAAAGTGGGAGCTTCTTGTGTTGTCTTTTCCATTTACTTGGCACTGGCACTTGCTCTACCACATAATGCATATAGCAGATCTGATGACACCCACAGACATTTTTTGTATTCAAACTCCACCCAGCAATGATTTTCCATGCAAGAAACGTTGGTTGAATCTGAACCTTTAATTTCCATCCATTTAAATGTCATTTAATTGGCCTTCCACGATGCCGCATCTCGATAGGCCTGACTTTGAACCCTGAAGTTACTGGCACCAAAACCACGAGGTGATTGACGCAATCCCGAAGGCCTTACCTACCATCGTTATCCTTTGTGCCAAAAATGATGTTTGACCCCTTTCATTAATCTCATGCTTGTTACACATCAAATTGCAACACATCTATCAATTGTTTCACTTGGGTTGCATCACTTGACAAGAGAAATTTATTTGAATTGCTGCAAGTGTTGATATCTGTTTTCAATTCGTTTTCCTTTTCGATGTTACTGAAGCCGCAGAGAGAACACGGATAGGACCTAAATAGCCTTCAACGACAATGGTTGCCCTACATCTCTCAGAAAAAGAAATTGGCCCCGCCAAATTGACACACACCCAAAAGATTAAAAACAAAATTATTACACTTTTTTCCTTTGCACAAAGCACAAACATATGGTGTCCTGAAGCTGAAGAAGGGGTGGACACGTTGACCCCCCCGAATTGGTGAAAAATTCTTTTGTACTTATAAAAGCTTTTTGGATGGCTTGTGAGGAAAATGTTAACTGCGAACAATCCTGGAAGCCTCAGGCACTGTCTCCAATTTGGGCCTTTCAAGGGGGACTAGAAAGAGTAGCTTTCAGTGAGCCCCTAGCAATTAATACTCACTAGATCTCAGTGACATGTTTCTTCATGTGCCTTTTGGAGTTTCTCTGTGCGTGGTCCTGGAAAATGTGTCCTTTGCATGTGTTATTGACACATGAGGTTAATGATCAACATCATCGCTTTGCAGTCCATGTAATGCTCCTTTGTTTCTTTCTCCAAGGACATAAAAAAGACTGGAGAGAGAAAATGTCATGGGAGGAGGGAGGTCCTTTTCCGGGGGAGCTGTGTGAAGCAAATTAAGCATAAGTTATGAACAAAAGCCCATCATTTTTAGAACATTATTTGTCTAATGAAGCTGTAGTTCTAAGTTTTAGGAGCAGAGCGTTAGTAAACCTTTCGGAGGATGTCTTAGAAAGAGGTTAAAGAATTGGATCATTCGTGTGAGCTTCGATTCTCTATATCACCTAGTATAAACGGTTTTTTATTTGGCCATCTCCTCAGGCTTTGATTTGTATCTTATTTGACACGTGATTAGTTAGGGCATTTGATGAGTTTGGAATTTATTCAAGGACAAATTAACTATTTCTTTCATTGCCCTAGATATACTAATATTAGCACTGATAGTACGTAAATGTAACTCGTTATTCAAACAACTATTCAAGTTCCCAAAGCTCCTTATAAGACTTGCTGGAAAAGTTATTGTTAGACTTGATTAACTCACTCTAATGAATGGTTTTGTTTTTGTAATTTTCTAATTGTTCCAAGGTCTTATAAGTTGAATTAATCAGATTCAACTTTTCTTGTTTTATCTTGGAGTATCCATTCACTCGAAATTGCACTACTTCCATTTCCACTTTTCTTCTTATTGATAAATCGATTTTCTTCTTGAGGCCTAATTTGATCTTTATAGATTTCTTTAGCTATTTTCTTACGAAATTTTGTGTCTTGGAAAATGTGTCCTTTGCATGTGTCATTGATACATGAGGTTAATGATGAACATCATCGTGTTGTCAAAAAAAAAAAAAAAACATCATCGTGTTGCAGTCCATGTAAGGTTCCTTTTTTTTTATTTTCTCCAGGGAAATAAAAAAGATTGGAGAGAGAAAATGTCATCGGAGGAGGGAGATCCTTTTCCGGGGGAGCTGTGTGAAGCAATTAAACATAAGTTGAACAAAAGCCCAGAACATTATTTGTCTACTGAAGCTCTAGTTCTAAGTTTTTGGAGCAGAACACAAGTAAACCTGTCGGGGGATATCTTAGAAAGAGGTTAAACATTTGGATCATTCGTGTTCGATTCTCCATATCATCTAGTATAAACAATTTTTTATTTGGCCATCTGATTTGTGTCTGCTCATTTGATGGTTTAGGATTTATTCTTTGATTTGTGTCTTATTTGACACATGTGATTAGTTGGGGCATTTGGTGAGTTTGGGATTTATTCAAGGACAAATCAGTTATTTCTTTCATCACCCCAAACATATCAATATTAGCACTAATAGTACATATATGTAACTCGTTATTCAAACAACTATTCAAAGTTCCTAAAGCTCCTTGTAAGGCTTGTTAGAAAATCCGTTGTCAAACTTGATTAAATCGAACTTTGTTGTTCAAAATGAATAGTTTCGTTTCTGTAATTTTCTAATTATTCCGAAGTCTTAGAAGTTGAATTAATTGGATTCAAATTTTTTTGTTCTATGTTAGAGTATCCATTCACTCAAAATTACACTGCTTCCATTTCCACTTTTCTTGTGATTGGCAGATCGATTTTCTTCTTGACACTTAATTCAATCTTCATAAATTTCTCTAGCTATTTTCTTATGAACTTTTGTTACAGCATCTATAACCGCCTTTGGTTGAAGTGGATAATGGGTTTTTTGTAATAAGTTCCATTAAGGCCCAATAGCTAAGATCAAGGCAGATTCAACATCAGTCACTGCTTTAATTTTCTATATAGACCACACGTGATTTCTCAAAATATGTCTATGAAAATGAGAATAATTTTAGTTTTTACTTTTGTATATTCGTAAATTATTGTGTTTGATTAGAAAAGAAAAAAGAAAAAAGAAGAGCGTGTTTTCTGACCGAGAACTACAGTTTCATTTTTGTCAAAACCATGTTCTGATTTTGGCCTGGTCCTCGTGGAAAGAGTGAAAATAATAAATGGGACGTTTTCAATTGTTTTCACTCAAAGATCTTTTTCATTACAATTTTGTTTCGTCAGCAATGGATTGTTAGGGACTCTTCAAGTGTCTGACCGTTTCCCATCACAAGCGCGATAAATTCGATTCATCACGCACCTTTGAACAAGGAAGGACAGTAACTTTTGAGGTTCAGTGTGAAGCTTAAACCACGAAATCTCAACCAGGATAGTGCGAGAGCAAACTCAAAAGGGCATATGGGGGCCATTGGTACAGAAAATCATTGGCCACAGCCAGAAAATATAGATCCAGTAAACAAGATTTCTCGACATATTGCATGCATGGGGTCTAATGCATCTGGGTATGCAGCAATTGCCCCATCAATACTTGGGCCATCAGGAGTTTAGTGTTAGTCACTAAGGACATGCTATGCCAATTGCATAACATTTTTGATCTTGGATTCTTTAGACCAAGATTTTGCAAAATGTTTTTATCTTGCGTATCACACAAGATTCTGCATCCATGTGAACTATCAAAATACTACCTACGACACAGTTTCATCGAATGAAACTATCTTACGAACCAAATAGGCCTGTAATGTTCTCGATGGGCTGGGCAAGCCGTGAAATGAGGGTCTACAAGAGTTTGATTGAACTTGACCATGGCTCTTGTGCTTCGATAACATGAAAGTAGTTCTCAAATACAACTTGTAGGAAAGATTTGGCACACATGGTTGACGAATAAGATAATTCGATAGGTAGTGTTCGAAGTTTTTTCATCATCATAATCAATGGCTTTCGAGCAATAATGATGCAAGCCAAGGGTAGGCTTTCTCAAACAATAGGATCGGGAGAGTGACTCGTACACGGGAAAACCGGGCGAACAGAAATTTCAGCACTGTGCAAGCTCAGAAGAACAGTCGTATCTTTGTCGATACATATCGGATCAACCTGATTCCAAAGCCAAATGAACAAGGACTTCTGGATCTACACTTTATATGTTTTGGGTTTTCTGAAATAAGCACTGTAGGATGGTCAAAATTGGGTTGGAAATAACGAACAGAATAGGAAAAGATAGAAACTCCGTTGGTTGCTCTCCTAGGCCTCCAAGGAAGTTGAGGGGGCACCGATTTTTCTAGATCGATGACTGCAACTCTCCAAGGATGGTCGATACGGCTTCTCGGTTTCATCAAGCTTTAATGTGGGCCAATGTTCTTGGTTGAGAGAGCTGGTCCTCAATGCGGGCGGCATCAAATGGACTCTCAACCCTCATTTAAGTCTCTTCATTTAACCAAAGCTTGCTCTCCTTTCCTCCACAATTGTGGACAGAGACATTGAGTGGTCGGATAATGTCTGCAAAAATGGTGAACCACACAAGCTCCCCCAGAAAATTCAAATCTTTGATCTGCAGCCAGCTGGCTCGTTCTCTAGCTTCATATCACCGGCAGCCAGTCAAAATCGATCGGTCAGTTTCCATCTCCATGGTCTTTGTCCAAGGCTCTTTCAAACACTCGCAAATTTTTCCACAAATTGCGCAATAGCTGGAGCGATAGGGAAAACCGTGTTGACATTTCGTGTTCGCAAGATAGCAATGGTACCCACCAGAAATCTAATAACCTATTCCATCTGATTGTAGCAGAAAACAAGGAACTATCATAGAAGCTGCTTGATCTATGATTGCTCACCGTGTCCGGTAAGCCATTGGGTACGCTCGGGTTCATTTTAAAGCTCCCTACTGTAACATATAGATCTCACAGTGTCGGTGATCCAATTCCCACCAAAGCCCGTCTTAAGTATGCCGCGCGCGACTCCCCGTTCTCTTTCTTTGCAAGCTCGCTTGTTCTTG
Organism: Eucalyptus grandis; assembly: GCF_016545825.1. NCBI lineage: Eukaryota > Viridiplantae > Streptophyta > Magnoliopsida > Myrtales > Myrtaceae > Eucalyptus > Eucalyptus grandis. The sequence goes on along the minus strand of NC_052619.1, from coordinate 5,480,710 downwards.
TGCTGCCTTGTCTGCTGTCCTTTGATCCCCTGTGTTGCCCCTCTCTACTTCAACATAAGCAGCTTCGACACGGATAGGAGGGACATATTGTACGAGGGAGTTTCGGAGGCCACGTATGGACATGTCGATCTCACCACCCTCCATCCTCCGCATCTCTACCAAATTGGGCGGATTAAGTACGCCAAGCCTGTCCGCATATGGGATCCTGTCACGAGGCGCCAAGCGAACTTCTCAACCTGTTTCTCGTTCACCATCGAGACTGACGGCTCTGCTAATTACAGTGATGGCATCGCCTTCTTCCTCGCTCCTGTCGGGATCCCGATCCCACCCAACTCAGCTGGACAATTCCTGGGATTGTTCAACGGTAGCACGGCTAATGAGGGGCCTCGGAACCAGATTGTTATGGTCGAGTTCGACACCTATGTGAACTGGGAGTATGATCCTCCAGTGCATCACATAGGAATCAATCAGAACTGGCTCTCGTCGCTCATTTATGCCCGCTGGGATCCCGGATCGCACAGCGGGAAAGCGGTCAATGTTAACGTGACCTACAATTCTGTGAGCAAGAAACTCAGCGTGTTCTGGTCGTTCGACGGCAAACCGCTTTCCCACTCTAAGGCCCATCAATCACTTTCTTACCTTGTTGATCTGGCAAGTGTCCTTCCTGAATCTGCAGCGATCGGGTTCTCAGCTTCTTTCGGCTACCATCCAGAGAGACACAGCGTCAATTCATGGGAGTTCACTTCGGATTTGGACGACGTAGATGAACCTCGCCGGTTATGGATACTTGTCGTTGTTCCCACGGCATGTTTTTTACTGGCGATCTCCGCAAGGTCTTGCTTTTTGGCCGTCAAGTGGACGGAAAAGCATGGTTATAGCGCCCTTACCGACCTAGATAAAGAGATCGGCCCATTGCCTACGAAGTTCACTTATCAGGAGTTGCTCGTGGCGACCAATGGCTTCGCAGACGATAGAAGGCTGGGCCGAGGCGGGTCTGCCCAAGTCTATAAAGGGTTCTTGAGCCATTCGAACCGCCTGGTCGCCGTCAAAGGATCTTTGCGGAGTCCCGACACTCCGAGAAGGTCTTTGTCAACGAGGTGAAGATCATAAGCCGAACAATACACAGAAACCTGGTGCCGTTTGTTGGGTGGTGTCAAGAGGAAGGTGAGTTCTTGCTCGTCTACGAGTACATGCCCAATGGCAGCCTCGACCACCACCTCTTTGGGGCCCGGAGAAGCCTGCCGTGGGCTGTGCGATACGGCGTGGCGCTCGGCCTGGCATCCGCCCTTAACTACCTCCACGAGGAGCTCGAGCAATGGGTTCTCCACCGGGACATAAAGGCAGCCAACGTGCTGCTCGACACCAACTTCACAACCAAGCTCGGCGACTTCGGAGTGGCCAAGCTCATTGACCCCCAGTTCAGGTCTCAGACAACAGACGTGGTTGGGACTTGCGGGTACCTGGCGCCAGAGTACTTCATTAGTGGGAAGGCCACGAAGGAGTCCGACATGTTCAGCTTCGGCGTGGTGGCCCTGGAGATTGCGTGCGGCCGGAGGGGCTATAAGGACGGAGAGGTCTGGGTCGCGTTGCACAAGTGGGTCTGGGAACTCTACCTCGCCAGCAACATCCTCGGCGCTGCCGACGAGGCCTTGGGCTCAGGGTTCCGGAGGGAGGAAATGGAGTGCCTGATGAGGGTGGGGCTGTGGTGCGTGCACCCCGACCCTGCGAGAAGACCAAAGGCGGGGCAAGTGATCAGGTTCCTCCAGCTGGAGGACTCAGTCCCCGAGCTGCCGCACGACGCGTTCAACGGTCCAGTTTCACACCGGCCATCGGCTTCGCAATTAGGGATACTGGAATCTCCATCTGCTCCTCCTATTCAAGAATCTGTGTTTAGGAAGCTAGACAAATCCTGTCTCCTAAAGACATACGGCAACACATGCTGACTAAAATCTGCACATTCTGCTGCATCAACTGTAGTTCGGTTACCATCTCGTTTGCCTTGCCCAAATTTGTTGTTTGGAATTGGGAACATCATGGAGGACTTGGTATCGCTTAACATACATTGCTTACATCGGCATAAACTGTGATGACCCGAGCGGCGGTGCGCGGGGAGGAGGGATGGCGGTGCGTCCGTGCCTCCGGTCCTCGGACGTGCGCAAGGGAAAGGGAAGGGATTCCTCTCCCTCTTGTCCCACATTGCTTAGGGAGGGGTCATGGGCCTTGTATATAAGGCTTGGGTTCCCTTAAACTTGTGAGATGCGTTTTAAAACCGTGAGGCTCGGTGTCCAAAATGCGGACAATATCACACAAGTGGGACCCGGGATGTTACAATGGTATCGAGCCGACTCCCGACAGCGTGTGGGGCCACAAATGAGGACCCCGTGCTCCCAAGGGGGAGTGTGATGACCCGAGCGGCGGTGCGCGGGGAGGAGGGGATGGCGGTGCGTCCGCGCCTCCGGTCCTCGGACGTGCGCAAGGGAAAGGGAAGGGATTCCTCTCCTCTTGTCCCACATTGCTTAGGGAGGGTCATGGGCTATATAAGGCTTGGGTTCCCTTAAACTTGTGAGATGCGTTTTAAAACCGCGAGTGACTCGGTGTCAAAGCGGACAATATCACACAAGTGGGACCCCGGGATGTTACATTAACAGAACACTATGAAAATAAATTTTTCCGTTAAATTACCTTTATCTCTCTTCAAATTACTGGTATAAAGAAGCAAGCGCGTTCATCACGTCGGAGAGAATACAGATGAAAAAGTTGGAGGTTCTCACTTCAATGAGACGGAAAGCTGCATGCAAGAGTACACTGGGCACTACTGATTCACCAGAGTGAGCAGGACTTTCATTTAGGTCGATTTGGTGTATAAGCGGATGCCGAAAGCCTGACTCGAGATCGCGGGGGCAACGAGGAACGTCGACGTCTCGTCTGGGTTGTAGTGAGGCTGCTTCGCAGGAACGTAGGCTCCTTTCCGGGGTTAAGTCGAAGAATCGATGTCCCCAACAAGGTAACTCGTCCATCGTTGCTCTGGCACTGCTGCCATGGCCAATATCTTCGAAATCGTCCATGGCATCTTTTTCCAGGGAAAATAAAACATTCCTGAGCTCTCGTAATCTAAAAGCTGGAAGCACTGAATTCACTTGAACTCAAGTAGAAAATATGATAAAAGCATTTGAAATTCGTCCATCTCCGGATACATTTTGCACGAATATTCAAAGATAACAAGAAAGGGTAGAATGGAATTCGTACATTTCCGGATAGATTTTTCACTAATATTTCAAAGATAACAAGAAAAGGTAGAAGTATCAATATCGATATGTAACTATTTTGAAAAGTTTCCAATCATTTCATTTGAGTTTCAGAAATTTATATGGAGTACAAAGTCAAAAGTTAGCGTAAAAATCACTCTAGACAGGTTCTTTACGTGACTTAAACGTATGTCATATGAAGTCAACTCAAGGTGTCACTTAAATAGGACATGCAAAAATTATAGAAAGACATGAAGAATTTAGTTGAGGCCGATTTTCTCTTTGATAATCTGAACCTGGAGATGCATAAGGTTATAATTGTATGATGAAAAGCAGAAAGGTCTAATTCAAAATAATGGATTGTTATGATTTTGATTTTACAATTATATCCATCCGAATGCCATTTTCAAATAAGCCCAATTCCCTAAATTAAAAAATTTTAAAAAAAAAACTCCCAGTTTTAGAGTAATCTTAATTTTGCCCTGAACTAGTTTTTATATTAAAACAACCATCACCTTTCACGCTAGTTCCACATCTATCCACACGTCCAAAAATTGCTATTAGTTTCTTCAAAATCATCAAATCAAGATTGCTTAGAGGTTCATTATTAGAACCTACATTTCTTTAGTACCCTTACTTTTGTATGGAACAACATTAACCTCCTCTTGTTGATAATTTTAAAGAAATCAGTGGAAATTTTTGGATGGAGGGTTGCAGAAGCAAATTTGGAACTAAAGTGTGTCGCGACCTACCTCGGAGTGAACCACCTAGAATTGAGCTTGTGAATTTACAAGCTTAACTTAGCTCGAGCTTTCCCAAGCCCCTATCGATTCGAGACTTAGATTTAAGTTCTTAATATGCCAATGATTTTTATTTAGAAATCACTATTAATTAGTTTTTGGTGGGTTGAGTAGACACCTAGGTAAAGCATTGGGAGATATACTTTACCCTTGCAAACCATAGATTATGGATTCGGGGATGTGATTATGCTTGATTACTCCAATACCCTTTTGATAACTTCCTCTTTGGTTCAAAAAATATTTGGCAGGGGACTTGGATTGAATTTAAACCTCTTCACTAAGATGCAAGGTAATCATGCACGTGCATCATTAATGAAACATTATATACTCAAAGTGATGAATAGATTGCAAGGGTAAGGAATAGATTTACTTACCTTGAAGTAACGTAAGCAACTGTAAATTTTATTAGATAATCACATTCTCAACAACATAAATATGATTTCTAATTAACAGATAATTCTACTCAAATCCTTTTTAAGGTTTTCTCTTATCTAGTGAAAGCTAACACTAAAATGTAATGTATGTAATATATGTAATGCAAGTACTCTAAACACAACGACGTACTAAGTATGTCTATTCCAATGTGGCTTGCGGTAATCAATTTTATGGCACTATTCTAGCATGGCATACAATTTTATGAACCTAACATACGATCAATCAATGACATGCAAGCAATGACATGGCATATTTCGATGACATGGCGATGGCATGGCACACATGACGACATGGTATTAATGACGTGGCATGATGACATGGCATTGACGACGTGCACGGTGACGTGGCATAATGATGATGCAGCTAGAAAACTATCTGCGGCTCTTCTTTTTGTTTTTTGGGTTCGTAGTGTTCGTCATAATCAGTGGCTTCGATGCAATGGACTATCAACCGCTCTTCACGTCCCTGCAAATCGCAGCTCATCTAACAATAGCATGCGCTCCTTTCCTACACACTTGTAGACAGACACGTCGACCGGTCTGATAATTTCTGTTAAAGAGGTGAACCGCAGAAGCTCTCCTGGCGAATGCAAAAACACCGATCCGCGGTCGCCGCTCGCTCCCGTTGTATTATCGAAAGCCAGTCGACTCGGGAGATCAATCGGTCAGTTTCCATCTCCGCGGTCTTCATCCGCGGCTCTCTAGAACACCCGCAAATTTTCCCCCAGTTGACAAATATCAGCGGCAATAGATTCAAGTCATACCGTCTTGGATTGGATAGTACAGCTCTCAATAGGACGCGCAAGTGATGGTACAAGAAATTAGCTCAAGAGTCAAGCCTCTGGGTCGTGGATGGTCCAGTAATGGGACACGCCCAAGTGATGCCTACCCCAAGTTTGACAATGTTCCATCACTTGTTTGGAAGATAGCAATGATACCCACCTCAAGACTGATTCTCATCGTGACGAATTTGCTCCATTGACTTTTTTAGAAAACAACGAACCATCATCGAAGTTGCTTGATCTATGAACGATTAGGTCCGCCAGGTATACTCACCATCCTTGTAGAGCACTCAAATGTGATGTAGCGATCTTGCGGTTTGTTAAAACTCATAAAACAACAATCAAAACAGAAAAATTTCTGTTTTTGAGAGAGAGAAAAGATAAAAAAAAAAAAAAAAAAAACAGAGCACTTCATACGTCTTGTGCTTAAGGAAACTGTCAAGTACAGAATAACTTAAACAAAGCAAAAAATGCTCACGTACGTGCAACACATAACTGCACACAAACGTGCTATTAACTTCCTAGAAAATAGCAAAAACACTAAATAAATAACTAAATTGAACTTGGCTGTTTTTTTTTTTATATTAAAAAACAGAGTAAAACAGAGCAGAAAACAGAACAGAAAATAGCAGAAAACAGAGTAAAAAAAACAAAAACAGAAAACAACAACTGAGACATTATAATCCAACAAACTCCTCCTTGGATCAGTTGCTGCTGCATACTCCAATTTTCTTTCTTAATACTTCAAATCTTCCAGCTTGAAGTGGTTTTGTGAACATATCCGCAAGCTGATCTTCAGATCTGCAATAGACCAATTTAACTTCGCCACTTTGTTGCACCTCACGCAGAAAGAAAAATTTGACTTTAAAATGCTTGGTTTTGCCATGAAAAACTGGATTATGAGATATTGCTAACGCAGCCTAATTATCCACATTAACTTCAATGCAATCACTGGAATTCAACCACAAATCCTTCATTATCTTCTTCAGCCACAAAGCTTGATTTGCAGCTGCAGTAGCTGCTATAAACTTAGCCTCTGCTGTGGACTGAGCTATAATCTCTTGCTTTTTGGAACACCAAGAGAAACAAGCAGAACCAAAACTGAAACAATATCCAAACGTACTCTTCATGTCATCTACTGAACCAGCCTAGTCACTATCAGAAAAACCTTGCAAATTAAACTTCTGACCTTTCTTAAACATCACACCAAAGAACAATGTTCCTTTGAGATATCTTAATACCCTTTTTGCTGCAATCAAATGTAATTGACTAGGACTACTCATAAACCTGGATAAAACACTCACAGAAATAGAATATCGGTCCGGTTGCTGTAAGATACATGAGACACCTAATCGACTTCTATACATAGAAGCGTCTCTTTATCTGTTCCATCATTCTTCTACAGCTTCTCTTTAGCAACCATAGGAGTGCTTACACTTCGACAATCTTCCATCTGAAATTTTTTTAGAATTTCCTTCATGTATTTTTTCTGACAGATGAAGATCTCATATGAAGCCTGTTTGACTTCCAAACCCAAAAAATAAGCCATCTTTCCCAAGGCTGACATCTCAAAAACTGCAAATAAATCTTGCTTCACCTTCTCTATCAATTCCATATTATTCCCTGTCACTAATAGATCATCTACATAAAGTGATAGAATTACAACACTGTGATTTACCTTCTTGACATAAAGAGTGAACTCACTTAAGCTTTTCACAAAGCCAAAATCTTGCAAATATCGATCTATCTTCCCATACCAAGCTCTTGGAGCCTGCTTCATCCATATAGAGCTTTCTTCAACTCCGTATACACTCTCTTCTTGCCCTTTGATACTAAAGCCTTCAGGTTGTTCAACAAAAATTTCCTCATCAAGCTCTCCATTCGAAATGCAGACTTGACATCTAATTGAAATATAGGCCACCCCTTCTCTCGCTGCAATAGCTAACCGAGCCTTATTGTATCAAGTTGTGCAAATGAGCAAATGTTTCAGAATAGTCTACTCCCCATATTTGTGCATAGCCTTTCACCACCAGTCTAGCTTTGTATTTATTAACAGAACCATCAAGATTAAATTTTGTTCTAAACACCCACTTAACCTCAATCACATTCTTATCAGATGGTCTCCCATGTGTGGTTTTTCTGGATCATTGAAATCTCCTCCTGCATTGCTGCAATCCACCTCTGATCCTCCTTAGCTTCCACAAAGTTAGATGGTTCGAGCATTGCCACATTGCTTCTTTCATAGATTTCAGCAAGTGACCTTGTGCCTCTCACCGGTAAATCATCCACACTGTCTTCCAATCCATCTATAACTTCATCAACCTCTACATCTGTTGCAGGTTGTTTTTCGAACTATTGCTGTTCTGCACTCTTTCCTTCCATCCAATTCCACTCATCTTCCTCTAGAAAAACAACATCTCTGCTTACAGTCACCTTCTCTGTTATAGGGTGAAAAATTCTATAAGCCTTTGATTAGAGACGTACCCGATGAAGATTCCAAGCTCGCCTTCTTATCCAGCTTGTCCCTCTTGACCTCGGGAACATGAGTGTAACACAAACACCCAAAACCTTCAAATTTTTCACGAAGGTTTAACACCATACCGACTTAAAAAGGTGTTGACCTCTCTAAGGCCTTTGTGGGCAATCTGTTCAATAGGAACACTGCAAAGATTAGCCGCTTCAGCCCCGAACTTCTTAGGCAACATCTTCTCCCCGCATCATACATCCGGCCATCTCCATAATACTTCTATTTTTCCTCTCACCGACCCCATTCTTTGAGGTGAATAGGGAGCAAGAACTTCGCTGCACAATTCTGCTTGCTCACAATTCAACTTAAACTTGTGAGCGTATACTCAGAACCATTATCGACCCGAGCATTTTAATTTTCTTCCCACTATGATTCTCAACTAAGGCTTTAAATTTCACAAACACATCGGCAACTTCAGACTTGGCTCGCAGAAAATAAATCCAACTTATCCTAGTCATATCATCAGTGAAGGTAATGAAATACCTGCTACCATTGAGAGAAGACTCAGACATAGGTCCGCATAGATCTGTGTGGACCAATTGCAGCTTCTCACATGCTCTCCAGCCTCCTCCTTTGAAAGGAAATCTGGCTTGCTTGCCAAGAAGACAAGTTCTGCACTGTGGAAATTCCTCCTCCAAACTTGGCAAGTCATCTCGCAAGCTATTTTTCTGCATAAATAACATGCTCTTCCCGTGAACATGCCCAAGTCTTTTATGCCATATCTCTGCATTTTCTTCTTTGCACTTTAAAGCCATTTGTTGCATCTCTTGTGGCTTGAACATGAAACTCTTGTCCTCCATTGGAATTCTTAGCACTTCTTTGCTATCTCGCATTATTAATAAGACATTCCTTCCCTTCGAACTTCACTTTATAGCCCTTCTCAACTAATTGACCAACATTTAACAGATTATGGTCGTATTTGGCATAAAGAGAACATCACCGATCGCTTCACCTCCCGATTTCCTTCAATAGCCACTGTACCCTTCCCTTGCACTTCGATATACTTTTGTCCGTTGCCAATTCGACTCGGACCCGACCGACTGTCTAGACTCCTAAACTTCGAATTGCCGGTCATATGATTGGTACAGCCACTATCCACCAGCCATGCATCATTCCCAACAGAAGATTCGAAAAAGAAGCTACAAACAAGTGATCTTCCTCGCCATTCACTGCTACCCGGGCTTTTCCTCGCTTGTTGGTAATTTTTTTCTTTGCGATGGCTTCCATGTGACCCAACTTGTGACATCTTCTACATCTAGCATCAAGCTTTCTCCAACATCTAAAAACGATGATTAGTTCCACCACAGTATTGACAAGGCTTTTTGTTCATCTTCCATTTGCTAGATCCACCAGAATTTCCTTCTTTTGCTACAAACTTGGAGTCACCAACATTTTCTCTAGACTGAATCCATTTCTTCCCTTTGCCTCCATCATTTGACTTCACTCTAGCTTGCAGCGCACCCTCTACAAACTCTTCTCTTCTCATCAGTCTTCTGTGCTCCTACGCCTGCAGAGCATTTAACAATTCCGCAAGCTTTATATCGGTAAGTCTCTTGTATTTTCCGGAGACGCTATGGTGGCTTCGAACTTCTCTCGGAAGAGACACCAGAATCTTTCCGAACAAGCCTTTCATCCTTCAAGTCGGTCCCTAAAACTCGATTTTTTCAGCTATCCCAACCAACCTATCGTAGTACTCCTTCACCGACTCGAATCCTTCATCTCGCTGTCTCTCAAACTCCCTCAAGAGATTCAGTACCTTCATGCCTCTTATCTTCTCATCTCCTCGTATTCATCCTTCAAGAAATCCCATATTGCCTTTGCAGAATTATATCTCATGATCCTTGTGAAGATAGTGGGTGAAACAAGAACAGACGTACGCATGACTTTGCCTTGGCCTTCCTTGTGATTCTCTCTTTATGGTACTTTATCTCGATTCAAGGTTGGATTGTCTCGGAAGTGGAGCAACCTCATAATCATCCTCCACAGCCTCCCATAAATCATGACCCTCCAAGAATGCCGTCATCTTAACAGCCCAAGCCTCGATAATTTTCCCCAAGAAAGACCGGAGTTGCCATTGCGAGAATCCACTCGATCCCGCCTCCATCGCTTTTCTTTGCAAATCGGAAGCAAACTTCACTCAATTACCCTCACTTCACGGTCCCTTAAGATCCCACAAATGCTCTGATACCACTGTTAAAACTCATAAAACAACAATCAAAACAGAAAAGTTCCTGTTTTTGAGAGAGAGAAAAGATACAAAAAAAAAAAAAAAGAGCACTTCATACATCTTGTGCTTAAGGAAACCGTCAAGTACGTAATAACTTAAACAAAGCAAAAACTGCTCACGTATGTGCAACACATAACTGCACACAAACGTGCTATTAACTTCCTAGAAAATAGCAAAAACACTAAATAAATAACTAAATTGAACTTGGCTGTTTTTTTTAATAAAAAACAGAGTAAAACAGAGCAGAAAACAAAACAGAAAATAGCAGAAAACAGAGTAAAAAAAAAAAACAAAAACAGAAAACAGCAACTGAGACATTATAATCCAACACGGTTCAGTTGATCCGATTCTGACCAAAGCCCGTCTCTAGTATGCCGAGCAGGGTATGTCGATCTCACCAAATGCAATACTCCACCAAATTTCCGGTGGGCCGGATCCAGCATGCCAAGCCTGTCCCCATATGGGGTCCTCTCACGGGGTGGCAAGCGGACTTCTCGATCCGTTTTTTGTTCACTATTGACAACGACGACCCGTTTTCCGTTCGCTATTGACAACGACGGCTCTAGGCTGTATGTTGATGGCATCGCCTTTTTCCTTGCACCCGCCGACATGCCGATCCTGCCCAACTCGGGTGGTGGATTCCTGGGATTATTCAATGCAAGCATGGCCAGTGAAGGGCCTCGAAACCGGATTGTCATGGTCGGGTTCAACACTTACGTGAACCCAGAGTTCGATCCCCCAGTGCATCACATTGGAATCAATAAGAACGGGCTCTCATCGGTTGTTTATATTGGCTGGGATCCCAGCCGCACAAATGGCGACCGATGTTCCGGTGGTCTACAATTCCACGAGCAAGAACCTCGAGTGTCCCGGTCATTTGAGGACAAACGGGCTTTCCAGATAAGGGCCATTCCTCACTTTCTTGCTAAATTGATCTTGCGAGTGTCCTTCCCGAATCAGTTGGGATCGGGTTTTCAGCTTCATTTTGGCTTTTATGTGGAGAGACACATAATCAATTCATGGGAATTCACTTCAGATTTGGACGTGGTAGATCCGCCACCATTGATGGATAAATCGGCGCCGAAGGTTGTTGGGGGGGACTCCAATACTCGCCAGTTAATCATACTGGTCATGGTTCCCGCAGCATTCTTTTGCTAGTGATCTCTGCAGGGTCTTGCTTTTTTGCTGTCAAGATAATTGACAAGTACGATTTGCATGCCCTCACCGACATCGCCAAGGAGATCGGTGCATTGCCTGCGTAGTTCACTTATCAGGAGTTGCTCGCAGCAACCAATGGCTTCGCAGAAGATCGAAGGCTTGGCCGAGGTGAGTCTGGCCAAGTCTATAAAGGGTTCTTGAGCCATTCCGGCTGCTTGGTTGCTGTCAAAACGATCTTCACGAAATCCCAATGCAAAGGTTCTCGTCAATGAGGTGAAGATCGTAAGCCGCACGATTCACGGAAACCTAGTGCCGTTCTTGATCGGAGAATGGTAACAATTCGAACAATATCGAATTAACGCAGTGGAATAAGATAATCTCCCATCTTGTGTAAACCTAATAAGAATCGATATAGTAAAGTAAAATAAATACCAAGCATGTGAATAGAGACAATTTTTTTACGTGGAAAACCTCCTCGATGTGAGGAGATAAAAAAAGGGTCCACCGGAAAATCTTCACTATCAACAAAATTGGGTGAACAATGTTATTCTCTAGCAAATACTAGAGGTACATATAGTAGCAAAAACCTCAAGAACATAATTCTTGGCAATACACATGAATTTCACAAGAAATCAAAGAATAAATCTGACCAAAAACGCATGTTTTGATCAATCCATGAAAAACCTAATGGAGGCAACTTCAAATGAAAATCAAACCGTTTAGATTCCAGATTGAGCCACGAACATGCTGACAAAATTTCAGCTCAATCGGACCATGAATCGACCTCTGATGCCAGCTTAATATAAATTAGATATTGCCTCAACTCTCAGATTTTCTTATTTCTCTTTTTTCTTGTTACTATGTCTTTTTGTGGCTACCACTTTTTCTTAGTAAGAAACTTATTTCTCCATATAACTTATTATATGGGCTCAAACCCTTTTTGGGCTCGCAACTCATTGAGCTTCCTCCACATAGGAGTGAACTTAGCTAATAGTTCTTGAGTTGGTGTCAAGAGGAAGGTGAATTCTTGCTTGTCTATGAGTATATGCCCAATGGCAGCCTCAATCACCCCTTTGGGGCGCGGAGAAGCCTGCCATGAGACGTGTGGTACAAGGTGGCACTCGGCCTCGCATCCGCCCACAACTGTCTCCACGATGATCTCGAGCAATATGTGCTCCACCAGGACATAAAGGCAGCCCATGTACTACTCGACTCCAACTTCAGCACCAAGCTTGCCGACTTTGGAGTGGCCAAGCTTGTCGACCCCCGGTTTAGGACTCAGACGGCAGACGTGGTTGGGACTTGTGGGTATCTAGCGCCAAAGTACTTTATTGGAGGGAAGGCCACCCCGGAGTCCGACATGTTTAGCTTTGGCATCATGGCCAGAGGAGCTATGAGAACAGAGATCCGGGTCTCACTGCACGAGTGGGTCTGGCAACTCTACCTTGCTAGCAATGTCCTCGGCGCGCGGTTGACGAGGTGTTGCACTCAAAGTTCCCCTAGGAGGAGATGAAGTGCTTGATGATGGTGGGGCTATGGTGCGTGCACACAAATCCCGCCGATAGTCGAGGGCGGGCAAGTAATGTAACCGGTTATTCAACCAACTATTCAGAGTTCCAAAAGCTCCTTGTAAGACTTGTTAGAAAATCAATTGTCAAATTTGATTAAATCTAACTTTGTTGCTCAAAATGATTAGTTTCGTTTTTGTAATTTTCTAATTATTCCAAAGTCATAGAAGTTGAATTAATCGGATTCAACTTTTCTTGTTCTATCTTGGAGTATCCATTCACTCGAAACTACATTGCTTTCATTTCCACTTTTCTTGTGGTTCGTAGACCAATTTTCTTCTTGAGACCTAATTCGATCTTCATAGATTTCTCTAGTTATTTTCTTACGAAGTTTTGTTATAGCATCTATAACCTTTGGTTCAACTGGACAATGGGTTTTTTGTAATAAGTTCCATTAAGGCCCAATAGCTAAGATCAAGGCAGATTCAACATCAATCACTGCTTTAATTTTCTATATAGACCGCACATGATTTCTCAAAATATGCCTATGAAAATGAGAATAATTTTAGTTTTTACTTTTGTATATATTATTGTGTTTGATTAGAAAAGAAAAAAACATGTTTTCTAACCGAGAACTATAGTTTCATTTTTGTCAAAACCATGTTCTGATTTTGGCCGGGTCCTCGTGGAAAGAGTGAAAATAATAAATGGGACGTTTTCAATTGTTTTCATCCAAAGATCTTTTTCATTACAATTTTGTTTCGTGAGGAATGGATTGTTTGGGACTCTTCAAGTGTCTCGACCGTTTCCCATCACAAGCGCGATAAATTCGTTTCATCACGCACCTTTGAACAAGGAAGGACAGTAACTTTTGAGGTTCGTTGTGAAGCTTAAGCCACGAAATCTCAACCAGGATAGTGCGGGAGCAAACTCAAAAGGGCATATGGGGGTCATTGGTACATAAAATTATTGGCCGCAGCCAGAAAATATAGATCCAGTAAACAAGATTTCTCGGATCTTACGAATTCCTAGTGAGACTCAAATTATCCGACATATTGCATGCATGGGGTCTAATGCATTTGGGTATGCAGCAATTGCCCCATCAATACTTGGGCCATCAGGAGTTTAGTGTTAGTCACTAAGGACATGCTATGTGTTGGAGAAATCTTCTTGGAGTATTTTGAAGCTGACAAAACGTTTCTATCAATCTAGTCTGAAGATTTGCCGACTCTACTATTTAAAGTCTGAAGACCTCCGAACTGCCAGACTCAAGACTCAAAGTCTATTCTTATTGACTGTTTCTAATCCGTCGAAGAAATGCTATCCAGAACTTGATGTTTCGTTAAGAATTTGACCTTATCGACTGGAGAAGATTTCTTGGCTGGATATGACATAACGGAATCCTTTATTAATTCAAAGATTGAGGATCCGATGATTGGCGAAGTATACTTGGAAGGTTCTACTTATGGAAACCAAGATCCTGATTGTATGGGCGAGCAGGATTGATGGGCTATTGACATGTTCCTTAAATAGCTCGAATGATCTTCCTAATTGATTATGTCCAACGGGAAGATTGGAAGAATTCATTTGGTAAGTGCCAACGGGTATGATGGCATAAAGGAGTATAAAAGGAAGACGTTCCAGTTGTTCGAGTGTGTGCGCGATAGAAGAATTCCAAAGTCTGAAGCTCTTTGTTCTTAACCAATTCATTTTCTGAGCAAAATCTTGTATACAAAAGAGAGTTCATATTACTGAGAAACCTTGAGAAAGTGTGATAGAGTATCTATACTATGGAATCAAGGGAGAGCCTTGTTGTAACATCTCTTTTGTTCATAGTGAAATCCAGCCGGTGGGCTGTCAGTGCGGAAGAGTGGACGTAGGCTTAGAATAAGTCGAACCACTATAATTTCTGTATTCATTTTCTCTTCCCTACTCTCTGCTTTACTTTGATCATAATTCGCCTTGTTAAACTTCCTATCTATTGTCTGCTTAGTATTGCTCTCTTATCCCAAGAAAATATTTTTACACCTATTCATCCCCCTCTAGGTGCTTATACTAACTATCTCAACTAGTATCAGAGCATGTGTACTCACTTTGTTTGAGTGTTTTACTTCAGAGTTAAAGATTCATAGCTAATATGTTAGCTCCAGGACTGGTAGAAGGGCAAAGCAATACCAGACCGTCTTACTTTGATGGAAAGGAATACAACATATGGAAAAACAAGATGAAGGCGTTCCTAAGATCAAAGGATCCTCTGGAATGGGACGTTGTAGACAAAGGAATCATTTCTAAAGCTGCATCTGTCTCAAAGAGAGGAAAATAAGTTGTTGAATCTAGTGAAATGACTCAAGAAGAGATAACCAAGAGACAAGCTCTTGATGCAAAAGTAATTTATTCTTTATATTGTGCTTTGTCACATACTGAATATAACGGAATATCTTTTTGTGTTACAACGAAAGAAGTTTGGGATAGATTACATATTACCTACGAAGGAACCGATCGAGTGAAAGAAACCAGAGTCAACATTCTCCTCGGTCAATACGAAGCCTTCAAAATGAAATCACGAGAATCTATAATTGACATGTTTAGTCGTTTTATAGAAATCGTGAATGGTCTTGAAAATCAAGGTCAACCAATTTCTGATTCCATGAAAGTAAACAAGCTACTGCGTGGACTCTCCAAGGAGTGGAATCATAAAAAGACCTCAATAAGGGAGACACAAAGAATTATGCCACTATCTGTCGATGAGTTAGTTGGAACTCTTCAGTCTTATGAAATGGAAT
Organism: Eucalyptus grandis; assembly: GCF_016545825.1. Taxonomy (NCBI): domain Eukaryota; kingdom Viridiplantae; phylum Streptophyta; class Magnoliopsida; order Myrtales; family Myrtaceae; genus Eucalyptus; species Eucalyptus grandis. The sequence goes on along the minus strand of NC_052619.1, from coordinate 5,465,246 downwards.
GAATCATTGAAGACGAAGATCTTAAAGGTAAGAAATCCATTGCATTAAAATCCAATGATGATTCTGATGTTACAGATTCTGAAGACAATATGGATGATGAGAAGCTTGCTCTCATGATAAGGAGATTCAGAAAGCTAAACAAAAAAGGAAGAAGATTCAATAAAAAAAAAAAAAAACAAAGTTTTCAAAAGCAATAGACTAAGTCTGTTGAGGATGATGAATCAAATAGAGATATAGTCTGCTTTGAATGTAAGAAAAAGGGACACATCAGACCCAACTGTCCTCTTCTGAGGAAGAAGAAAGGAAAAGCTAAAAAGTATCAAAAGGCTCTTAAAGCAGAAACCTGGAGTGATATAGAATGTGAAGAAAGTGATGATGATTATGCCAACATATATCCGATGGCACAATCGGATTCAGATTCAAACTCCGAGACAGACTCGGATTCGGACAGTGAATTTGAGGTGAGTAACTCTAAAATCCCTATTAAAGTTTCTAAATACATTGATGAGTTGTGTTTTAATCTTAAGACTTCTCTTAAAAGGATTTTCGAACTTAAAAAGGAAAATTCTGCACTGAAACAACAGGAAAATATTTTGAAAGAAAAGGTGAAATGTTTAGACATGAATGTTTCTACTCTTAAAGAAAGAGAAGACAACCTTTCAAAAGAAAATGTATATTTAAAAAATGACATATCAAATATTTCCAAAAGATTTTCAATAGGATCTGGGAAACTTGAGAAAATTCTTTCAGCACAAAGACCTTATTTCAATAAATCTGGTTTGGGAATGACTGTGGAAACCATTCATTTAATTGATTTTTCTAAAGTGAAGGAAAGAATTAAGCAAAGACCTACAAGAGATGCTTACAAAAATCATTTTAAAAAGGTCTTTGTAACACCAGTAGGTCGCAATGCTCTCAAATGCTCAAAGTGCAAAAGTTCAGATCACTTTGAGAAAGAATGTCCTATGGTTTGGAAACCTGTTAAGAAAGTATGGGCAAAAACCGCATATCATACTAACACCAATGGACCCAAGAAAATATGGGTACCAAAGAAAGTTTGAGTCTCTTTTTTAAATGCAGGTCACTATTAAAAAAAAGGTAAAATTGTATCTGGATAGTGGATGCTCAAGACATATGACAGGAGATTCAAATTGCTTCATAAAACTCATTCAAGTAAATGGTGGAAAAGTCTCTTTTGGAGGAAACATCAAAGGAAGAATTGTGGGATTCGGAACTATAAAGATTGGAAACCTCACAATCAGCAATGTTTCCTTAGTGAAAGGACTCAACTACAATCTACTGAGTATCAGTCAGCTATGCGATACCAGTTTCAAAATCAACTTTCAAGCAGGAATATGTTCAGGAACCAGTAAAGATTCTACTCAGTCATTCATGGGCCGAAGACATGGAAATATCTATCTCTTGGCCGTGAAACCAGATGAATCGCAATGTCTAATCTCAATTCAAGATGAAGCGTACTTATGGCACAGAAAACTTGGGCACATCAATATGAAGCAAATAGCCAAAATTTCAGCAAAGAAGCTAGTTCGTGGTTTACCCAATCTGTCATACCAAAAGTCTGATCTATGTACACCATGTGTATTGGGAAAGTGGGTAAGAAATTCATTTAAACCAATAAATCAAATTTCAACTAATCGTGTACTACAGCTTTTGCATATGAATCTCTTTAGACCAACCAAAACTCAGAGTATTGGAGGTAAGAAATATTGCCTAGTAATTGTGGATGACTACTCACGATTTACTTGGGTATATTTCCTGATGTAACATCCCGGGCCCCACTGTGTAAGATTGTCCGCTTTGGGTCACCCGCCCTGGCGATGTGGGACAAGAGAGGAGGCCGTCACACTCTCCACCTCTGAACAGAACAACGTCCTCGCTATGGCCCCACGAGAATCAGAATAGCATTCGAGCTGTGGTCTTACACCCGGTCGGGAGTCGGCTCTGATACCACTTGTAACATCCCGGGCCCCACTGTGTAATATTATCCGCTTTGGGTCACCCGCCCTGGCGCGGACGAACCGCCATCCCAGCCACGGTATTTTCCCTCACGGCTTTAAAACGCGTTACACAGATTAGAGGGACCTAGGCCTTATAAGCTGACCAAGATCTCCCTCCTTATAGGGGTGTGCAACCGGACCGGGTTTACCCGGTTCCCGGTCCGGCCCACCCGAAAAATGGTCGGGAACCGGTTCCGGTTAAAACCGGGCCGGAACCGGTTCCCAAAATGCACTCTGTTTAAACCGGTGCAGGGAACCGGTTCCGAGGGATTACCCACCCGGGAACCGGTTCGACCGGACCGGTTCGGGAACCGGTTCGACCGGACCGGTTCGGGAACTGGTTGGAGAACCGGTTTTTACGCCAGCAAAACAAAACCCTAATTTACCCGCAGAGGCGCAGAGTCGCAGACGCAGTCACGCAGAGAACCAGACTTCCCTTCCCTGAGCTCCTCTCCCGAAATCGCGGCCGACGCCGTCGTTCCCCGCGCCGCACTACCGCCGCCAAGCTCCTCCTCCTCCCCGCCCCGCCGCCCCCGCCGTCACCGTCACCGTCACCGTCGTCGTCACCCCCGACAACCTCCACCTGCCGACCCCTTCCTCGCCTCCTCCTCCTCGCTCCAGCCTCTTGTCTTGCCTTCCCTGCAGCCCCTCGCCGTGCCACACCCGCCGGGGTGCGCTTCGTCGCCAAAGTCCGCGCCCTCCGCAACCTCCACCTCCCGCTCCTCTCCCGGTGGTTCGAGTCCCACCCCTCCTCGCCCGCGCGGTCGTCTCCGACTTCTTCCTCGGGTGGACCCACCGCTTCGCCCGCGACCGCGGCGTCCCGCGTGTCGTTTTCTCGCCGTCCGGCGCGTTTGGGCTCTCCATCGCCTTCGCCCTGTGGTGGGACCTCCTCCGGCCTGACGAGGAGTCGACGGTCTCGTTCGCAAAGCCGCGATCTACCGCCGCCCCCTTCGCGGGCTGCCGTTGCCTCGCTGCTCCGCCCGAGCCCCGTTGCCGACGTCGCTGGTTTGCTCACCACCTCCGGCGCCACCGCCGCCGCGACCCGCACACCAAAAGCCGCCGTTCTCGCCGTAATTCCGTCCTCAACCCGTCCGTCCGAGCCCCCCGCGCCACCACCTCCTTGTTGCTTTAGGGTCCTTCTCTCGCTCGACGCCCGACGATTTGCTCCGATCGTATCCCGGTGAGCTCCCCCGACCACCCTTGCTTCTTTCTTTCTTTCTTTTCTTTGTTTTTTTTTTTTTTTTTTTGGTTTGGCGAAAACGCCGCAGCTCGAGTTTCAATTTTCTCTTTGCTCGTGCGGGTTGGCTGGTTGGTTGGTTTCGCCGCACCGCCTGTGGCCGGGCAATCTCAAGAAACCGACCATACTCACTAGTATGAGTTTAAAGTATAAATTGTAGGTGAGAAAGGCATCATCACCCTCGGGCAGCTGTGCTCTTAAGTCGTGCACCGTCTGCGGGAGCCGAATACCGAGTTCGGGATGGTACCGAACGCTATGTTTTAAAGAGGCATTGCGGTGCAACCGGTTTTAGTTAAAGTTGGGGATGAAATTGGAACATTGTTTGTTCCACGGAAGTCTCGCTGTGGATTATCTCGTTGGTGCAGTCTCTGCTCACATGTGTGCGATGACATAATTATGAATGCAGGCAAATTGTCTCCATGTGTGCTAAAACATGACGTCCTTGTCTAAACCGAGGGAGAACTAGTTGAAAGCAGAGAATGACATTAGAAGGTGTTCCTCCTAGAATTGGTTGGGCTGGATATAGAGATGGACCATCTATGCTAACCGTTTGGTTAATGTTGGACAGCTTGACTTATCGAAGAGTCGTGTGCATTCAATTGAAAAGTTCATGGGGTGATGATTCTTTTACGTTTTTGGTATTCTATTACCGGGAGATGTTGATGGAACACAACCTGGTTGCAATGGTCTTTTTGAAGCAACGAAGATACTCTAGCTTGTTTATTCATTTTTATTAAAGTGGAGATCATGGGCATCCTAAATACTTAATTTAAGTAAAATATTATTTTAATCGTTTTGGAATCATGTCTTGAGGAGTATCATATCTGTTCGGACCTTGTTTGTTCAAGTATAACAAATGACCGAATGATATACTTTTTTTTTTTTTTTTTTTTTTTTCAGTTTTCAGTCAATGAGTTTGGTCGAAGGATGTGCTTGGTCCGGCCTTTTTGTTTCAGCAGATAACTCATCTAGACTTGCTTTTCTAAGGTTAATTTTTATGCAAAACAGGTTCCAATATAAACAGGGTCAACCCTGTTCCCGGATCGGAAAAACAGGGTGGGTCGGGAATAGGGTCCAATGAAAACAGGGTAGGGAATAGGGTCCAGGTCTAGACCCTACCCACCCTGGACCCGCTCACCCCTACCTCCCTAGGCGATGTGGGACAAGAGAGGAGGTTATGGAGGTTGTTACACTGTGTGATAACCTCTTCTCTTGTCTCACATCGCCTAGGGAGGGAGGTCTTGGTCAACTTATAAGGCCTGGGTCCCTCTAATATGTGTAACGCGTTTTAAAGCTGTGAGGGAAAAGACCATGGCTGGAATGGCGATGCGTCCGCGCCAGGGCGGGTGACCCAAAGCGGACAATATTACACAAAGAGGCCTGGGATGTTACAAGTGGTATTAGAGCCGACTCCCGACCGCGTGTGGGACCACAGCTCGAATGCTGTTCTGATGCCCGTGGGGCCATAGAGAGGATGCAACCTCCTCTTTTGTCCCACATCGCCTAGGGAGGGAGGTCTTGGTTAGCTCATAAGGCTTGGGTCCCTCTAATCCGTGGAACGTGTTTTAAAGTCATGAGGGAAAAGACCGTGGCTGGGATGGCGGTTCGTCCGCGCCAGGGCAGTGGGGCCCGGGATGTTATACCTGACAAGTAAGTCTGAAACATTTTCTTACTTTGAAAATTTTGCTAAAAAGATTCAAAATGAAAAAGGCTATGTTATTTCAAGTATAAGAACAGACCATGGAGGTGAATTTGAAAATCAAGATTTTACAAAATTCTGTGATGAATCTGGTTTTCAGCATATGTTCTCCTCTCCATATACTCCAGAGCAAAACGGAGTTGTGGAAAGAAAGAATAGGTCACTTCAAGAAATGGCTAGAACACTTTTAATTGAAAGTAACATCTCTTCACGTTTTTGGGCTGAAGTAGTTTCTACAGCATGTTATATTATTAATAGAGTTTTTCTAAAACCAATTCTGGAAAAAAAAACCCCCCTATGAGTTATTCAAAGAAAAGAAGCCTATTATTTCATATTTTTATGTGTTTGGATGTAAATGCTTTATATTGAAAAATGCAAATGATCGAGTTGGCAAGTTTGAAGAAAAATCAAACAAAGGCATCTTCCTTGGATATTCTACCTCAAGCAAAGCTTACAGAGTCTACAACAAGAAATCTCAATCTGTGGAGGAATCAATGAATGTCAAATTTCAAGATTCTATGCAAAATGAATCTATTCAGACTCATCTTGAAGAATCTGAACTTGCTCTAGACTCTACAAAGTCAAAATCTCAAGAAGCAGCTCAGACTTCGAAAGACCAACATCAAATGATTGTTGAAGATTCAAATGAAGAAAGTGATCATCAACCTGACAAATCAACCAGTAACTCGAAGCATAAGTCCAGTCATCCCAAAGATCTCATTATAGGCGACATTAATGAAGGAATTCGCACAAGATCCAAAAGGCGCGAAGAGTCTAGTGATGTGGCTTTTATTTTTGAAATAGAACCCAAAAGCATAGAATAAGCTTTATCTGATGAAAGCTAGATTGAAGCTATGCAAGAAGAACTCAGGCAATTCAGTATTAATGATGTCTGGGAATTGACTCCTAAACCGAAAGGTAAATCTATTATTGGAGCTAAATGGGTTTTCAGGAACAAGATGGACGAGAAAGGAAAGGTCGTAAGAAACAAAGCAAGACTCGTGGCCAAAGGATATACACAAGAAGAAGGGATAGACTATGATGAGACTTACGCACCAGTAGCGAGTCTATGTGGAACAACCACATAGGTTTGAAGACCCAAGGAAACCAGACTCAGTATTCAGACTGAAAAAGACCTTATATGGTTTAAAGCAAGCACCTCGAGCTTGGTACGACAGGCTGAGTAAATTTTTAATTCAAAACAGTTTTGTCAAAGGTAAAGTAGACACTACTCTGTTTATCAAAAGAGAAAGCAAAAGTTTTCTACTTGTTCAAATATATGTTGATGATATTATTTTTGGATCATCTAATGAAAGTCTGTGCAAGAAATTCTCTAAGTCTATGCAGGATGAATTTGAAATGAGCATGATGGGTGAACTAACCTTTTTTTTTTTTGGACTTCAAGTGAAACAATTGAAGAAATGAACCTTTATTCATCAAGAAAATATGCTAATGATCTTGTCAAAAAGCTTGGACTGGAAAATTGCAAAAAGATTGATATACCAAAGGTCAAGCTCTTTGAAGATAGACAAAGATGAAGGAGGAAAGAAAGTTGACCGAAGCTATACAGAGTATCATTGGTTCACTTCTTTATCTTACTACTTCTAGACCTGACATTTTGTTTAGTTTTTGCATTTGTGCTAGATTTCAAGCAGACCTTAAAGAATCTCATCTAAGTGCTGCAAAACGTATTATCAAATACATTGCATCAACTTCAAGCCTTGGTATTTGGTATCCTAAAAATGGAGACTTTACTCTTCTTAGATACTCAGACGTAGATCTAGCTGGATGCAGAGTTGATAGAAAGAGCACCTCGGGTACCTGTCAACTACTTGGAAGCAGGATAGTGTCTTGGTTTTCAAGGAAGCAAAATACAGTAGCTCTTTCTATAGCAGAAGCAGAGTATGTAGCTCTTGGAAGTTGTTGTTCACAAATTCTGTGGATAAAACAACAATTAAGAGACTTTGGAATTGTAGATTCATGCACGGAGATTAACTGTAACAATACCAGCGCAATCAATCTCACAAAGAATCCAATTCTTCACTCAAGAGCAAAGCATATAGAGATTCGACATCACTTCATTAGAGATCATGTTCAGAATGGAGAAGTTTCGATTCAGTTTGTTAACTCAAAGAACCAACTGGCGGATATATTTACAAAGCCTTTGGAGAAAAATCAATTTCAAATCATTCGTTCCAGACTCAATATCTTGAGGTTTGAAGAAGTAAAAGTCTAGAGATTCTCAGACTCAGACAATCAAGATTTTTTTATTATAAGTTATTTCATTTTCTCTCATTAAATCTTGAAAATGTACGATCATCTGTCCATAATTGATTTTTCTACTTTCAATTTCCGTGATTAGTGCAATCTTTCTTTTTCGAAAATGGAGTTAATTTTTAAATGGCGGTTATCTAATTTTTTGAAAAAGGTAGTTATTTTTAAAAGGGCATCTTTTTACTTTCCATTATTGCGTTTTGTATGCCTCTCTTCGACTGACTTATATACTGTCAGTTCCTCTTCGTTCAACTCCAAAAACCCTAAAAAGCATTGATCTTTCACTTCTGTCTTCTTCTCTTGTTTAATCTTCGAAAAGTTGTCATCTTTCTTGGGAAAGTCAAGTTTGGAATCTTTCAAAGACTATGAAAGATGTCTCAAAGGAAGTCTTCGAGGATCGCGAACAGGGGACCGCAACAAATGCGTGAGGGGCCTACGCACTTTGATCTCACCGAGGAAGAAGAGTCTCCTAGTCAGCAGTAGAGCCCACAACATTCTCAGCAGCGTCCATCTCCTCCATCTAGACCTCAGAATGTTGCTCATCGAGAAGAGGAAGAAATCGTCGAAGACGTAGAACCCGTAAGAACTCTTATGTGGCACCTCTCGACGGCCCCCGATCCAATTAGGGTCGCCACAATTCGCTTACCATTTACTTTTCCTAATAACATGTCACTCTGATACCATTTCAATTGCAGCGGGTCCATACAACATAGGGGGTTTACACTTTTTTTTTTATAGGTCCCTTGCGCAATTCATATACGGAAGTGCATCCAACAAACTCCCTTCCCTATATTCAGAAAACGATGCACAACTACTAAACATCTTATATAAGTTAAAGCCGTACACTTTTATTTACATAAAGCAGATGGACATCTTTAGTCGGTATATCGAAATGCCATAGTTTCCTATACATGGCTATACTTCAAAAGATGACCGACATCCCCTCCAACAGTCGTACACTTAAAGTCCATCGATCAGTGTCGGCGTCTAAAAGCTCCTTCCTTTGCTATCCTCCTCCTCATGATCATATCCAATCACTTGATCCGTCTACTAGTAGCAGTGACTGTAGAGGCATCTTATCTAGTCTGAAATGTTAATCCCCAAAAGGGGTGAGTACAGCCACTCAGCAGGTAAAGGACTAATAAACCACTCAATACATCATGCCATGCAATCACCACAATTGTAGCATCACATGTCATACAAGCATCCATGCACAACATACTATGGCATTATGCACATGTCATCATACCTCATGTACATCATCATCATATAGACATCACCATCATATCATGCACTTACCATCATCACGTCACATATGGCATCATCCTTACCATGCATCCATGCGTATAACATCATCATCATATCACCATATCACATATACCATCATTATTACCATGCATCCATGCATGTAACATCATCATCATCATATCACATGTACCATCATCATTACCATGCATCCATGCATGTAACATCATCATCATATCATCATATCACATGTACCATCATCATTACCATGTATCCATGCACATCTCATCATCATATCACATGTACCATCATCATTACCATGCATCCATGCACATCTCATCGTATCATGCATATATCATCATGCATAATTCAATTTCAATTTCATTTTGGACCGCCACATTTCTCTTTCCCGGGACCAATGTTTGCATCCCACATTCATCACTCGCGCCCAATCCTGGCATTGCGAGGAACCTTCGGGCATGTATCCAAGATATAACCGGGCATCCGGTACCCCCACATTCCGGGCATCTCGTATCCCAACTGGCATCACGAGGAACCTTCGGACATGTATTCAAAATACAACTGGGCATCCAAAGGGCATCGACTCATTCGAACCACTGAGCATCTCGCATCCCACCTGGCATCACGAGGAATCTCCGGGCTCGCCATGAAAATGGTTACCCCTACCCTCCGGGCATGCATCATGATACAACCCCTCACCCTCCGGGCATGTATCATAATACAACCCCTCACCCTCCGGGCATGCATCATAATACAACCGGGCATCCCGACACTCCCGGGGAAAACCTCTGGGCATGTATTCATAATACAACCAAGCATCCAAAGGGCATTGACTAATTCGAACCTTTGGGCATCCCGACTCCCGGGGCATCGTCGGCTCACACCTCCGACGGTATCATCATCACCACGATGCATGTTCTTATACATCTCATTTTCAATTTCACATTCACAATTATGGCTCAATTTCAACATGGCATGCGATGTGATGGCAACCAAGATCATATTCATCATTGAATTCATACATGCATCTCAAATCATTATCGTACATGCAGCAAGACACCATCATCCATAACAATACACTTCATGGAGTCCATGCAATTTAAAATGGTCCATATTTCATGCCTTTTCAAAATTCCAGCATGTACCATTTTTTAAAATACTTAAATTAAATATCCATATGCTTCTCAAAAATCATGAAATCAAGGCATGTGATAGGCAAGACAACAAGATAATAATTTCATGAGAAATACATGCCCAATAGAGTTCCACACAAAAGATATGATTTACACCAACACGGCATACAATTTCGGATAGAAACAGAATGTGCAGTTCTCGAAATAATTTGATTAAAATACCCGAACGACCTCCGAAAATTATGAAATTTTACCAGGTTATAGTTAAGATACTAATGTATATTTTTCATTCAGACTTCTAGGCCAGATTCGTTTTAGATAATTTTCTATAGTCATACGAAGCTTCTGGTTCCAACACCGAATCGTCCAGTGCATGCTTCTCCGAAATACTGAGTTTTCACCTACCTATTCTTCTTCTTTTCCTCTGAAATTTGGATATGTTTTACATCAAAATGTTCTCTACAAGTTTCATGAAGAGATCCAAGTCAAAAATCCAGAGTATAGTCGTCATTTAGGTCCATGAAGTCTCGGGTGTCCAACGGTACATCTCCAGATTTACCGTCCTCAAGAGTAAGTCGATTCACTAGGTTTTACTTGTTCATTTTACTTCAAATTTTATTATGTTGTAGTTTAAGATGTTAGCTACAACTTTCATGAATAAATAAAAGCCAAAATCAAACTCTAAACATGCATGCAAGCTCACACAAAGTTCTGACTCATACGGATTCAAGCGAAAACATTCCAGATCTAGCATCTCCGTAGGATGAGAGTTTGACCCCTCAAATCTCCATAATTTTACACCAAATTTGAGTATGTTTTATTTTAAGATGTTAGCTACAACTTTCATGAAGGACTCAAAGTAAAAATCGAACTTAAAACATGCATGCAAGCCTTCACAAGATTCTTGGTCGAGCGGTTCATGCGAAAACAGCAAGCATCTCCAAGAACAAACCTCAAGTACTTTGATTTCTAGCCTCTAAACATCCAAGAATTCAACCACACATGCAAGAAACACATGCAAGAGTGGAAATCAATCCCAACTTGCCTCTAAGATTAAGCGGACAACAACAAACAAACGGCACACCGGCGACGGACGGACGGCGTGCGGGCGGCGACGGGCAAGCTCCTTCCTTTCTCTCTTTCTCTCTTTCTCTCTTTCTCTCTTTCTCTCCTCTCTCTCGCAACTCTCTTGGATGACGGCCACTCCCTCTCCCTCTCTCTCTCTTCCTTTTTGGTTGTATTTATATGCATGCATCTCCTCTTTGCATGGGGGACACTTGTCCCTAAGAAGGAGACAAGTGTCTCCTTTGTTGAAGACACTTGGAGGCCATGCGGCTCCTCCTTCTCCCCCTCCATGCGCTGACATGGGCCGGGCTTATGGCCCACTTTAGGCCCATCTCACTTGGGCCTAAAGCCCAAACTTAAATGGCCCAAGTTTATTTTTAATAATACATTTTCATTTTCATTTAAATAAACACCTAATTGCATAATAAAAGGCCAAAAGACTTTGCAACATAGTTTAATAAAATCCAACTTATAAAATTCATGGCCAAATACATAATTTCCTCATCAAATAAAATCATTGGTCTCACATGGACATAGGATGCGTTTCCAACAACAATAATTATCCATTTATATAAATACCATATCATTCTTATTCACTTGGCCATAAATCTTGAAATCATAATTTAATAAACTCCTACTTATAAAACACATGGCCGTGAGTTATTTTTGGGATGTCATACTTAAGCCTGGCTTTACTTATAAGCTTTACCGTGCTTTGAAAAGGGGTTGAACTCCTTTGAACTACATTGACGAATTTCTGAAAGACAAATGGTACAAAAATGAAACCTTCTTTTTACGCACAATGGAACGGTTGGGAATTGCCCCTGCTGGGTCGGCAGAAGAGGCAATGGCAAACATTCCAATCGATCCACGTGTTGGAGGGCTGAATCAGCCAGATGGGAATGATGATGACAAGTTGTACAGTCAATTTCAACCGAGAATGGATGTTGCGGCAAAAATTAGGGGCAAAATGACAGACTTGTTTTGATTGGAGGAACACAAGCATCTATACTCTAAGTTGTTGAAGCATGGGGTCATAAACCCTAGAAGTGTGGATTTTGATTTCATTGACGCTGTGAACGTTAATTTAAGGGAAAAATTCAATCTTCTTCAACTTGAACAGTTCTGTTCTGAATCTACAGAAGCCTATGCTGAACTCACTGCATACTTCTATTCGAATCTCAGTTTCTTAGATGCAAATAGATTCTCTTTTAGTGTCCGAGATTAGGACTATGTGGTGGATATAGATATGTCGGCTGATGTGATTGAGGTTGAAAGAGGGAGATATTAACCTATCAATGTCTCTATTGCTCGTGCTACGTTGGAACTTGTTAAGGATAGAAGGATAGAGGGAAAGATTTCCTACTCGAGGATGAGTGCGTTCAACATTCTGCTTCACAAGATTGTAATCAATTGCCTCAGGCCAAAATCTACTTCAAAAACTGATGTTTCAAACTCAGAGGCAAAGCTAATGTATGCCATCAATGCTGGAAAAAAGTTCTCTCTTCCTCATACTATTATATTCCACATGTATAGAGCAATTGTGAATGACAAGGGTCAACTTCCTTATCCAGCTCTTGTAACAAAGTTATTCAGACATTTGAATGTTCAGCCTCCCTGGATTCTCTGTGTTCGATCTTGTGATCAAATGGTAGTGGGACTGAAAATGGAGTCTAAAATGCGTCTGAAGGAACTCAACAAGGCGTTGGAGAAATTCAAGGAGAAAACCCCTGTCAAATCTCATCAAATCTCTTCGGCATCAAAAAGAAAAGGGAAGGAGCCCATGATTGCTCCATCCAAGAAAAGAAGAGCTCTCATTGTTGAGGATGAAGAAGATGAGGAAGACATCACCATTACTGCAATGGCATTGAAGAATCTGAGTCGTTCTGTTCCAGAATCAACGGAACGACAAAAGAAAGACTCGTAATGCAGGACTGGAGAAAGAGAAGATTTGGAAGCGTAAGAGAAAGAAACAGAGGAGAGAGAAGCTGAAGAAAGAGATGCAAAGGAGGAAAGAATTGAAGAAGAAGAAGAATAGGAAAGAGAAGATCAAGAGGAAAGAGAGCATGAGGAACATTCTTCTCCACCTGAAGGCATGGAAACAGGGGAGATCGTGAGAAAAGAGGAATGTCCTCATATCCTCGCTACCAAGTGAAGGAGTCGCCCGCTCTCCACAGATCCGTAAGACATCTATGCTTCTCAATTTCCTGAGGAGGGACATGATGTTTCATCGCCTAATCTGCGTGGCTATGCTGATTTGTCATCGTTTGCCTTTACTCCATCCGATCGTGCAGAAGCTAGTACGTAGACTGATAATTCAGCAGATTTTCGCAGAATTCTGGATGTTCTCTTAGAAATGCGGGGTCGATATATGTTCGGGATGCGAAGTACAGAATTTGCAGAATGCGAGTCAAGCTTCTTCAGTTTCTTTGAATGATCAAATCCAAGCTCTTACTCTTCATTCAAGCAAATGCTAAGAGTGAAGAGGTGACTTAACCAAGGAAGATTTGACAAAGCTGGAAGGCATTGTCCAACAATGGGAGATTTCCAACTTGTTCGTATTCCCAAGCATTCTTAATTCCATCTCAACCTTTTTTATGATGACAAAAAGGGGGAGAGATGTGATTTGAACTTTGAACCTTGAAACCTTGTTTTTTTTTCTTGAACTATTTGTTTTGATGTTTGACTTGACTTTTGTGTCTGGCTGTGAACTAGATTTGGGATTTTGGATTGACTGCTTATATTAAGTACTATTGATATCTTATGGATGGCTTTACTTATATGCAAGACTAACCTATTTTCTGTGGTTGCAGATTCTAGTGTTTCTAGTGTTATTAATAAGCCATTTATCTTTATAAGATATCCATATTTGCTTGAGTAATGTTTTTGCAGGTCAAAGTTATCCAAATCTGTAGAAAAGTTTTGTCACCATCAAAAAGGGGGAGATTGTTGGAGAAATCTTCTTAGAGTATTTTGAAGCTGACAAAACGTTTCTATCAGTCTAGTCTAAAGATTTGCAGACTCTACTATTTAAAGTCCAAGACCTCCGACTGCCATACTCAAGACTCAAAGTCTATTCTCATTGACAGCTTTCTAATCCGTCAGAAGAAGGGTTATCCAGACTAGATGTTTCGTTAAGGATTTGACCTTATTGACTGGAGAAGATCTCTTGGCTGGATATGACATAACGTAATCCTTTATTGATTCAAAGATTGAGGATCCGATGATTGGCGAAGTATACTTGGAAGGTTCTACTTATGGAAACCAAGATCCTGATTGTATGGGCGAGCAGGATTGATGGGCTATCGACATGTTCCTTAAATAGCTCGAATGATCTTCCTAATTGATTCTGTTCAACGAGAAGATTGGAAGAATTCATTTTGGTAAGTGCCAATGGGTATGATGGCATAAAGGAGTATAAAAGGAAGACGTTCCAATTGTTCGAGTGTGTGCGCGATAGAAGAATTCCAAAGTCTGAAGTTCTTTGTTCTTAGTCAATTCATTTTCTCGAGCAAAATCTTGTACACAAAAGAGAGTTAATATTACTGAGAAACCTTGAGGAAGTGTGATAGAGTATCTACACTGTGGAATCAAGAGAGAGCATTGCTGTAACATCTTTTTTGTTCATAGTGAAATCCAGCCGGTGGGCTATCAGTGCGGAAGAGTGGACGTAGGCTTAGAATAAGCCGAACCACTATGATTTATGTGTTCATTTTCTCTTCCCTACTCTCTGCTTTACTTTGATCATAATTTGCCTTGTTAACGAAAGGAGAACTTCCTATCTATTGTCTGCTTAGTATTGCTCTCTTATCCCAAGCAAATATTTTTACACCTATTCACCCCCCTCTAGGTGCTTATACTAGCTATCTCATTATGTCAATTGCATAACATTTTTTTATCTTGGATTCTTAAGACCAAGATTTTGCAAAATGTTTCTATCTTGCCGCATCACACAAGATTCTGCATCCATGTGAACTTTCAAAATACTACCTACGACATAGTTTCATCGAATGAAACTATCTCAAGAACCAAATAGGCCTGTAATGTTCTCGATGGGCTGGACAAGCTGTGAAATGAGGGTCTACAAGAGTTTGATTGAACTTCACTATGGCTCTTGTGCTTCGACAATGTGAAAGTAGTTCTCAAATACAACCTGTAGGAAAGATTTGGCAAACATGGTTGACGAATAAGATAATTCGATAGGTAGTGTTCGAAGTTTTTTCATCATCATAATCAATGGCTTTCGAGCAATGGACTCTCAACCCTCATTTAAGTCTCTTCATTTAACCAAAGCTTGCTCTCCTTTCCTCCACAATTGTGGACAGAGACTTTGAGTGGTTTGATAATGTCTGTAAAAATGGTGAACCACACAAGCTCCCCCAGCAAAGCCAGCTGGCTCGTTCTCTAGCTTCATATCACCGGCAGCCAGTCACTATCGATCGGTCAGTTTCCATCTCCATGGTCTTTGTCCAAGGCTCTTCCAAACACTCGCAAATTTTTCCACCAATTGCGCAATAGCTGGAGCGATAGGGAAAACCGTGTTGACATTTCGTGTTCGGAAGATAGCAATGGTACTCACCAGAAGTCTAATAACCTATTCCATCTGACTGTAGCAGAAAACAAGGAACTATCATAGAAGCTGCTTGATCTATGATTGCTCGCCGTGTCCGGTAAGCCATTGGGTACGCTCGGGTTCATTTTAAAGCTCCCTAATGTAACATATAGATCTCGCAGTGTCGGTGATCCAATTCCCACCAAAGCCCGTCTTAAGTATGCCGCGCGCGACTCCCCGTTCTCTTTCTTTGCAAGCTCGCTTGTTCTTGTTCTGCCTTGTCTGCTTTCCTTCGATCCCCTGTGTTGCCCCTCTCTACTTCAACATAAGCAGCTTCGACACAGAGAGGGGGGACATATTGTACGAGGGAGTTTCGGAGGTCACGTATGGACATGTCGATCTCACCCGCCTCCATCCTGAGCATCGCTACCAGGTGGGGCGGATTAAGTACGCCAAGCCCGTCCGCATATGGGATCCTGTCACGGGGCACCAAGCGAACTTCTCAACCTGTTTCTCGTTCACCATCGAGACTGACGGCTCTGCTCAGTTCAGTGATGGCATCGCTTTCTTCCTCGCTCCCGCGGGGATCTCGATCCCGCCCAACTCAGCCGGCGGATTCCTGGGATTGTTCAACGGTAGCACAGCTAATGAGGGGCCTCGGAACCAGATTGTCATGGTCGAGTTCGACACCTATATGAACTGGGAGTTTGATCCCCATTGGTATCATATAGGAATCAATCAGAACTCGCTGTCGTCGGTCGTTCTTGCCCCCTGGGATCCAGTATCGCAAAGCGGGAAAGCGGTCAATGTTAACGTGACCTACAATTCTGCGAGCAAGAACCTCAGCGTGTTCTGGTCGTTCTACGGCAAACCGCCTTCCCACTATAAGGCCAATCACTCGCTTTCTTGCCTTGTTGATCTGGCAAGAGTCCTTCCTGAATCTGCAGCGATCGGGTTCTCAGCTTCTATCGGCGAACATCCAGAGAGACACAGCGTCAATTCATGGGAGTTCACTTCGGATTTGGACGACGGAGATAAACCTCGCCGGTTATGGATACTGGTCGTTGTTCCCGCGGCATGTTTTTTACTGGCGATCTCCGCAAGGTCTTGCTTTTTGGCCGTCAAGAGGACGGAAAAGCATGGTTATATCGCCCTTACCAACATAGATAAAGAGATTGGCGCATTGCCTACGAAGTTCACTTATCAGGAGTTGCTTGCGGCGACCAATGGCTTCGCAGACGATAGAAGGCTGGGCCGAGGCGGGTCTGCCCAAGTCTATAAAGGGTTCTTGAGCCATTTGAACCGCCTGGTCGCCGTCAAAAGGATCTTTGCGGAGTCCCGACACTCCGAGAAGGTCTTTGTCAACGAGGTGAAGATCATAAGCCGAACAATACACAGAAACCTGGTGCCGTTTGTTGGGTGGTGTCAAGAGGAAGGTGAGTTCTTGCTCGTCTACGAGTACATGCCCAATGGCAGCCTCGACCACCACCTCTTTGGGCCCCGGAGAAGCCTGCCGTGGGCTGTGCGATACGGCGTGGCGCTTGGCCTGGCATCCGCCCTTAACTACCTCCACGAGGAGCTCGAGCAATGGGTTCTCCACCGGGACATAAAGGCAGCCAACGTGCTGCTCGACACCAACTTCACAACCAAGCTCGGCGACTTCGGAGTGGCCAAGCTCATTGACCCCCAGATCAGGTCTCAGACAACAGACGTGGTTGGGACTTGCGGGTACCTGGCGCCAGAGTACTTCATTAGTGGGAAGGCCACGAAGGAGTCCGACATGTTCAGCTTCGGCGTGGTGGCCCTGGAGATTGCGTGCGGCCGGAGGGGCTATAAGGACGGAGAGGTCTGGATCGCGTTGCACAAGTGGGTCTGGGAACTCTACCTCGCCAGCAACATCCTCGGCGCGGCTGACGAGGCCTTGGGCTCAGGGTTCCAGAGGGAGGAAATGGAGTGCCTGATGAGGGTGGGGCTGTGGTGCGTGCACCCTGACCCCGCGAGAAGGCCAAAGGCGGGGCAAGTGATCAGGTTCCTCCAGCTCGAGGACTCAGTCCCCGAGCTGCCGCACAACGCGTTCAACGGTCCAGTTTCACACCGGCCATCGGCTTCACAATTAGGAATACTGGAATCTCCATCTGCTCCTCCTATTCACGAATCTGTGTCTAAGAAGCTAGACAAATCCTGTCTCCTAAAGTCATACGGCAACACATGCTGACTAAAATCTGCACATTCTGCTGCATCAACTGTAGTTCGGTTACCATCTCGTTTGCCTTGCCCAAATTTGTTGTTTGAAATTGAGAACAAGGGGGACTTGGTATCGCTTAACATACATTGCTTACATCGGCATAAACAGAACACTACGAAAAGGAACTTTTCAGTTAAATCACTTGTATCTCTCTTCAAATTACTGATATTAAGAAACAAGCGCGTTCATCACTTCGGAGAGAATACAGATGAAAAAGTTGGAGGTTCTCATTTCAATGAGACGGAAAGCTGCATGCAAGAGTACACTGGACACTACTAATTCACCACAGTGATCAGGACTTTCATTTAGGTCGATTTGGTGTATAAGCGGATGCCGAAAGCCTGACTCAAGATCGCGAGGGCAACAAGGAACGTCGACGTCTCGTCTGGGTTGTAGCGAGGCTGCTTCGCAGGAACGTAGGCTCCTTTGGGTTAAGTCGAAGAATCGATGTCCCCAACAAGGTAACTCGTCCATCGTTGCTCTGGCATGGCCAATATCTTCGAAATCGTCCATGGCATCTTTTTCCAGGGAAAATAAAACATTCCTGAGCTCTCGTAATCTAAAAGCTGGAAGCACTGAATTCACTTGAACTCAAGTCGAAAATATGATAAAAGCATTTGAAATTCGTCCATCTCCGGATACATTTTGCACGAATATTCAAAGATAACAAGAGAGGGTAGAATGGAATTCGTACATTTCCGGATAGATTTTGCACTAATATTTCAAAGATAACAAGAAAAGGTAGAAGTATCAACTTGTTTGGAAGTCCGAAAATATGAAATAAAAACCCTTTAGATTAAAAAAGATTATGAAAAAACTTTATAGAATTTTACTTATCGATATGTAAGTATTTTGAAAAGTTTCCAATCATTTCATGTGAGTTCCAGAAACTCATATGGAGTACAAAGTCAAAAGTTAGCATAAAAATCACTCTAGATAGGTTCTTTACGTGACTTTAACGTATGTCATATGAAGTCAACTCAAGGTGTCACTTAAATAGGACATGCAAAAATTATAGAAAGACATGAAGAATTTAGTTGAGGCCGATTTTCTCTTTGATAATCTGAACCTGGAGATGCATAAGGTTATAATTTATGATGAAAAGCAGAAAGGTCTAATTCAAAATAATAGATTGTTATGATTTTGATTTTACAATTATATCCATCCAAATGCCATTTTCAAATAAGCCCAATTCCCTAAATTAAAAAAAAAAAAAAAAAAAACTCCCAATTTTAGAGTAATCTTAATTTTGCCCTGAACCAGTTTTTATTTTAAAACAACCATCACCTTTCACGCTAGTTCCACATCTATCCGCACGTCCAAAATTGCTATTAGTTTCTTCAAAATCATCAAATCAAGACTGCTTAGAGGTTCATTATTAATTTATTAGAACCTACATTTCATTAGTAAATTTACTTTTGTATGGAACAACATTAGCCTCCTCTTGTTGATAATTTTAAAGAAATCAGTGGAAATTTTTGGACAAAGGGTTGCAGAAGCAAATTTGGAACTAACGTGTGTCGCGACCTACCTTGGAGTGAACCACCTAGGGTTGAGCTTATGAATTTATAAGCTTAACTTAGCTCGAGCTTTCCCAAGCCCTATCAATTCGCAACTTAGATTTAAGTTCTTAATATGACAATGATTTTTATTTAGAAATCAATATTAATTAGTTTTTGGTGGGTTGAGTAGACACCTAGGTAAAGCATTGGGAGATATACTTTACCCTTGCGAACCATAGATTATGGATTTGGGGACGTGATTATGCTTGATTACTCCAATACCCTTTTGGTAACTTCCTCTTTTGTTCAAAAAATATTTGGCAGGGGACTTGGATTGAATTTAAACCTCTTCACTAAGATGTGAGGTAATCATGCATGTGCACGACCATTAATGAAACATTATATACTCAAAGTGATGAATAGATTGCCAGGATAAGGAATAGATTTACTTACCTTGAAGTAACATAAGCAACTGTAAATTTTATTAGATAATCACATTTTCAACATATATATGATTTTTAATTAATAGACAATTCTACTCAAATCCTTTTTAAGGTTTTCTCTTATCTAGTGAAAGCTAACGCTAAAATGTAATGTATGTAATGCAAGTACTCTAAACACGACGACGTACTAAGTATGTCTATTCCAATGTGGCTTGCGGTAATCAAATGACCTAACATGCGGTAATCAATTTTATGGAACTATTCTAGCATGGCATGCAATTTTATGAACCTAACATACAATCAGTCAATGACACGCAAGCAATGACATGGCGATGGCATGGCACACATGACGACATGGTATTGACAACGTGGCATTGACGATGTGCACGGTGACGTGGCATAATGATGATGCAGCTAGAAAACTATCTGCGGCTCTTCTTTTTGTTTTTTGGGTTCGTAGTGTTCGTCATAATCAGTGGCTTCGATGCAATGGACTATCAACCGCTCTTCACGTCCCTGCAAATCGCAGCTCATCTAACAATAGCATGCGCTCCTTTCCTACACACTTGTAGACAGACACGTCGACCGGTCTGATAATTTCTGTTAAAGAGGTGAACCGCAGAAGCTCTCCTGGCGAATGCAAAAACACCGATCCGCGGTCGCTCGCTCGCTCCCGTTGTATTATCGAAAGCCAGTCAACTCGGGAGATCAATCGGTCAGTTTCCATCTCCACGGTCTTCATCCGCGGCTCTCTAGAACACCTGCAAATTTTCCCCCAGTTGACAAATATCAGCGGCAATAGATTCTAGTCATACCGTCTTGGATTGGATCGTACAGCTCTCAATAGGACGCGCAAGTGATGGTACAAGAAATTAGCTCAAGAGTCAAGCCTCTGGGTCGTGGATGGTCCAGTAATGGGACACGCCCAAGTGACGCCTACCCCAAGTTTGACAATGTTCCATCACTTGTTTGGAAGATAGCAATGATACCCACCTCAAGACTGATTCTCATCGTGACGAATTTGCTCCATTGACTTTTGCAGAAAACAACGAACCATCATCGAAGTTGCTTGATCTATGAACGCTCGCCGTATTAGGTCCGCGAGGTATACTCACGATCCTTGTAGAGCACTCAAATGTGACGTAGCGATCTTGCGGTTCAGTTGATCCGATTCTGACCAAAGCCCGTCTCTAGTATGCCGAGCAGGGTATGTCGATCTCACCATATGCAATACTCCACCAAATTTCCGGGTGGGCCGGATCCAGCATGCCAAGCCTGTCCCCATATGGGATCCTCTCACGGGGTGGCAAGCGGACTTCTGGATCCGTTTCTCGTTCACTATTGACAACGACGACCCGTTTTTCGTTCACTATTGACAACAACGGCTCTGGGCTATATGGTGATGGCATCGCCTTTTTCCTTGCTCCCGTCGGCATGCCGATCCTGCCCAACTTGGGTGGTGGATTCCTGGGATTATTCAATGCAAGCATGGCCAGTGAAGGGCCTCGAAACCGGATTGTCATGGTCGAGTTCGACACTTAAGTGAACCCAGAGTTCGATCCCCCAGTGCATCACATTGGAATCAATAAGAACGGGCTCTCATTGGTCGTTTATACCGGCTGGGATCCCAGCCTGCACAGCGGCGACCGATGTTCTGGTGGTCTACAATTCCACGAGCAAGAACTCAGAGTGTCCTGGTCATTTGAGGACAAACGGGCTTTCCAGGATAAGGGCCATTCCGCACTTTCTTGCCAAATTGATCTTGCGAGTGTCCTTCTGGAATCAGTTGCAATCGGGTTTTCAGCTTCATTCGGCTTCTCTGTGGAGAGACACAGCATCAATTCATGGGAATTCACTTCAGATTTGGACGTGGTAGGTCTGCCACCATCGATGGATAAATCGACGCCAAAGGGGGGAACTCCAAAACTCGCCAGTTAACCATACTGGTCATGGTTCCCGCAGCAATTTTTTTGCTGGTGATCTCTGCAGGGTCTTGCTTTTTTGCTGTCGAGAGAGTTGACAAGTATGGTTTCTATGCCCTCACCGACATCGACAAAGAGATTGGTGCATTGCCTGCGAAGTTCACTTATCAGGAGTTGCTCGCAGCCACCGATGGCTTCACAGAAGATCGAAGGCTTGGCCGAGGTGGTCTGGCCAAGTCTATAAAGGGTTCCTGAGCCATTCAGGCCGCTTGGTTGCCGTCAAAAGGATCTTCACGGAATCCCAATGCTCCAAAAAGGTTCTCGCCAATGAGGTAAAGATCGTAAGCCGCACGATTCACGGAAACCTGGTGCCGTTCTTGGGTTGGTGTCAAGAGGAAGGCGAATTCTTGCTTGTCTATGAGTATATGCCCAATGGCAGCCTCGATCACCACCTCTTTGGGGCCCGGAGAAGCCTGTCATGGGACGTGTGGTACAAGGTGGCGCTCGGCCTCGCATACGCCCTCAACTGTCTCCACGATGATCTCGAGCAATATGTGCTCCACCGGGACATAAAGGCAGCCAATGTACTGCTCGACTCCAACTTCAGCACCAAGCTTGGCGACTTCGGAGTGGCCAAGCTTGTCGACCCCCGGTTCAGGACTCAGACGGCAGACGTGGTTGGGACTTGTGGGTATCTAGCGCCAGAGTACT
Source organism: Eucalyptus grandis (assembly GCF_016545825.1). NCBI lineage: Eukaryota > Viridiplantae > Streptophyta > Magnoliopsida > Myrtales > Myrtaceae > Eucalyptus > Eucalyptus grandis. The sequence goes on along the minus strand of NC_052619.1, from coordinate 5,443,179 downwards.
TTATTGGAGGGAAGGCCACCCCGGAGTCCGACATGTTTAGCTTCGGCGTCATGGCCCGAGGAGCTACGAGAACAGAGATCCGGGTCTCACTGCACGAGTGGGTCTGGCAACTCTACCTCGCTGGCAACGTCCTCGGCGCGCAGTTGACGAGGCGTTGCACTCAGAGTTCCCACAGGAGGAGATGAAGTGCCTGATGATGGTGGGGCTGTGGTGCGTGCAGCCAGATCCCGCCAGACAGCCGAGGGCAGGGCAAGTAATGTAACTTGTTGTTCAAACAACTATTCAGAGTTCCTAAAGCTCTTTGTAAGGCTTGTTGGAAAACCTGTTGTCAAACTTGGTTAAATCAAACTTTGTTGCTCAAAATGAATAGTTTCGTTTTTGTAATTTTCTAATTATTCCAAAGTCTTAGAAGTTGAATTTATCGGATTCAACTTTTCTTGTTCTATCTTGGAGTATCCATTCACTCGAAACTACACCGCTTCCATTTCCACTTTTCTTGTGATTGGTAGACCAATTTTCTTCTTGAGACCTAATTCAATCTTCATAGATTTCTCTAGTTATTTTCTTAAGAAGTTTTGTTACAGCATCTATAACCACCTTTGGTTGAAGTGGACAATGGGTTTTTTGTAATAAGTTCCATTAAGGCCCAATAGCTAAGATCAATGCAGATTCAACATCAGTCACTGCTTTAATTTTCTATATAGACCACACGTGATTTCTCAAAATATGTCTATGAAAATGAGAATAATTTTAGTTTTTACTTTTGTATATTCGTAAATTATTGTGTTTGATTAGAAAAAAAAAAGCATGTTTTCTAACCGAGAACTATAGTTTCATTTTTGTCAAAACCATGTTCTGATTTTGGCCTGGTCCTCGTGGAAAGAGTGAAAATAATAAATGGGACGTTTTCAATTGTTTTCACTCAAAGATCTTTTTCATTACAATTTTGTTTCGTCAGGAATGGATTGTTTGGGACTCTTCAAGTGTCTGACCGTTTCCCATCACAAGCGCCATAAATTCGTTTCATCACGCACCTTTGAACAAGGAAGGACAGTAACTTTTGAGGTTCGTTGTGAAGCTTAAGCCACGAAATCTCAACCATGATAGTGCGGGAGCACACTCGAAAGGGCATATGGGGGCCATTGGTACTGAAAATTATCGGCCGCAGCCAGAAAATATAGATCCAGTAAACAAGATTTCTCGGATCTTATGAATTCCTAGTGAGACTCAAATTATCCGACATATTGCATGCATGGGGTCTAATGCATTTGGGTATGCAGCAATTGCCCCATCAATACTTGGGCCATCAGGAGTTTAGTGTTAGTCACTAAGGACATGCTATGTCAATTGCATAACATTTTTGATCTTGGATTCTTAAGACCAAGATTTTGCGAAGCGGGACACCCTGAAATACATAACTTCGCACGCCACACTTAAGCTCGCCATAACTTTAAAATGGACACTTAAGTGCCATCATCTGAGTAAAATGGGACACTTAAGTGCCACTCCGGCGAAAATCCGGCCAAATGGCTGACGTGGCGACTTTCCGAGCTCGGTCCCAAACGGCGTCGTTTTTGCACGCCGACGTGGCGGAGAAAATGCAAAACGACGCCGTTTTGCGTCTACGTGTAAATAATAGTATATAAATTAATTAAATTAGATTTAAAATATTCAAAAATTTAAAAAAAATAAGAAAAATTTAAAACAATTTTAAAAATTAAGAAAAAATTTAAAAATTAAGAAAAATTTTAAAAATTAAGAAAAATTTAAAAATTAAGAAAATTTAAAAAATTTAAAAAATTAAGAAAAATTTTAAAAATGTTAAAATTTTTAAAATTTTAAAAATGTTAAAATTTTTAAAATTTTAAAAATAAGAAAAATTTTAAAAATTTTTAAAAAATTTAAAAATTTTAAAAATTAAGAAAATTTTAAAAATTTTAAAAAATTAAGAAAATTTAATTTTTTTTTTTAAATTAAGAAAATTTTAATTTTTTTAATTTAAGAAAATTTTAAAATTTTTTAAAAATTAAGAAATTTTTTTAAAAATATTAAAATTAAAAAAAATTATAAAAAGTGGGGAGTGGGAGGCCGAATGGGGCGGCTCCCCGCGCCACCGCCGGCCCCTCACCGCCGCCACCTCCGCCGCCGCCGCCTCCCCCTTTTTTTTTAATTTTTTTAAAATTTTCTTATTCTTATTTTTTAAAATTTTTAAATTTTTTAAAATTAAAATTTTTAAATTTTATTATTTTCTTAAATTTTTTAATTTTTTTAAAAAAATTAAAATTTTTTAAGAAAATTTTAAAATTTTTTGAATTTTTAAAATTAAAATTTTTAAAATTTTCTTTTTTTTTAATTTTTTTAAAATTTTTTTTTAATTTTTAAAATTTTCTTATTTTTTAAAATTTTTTAATTTTTTAAAATTAAAATTTTTAAAATTTTCTTTTTTAAAAAAATTTTAAAATTTTTAAAATTAAAATTTTTAAAATTTTCTTATTTTTTAAAATTTTTAATTTTTAAAATTAAAATTTTTAAAATTTTCTTTTTTTTTAAAAGTTTTAAAATTTTTTAAAATTAAAACTTTTAATTTTTTTTAATTTTTTAAAATTTTTATGCTGATTTGGAGCTCCATGAGCCACGTGCAGCAAAAAAATAATAATAAAATATTGCCCGCGTAGATTTCCGGCAAGGTCAGCGGATGTGGCACTTAAGTGTCCCACTCGAAAAAAAAAAAGTGGACTTAAGTGTGCAGCTTTGCTTACGCACTTAAGTGTCCGCGTGCGAAGTTATGACTTTGGTGGTGTCTTTCGCCGATTTTGCAAAATGTTTTTATCTTGCCCTATCACACAAGATTCTGCATCCATGTGAACTATCAAAATACTACCTACGACACAGTTTCATCGAATGAAACTATCTTACGAACCAAATAGGCCTGTAATGTTCTTGATGGGCTGGGCAAGCCGTGAAATGAGGATCTACAAGAGTTTGGTTGAACTTGACCATGGCTCTTGTGCTTCGGTAACATGAAAGTAGTTCTCAAATACAACTTGTAGGAAAGATTTGGCACACATAGTTGACGAATAAGATAATTCGATCATCATCATAATCAATGGCTTTCGAGCAATGGACTCTCAACCCTCATTTAAGTCTCTTCATTTAACCAAAGCTTGCTCTCCTTTCCTCCACAATTGTGGACAGAGACATTGAGTGGTCTGATAATGTCTGTAAAAATGGTGAACCACACAAGCTCCCCCAGCAAATTCAAATCTTTGATCTGCAGCCAGCTGGCTCGTTCTCTAGCTTCATATCACCGGCAGCCAGTCAATATCGATCGGTCAGTTTCCATCTCCATGGTCCATGGTCTTTGTCCAAGGCACTTTAAAACACTCGCAAATTTTTCCACCAATTGCGCAATAGCTGGAGTGATAGGTAAAACCGTGTTGACATTTCGGGTCCGTTCGTTTCGCGGAAAATATCATGTTTCTAAAACATTTTTTCTAAATCATTTTCCAGAAAAATGACTTCTATTTTCCGGTGTTCCACCGTTCGTTAGCTAATTTAATTGTTTAGGAAAAATTATCAAAATTTGAATTTTAATATTTTTAATTGACCAAAAATTAGTTTTATTTTTATATTTTAAAAAAAATGAATTTCTAATTATTTGTATTTTTAAAAATAGAAATTTTTATTATTTATTATTTATTATTTATTTTCTTTTTCTTTTTTCCTTTTTCTTTTCCTTCCTCCTTCCTCCTCCTTCCTTTGTCGCCGCATGCCTGACGATGGCCAGCCGCCTAGCGGCCGACCAAGACCCGGGCGCCGATCCGGCGAGCTTGAGGCTCACGAGCCCAATGAACCTCAAGCGAGCTCGGGCGAGGCCCGAGCTCGCCCCCCAGCCGGCGAGAGCTCCATCTCACCGGATTTGGCGAGGTCCGAGCTCGGCTTTTGCCAAATCGGGGTGGCGAGCCTCACCGGCCTAGGGCGAGGCTCGAGCCGGGCTTGCGGCCGGTCGCCAGCCCGCGGCGGTCGTCGGCCGCCGCCGTGGCCGGCGACCAACCAAGGCCAAAGAAGAAGATGAAAAGGAAAGAAAGAAAAGAAAAAAAATTAAAAACTCGATTTAAAAAAAAAAAGAAAAAAAGAAAAGAAAGCATAAAAATAAAACGAAAATGTATTGATAAAAAGAAGCAAGATGGAAGAAGTTATTGAGAAGTGGAAAACATTTTCCTCACTTTTAAAGATTATTTTTTCCAATGATGGAAAACATTTTCCTTGACTAGTTCATTTTCCGTGTTGACATTTCGTGTTCGGAAGATAGCAATGGTACCCACCAGAAGTTTAATAACCTATTCCATCTGACTTTAGCAGAAAATAAGGAACTATCATAGAAGCTGCTTGATCTATGATTGCTCGCCGTGTCCGGTAAGCCAATGGTACGCTCGGGTTCATTTTAAAGCTCCCTAATGTAACATATAGATCTCGCAGTGTCGGTGATCCAATTCCCACCAAAGCTCGTCTTAAGTATGCCGCACGCGACTCCCCGTTCTCTTTCTTTGCAAGCTCGCTTGTTCTTGTTCTGCCTTGTCTGCTGTCCTTTGATAACCTGTGTTGCCCCTCTCTACTTCAACATAAGCAGCTTCGACACGGATAGTAGGGACATATTGCACGAGGGAGTTTCGGAGGCCACGTATGGACATGTCGATCTCAACTCCCTCCATCCTGCGCATCTTTACCAGGTGGGGCGGATTAAGTACGCCAAGCCTGTCCGCATATGGGATCCTGTCACGGGGCGCCAAGCGAACTTCTCAACCCGTTTCTCGTTCACCATCGAGACTGACGGCTCTGCTCAGCACAGTGATGGCATCACCTTCTTCCTCGCTCCCGTGGGGATCCCGATCCCGCCCAACTCGGCTGGCGGATTCCTGGGATTGTTCAACGCGAGCACGTTTAATGAAGGGCCTCAGAACCGGATTGTCATGGTCGAGTTCGACACCTATGTGAACAGCCAGTATGATCCCCCAGTGCATCACATAGGAATCAATCAGAACTCGCTGTCGCCGCGCGTTTATGCCCGCTGGGATCCCGGATTGCACAGCGGGAAACCGGTCAATGTTAACGTGACCTACAATTCTGTGAGCAAGAACCTCAGTGTGTTCTGGTCGTTCGACGGCAAACTGCTCTCCCAATATAAGGCCAATCACTCGCTTTCTTGGCTTGTTGATCTGGCAAGAGTCCTTCCTGAATCTGCAGAGATCGGGTTCTCAGCTTCTTTCGGCACCCATCCAGAGAGACATAGCGTCAATTCATGGGAGTTCACTTCGGATTTGGACGACGTAGATAAACCTCGCTGGTTATGGATACTGGTCGTTGTTCCCACGGCATGTTTTTTACTGGTGATCTCCGCAAGTTCTTGCTTTTTAGCCGTCAAGAGGAGGGAAAAGCATGGTTACAGCGCCCTTTCCGACATAGATAAAGAGATTGGCCCATTGCCTACGAAGTTCACTTATCAGGAGTTGCTCGCGGCGACCAATGGCTTCGCAGACGATAGAAGGCTGGGCCGAGGCGGGTCTGCCCAAGTCTATAAAGGGTTCTTGAGCCATTCGAACCGCCTGGTCGCCGTCAAAAGGATCTTTGCGGAGTCCCGACACTCCGAGAAGGTCTTTGTCAACGAGGTGAAGATCATAAGCCGAACAATACACAGAAACCTGGTGCCGTTTGTTGGGTGGTGTCAAGAGGAAGGTGAGTTCTTGCTCGTCTACGAGTACATGCCCAATGGCAGCCTCGACCACCACCTCTTTGGGCCCCGGAGAAGCCTGCCGTGGGCTGTGCGATACGGCGTGGCGCTCGGCCTGGCATCCGCCCTTAACTACCTCCACGAGGAGCTCGAGAAATGGGTTCTCCACCGGGACATAAAGGCAGCCAACGTGCTGCTCGACACCAGCTTCACAACCAGGCTCGGCGACTTCGGAGTGGCCAAGCTCATTGACCCCAGGTTCAGGTCTCAGACAACAGACGTGGTTGGGACTTGCGGGTACCTGGCGCCAGAGTACTTCATTAGTGGGAAGGCCACGAAGGAGTCCGACATGTTCAGCTTCGGCGTGGTGGCCCTGGAGATTGCGTGCGGCCGGAGGAGCTATGAGGACGGAGAGGTCTGGGTCGCGTTGCACAAGTGGGTCTGGGAACTCTACCTCGCCAGCAACATCCTCGGCGCGGCCGATGAGGCCTTGGGCTCAGGGTTCCGGAGGGAGGAAATGGAGTGCCTGATGAGGGTGGGGTTGTGGTGCGTGCACCCCGACCCCGTGAGAAGGCCAAAGGCGGGGCAAGTGATCAGGTTCCTCCAGCTGGAGGACTCAGTCCCCGAGCTGCCGCACGACGCGTTCAACGGTCCAGTTTCACACCGGCCATCGGCTTCGCAATTAGGAATACTGGAATCTCCATCTGCTCCTCCTATTCAAGAATCTGTGTTTAGGAAGCTAGACAAATCCTGTCTCCTAAAGTCATACGGCAACACATGCTGACTAAAATCTGCACATTCTGCTGCATCAACTGTAGTTCGGTTACCATCTCGTTTGCCTTGCCCAAATTTGTTGTTTGGAATTGAGAGCATCACGGGGGACTTGGTATCGCTTAACATACATTGCTTACATCGGCATAAACAGAACACTATGAAAATAAAATTTTCCGTTAAATTACCTTTATCTCTCTTCAAATTTCTGATATAAAGAAGCAAGCGCGTTCATCACGTCGGAGAGAATACAGATGAAAAAGTTGGAGGTTCTCACTTCAATGAGACGGAAAGCTGCATGCAAGAGTACACTGGACACTACGAATTCACCACAGTGAGCAGGACTTTCATTTAGGTCGATTTGGTGTATAAGCGGATGCCGAAAGCCTGACTCAAGATCGCGAGGGCAACAAGGAATTGATTATGCTTGATTACTCCAATACCCTTTTGGTACCTTCCTCTTTTGTTCAAAAAATATTTGGCAAGGGCATTGGATTAAATTTAAACATTTTCACTAAGATGTGAGGTGATCATGCGTGTGCACAACCGTTAATAAAACACCCTATACTCAAAGTGATGAACAGATTGCAAGGGTAAGGAATAGATTTACTTACCTTGAAGTAACATAAGCAACTGTAACATTTATTAGAAAATCACATTCTTAACATAAATATGATTTCTAATTGACAGACAATTCCACTCAAATCCTTTTTAAGGTTTTCTCTTATCTAGTGAAAGCTAACGCTAAAATGTAATGTATGTAATGTATGTAATCCAAGTACTCTAAACACGACGACATACTAAGTATGTCTATTCCAACTTGGCTTGCGGTAATTAAATGACCTAACATGCAGTTTCCAATGAGTGGTAAAATTGTTATGGAACTATTCCAGCATGACGTACAATTTTATGAACCTAACATACAATCACTCAATGACATGCAAGCAATGACATGGCATATTTCAATGACATGGTGATGGCGTGGCACACTGATGACATGGCATTGACGACAGGCACGGTGACATGGTATGATGATGATGCAGCTAAAAAACTATCTGTGGCTCTTATTTTTGTTTTTTGGGTTCGTAGTGTTCGTCATAATCAGTGGCTTCGAAGCAATATACTCTCAACCGCTCTTCACGTCCCTGCAAATCGCAGCTCATCTAACAATAGCATGCGCTCCTTTCCTACACACTTGTAGACAGACACGTTGACCGGGTCTGATCATTTCTGTTAAAGAGGTGAACCGCAGAAGCTCTCCTGGCGAATGCAAAAACACCGATCCGGGGTCGCCCGCTCGCTCCCGTTATGTTATCGAAAGCCAGTCAACTCGGGAGATCGATTGGTCAGTTTCCATCTCCACGGTCTTCATACGCGGCTCTCTAGAACACCTGCAAATTTTCCCCCATTTGACAAATAACAGCAGCAATAGATTCTAGTCATACCGTCTTGGATTGGATGGTACAGCAATATGACGCGCGCAAGTGATGGTACAAGAAATTAGCTCAAGAGTCAAGCCTCTGGGTAATGGACGGTCCAGTAATGGGACACGCCCAAGTGACGCCTTTGTAATGTATTGATTCACAATCGGTAGAATGTCAACGGAGTTTACAATATAGAGAGAAGAGGAGAAATTGTGGGAGAGTTTCCTTTCTAAGTAAATATTCTGGCATGTAGGGAAAGGACATTGTAATTTTATATGTCTTGGGTATTCTTTAACCGTACACGTTTCTGCCTGCTTAAAAAGTGAAAAAAATTTAGTAAGTAAGTTAGCCGTGACGTGCCGGGAGCATCACATCCTTTGAATTTTTATATGTCTCGGATATTGTTTAACCATATACTTTTTTGCATGCTTAAAAAAGTGAAAATACTTCAGTAAATGCGTCGGCCGCGACATACTAGGGGAGTCACAACATCGTCTTGCAGTTTTATAATGTCTGCTTCGATGTTGCTTGGGAACAATTGCATTGTAATGTATTGATTCACAATCAGTGGGATGTCAATGGTGTTTACAAGATAGAGAGAAGATGAGAAATTGTGGGAGAGCTTCCTTGCTAATTAAATATTTTGGGCGTGTAGGGAAAGGAAACTGTAATTTTATATGTCCTGGATGTTCTTTAATTGTACACACTTCTATATGCTTAAAAAGTGAAAAGACTTTAGTAAATGCATTAGCTGTGACGTGCCGAGGCATCACATCCTTTGAATTTTTATATGTCATGGGTGTTGTTTGACTGTATAGGCTTCTGCTTGCTTAAAAAGGTGAAAAGACTTTAGTAAATGCGTTAGCCGTGACGTACTAGGGGCATCACAACATTGTCTTGTAGTTTTATAATGTTTGCTTCGATGTTGCTTGGGAACAATTGCATTGTAGTGTATTGATTCACAATCGGTGGAATGTCAACGGAGTTTACAATGTATAAAGAAGATGAGAAATTATGGGAGAGCTTCCTTGCTAATTAAATATTCCCAATGTGTAGGGAAAGGACATTGTAATTTTATATGTGATAGGTGTTCTTTAATCGTACAGACTTCTACATGCTTAAAAAGTGAAAAACTTTAGTAACTGCTTTAGCCGTGACATGCTAAGGGCGTCACATCCTTTGAATCTACATGCTTAAAAAAGTGAAAAGACTTTAGCAAATGCATTAACTGTGACGTATTGGGAGCATCACAACATCATTTTGCAGTTTTATAACGTTTGCTTCAATGTTGCTCGGTTCTTTCACGGGAAACAATTGCATTGTAATGTATTGATTCGCAATCGGTAGAATGTCAACAGAGTTTACAATATAGAGAAGATGAGAAATTATGGGAGAGCTTTCTTGCTAATTAAATATTCTGGGCGCGTAGGAAAGGACATTTCGCCAAGGCCGGTTGTTTTACTACTTTGTTATTTTGAGCAGTGCTACATGAATTACACTAGTTTTCATCCACGAAATTTACTCTTTTAAAGGTAAAACCCGTGGGGATGACTTAGAAAGAGGTCAAGGAATTGGAATATGCTGTGGTAGGTTCGATTCTCCAGTTGACCAAGTTACAAACGATTTGTTTTTTCAGGCCATCTGCCTGGGTCTTGATTTTTGTCTTATTTGATTCATGAGATTAGTTCAGGCCTTTGTTGACTACGAGATTTATTTAAGATGGGTTTTTCGTAGTAACTTCATGATGATAGCTAAGGTCAAGGCAAATGCGACATTTGATACCGTTTTAATTTTTTATATAGACCGCATGTGATTTCTCAAAATATGTCCATGAAAATGGGTATAACTTTTTGCTTTTACTTTTGTATATTCTTAAATTATTAGGTTGGAGAGAAAAAAATCACGTTTTCTTACTGAGAAACGCAGTTTCATTCTTGTCAAAACCATGTTTTGATTTCGGTGGGGTCCACATAAAAAAGAGCGAAAATCATAAAAGCAATGTTTTAAGTTGTTTTCACTCTAAAAACTTTTGAGTATTATTTTGGTCAGAAATAGAATGTTGAAGACTCATCAACCCTAAATTATATTCATAACTGATATAGCTAGTATAAGTACCTAGAGGGGGTGAATAGGTATATAAAGGATTTTTCTCAATTATTGCACAATACTAGACAGTTGATAAATTTGAGACAAACAATAATCAAAGTAAGATTGAGAGAAGAGAAAATTGAACACGCGGTTTATAGTGGTTCGGCTTATTTCAAGCCTACGTCCATTCTTCTGCACTGATAGCCTATTGGCTGGATTCCACTATGAACAAAGAGATGTTACAGCGTTGTTCTCTCTTGATTTCTCGGTGTAGATGATCTACCACACTCGCTCAAGGTATCTCTAAGTATAGACACTCTTTGTGTATACAATTTCGCTCAAAATGTATCGACTAATAATCAAGGTGCTTAGACTCTGGAATTTCTCTATCATGCACTAAAGCAACTAGAATGTCTTCCTTTTATTCTCCTTTATGCCATCATACCCGTTGGCACTTACCAAAAGAATTCCTCCAATCTACCCGTTGGACGGAATCAATCAAGAAGATCATTCGAGCTATTAAAGGAACCTGACGATAGCCCATCAATCCTGTTCGCCCATACAATCAAGATCTTGGTTTCCAAGAATAGAACCTTCCAAGAATATTTCATCGACCATCGGATCTTCAAACAATCTTGATTACGAATAAAAGAATCCGTTATATTTATCCAGCCAAGAGATCTTCTCCAGAGGATAGGACTAAATCCTCAGCCAAATACTTCGGCACTTCGTCACTGGATTAGAAAAACTGTCAATGAAAATAGTCTTGAGTCTTGAGTCTGGTGATCTGAAAGTCTTCAGACTTTAAACAGAAGGTCTATACTTATTCAGACTAGACTGATAGAAACGTTTTGTCAGCTTCAAAATATTCTGGAAAGATTTCTCCAACAATAACAACCGTGACATGTGACAGATTCTTTTCATCTGGAACCTTTGGACAAGAAAAAAGATATATATATATATATATATATATATATATGTATATATATATATCACTTCAATAGCTTTTGAGGTCAACAATGAAAGTCGCAACATAATTAGTGAAGGACCGAACTTAAAAGGGCTTCCAGGGCCATCAGTATAGAAAATTATCGGCTGCAGCTTATACGTCAGCACAATGAGATTCATTTGATCATACAAACTCCAAGTGAGACCCACGTAATCCAACGATCACATGCACTAAGTCTAATCTGTCCTATAAGCAACAATTGTCCCATCAATATTGCATTCTTCAAATAAAAATTTTGCGAAGTGCACTTCATCTTGCCCTATCACAAAAATTCCGCATCAATGTTAATTTTCAAAGTAATACCAACCACACATTTCCATTGAACGAAACTTAAAAATCTCAAGATCCAAAAAGGCCTGTAATGTTCTCGATGATGGGCTGGGCAAGCTGGGAAATGATGATAAAAAAGAGTAAGTTGATCGAACTTGATCATGTCTAGTGTGCTCCCATTGAATTAAAGGCATTCTCAAACTACAGCATTGGAGGAAAGATTTCATGCACATATTTGAAGAATAAGGTAATTAGATTGGATGCCAATAGAGAAAAAAAACTGATGATTAGAGTGGATTATTCCTAAAGCGAATTGGCATGTTGCAAGATGAGCTTTGTCGAAATTTAAAACCAAAATGCTCAAGAGGACGACATTGCTCGACAAGCTTTTTGACAGACCCAACTTTATATGGTGCGTCCTCCTTCCAGATTTCAAGTCTCTGCAAATTGCTATTCATCTAACCAAAGCTCGGACTCCTTTCCTGTACAAATTTAGACAAGAGACATCGAGTGGTCTGACGATGTCTGTAAAAGAGGTGAACCATACAAGCTTCCTCACGGTGAATGCAAAAGTTTCATCGCTAGTCAGCTCTCTCGGCTCTCTTCATATCCTCGAAAGCAAGTCAATCTAGAAAACCCGCAGCTTTTCCCCCGGTTGGGAAATGACAGGAACAATCTATTATAGCCACACCATGTTGGCATTTCTTGTTTGGAAGATAGCAGTTGTACCCACTATACAAGACCGTCCCTCCTTGGGACTAATGCATTCCAGCGACTTTAGCAGAAAACAAGGAACCTTCGAAGAAGCTGCTTGATCAACGATTGCTTGCTCTGTTTGGTCTGCCATTGGGTACCCTCGGGTTCGTTATAAAGCACCCTAATGTAACAGATCCGATTCCGACCACCCTAATGTAACAGATCCGATTCTGACCAAAGCCGGGGTTAAGAATGCCGCCCATGACTCCCCATTCCCTGTCGTTGCGCGCCTGCATTCGCGCTCAATTGTTCTTGTCCTTGACAGGAAATGCAAGAAAAAGGGAGGAAATTCTCTGTATATTCATTGATTTGTATACAAGTATATTAATATATTTATAGTGCAAGAATGAAAGAGAAGAAAAGGAAATAATAGACAAAGAATTATAAATTTCCTATTTACTAAAACTATCACATATTCACTAAATCAATCAGTCCACAATTAGGATCGATCCACGATCACAATCTTCAATTGTATCTCCAACAGTCCTGCCTTGTATGTTGTCCTTTGTTCCCCTCTGTTGCTCCTCTCTACTTTAACATAAGCAGCTTCGACACGGATAGGAGGGACATATTGTACGAGGGAGTTGTGAAGGCCACGTATGGATATGTCAATATCACCCCCCTCCATCCTTCGCAGCCCTTCCAGGTTGGGTGGATTCAGTACGCCAAGCCTGTCCGCATATGGGACCCTGTCACGGGGCTCCAAGCAAACTTCTCGACCCGCTTCTTGTTCACCATCGAGATTGATGGCTCTAATCAGTACAGCGATGGCATGGCCTTCTTCCTCGCTCTTGTTGGGATCTCAATCCCGCCCAACTTGGCCAGACAATTCCTCGGATTGTTCAATGGTAGCACAGCTAATGACGGGCCTCGAAACCAGATCGTCATGGTCGAGTTTGACGCTTACATGAACCCAGAGTTCGATCCCCCATTGAATCACATAGGAATCAATAAGAACCAGCTCTCTTCGCTTGTTATGACCACTAGGATCCCCGATTGCACGGCGGGAAAGCGATCGATATTGTAGTGACCTACAATTCTGTGAGCAAGAACCTTTCTTTCAGAATAAACATGACATTAATAGTTATTTTTTTCTAGTATTTTTAAAAATTCTTTTAAAGTGAACATGACATTAATAGCTCTTTTTTTTTTTATATGGAGTTACGCCAAATAGATACTATCTTTTTAAATAGACACGATAACAAAATCTATATAGTGTAACCGGAGGATTTTGTAGCAAATGATTCCAGTAAACTTGTGTGTAAACTGAAAATTATTATTCATAATTTTAAGTAAGTTTCCAGACAATATTATTAAATTTTCAGTGTTGTTATTTCGTTTAATTTGGAACAAAGTAATTTAATATATATACTGCAAGATCAATGGGAGAAAATTTATTTTTCTCATATTTTATATACATGATATTTTGCTTACAAGTAGTGATCTCGATGCATCTTTTGTCGTTTGCACTAAGGTCCGTAAAGATTGTCCTCGCCATATATATTGGATTTATCTTAGATGACATTTGTTGATCGTATTTTGGAAATATTCAATATACATCATTGTAAGCTAGAAATTGCTCTTATCATTAAGGGCAATGAACTGAATCTATTACATTGTCTTTATTAAGATATTGAGAAAATCTAGTTAAAGGGTATACCATGTGTCAGTGTACTTAAAAGTATAATGTATGATGATTTACATAGATGTTCAAGTCTTGTAGCTAGCAGGATATTTAGATGTAAAAAACTTTGCTAGCTGTTAGGATGATACAAGACCAATAACATAATACATATTTATGTTAGCGGGAAATGCAGTAAATAAAGCACTATGTCATCTCCTACTATATAAGCAGAGTTTGTAATATTCTTTTAGGCTGCTACTTAGGCTATTAAGCTCCAAAACCTCATTAAGGAGTTGATCATTTTTAATTTTATGGATTCACTCATACAGTTGTATTGAGACAATAAATTTATAGTATTTTTATTAACGATAGACATCTCAAAGAGTCTAAATATATGGTAGTCAAATTTTTTACTATAAAGAAACGTAAAAAATGTGACGTTATAATATAACTTATTTCCACGGATAATATGGTTGCAGATCCACTAACTAAATGCCTATGCCATTGTGTGTTTGAGCAACATGTCATTAACATGAGCTTAAAAGCATCATGAGATATTGTTGTTTAGTGGGAGCTCTTTCGGTTTTACTGCAATAAAGTTTACATTTGTGTTTGTTACATTTAGTAATATTTTTTAATGTGTTGTTATTATGTTGAATACATATTAATAAAAGTAGTGAAAGCTAGGGGCATCCGGTTATTAGCCTTATGCATATGTCTTGTTATATATAAAGAAATGTTAACCATAAAAATAAGGCATGTGTGAGTTCATTGGAACCATAAAGACATTATCTAGTGGCACAAGTTTTTTGTGACACTTAATGTAAGAGAACATTGATTGACAAATGGGATTTCTCTGTGAGAGGTATTATCCATTTGCTATACTACCATATTGAATCCATATCAATAAAGTTAAAAGCACTCATGATCATGGAAGGCTCTATGTGTATACATGCAATTACTGTCATGATTTGGTGTTTGAAACTTTATGGGATGGAACCACCCATCGCGGTGGCTCCGTTGGGTAGGCTCTAGACTTCCACGTAGGAGGTCTAGAGTTCGAAGCCCCTGCAACGCAAGTTGCAAGGAGGCTGACGGATCATTTGGCGACTTACCCGGGGTGCGTTGGTGGTGGTTTCCTACGTGCCTTCCCAATGTTTACTTCACAGCTGTCGGCTGTGCAGGGGTTCCCTGGGTCACCAAAAAAAAAAAAAAAAAACTTTATGGGATGGAATTGATTATTAATAATTATTTCTAAACTAATATGCGCACATACAGTACAATTTCAATTAATATAGCCCAAGTGAGAGAATGTAAGAGTTTTCAAGATGTAGGCTACATAAATTGATATTGTAATTTACCATTTTACGGGGTTGGTTGGTCTAAAGTGAAATAAAATGTTTCTTTATTAGTCTAATATGGGACTGGCTAATGTGGGCCGAGTTGAGCCTAGCTTATAATGAGAGGACCTAGTTGAAAATTCTATAAATAGTGCTCAAATCTCTCATCTAACCCTAATTCTTACAAAGATCCTCACATAAGGAGCGTTTACCTAGCGCTAAAGGGTGAGGGGACCAGCTCATTAAGTCAGTAATACAAAGGACAATAGAGGAGAATGACTAGCGCGTGGATCATCATTTTTCTACTTCCTCATCAAGAACGATAGATTTCAAAATAGGTGCGTTAATCTTTTTACTCAATCATTTGTGCTCTTGTTTTGGTTATGAAGATCTTGGGATTGCACGTTTTGCATCCCACAAAGGCCACCACAGAGTCCAACATGTTCAGCTTCGGCATGATGGCCAGAGGAGCTATGAGGATGATCTCGAGCAATATGTGCTCCACCAGGACATAAAGGCAGCCCATGTACTACTCGACTCCAACTTCAGCACCAAGCTTGCTGACTTTGGAGTGGCCAAGCTTGTCGACCCCCGGTTCAGGACTCAGACGGCAGACGTGGTTGGGACTTGTGGGTATCTAGCGCCAAAATACTTTATTGGAGGGAAGGCCACCCCGGAGTCCGACATGTTTAGCTTTGGTGTCATGGCCGGAGGAGCTATGAGAACAGAGATCCAGGTCTCACTACACGAGTGGGTCTAGCAACTCTACCTTGCTAGCAACGTCCTTGGCGCGCGGTTGACGAGGTGTTGCACTCGGAGTTCCCATAGGAGGAGATGAAGTGCTTGATGATGGTGGGGCTATGGTGCGTGCACCCAGATCCCGCCAGACAGTCGAGGGCAGGGCAAGTAATGTAACTCGTTATTCAACCAACTATTAAGAGTTCCAAAAGCTCCTTGCAAGACTTGTTAGAAAACCTGTTGTCAAATTTGATTAAATCGAACTTTGTTGCTCAAAATGAATAATTTCGTTTTTTGTAATTTTCTAATTATTCCAAAGTCATAGAAGTTGAATTAATCGGATTCAACTTTTCTTGTTCTATCTTGGAGTATCCATTCACTCGAAACTACATTGCTTTCATTTCCACTTTTCTTGTGGTTGGTAGACCGATTTTTATCTTGAGACCTAATTCGATCTTCATAGATTTCTCTAGTTATTTTCTTACGAAGTTTTGTTATAGCATCTATAACCTTTGGTTCAAGCGGACAATGGGTTTTTTGTAATAAGTTCCATTAAGGCCTAATAGCTAAGATCAAGGCAGATTCAACCTCAGTCACTGCTTTAATTTTCTATATAGACCGCACGTGATTTCTCAAAATATGCCTATGAAAATGAGAATAATTTTAGTTTTTACTTGTGTATATTCGTAATTATTGTGTTTGATTAGAAAAGAAAAAAAAAACATGTTTTCTAACCGAGAACTATAGTTTCATTTTTGTCAAAACCATGTTCTGATTTCGGCCGGGTCCTCGTGGAAAGAGTGAAAATAATAAATGGGACGTTTTCAATTGTTTTCACCCAAAGATCTTTTTCATTACAATTTTGTTTCGTGAGGAATGGATTGTTTGGGACTCTTCAAGTGTCTGACCGTTTCCCATCACAAGCGCGATAAATTCGATTCATCACGCACCTTTGAACAAGGAAGGACAGTAACTTTTGAGGTTCATTGTGAAGCTTAAACCACGAAATCTCAACCATGATAGTGCGGGAGCAAACTCAAAAGGGCATACGGGGGCCACTGGTACAGAAAATTATTGGCCGCAGCCAGAAAATATAGATCCAGTAAACAAGATTTCTTGGATCTTACGAATTCCTAGTGAGACTCAAATTATCCGACATATTGCATGCATGGGGTCTAATGCATTTGGGTATGCAGCAATTGCCCCCACTAATACTTGGGTCATCAGGAGTTTAGTGTTAGTCACTAAGGACATGCTATGTCAATTGCATAACATTTTTTATCTTGGATTCTTAAGACCAAGATTTTGCAAAATGATTTTATCTTGCCCTATCACACAAGATTCTACATCCATGTGAACTTTCAAAATACAACCTACGACACAGTTTCATCGAATGAAACTATCTCAAGAACCAAATAGACCTGTAATGTTCTCGATGGGCTGGACAAGCTGTGAAATGAGGGTCTACAAGAGTTTGATTGAACTTGACCATGGCTCTTGTGCTTCGATAACATGAAAGTAGTTCTCAAATACAACTTGTATGAAAGATTTGGCACACATGGTTGACAAATAAGATAATTCGATAGGTAGTGTTCAAGTTTTTTCATCATCATAATCAATGGCTTTTTGAGCAATGATGCAAGCCAAGGGTAGGCTTTCAAACAATAGGATCGGGAGAGTGACTTGCACACGGGAAAACAGGGCGAACAGAAATTTCAACACTGAGCAGGCTCAATAGAACAGTCGTATCTTTGTTGATATAGATCGGATCAACCTGATTCCAAAGCCAAATGAACAAAGACTTCTGGATCTACACTTTATATGTTTTGCGTTTTCTGAAATAAGCACTGTAGGATGGTCGAAATTGGGTTGGAAATAACGAACAGAAAAGGAAAAGATAGAAACTCCGTTAGTTGCTCACCTAGGCCTCCAAGGAAGTTGAGGGGGCACCGATTTTTCTAGATCGATGACTGCAACTCTCCAAGGATGGTCGATACGGCTTCTCCTCGGTTTCATCGAGCTTTAATATGGGCCGATCTTCTTGGTTGAGAGAGCTGGTCCTCAATGCGAGCTGCATCAAATGGACTCTCAACCTCATTTAAGTCTCTTCATTTAACCAAAGCTTGCTCTCCTTTCCTCCACAATTGTGGACAGAGACATTGAGTGGTCGGATAATGTCTGCAAAAATGGTGAAACACACAAGCTCCCCCAGAAAATTCAAATCTTTGATCTGCAGCCAGCTAGCTCGTTCTCTAGCTTCATATCACCGGCAGCCAGTCACTATCGATCGGTCAGTTTCCATCTCCACGGTCTTTGTCCAAGGCTCTTTCAAACACTCGCAATTTTTTCCACCTATTGCGCAATAGCTGGAGCGATAGGGAAAACCGTGTTGACATTTCGTGTTCGGAAGATAGCAATGGTACCCACCAGACGTCTAATAACCTATTCCATCTGACTGTAGCAGAAAACAAGGAACTATCATAGAAGCTGCTTGATCTATGATTGCTCGCCGTGTCCGGTAAGCCATTAGGTACGCTCGGGTTCATTTTAAAGCTCCCTAATGTAACCTATAGATCTCGCAGTTTCGGTGATCCAATTCCCACCAAAGCCCGTCTTAAGTATGCCGCGCGCGACTCCCCGTTCTCTTTCTTTGCAAGCTCGCTTGTTCTTGTTCTGCCTTGTCTGCTGTCCTTTGATCCCCTGTGTTGCCCCTCTCTACTTCAACATAAGCAGCTTCGACACGGATAGGGGGAGGTCGGGACACCTGGAGTGCCATAACTTGGGCACGACGGGACACTTAAGTGCCATAACTTTAAAATGGTACATACTAAGTGCCATCATCGGAGCAAAATGGGACACTTAAGTGCCACTCCGGCGAAAATCCGGCCAAATGGCTGACGTGGCAATTTTCCGGCGACCTTAGTCCAAAAACGGCGTCGTTTTACACGCCGACGTGGCGAGAAAACGCAAAAACGACGCCGTTCGTGTGTCTACGTGTAATTATTAATATAAAAATTAATTAAATTATAAAGTATTCAAAAATTAAAAAAAGAATTAAAAATTTAAAAAATTAAGAAAATTTAAAAATTAAGAAAAATTTAAAAGTTTAAAAAAAAAAAAAAAGGGGTCTAAGGGCGGCCGAGGGCCGAGCCTCGCCGCCGCTGCCGCCGCCGCCCCGCCGCCAGCCGCCCGCCCGCCATCGCCGGAAGGGCCGGCGACGGAGGGGGAGGGTCGGCCGGGTCGCCGGCCCCGCCGACCGACGGCGAGGGCTCGCACCCGCCGGATCGCGAGGGCCGCGACCCGCCCCGCATCCGCGAGGGCTCGCGGCCCTCGCCGGCCCCCCCGGCCAGGCCCGGCGACCCCGGCCGACCCTCCCACTCCGTCGCCGGCCCTTCCCGGCGGCGGCGGGAGGCGGCGGGCCCGCGAGCCCTCGCCGGATCTCGGGGCGAGGGTCGCGGTAGGCGCGGGCCGCGACCCCTCGCCTGCATCCGACGAGGCTTGCAAGGCCCGCCGCCTCCCCGCCGCCGGAAGGGCCTGGCGACGGAGTGGGAGGGTCGGCCGGGGTCGCGGGCCCTGGCCGGGGCCGGCGAGGCCGGGGCGACCGGCGGCGAGGCTCGCAAGCCCTCGCCTGCATCCGGGCGAGGGTCGCGCCTCGCCACGATCCGCCGAGGGCCGCGAGCCCTCGCCGTCGGCCGTCGGGGGCGGCGACCCCGCCGACCCTCCCTCCGTCCGTCGCCGCCCTTCCCGGCGACGGCGGGCGGGCGGAGGCGAGGGCTCAGCCCTCGCCCGCCCTTCGACCCCCCTTTTTTTTTTTTTTTTAATTTTCTTATTTTTTTTTTAAAATTAAAATTTTTAAAATTTTCTTATTTTTTTTTAAATTTTTTAAATTTCTTAAAATTAAAAATTTTTAAATTTTTAAAATTAAAATTTTTTAAATTTTTAAAATTAAAATTTTTAAATTTTTTAAAATTTTTAAAATTTTTAATTTTTTTTAAAATTTTTAAAATTTTTAATTTTTTTTTTTAAAATTTTTTTAAAATTAAAATTTTAATTTTTTTTTTAATTTTTAAATTTTTTAAAATTAAAATTTTTAAATTTTTAAATTTTTTATTATTTTTTATGCCGATTTGGAGCTCCCATGCGAGCCACGTAGGCGAAAAATAATAATAAAAAATGCCACGTAGGATTTCCGGCAAGGGTCGCGGAGGTGGCACTTAAGTGTCCCACTTGAAAAAAAAATGGCACTTAAGTGTACCGGTTGGAAGTTATGGCACTTAAGTGTCCCAACGTGCGCCAGTTGTGGCACTTGACTTCAGACTGCATTTCTCGCCCTGGATAGGGGGACATATTGTACGAGGGAGTTTCGGAGGTCACGTATGGACATGTCGATCTCACCCGCCTCCATCCTGCGCATGGCTACCAAATTGGGCGGATTAAGTACGCCAAGCCTGTCCGCATATGGGATCCTGTCACGAGGCGCCAAGCGAACTTCTCAACCTGTTTCTCGTTCACCATCGAGACTGACGGCTCTGCTCGGTACAGTGATGGCATCGCCTTCTTCCTCGCTCCTGTCGGGATCCCGATCCCACCCAACTCACCTGGACAATTCCTGGGATTGTTCAACGGTACCACGGCTAATGAGGGGCCTCGGAACCAGATCGTTATGGTCGAGTTCGACACCTATGTGAACTGGGAGTTTGATCCTCCAGTGCATCACATAGGAATCAATCAGAACAGTCTCTCGTCGCTCATTTATGCCCGCTGGGATCCCGGATCGCACAGCGGGAAAGCGGTCAATGTTAACGTGACCTACAATTCTGTGAGCAAGAACCTCAGCGTGTTCTGGTCGTTCGACGGCAAGGCCCATCACTCGCTTTCTTACCTTGTTGATCTGGCAAGAGTCCTTCCTGAATTTGCAGCGATCGGGTTCTCAGCTTCTTTCGGCCGCGATCCAGAGAGACACAGCGTCAATTCATGGGAGTTCACTTCGGATTTGGACGACGTAGATGAACCTCGCCGGTTATGGATACTGGTCGTTGTTCCCACGGCATGTTTTTTACTGGTGATCTACGCAAGGTCTTGCTTTTTGGCCGTCAAGAGGAGGGAAAAGCATGGTTATGTCGCCCTTACCGACATAGATAAAGAGATTGGCGCATTGCCTACGAAGTTCACTTATCAAGAGTTGCTCGCGGCGACCAATGGCTTCGCAGACGATAGAAGGCTGGGCCGAGGCGGGTCTGCCCAAGTCTATAAAGGGTTCTGAGCCATTCGAACCGCCTCGGTCGCCGTCAAAAGGATCTTTGCCGAGTCCCGACACTCCGAGAAGGTCTTTGTCAACGAGGTGAAGATCATAAGCCGAACAATACACGAAACCTGTGCCGTTTGTTGGGTGGTGTCAAGAGGAAGGTGAGTTCTTGCTCGTCTACGAGTACATGCCCAATGGCAGCCTCGACCACCACCTCTTTGGGGCCCGGAGAAGCTCCGTGGGCTGTGCGATACGGCGTGGCGCTCGGCCCGGCATCCGCCCTTAACTACCTCCACGAGGAGCTCGAGCAATGGGTTCTCCACCGGACATAAAGGCAGCCAACGTGCTGCTCGACACCAACTTCACAACCAAGCTCGGCGACTTGAGTGGCCAAGCTCATCGACCCCCGCCCAGGCTCGGACAACGACGTGGTTGGGACTTGCGGGTACCGGCGCCCAGTACTTCATTAGTGGGAAGGCCACGAAGGAGTCCGACATGTTCAGCTTCGCGTGGTGGCCCTGGAGATTGCGTGCGGCCGGAGGGGCTATAAGGACGGAGAGGTCCGGGTCGCGTTGCACAAGTGGGTGCAGGGAACTCTACCTCGCCAGCAACATCCTCGCGCCGCCGACGAGGCCTTGGGCTCGGTGGTTCCGGAGGGAGGAAATGGAGTGCCCGATGAGGGTGGGGCCGTGGTGCGTGCACCCCGACCCCGCGAGAAGACCAAAGGCGGGGCAAGTGATCGTTCCTCCACTGGAGGACTCGGTCCCCGAGCTGCCGCACGACGCATTCAACGGTCCATTTCACACCGGCCATCGGCTTCGCAATTAGGGATACCGGAATCTCCATCTGCTCCTCCTATTCAAGAATCTCGTGTTTAGGAAGCTAGACAAACCTCGTCTCCTAAAGTCATACGGCAACACTTGCCGACTAAAATCTGCACATTCTGCTGCATCAACTGTAGTTCGGTTACCATCTCGTTTTTTTTTTTTTTTTTGGTCGGTGGTTACCATCTCGTTTGCCTTGCCCAAATTTGTTGTTTGGAATTGAGAACATCATGGGGGACTTGGTATCGCTTAACATACATTGCTTACATCGGCATAAACAGAACACTACGAAAAGAAAATTTTCAGTTAAATTACTTGTATCTCTCTTCAAATTACCGATATGATGGTTTATATGTAATGGGCTCAAGGCCCGTCCGCCCAAGTTGGGCCCAAAAAGCCCGGCCCACGGGAATAGGGCCCGTGGATGGGGGAAGGTATAAAAGGGAGGAGAGAGAGAGAGATGGCACTGTTAAAAAAACGTACGTACGTTCTCTCCCTCGCTCTCTCTCCAAAGAAAAGGAAGAAACAAGTAAGCATAAGGCATCGTTCTTCTTCCCTTCAAGGCGTCATCGGATCGAACAGGGCCAAATCTCTTCCTCTTATCGGCGTCGGTGTCTAATCTGTGGCTAACAAGGTACGCTCGAATCCGTGGTGTGCTTTACGACGGTGATACGTGTTTATCCTGCTTCATCTTCCGCATTGATTTAGGGGTTCGATTTAGTGTCGAATCCGGTTTTCAGGGATCCGTTATTCCCAACATTGGTATCGAGCCCTAGTTCACGTTTTCCCGACTTGTTTGACGTTTTTTGATTGATTTTTCACAAAAGCAATTCGGTCGTACGGATCGGGCGAGAAATCCTGACACCCGAGCGCCGTTCGGCCATTTTTCCGAAGTTTTCGTAAGTCGAAATCGCATTCTAATGGCATAGGAAGAAAGGTGACGCCGAGACGAGTCCGCGATACGCCGAGCGCCGGGAGACACCGCACGCGCCCACACGCGCGCCGGAAGCCGCTGCGCGTGGGCGCCACGCTGGCTCGCCCGGCGCGTGCAGACACGCGCCGGCTGGGCGAACCGGCACGTGCTCGCCGCCGGCCGGCGAACCGGCACGCTGGGTCCGCCGAGCCGACGCCGTGCCGACGCGCATGACGTCACCCAATGGTCAATAACCGCTAGGGTGACGCCATCGATGACGCGCACGACGACGTTGGGCCGGGTAATACCGGCCGGCGACCCGACCCGACTCCGAACCGCGACGCGCACGCGCGCAGACGTGCCGGATGACGCCTGCGTGACGCCAGCCCGCGCACGCGTGCGGCATGTGCCGTCGGTTCGCCCGAATCGGCCCGACCGGTCCGACGACCGACGGCCGTTGACCGTTGACCGTTGACCGACGACCGTTGACCGTTGACCAAAAAAAAAAAAAAGGAAAAGAATGTGTTTTTTTTCAATTAAGTCTATGTGGATTATCATGTGATCCCTTATTTGTTCTGCATTTGTTGCAGGAACAATGCCTCCTTCCGAGATTGCACACCTATTCGCGCAATTACCGATGAACAAAAGGATAGGCTGTCTAAGTTGATAGCTGAGCTGACGGATCATCGATGGGAGAGTGGTGACTTAATTGATCACGTCCTTGAAGTCAACGGGAAGATTCAACATGTCATATGGAATGGTCGTCCTATGCCACAGCCGAGATGGTGCGATTTTTCATAAACACTATTCCACCCGAATGGCAAGATGTATTGAATCACATATGGGATGTCAACGAGTCGCTTCCTATAAGAAAATTGTGATGGATTTTGTAAATGAATATTACTGTATTGTTTCAAGGGAAAAGATCAAGAAATTGAACAAAAGATGATCTTTCCTAGTTCGTGTGCTGACTTGGTGTTAGTTGTATTGGCTGATATATGTTAAGTGTGCTTTGTGGACATATTATGTATTGTTTACTACCTAATTGTGTTAATTGAAAGCATTATTGTTTTATTGGATGTCTATTATATGTTGCTTTCTGTTATTGCTGGTTGCTGTGGGTAATTAGCTGTGGGTAGTTTTAGAAGTTTTTTTGTAACTTCATAGAATTGATTTTGCATAAGACAATCATATTAATGATAGTTTTAAGTTAGGATTTTTTGGAGGATGATTGAAACATAGTGACCTTTTGATTCTGGAAGCCTTACTTAAAATTATTCATTAATATGATGGGTCTATGCAAATAGGGATGCATAAATGATAGGCATTAATAATTCGTGCATATTTGTCTGATTTGTTCGATCAATGACTTCAACCACAAAGAGCATAGTTGCCGAGCTGAACAAAGGTGAAAAGCTCAATGGTGACAACTATGAAATTTGGCAAATGAAAATCCAAGTATGTGCTGGAAGAGCAAGAAGCACTTGAGGCTCTTAACCCGACCATGGTAGAACCCGAAGAGGGAACCACTGCACAAGACAAAAGAGACAAAGAAGTTTTTCTTCGTGGAAAAGAAAGAACTCTCTAGCTCGCATCACGTTGCTGAGCATGGAAAATGACGTCATGCGAGAGTTTCGGCGTTTTGACAATGCCAAGGAAATGTGGAGGCATTGGCAGTAGATTTGGTCATACTTCGATGACTAGATCGAGGTAGCTCACTATCGGGTTTGACTTTTATAAGAAGCCTCATGGTCGATTCATGAAGCAACATCTTAGAAAGATGTCAAACATGATAACCGAGCTGAAAGATGCTGGCCATGTCCTCACGATGAGCAAAGCAGTACAAGCAAAGGATTCGTTCCCCGCCTCGAGTTGGGAGCATATGAAGGTGCACTCTCATAATGAAAATATCAAAACCTTCGAGGATGCAATGCGTCATCTTGAGCTGGAAGAGGACCGCCTCTTGGCGGCTAAGCCGGATGCTGAACTCTATCATGCTAGTTCTAGCTCAAATGGAGCTTCGAGCTCCAAGTGCAAGCGCCCTAACTGGTTTGATAAGGGGAAAGGCAAGGAAGAAGGTCCTTCAGGAAAGAAACCCAAGTTTAACCAACATGAAAGAGGAAAGCGTCCTCGCATGAAGAAGCTTGCAAGGGTGAAATGCTAACAACTGTGACAAGAAGGGTCACTATGCTCAAGCGGCCTGTCGTGAGCCAAAGAAGGTATGCACCCTTGTACTTTTCGAACTTTGCTTATGTGTCGAGTTCTGTGTTCTTAATCGAGTCTAATCCTTTGTGGACTGTGGGATTCAGAGCGACGGACCATGTAGCGAAGGATAGAGGATCCTTCATGGAATTCCGACGAGTGCCTACTGGAACTAAGTGGATCTATGTGGGAAACAACTCCAGAGCTAAAGTGAAAGGAATTGGCACCTGCCAACTAAACATGCGTGGTGGACGCACTTTGTTCCTTCATGATGTGCTGTATGCTCCGGAGATTAGTCGGAATTTAGTGTCTGTTTTAGTGTTGGTTAGACTAGGTTTTAATATGAACTTCTGTAATAGAGGTGTGGATTTGTTTTTAGATACAAATTACTATGGTCGTGGTTATTTTCTCGATGATTTTATTGTATTAGATATTGATTATGTTAATGTTAATGTTTGTTATTCCATTCTCACGTCTCCTAATAAATATGATAATGATGTGAATGTGTGGCATGCTAGACTTGGTCACATTGGCCAACAACAGTATGAATAGACTAGCCAAAGAGGGCTTGTTGGGCAATATTGAAAAAGTCGATTTGTCCATATGTAAGCATTGCCTAGAAGGAAAAAACGACAAGGAAACCATTTGAAAAAGGAAAAAGAGCTGAATTTCCTCTCGCATTTAATCCATTCCTTCGATGTCTGTGGTCCAATGAATGTGAAAGGAAGGCATGGGGCTGTTTATTTCATCACTTTTATAGATGATTATACTGATTCGGATATGTCTATTTGATTTCATAAATTTGAAGCAATAAGTTGTTTTAAAAGGTTTATGAACCTGGTAGAGAATCAATTAGACAAGAAAATAAAAAGCATTGAGATCCGATCGAGGTCGAGAATATTTATCCGATGAGTTCAGAAAATTATGTGATGAAAAGGAATAGAAAGACAGTTGTCTATTCCATATACTCCTCAACAAAATGGTGTTGGAGAGAAGAAACAGAACCCTACCGAAATGGTTAGGTCCATGATGGCGCATGCTAACTTACCTATTACTTTTTGGAGTGATGCGTTGTTAACCGCTGCCTATATACTTAACCGTGTGCCTTCCAAATCGCCACTTCCACTCCATATGAGTTATGGACGGGTAGAAAACCGGACTTAAGTTTTCTTAAGCCATGGGGTTGTGCCGCCTATACACATGAGTCCTCTCACAAATTTGGGAAATTGGGTCCCGTAGGAAAGAAGAGTATTTTCATAAGGTACTCGAACACTCGAAAGGATATGTGTTCATAGGTGAGCAGGAAAGTGGGAGTATAACTGAGTTTGAATCACGAGATGTCATATTCTTAGAGGATGAATTTCCTAAGAAGGGCGAAATAGGGAAGATTGTTCCCTATTTGAGACCTTGAATCAGATAATGATGTTAGTGGAGTTCGTCCAAGTGGGAGTAATATGAGAAGTGATGAATTAAATTCAACTCATTCTCAATTGCAACCACATGATGAGACGACATCATCATTACCTAATCCAAGTGGGAGCATGATGGGGATGATGTGCAAAGTGTACAATCTCCCATACGGTGAACAAGTCACCAAAGTATTCCCCGTCAACGTTTTGACATTGAAGGGAAACTTTTATGGTTGCTCCACAAGATGAGGATGAGCCAAGAAATATTAATGAGGCTCTGAATTGCCCTAGTAAGGAAAATGGATTAATGCAATGGAAGAGGAAATGGAGTCAATGAAATCAAACCAAGTCTGGGAACTGGTTGATCTTCCAAAAGGACGCAGAGCTATTGGGAACAAGTGGGTTCTCAAAATAAAGCGAAAGGTTGATGACTAAGGCATAAGGCTCGCCTTGTGGCGAAGGGGTATAATCAACAGGAAGGAATTGATTATGAAGATACATTTTCTCCTGTAGTGAGATTTACCTCGATTCGCATTATTCTGGTAATAGTGGCTAGTCTGGATCTTGAGTTACATCAAATGGATGTAAAGACTGCTTTCCTCAATGAAGAATTAGATGAAGAAATATATATGGAACAACCTGCTGGTTTCATAGTGAAAGGCCAAGAAAAAAAGTATGTCGACTTTTGAGGTCGATATATGGTCTTAAGCATCATCAAGACAATGGTATATACGTTTTCATAATGCCATAATGGCATATGATTTTACGATGATTGATGATGATCATTGTGTATATATCAAAAGATCCAAGGATCAATTTGTGATCATATCATTGTATGTTGATGATATACTAATTGCCGGAAGCAATATGGAGTTTGTTAAGACTGTCAAAGAGTTGGTTGTCTTCCAACTTTGAGATGAAGGACATGGGTGAGGCTGCATACATTCTTGGAGTTAATATTTCAAGAGATCGTTCAAGAGATCATTGTCTCTTTGCAAGAAACCTATATAAATAAGGTTCTTGAACGATTTCGTATGCAAGATTGTAAACCCATAGACACTCCTATTGCAAAAGGTGAAGGATTGAGCCATAGACTGTGTCCAAGGACTCCACAAGAGAAGGAACAAATGAAACATGTTCCTTATGCAAGTGTTGTTGGGAGCTTGGTGTACGCTATGATGTGTACAAGACCCGACATATGTTTTGCAGTTGGAATGGTGAGTAGATACCAATCCAATCCAGGTCCAGCACATTGGAAGGCCGTTAAGAGAGTACTGAGGTATCTGAAGGGAACTGTTGATTTCAAGTTGAATTACCAAGGAAAGGATTTGCGACTTGAAGGCTATTCAGATGCTGATTGGGGAGGAGATTTAGATGAAAGAAAATCTACCTCAGGATTTGTTTTCTTACTGAGCAATGGCGCCATATCATGGAGTAGTAAGAAGCAAACGTGCATAGCCTTATCCACGATGGAAGCTGAGTTCGTGGCATTATCAGCAGCAGTACAAGAAGCAGTTTGGCTTAAGAGATTCTTGGATCATTTAGGTGTTATTGAGAAAGTTGCAAATCAATTATTGGTTAACCTGTGATAGCCAAGCAGCTATAGCATACACCAAAGATCCAAAGTATCATGGCAAGACCAAACATATAGATACAAAGTATAACTTTGTAAAAGATATGGTTGCACGAAAGGATGTGAACTTACAAAGTACATATCTACGCATAGAATGGTAGCAGATCCTATGACAAAGCCGTACCTAGAAATTTGTTTTGTGGTCATGTAAAATCTCTAGGATTGCGTAGAGTCCGATGTACCGGATTGTAATTTCCCGAGTTGTTCACATTTATGAACTAGTGTTGTTTCATTATTAATGCCTATGAATCTTTGTTTGATCTTTATGCATCTTAATACTCAGTGTATTATTTTAAGTTAAGAGAAGTATGTCGGACAGATATAAGATTAGCCCACTCACACGGGTAATCGCCTCTATTTACTGTGTGATAAATAGAGATGAGACTGTTTTTAAGCTTATTATCTAGGTGATAATCGAGAGCTCAAGCTTAAAATACGCATGTCGCCTTAACTGAGTGTTAAGATGAGAACATAATACTTACTATGTCCAAAAGTAAAATACCCCACATATTTTACTTTATCTGTCTAAGATGCCAGATGTGAGTTCTGATGAATTTTGTGAATGAGTAGATACGTGAACTCAAGTTAGACATTGGGTATGTCTAGACTATCATCTGTACGGTATTGAAAGGTGTAGACATACGCTCCATGGGAAAGGAGTTAATACCGTAATACGTATTTCATACTACGTATGCATGAGCCGACCAATAAGAGTGGCAAAAAGGTTTGATCTCAACTTTTATGATGTGTGAGACTCTTGAGGAAAAGAGTTCCTCAATTTTAGTGCCCTCATGACTTTTACTTATTCTCAAGGTTTCTATTTAGTGTTTGCTATCTTAGGATGTTGCCAATGGTCATGAGTTGATTCGATCTAATGGGACATTTCTAGAAAAGCAAGCTGAACTGAAATTGAGAGTTTGAAGGAAAGAGGAAGATCGATTTTGGAGAATCACATTGTAGTTTTTGTATTCACCGGTCGACCAATTATGATTGTCTTTGTGATAACTGTAATTGTGAATATAATATATATATATCATGTTTGAAAGAGATTAAGAGAGATATAAATGTGATCGATCGATCTAGGATACTGCATACTAAGTCTACTCGGAGTGTGACGCCCATTATGAGCTGCTATATATTCCTAACAGATGTATAGCAATGAGCTCTCAAAGTATGCTGGTCGCACGGATTATTCACCGGTATGAATGTTGAAGAGAGGTAAAGAGAATCCTGTTCGGCCCACCATGTGCGAGTGGGAGATGATGGTTTATATGTAATGGGCTCAAGGCCCGTCCGCCCAAGTTGGGCCCAAAAAGCCCGGCCCACGGGAATAGGGCCCGTGGATGGGGGAAGGTATAAAAGGGAGGAGAGAGAGAGAGATGGCACCTGTTAAAAAAAAACGTACGTACGTTCTCTCCCTCGCTCTCTCTCCAGCAAAAGGAAGAAACAATAAGCATAAGGCATCGTTCTTCTTCCCTTCAAGGCGTCATCGGATCGAACAGGGCCAAATCTCTTCCTCTTATCGGCGTCGGTGTCTAATATGTGGCTAACAAGGTACGCTCGAATCCGTGGTGTGCTTTACGATCGGTGATACGTGTTTATCCCGGGCTTCGTCTTCCGCATTGATTTAGGGGTTCGATTTAGTGTCGAATCCAGTTTTCGGGGATCCGTTATTCCCAACACGATATAAAGAAGCGAGTGCATTCATCACGTCGGAGAGAATACAGATGAAAAAGTTGGAGGTTCTCATTTCAATGAGACGGAAAGCTGCATGCAAGAGTACACTGGACACTACTAATTCACCACAGTGAGCAGGACTTTCATTTAGGTCGATTTGGTGTATAAGCGGATGCCGAAAGCCTGACTCAAGATCGCGAGGGCAACAAGGAACGTCGACGTCTCGTCTGGGTTGTAGTGAGGCTGCTTCGCAGGAACGTAGGCTCCTTTCCGGCGTTAGTCGAAGAATCGATGTCCCCAACAAGTTAACTCGTCCATCGTTGCTCTGGCACTGCTGCTATGGCCGATATCTTCGAACTTGGCATCTTTTTCCAGGGAAAATAAAACATTCCTGAGCTCTCGTAATCTAAAAGCTGGAAGCACTGAATTCACTTGAACTCAAGTAGAAAATATGATAAAAGCATTTGAAATTCGTCCATCTCCGGATAGATTTTGCACGAATATTCAAAGATAACAAGAGAGGGTAGAATGGAATTCGTACATTTCCGGATAGATTTTGCACTAATATTTCAAAGATAACAAGAAAAGGTAGAAGTATCAACTTGTTTGGAAGTCCGAAAATATGAAATAAAAAACCCTTTAGATTAAAAAAGATTATGAAAAAACTTTATAGAATTTTACTTATCGATATCTAAGTATTTTGAAAAGTTTCCAATCATTTCACGTGAGTTCCAGAAACTCATGGAGTACAAAGTCAAAAGTTAGCGTAAAAATCACTCTAGATAGGTTCTTTAACATGACTTTAACGTATGTCATATGAAGTCAACTCAAGGTGTCACTTAAATAGGACATGCAAAAATTATAGAAAGACATGAAGAATTTAGTTGAGGCCGATTTTCTCTTTGATAATCTGAACCTGGAGATGCATAAGGTTATAATTGTATGATGAAAAGCAGAAAGGTCTAATTCAAAATAATGGATTGTTATGATTTTGATTTTACAATTATATCCATCCAAATGCCATTTTCAAATAAGCCCAATTCCCTAAATTAAAAAAAAAAAAAAATCCCAATTTTAGAGTAATCTTAATTTTGCCCTGAACCAGTTTTTATTTTAAAACAACCATCACCTTTCACGCTAGTTCCACATCTATCCGCACGTCCAAAAATTGCTATTAGTTTCTTCAAAATCATCAAATCAAGATTGCTTAGAGGTTCATTATTAGAACCTACATTTCATTAGTAAATTCACTTTTGTATGGAACAACATTAGCCTCCTCTTGTTGATAATTTTAAAGAAATCAGTGGAAATTTTTGGACGGAGGGTTGCAGAAGCAAATTTGGAACTAAAGTGTGTCGCGATCTACCTCGGAGTGAACCACCTAGGGTTGAGCTTATGAATTTACAAGCTTAACTTAGCTCGAGCTTTCCCAAGCCCCTATCGATTCGCGACTTAGATTTAAGTTCTTAATATGCCAATGATTTTTATTTAGAAATCACTATTAATTAGTTTTTTGTGGGTTGAGTAGACACCTAGGTAAAGCATTGGGAGATATACCTTACCCTCGCGAACCATAGATTATGGATTCGGGGACGTGATTATGCTTGATTACTCCAATACCCTTTTGGTAACTTCCTCTTTTGTTCAAAAAATATTTGGCAGGGGACTTGGATTGAATTTAAACCTCTTCACTAAGATGCGAGGTAATCATGCACGTGCATGACCATTAATGAAACATTATACACTCAAAGTGATGAATAGATTGCCAAGATAAGGAATAGATTTACTTACCTTGAAGTAACGTAAGCAACTGTAAATTTTATTAGATAATCACATTCTCAACATATATATGATTTCTAATTAACAGACAATTCTACTCAAATCCTTTTTAAGGTTTTCTCTTATCTAGTGAAAGCTAACGCTAAAATGTAATGTATGTAATGTATGTAATGCAAGTACTCTAAACACGACGACGTACTAAGTATGTCTATTCCAATGTGGCTTGCAGTAATCAAATGACCTAACATGCGGTAATCAATTTTATGGAACTATTCAAGCATGGCATGCAATTTTATGAACCTAACATACAATCAGTCAATGACATGCAAGCAATGACATGGCATATTTCGATGACATGGCACACATGATGACATGGTATTGACGACGTGGCATGATGACGTGGCATTGACGACGTGCACGGTGACGTGGCATAATGATGATGCAGCTAGAAAACTATCTGCGGCTCTTCTTTTTGTTTTTTGGGTTCGTAGTGTTCGTCATAATCAGTGGCTTCGAAGCAATGGACTATCAACCGCTCTTCACGTCCCTGCAAATCGCAGCTCATCTAACAATAGCATGCTCTCCTTTCCTACACACTTGTAGACAGACACGTCGACCGGTCTGATAATTTCTGGTAAAGAGGTGAACCGCAGAAGCTCTCCTGGCGAATGCAAAAACACCGATCCGCGGTCGCTCGCTCGCTCCCGTTATATTATCGAAAGCCAGTCAAATCGGGAGATCGATTGGTCAGTTTCCATCTCCGCGGTCTTCATCCGCGGCTCTCTAGAACACCCGCAAATTTTCCCCCAGTTGACAAATATCAGCGGCAATAGATTCTAGTCATACCGTCTTAAATTGGATAGTACAGCTCTCAATAGGACGCGCAAGTGATGGTACAAGAAATTAGCTCAAGAGTCAAGCCTCTGGGTCATGGATGGTCCAGTAATGGGACACGCCCAAGTGACGCCTACCCCAAGTTTGACAATGTTCCATCACTTGTTTGGATGATAGCAATGATACCCACCTCAAGACTGATTCTCATCGTGACGAATTTGCTCCATTGACTTTTGCAGAAAACAACGAACCATCATCGAAGATGCTTGATCTATGAACGCTCGCCGTATTAGGTCCGCCAGGTATACTCACGATCCTTGTAGAGCACTCAAATGTGACATAGGGATCTTGCGGTTCGGTTGAGCCGATTCTGACCAAAGCCCGTCTCTAGTATGCCGAGCACAACTCCCCGTTCTCTTTCGCCATGCGCTCCGTTGTTCTTGTTCTGCCTTGTCTGCTGTCCTTTGATCCCCTCAGTTGCACATCTGTCCTTCAACATAAGCAGCTTCCACACGGATTTGAGCGACATACTGTACGAGGGGGTTGCGACGCTTGCATACGGGTATGTCGATCTCACCAAATGCAATACCCCACCACATTTCCGGGTGGGCCGGATCCAGTATGCCAAGCCTGTCCCCATATGGGATACTCTCACGGGGCGGGAAGCGGACTTCTCGATCCGTTTTTGTTCACTATTGACTAGGACGACCCGTTTTCCGTTCACTATTGACAACGACGGCTTTGGGCTGTACGGTGATAGCATCACCTTTTTCCTTGCTCCCGCCGGCATGCCGATCCTGCCCAACTCGGGTGGTGGATTCCTGGGATTATTCAATGCAAGCATAGCCAGTGAAGGGCCTCAAAACCGGATTGTCATGGTCGAGTTCGACACTTACGTGAACCCAGAGTTCGATCCCCCAGTGCATCACATTGGAATCAATAAGAACGGGCTCTCATAGGTCGTTTATACCGGCTGGGATCCCAGCCTGCACAGGGCGACCGATGTTCTGGTGGTCTACAATTCCACGAGCAAGAACCTCAGTGTTCTGGTCATTTGAGGACAAACGGGCTTTCCAGGATAAGGGCCTTTCCTCACTTTCTTGCCAAATTGATCTTGCGAGTGTCCTTCCCGAATCAGTTGCGATTGGGTTTTCAGCTTCATTCCGCTTCTAGATGGAGAGACACAGCATCAATTCATGGGAATTCACTTCAGATTTGGACGTGGTAGATCTGCCACCATCGATGGATAAATCGGCGCCGAAGGTGGGGGGTGGGGGTGGGGAGCGGGGGACTCCAAAACTCGCCAGTTAATCATACTGGTCATGGTTCCCGCAGCAATTCTTTTGCTGGTGATCTCTGCAGGGTCTTGCTTTTTGCTGTCAAGAGAATTGACAAGTACGGTTTCCATGCCCTCACCGACATCAACAAAGAGATCGTTGCATTGCCTGCGAAGTTTACTTATCGGGAGTTGCTCGCAGCAACCAATGGCTTCGCAGAAGATCGAAGGCTTGGCCGAGGTGGGTCTGGCCAAGTCTATAAAGGGTTCTTGAGCCATTCAGGCCGTTTGGTTGCCGTCAAAAGGATCTTCACGGAATCCCAATGCTCCAAAAAGGTTCTCGTCAATGAGGTGAAGATCGTAAGCTGCACGATTCATGGAAACCCGGTGCCGTTCTTGGGTTGATGTCGAGAGGAAGACGAATTCTTGCTTGTCTATGAGTATATGCTCAATGGCAGCCTCGATCACCCCTTCTTTGGGGCGCGGAGAAGCCTGCCATGGGACGTGTGGTACAAGGTGGCGCTCAGCCTCACATCTACCCTCAACTGAATAAGATGATCTCGAGCAATATGTGCCCCAGCGGGACATAAAGGTAGCCAATGTACTGCTCGACTCCAACTTCAGCACCAAGCTTGGCGACTTCGGAGTGGCCAAGCTCGTTGACCCCCGCTTCAGGACTCAGACGGCAAACGTGGTTGGGACTTGTTGGTATCTATCGCCAGAGTACTTTATTGGAGGAAGGGCCACCATGGAGTCGGCGTCATGGCCGGACGAGCTACGAGGACGAAGAGAGCCGGGCCTCACTGTGGATGCAAATCGCACAATCCCATGATCTCCATAACTAGATCAAGAACATACATGATTGAGTAGAAAAATTAACGCAGTTGTTTTAAGATCCATCATTCTTGTAGCGGAAGCGAAAAGCAATGATCCACACGCAAATCATTCTCCACTATTGCCCTCCATATCACTAGCTCAATGAGATGACTCCCTCACCCTTTAGCGTTAGGTTAATGCTCTTTATGT
Source organism: Eucalyptus grandis (assembly GCF_016545825.1). Taxonomy (NCBI): domain Eukaryota; kingdom Viridiplantae; phylum Streptophyta; class Magnoliopsida; order Myrtales; family Myrtaceae; genus Eucalyptus; species Eucalyptus grandis. The sequence continues at coordinate 5,408,613 of NC_052619.1, read as the reverse complement.
GAGGATACTTATGAGAATTAGGGTTAGAGGAGAGATTTAAGCACTATTTATAGAGTTTTCAACTAGGCCCTCTCATTACGAGCCAGACTCAACTCGGCCCATACTAGCCAACCCTATATTAGACTAATTAAGAAACATTCTATCTCACCTTAAAGCAAATCCCGTAAAACGGTAAATTACAACGTCAATTAATATAGCCCACATCAAGAAAACTCTTACATTCTCCCACTTGGGCTATATTAATTGAAATTGTACTGTATGTATGCACATTGGTCTAGAGATAATTCTTATTAGTCAATCATATCCCATAAAGTCTCAAACACCGAATCATGGCAGTACTTGCATGTATACAAACGGAGCCTTCCACGATCACGAATGCTTTCAACTTTATTGATATTGATTCAATATGATAGTGTGGCAAATGGATAACATCTCTCATAGAGAAATCTCATTGTCAGTAACCATTCTCTTACCTTAAGCGTTACAAAAAACTTGTACCACTAAAGAATGTCTTTATGGTTCCAATGAACCCACATATGCATCGTTCTTATGGTTAACCTTTCTTTATGTATAATAAGACATATGTACAAGGCTAATAATCGGATGCCCCTAGTCTTCACTAAAGGTTTAAGCAAAAGTTGAATGCAAAAGTTGACATATATATATATATATATATATATATATATATATATATATATATATATATATATATATTTATTTAATTTTTTTATTTTTATATTTAATATATAAAAAATTTACTAAATTGTAACAAATACAGATATAAACTTTATTCAAGGAAAAATAAAACACAGCTCCACTAAATAATAGTATCCCAAGATACTCCTATGCCCATGCTAATGACATATCGCTCAAATACACATGGGCGTAGGCTTTTAGTTAGTGGATCTACAACCATATCATTTGTAGGAATATGATCTACTGTAATGTCATCATTCTACACTGATTACTTCTTGACCTCCATGTGTTTAAATCCCTTGAGACTTATGTTGTTATTAATAAACAACACTATAGAGTTATTGTCACAATGTAGCTGTATGGGCCTATCCACAAAATCAAAAAATGTTAACTCCTAATGAGGTTCTGGAGCCAAATAGCTTAAGTAACAGCTAAAAAACATGCCACAAACTCCACTTGCATGGTAGAATAAGATATGAATTTCTATTTCTCGCTTTTCCATGATACTACCACCTCCTGCCAACATAAATATTTATCATGTCGTTGATTTCTTATCATCTTGACAGCCATTAAAATCTACATCCGAATACCTTGCTAGCTGCAAGTCCGAACATGTCTATAAATCAACATATAATTTATTGTCCTCTTTAAATACCTTAAAACATTCTTGGCAACAACCCAGTGATCACTTCTTGAATTTGATTAATATCTATCTAGAAGTCATGTTGCAAAGGCAATATCTAGTTTAGTGCAAACTTGAGTACTAAACTTGAGTATTCATGATACATCTAAGCACATTAGCATAAGGTACATTTTTCATTTGAGCTTTCTCAAAATATAAATTAGGGCATTATGAAAGACTCAATTTATCACCCTTAATAACATGAGCATTTCTTGATTTGCAATGCTGCATATTGAATCTTTCTAAAATGCGATCGATATATGCTCTTTAAGACAAACCCAATGAATGGCGAAAGCGATTCCTATGGATCTCAATGCCAAGAACAAAAGACACCTCACCAAAGTCTTTCATGTCAAAAATTTTCGACAACATCCGCTTTGTCTCATGCAGTAAACCAATGTCATTACTAGTAAACAAGATATCATCTACATAAAGTATAAGAAAAATATATTTCCTCCTACTAACCTTGGTGTATATACACCGATCTACTTTGTTTTTAATAAATCCAAATGAAGTGACAACATTATGAAACTTTAAATACCACTGTCTAGAAGTTTGCTTAAGGCCATAAATAGACTTTTTCAATCTACAAACAAGCTTACCTGAGTCATCTGCTGCAAAACCTTCAGGCTGTATCATATGAACCTCCTCATTAAGGTCTCCATTTAAACAAACAGTCTTAGCATTCATCTGGTGTAACTCCATATCAAAATGAGCTACCAATGCCAAGATCACTCTAAAGAAATCTTTAGAAGAAATTGGAAAAAATGTTGCTTCATAATCTATTCTTTCTTTTTGAGCGAAACCCTTGGCTACCAGCCTAACTTTAAATTTTTCAATCTTTCATTTGAAATCCTTTTTAGTCTTGAATACCCATTTACAGTTAATAGGTTTACAACCTTCAGGCAATTCAACAAGCTTCCAAACACTATTATATTTCATAAATTGCATCTCATCTTTTATCGCATCTAGCCACAAATCTGATTGAAGACATAAGATGACATCCATATAAATTACCAAATCAACAACACAGCCAATATCATAATCATGCTCTCCAAGGTAGACAACATAGTCTAGTGGTATAACTGAACGTATTTCCCTAGTTGATCTTCTAAGTAGAATTACTTCAATCTCATTCTAAATTTGAGGGGCTTGAGGAATTTCATCGGGAACTATCTCAACAATAGGATCCTAAGCCGCAACAGGCACAATTTGAGGTGCAGGAAGCTCCATAATTGTCCGCATAAGATGAGACAAGGATCCAATAATCCCCACCATACTATCATTTTCAATAGTTTGTGAGCAACTACCCTTTTTGGCTACATCAAATTTCAGAAATTTTGCAGTCTGAAATTCTACAATTCTTGTACTTCCATTAGGGTTATAAAACCGATACACATTTGAATGATCTAGATAAGATACAAAATAACACCGAGTAGTTTTGGAATCCAACTTACTCAATGTTGGATTATATAACTTCACTTATGCATTTGCTAGTGTTTATTATGAAATATTCTAATAATTTGAGTCACTAACCCTTCAGTTACTTGGTGTCTTGTTGTTTTTGTGCTTGTAAGTAGGCATAGGGCTGAGAGAAATTAGATTGATGATTCTTAATCTGCTCATTTCTCTTTAAAGATGACTGCTTTAAGGACCGGTGACTTGGAGCTGACTGATTCTTTGAGTTTGGTCGAGTATGTTTACCAACGAAGTAAAACATGCTTTACGTTATGGTGGAAGTTTATGAAATCCCTTTGATCTTGACCTGGTTGTGCTTCTGAATTAATTTTCAATGTGGAAAATTAGACACAACTTAACAATTGTTAACTTGATTTCTCTAATGGAGGGGCAAGATCTTGCAATGTTCTCATGAAGTACCTTCCTTGAAGAGGTAAAGTTTAAAGGAAAAAGAGAACACTTTGATCGATTTTGCAAAATTGTAGTCTTTTAGTTGTCTCTTTGAGTTATTTGATTATGAAATTATTTAAAAATGTTTCACTTTGTTTCTCTTTCTCGAATTGGTATTTAGTTCCGTTTTTTGTAGCCATTTGGTTTATTATAATCGCATAACTACTTTTTTTTATGTGTTCTCTTATGCAGCCATCTGGTCAAGATCAATGTTATCAAGATTTTTTGGTAGAGCACTTTTTGCTGTTGCTAGAATAAAGTCTTATGTTGGGACTATTGATGTTGCTTCTATAGCTACATCTGGGACAGCACATAACCTTCTCGAGGCATTCTTTCAAACAGATAGAAACCTAGAGAATGACACTCTTGATATCTACATGCATTGATGGTTTTACCTATTCAGGACTTGGCATTGCGAGTTAGAGACCTCTTTTATTTTTATTTCCATTACTTCTGTAGAGTTGGATTCTTAGGATATGTACCGTATAGTGTGGATCTGCAATCCAGAAACGTGAATGCCATGTTTATATTTAGTCTCTCCATAGATTGGTGTCTCTTTGTGGAAGCTTTTTAATAAGTTTTGTCACAAATTTCCAAAATAAGCCAATGATGAGTTGGCTGATTTTAGAAGATGCCTTGATATTATTCCACATAAATGTTCTGAACTTGAGATTAGTGTTTTTGAATGTAAAATTTTTGTTAGTGCTTTTTCTGACCTTGTTGTTTTGCCATCACTTGCCATCAACAATGCTGCTGCTATCCAAACTTAGATGACGAGCAGCCCGCGTGTCGACAAGCTACCATGGAAAAAGTCCCACGTGTCGTTGTTCAGTTTTATTTGTTTTGTATTCTCTCTCATAAATGACAAGTTTGTTTATTATTGTCGTGTTCATTTTCGTTTTGTTTAACTAAAAATGAAAAAAAAAAAAAAAATCTTGGACCCTATTGGTTCCAAGTTCCAAATTTCGATGGGTAGGTTCTAGGTTCCACAAAATGGGAAACCTATACCCGAGGGTAGGTTCCGGGTTCCAGGCGGAACCTGTAAGGATCTTGGAACCGCTCACCCCTAATGTGAATAACCTCCAATAAGTCAGAACTTTGTCGATGGATTTATTCTTTATCTTAGTCATCTTACTTCTACAACAGTCTACACAAGTCTCTAGATCACTTTTAAGAGTAGGCAAAATGTCAGCCTTTATAAACATTTCTACTCTTTTTTTAGAGATGTGACCAAGACATTTATGCCACAATGCATAAGACTGTTTCCATAGATATAGGCTTTTTGGAAACAACTTTTTCAGCTGAATAAGTAAAGTACATGTCGTTAAGAGATAAACTCATTGGATAAATTGCAACACCCAATCTTATTTGAATCATAAAACATGGAAATAATATTGCTCTTTATTTCAAAAATATCAACACATGTCCAAACAAGACATAGAAACTAAATTCTGCCTAAAAGAAGATATGTAAAAAGTGTTTCTCAACATCATCCTAAAACCAAAATCTAAAATTAAAGGGATGGATAATAAAAGTCCTAAAACTTGTGCCTAAAACTTGCAAAAATGTAATCATGTACTAAAACTTGTCAAATTGTTTCAATCGAGTTTTAAAATTAACACCATCGACTTTTTTAACGGAAAATGCTAATGTGGCATGGACGTGGAATTTTAAATAATTTTTCATTTTTCACATGGTTTTTTTAATTATTTTTATTTAATTTTTAAAAAATTAGATTTAAAAACTAAAAAGAAAAGTTAAAATTTATTTTTAAAAATTGTTAAAAAAAAAAAAAAAAAAAAAGGCAAGTCCTCCTCGCCACCTTTGTCGCGCCCATCGCCGAAGGGGCCAGCAACCGTCGCCAAAATTTCTTAAACCCAACCAAGCGTGTCACTTTGGCGGTCACTACTCAATTGAATCATTAAAACTTTCTTATATTAGGGATATAAATTTTACTACTCACATACACCATATACATGTGATTTTAACTTTAGTGATAAAAGCAGTAAATCACTAAAATCACATATCACGCTAATTACACTGCTTTATTCATTAATAAAAATTAAAATTTATTATATATTATTAATGAATCACACTTTTATAATATTTATGTGATAACATATCAGTAACCCAATACTTGTATTTTCAAAATCATAGAAAAATACAATAAAAATACGCAAAAATACACTTAAAATATACATATTTAGTGTTTCGTATGTATTTTCACATCTATAAAATCATCAAACATGTAAAATAAATACACCATAAGATAGAGAATGGTCATACGAATCCAACGCCACAAAGACACGCACCCATTGGAGCTCCCATGTGGCATCCTGAATTTCTCAACCTGTTTTCTACTGAATTAATCGGGCATTTCGTTGATGCGTTTATAGGGCTATTCTCGGAGCCGATCACTCTTGAGATAACTAGGCTGTCTGGGTAAGTAATTAAGAAAATTTAAGGCAATAAACTTGAGAGTTCGATCAAGAATCGGCTTCTCGACCGTGCTCATCTTTAGAGGTCATTGCGGCACAGTTAAAAATCGAGTTAAGATCAGAGATAGGTCTGTTCGACTGAGATGTATGACCGATCGTGGGTGACTCCACTAAATTGGAAAATTCTCATCGACCGACACTAATTTGATTTTACTATCGTTTTGGTACCCTGTGTCCGGAATTGAATCATCGAGATTTTCACGACAATTGAGAGTCGCCATTGAATCGAATGGGTTCATAGTGGTTCGAAGAAAATCGACCACGGGTTATTTGCCTTAAAAAGTTCTGAAAACCACCCGGTAACCTAGGTTACGCTAAAAACGCGCCAAATTGAAATTAACCGTCGATTCAAGTCCGATTTCAGAAATTGAAAGGTTTTGTCGTGTCACAATAAATTCTAGGATCTACGACTCAGTTTCAGAAGATTTTTCTGACAACCAAGACTTTTTGGGAAAAAGTCAGATTATGGCCGTTTTCGTTCAGTTGAAGTCGCGGATTAATTTTGATGGTGAAATCGAGGAGTGTGGGGGATTCTTGGATAAAGAAATGATCAATTTGGTAATGGAAATATCAATTGATTTTGGGAGAGTTATTTGAGAGAAATTTAAGAGGGATTTTGGATGCAATGGCAAGTGGGGACCAAGAAATCTAAGTTGATATTTTCTTGAATTTTCTATGAGCCAATTTAAAAAGAAATTGGGATTTGGATTTTCTATTTGAGGAAATCCTTTTATTTTTGTGATATTCCCATTTCTTTTCCCTTTGTAGCCAAACACACTTTTTCCCTTTTTCCCTCTCTCTCTTTCTTTCTTTTTATCTTTCTCTCTCTCTCTCTCTCTTTTTTCCTTTTTTCCCTCGTGCGTGAACCCCCACCGATTGCCTCTGCTGGCTTCCACTTTGCTTTTCTTCATTGACCAGTCAAACTCCCTCATACTTATCCTTTCTTTCTTCTCTCTCTCTCTCACCTCTCCTTCTCTCTCCCTCGACACTCTCTCTCTCCCCCTCACGGTTCGAACAGAAAACAGAAGACAGAAGCGGAGACAGCCTCGCCGAGGGAAGAAAACCGAAGAAGCTCGCCTGGGATCGGAGCCGCCGCACCGCCGCTCGCGCTCCGCGCCTCACCTCCGCCTCTCTCGCCCCCTCAGCCAGCGTCGCCGCCCTTCCTCTCTCCTTCTCCCCTGTTTGTGTGAACCAGCAAAGACAGCAAAGCAGAAGCATCAGCCACCGTCATTTTAAGATCGGAGCCGCTCGCCGTCGCACTGGAGCTGCCGCGCCACCGCCCGCGCGACGCCGTGTGCTCCGCCTGGCCGTGTGTGCCGTTTTTCCCCTGCAACCCGACCCCTGCAGCTTCTATTCAGTCTCCGTTCAGCCACCGCCGGACCTCCGCCCAGCTTCGATCGGCCGCCGTGCAGCCTCCCCGGAGCTCCATCCATCCTTCCCGACCCTTGCCGCCCCCATTCCTCTCTATTTTCTCTGTTTTGTAGCCGATCCAGCAACCCCGTCGTGTGGGTTTCCAGCCAGCTTCGAGCTCGCTTTGGGCCGTTTTCGGGCCCCGGATCCGTGGGTCGCTTTGGGAGGAATCGTTCCTCGTGTCGTCCTCGTCGGATTGATACGTTTTGCGTGCGATTCCGGTGAGTAATCTCACTAATCCTGGATTAGTTGGCTAATTATGCTTAAGGTTGGTTTAGATTTAATTAATTATGTTTAGGTTGTTAGATTAGAATAAATTAGCAATTATTAGTCAATTGTGATGTGATTTAGATAAATTGATTGCGCAATTATCAAGTAGACGTGGTCTACTAATTATTGGAAGTGCCTCGGGATTTTTCCCGACCCTTGGTGGGCTCCAATTAGGCTTTTCGGGCCTAAGTGGATTTTTGGTATTTTAAATATTAATTTCCTGAATTAAATTAAATAATTATTTATTTTCCGAAAATTCAACTGAGATGGTCTAGAACCGGAATATTATGCTGATGACCGTTTATTATAATTAATTATTAATTTTCGAAATTAATTAATTAATTATTTTCCGGCGAAGTCCGTTTATTTAATTGGGCCTTATTTTGAACTAATCGGAACTTTTAATATTTAATAATTAATTTTCGAAATTAATTAATTAATTATTTATTTTTCAGAAATTAAGATTGAGATGGCCGACGACCGAAATCTCGTGCTGATCGTCGTGGCGCAGTTCGTTTATTTAATCGAGCTTTAGTTTGTGCTGAATTGAATTATTTGTGAAATTGGGAATTATTCTTTAATGGAATAATCTTTGATTATTAATTGGAAAATAACCGGGTGTCGGTTGACAGCACCAAAAGTGTTTTGGTGGGCTGTAGAGAATGGTGGGAATTATGAAAAAGGAAATTATAATATTTTGGCTAAGGCCGACCGTGTCCCCATACATGGCTATTTTATCGAGAAGGATAAAAGATGGAATGGATTGAATGGTTGGATAGTATACTATATCATCCTACGGGCTCTGATATGTCAGCTTAGCGAGAGCAGTATACTGGTGTACTATATCAGCCTACGGGCGATATGTCAGCTTAGTGCGAGCAAAGACACTTTATCGGCTCGGTGTGAGCATCGGGGTATACTATATCGGCTGCGGGTGATATGTCGGCTTAGCGAGAGCAAAGATATGCCGGTATACTATATCAGCCTACGGGCGATATGTCAGCTTAGCGAGAGCAGTATACCTTAACCCTATCAGCTTAGTGCGAGCTATACTATCTATATATCAGCTTAGAGTGAGCAGTCCTGGACTATGGTCGGATTTATAGATAGTATGGAATGTGCCGACCAAGTGTGAGTCGTGATGACATGTAATCGACTAGGTCGATTGATCGATGATTCGATCTGAGAGTGTCTTGATGTGATTCATTGCCTTGGTTTGATGTTGTGAATTGGATGATTGAAGGGAGATGATCGTGAGTGGTCTTCCTGATGTGAAATCGACTAAGTCGATTAGATCGATGCTTCGATCTGTGATGTGATTGCTTGGGTGCCTATTGTGAATTGTACTGACTTGCAGGTGGGATCTGAGGCCAAGGTACGTCTTCTGCCCTGTGCGTGTTTAGGCAGCCTATAGTATAATGGTTTACTAATCGGGCTTAGTGGGGTAGAACTTGCTGAGACCTAGTCTCATCCCGGTTGTGGGATATCATTTCAGGCCCTTAGAATGGCAGGACCTCCACCTCCTCGTCCTCGTATGCATTATGGTGTTCCGGAGCAAATTTCTGAGTTTGAGACCCATTTCCACGTCCACCCTCACCCGGAAGGATTGGTATACGTTTTAGTCCAGTCGACCATCTGGGTCAATGTGGGGAAGGAAGACCGAGAGGCCCCACAAGTATCGGTCTTGGTACCGTGATTACTTTGATGGGCGCGAGAGAAGGTCTATCCCGAAGAGGATGTGCCTTTTGATGTGATGGAGAAGGCATTTGGAGAAGGAACAGCCGACCGAGCGGATGGATCGGTAGTGGATGTGAGGGACCAGCAGCAGGAAGTGGAAACTCCGGAGGAGGAAGAAGATTGGGGAGCAGCCGAAGAGATGCCTGAAGATGAGCCGGTGTCGGAAGCCGAGGATGAAGCTGAAGAAGGGAATGATGATTTGGAGGAGAATGATCTAAGTGAAGAGGAGTCAGAGGAGGATCAGGATGATCCTGAGTATGACCCAGATGAGGATTGAAATCCCATCTTTTGTGAACCCTTTGTATATGTGTAGATAGAGTGAGGCTAATAGGTTGTGATTATTTTGTGAAGTGTTATGTTTAATGCCATGTATAAAAGTTTGGTTATAGATTTCAATATGAAAAATATAGCCTGCTTTTCTATCCCATTGTTTTATTGTCTGGGGATTTATAACTGCTTCCGCATGTGCTTAATATATGAAAGGGTCGGCGATACATATTCCTGGGATATCGCATTATATAATCGACCAAGTAGAAGGATGTGTGCGTGCCCGAGGATCGGGGCGTGACATCCCACGCACCCGCATGCACCGCTACCTAGTGCAGCTCACGCACGTGGCGAAGAGACTAGGTCAAAACCGGTCCAACCAGTTGACTAGTCGGGTCAACAGTTGATCACGTCAGGTCGGTCAACGAGTCGGGTCGGGTCGGGTCGGGCTTGGGTCGCTGACGTCATCGTGACGTCAGCACCCACATGAGTTGCACGCGCAAGCCACGCCCTGCGCATGGGAGCGTGTGACCGTGTGTGGGGGCACGTGGGACCTCCCCCGGCGACGCGCCGCCCACGGATCTGCTTGTCTTGACGAGTCTAGTTCTGAATATATAATTTAATTTGATTTTTATTGAATGAAAAATCATGAAAATCTCAAATTAGGGCAAAAGTTCTATGTGTTCAAGCTTTAGGGTTATAATTGCTCTGATACCACATGTGGACGCAAATCGCACAATCCCATGATTTCCATAACTAGATCAAGAACACACATAATTGAGTAAAAAAATTAACACACATGTTTTAGGATCCATCGTTCTTGTAGTGGAAGCGAAAAGCGATGATCTATGCACAAGTTCTTCTCTTCTATTGCCCTCTATATCATTAGCTCAATGAGATAGCCCTCTCACCCTTTAGCGCTAGGTTAACACTCCTTATGTAAAGATTTTGTGAGAATTATAATTAAATGAAATACTTAAACACTATTTATAAAGGTTCCAACTAGTCAGCCTTATATTAGATTAATTAAAAAATATTTTATCTCACCTTACACCAAACCTCGCAAAACGGTAAATTACAATGTCAATTAATGTAGCCCACATTAGGAAAACTCTTACACCCACTGCACTAGTGGGTCTGGCAACTCTAGCTCGCTGGCAAGTCCTCGGCGTGGTTGATGAGGCATTGGGCTCAAAGTTCCCACAGGAGGAGATGAAGTGGCTGATGATGTTGGGGCTGTGTTGTGTGCACCCAAATCCCGCCAGACGACCGAGGGCAGGGCAAGTGATCAAGTTCCTCCGGCTCCAGGACTCGATCCCTGAGCTGTGAGCTCCCACACGGTGCGTTAGACAGCCTTGTTTCATACCGGCCATTGGCTTTGCAAGTGGGAAGACCGAGTCTCCATCTGCTCCTCCTATTCAAGAATCCGTGTCAATTAAGCAGGAAAAATCTTGGTTACTAAAGTCATACAGCTACACATGTTGACTTAAGCTGCACATACTTGCTGCATCAACTATACTTTGGTTACGATCTCTTTTGCCCTGCCCAAATTGGTGGCTCGAAGTTGCACAAATCACGGGGACTTGATATCAATTTATCATGCATCCTTGCGTTAGAATACATGACACTACGAATCTCTCTTCAAGTTGCGTAAGTCACGGGCCATATTTGTTTATTGACCTCACCTCAACCACGCTTCAAGTCTCTCTGCAAATTGCAACTCATCTGACCATAGCTTGCACTCCTTTCCTTCACAATTGCTGTCAGACAAATTGAGTGGTGTGATAATGTATGTAAAAGAGGTGAACCATGCGAACTCTCCTAGCAAATGCAAAACTACAATCCCCTATCGCTCGCTCGCTTTATCAATAACCGTATCAATAGCCACTCGACTCGGGGCGATCAATTGGTCAGTTTCCATCTCTCGCAGTGAACATCCGTGGCTCCCTAGAACGCCTGCAATATTTTCCCCAGTTGACAAATAACAGCAACGATAGATTCTAGTCACGCTGTCTTGAGAAATTGGCTCGAGAGTCAAGCCTATTACCCTAAATATTTTTTCATTCCATGAAAAACCCAAAACTAATATCCAATACATAAACTCCAAGCTAATTTTTATCTAATGAAAAGTCTGAAACCGGTATGCTAGCTCAAATCAACTTCTGCATCAGATCCCAAACCACTAGAGTAGGTAGTATTGTCTAAATGCGCCATGAATGTTTCAATTTGAAATTTTGTGTAAAGCGATCTAGGACAAGGTTTTATCAAGATAATACTAATTAGGGATGTCTAATGGTATTCATGCTTTTAAAAAAGAAACTATCACTCTCAAATTAAGATAAGACAACCCCCCTCTCCATTGACTTAGTCGAATACAATGAACCATCCTAGAAGTTGGACGACATTTCGTCGGAAGATAGCAATGATACCATCCCCACCATTTGACTTTTCCTCTTTGTGACTAATTTATCCATTTGACTTAAGCAGAATTCCAGGAAACATCGTAGAAGCTGCTTGATCTATGATTGCTCGCCGTGTCCGGTCAGCCATAAGGCATACTCGGGTTCGTTATAAAGCCCCCTAATGGTAACATATTGATCTCGCAATCTGGTGGATCTGATCCTGACCAAAACCCCTTTTTAGTATGCCGCGCGCAACTTCCCATTCTCTTTTGTTGCGTGCTCGCTTGTTCTTGTTCTGCCTTGTCAGCTGTCCTTTGATCCCCTCCGTTGCTCCTCTGTCCTTCAGCATAGGTAGCTTCGACACCGATTTGAGGGACATACTGTACGAGGGTGTCGCGACGCTGGCATATGGATATGTCGATCTCACCACGGGCACTGCTCCGCCGCACTTCACGGTGGGCCGGATCCAGTATTCCAAGCCCGTCCGCATAGGGGATCCTCTCACGGGGCGGCAAGCAGACTTCTCGACCCATTTCTCGTTCACCATCGAGACTGACGGCTCTGCTCAGTACAGCGACGGCATCACATTTTTCCTCGCTCCTGCGGGGATCTCGATCCCACCCAACTCAGCCGGCGGATTCCTGGGATTGTTCAACGCGAGCACAGCTAATGAAGGGCCTCGGAACCAGATTGTCATGGTCGAGTTCGACACTTATGTGAACCCAGAGTTCGATCCCCCGGTGCACCACATAGGAATTAATACGAACCGGCCCTCCTCACTCGTTTATGCCGGCTGGGATCCTGGATTGCACAGCGGGAAAGCAACCGATGTTCTCGTGACATACAACTCCACGAGCAAGAACCTTAGCGTGGTCTGGTCGTTCGACGACATACCGGTTTTCCAGGGTGAGAGCTATTCCTCGCTTTCTTGCCAAGTCGATCTTGCGAGTGTCCTTCCCGAAACAGTTGTGATCGGGTTTTCAGCTTCTTTTGGCTTCTTTGCGGAGAGACACAGCATCAATTCATGGGAGTTCACATCGAATCTGGACACAGATATGCCCCCGTCGATGGATAGATTGCCACCAAAGGGGGTGAAATCCAAGCCTCACCGGTTAACGATGCTGGTCACGGTTCCCGTGGCATGTCTTTTGCTGGTGATCTCTGCATGGTCTTGCTTTGTCGCCGTCAAGAGGCGCGAAAGGTATGGTTTCCATGCCCTCACTGACATCGACAAAGAGATGGGCGCTTTGCCTACGAAGTTCACTTATCAGGAGTTGCTCACGGCAACCAAGGGCTTCGCAGACGATCAAAAGCTCGGTGAAGGCGCGTCTTGCCAAGTCTATAAAGGGTTCTTGAACCACTCAGGCCGCCAGGTCGCCGTCAAAAGGATCTTTGCAGAGTCCCAACACTCTGAGAAGCTCTTTGTCAATGAGTTGAAGATCATCAGCCGTACAATATACAAAAACCTGGTGCCGTTCGTCGGGTGGTGTCAAGAGAGAGGCAAGTTCTTGCTCGTCTACGAGTACATGCCCAACGGCAGCCTCGACCAACACCTCTTTGGGGCCCGGAGAAGCCTGCCGTGGGATGTGCGGTATAGAGTGGCTCTTGGCCTTGCGTCCGCCCTCAACTACCTTCACGAGGGGCTCGAGCAATGCGTGCTCCACCGGGACATAAAGGCAGCCAACGTGCTGCTCGACACCAACTACACAACCAAGCTCGGCGACTTCGGAGTGGCCAAGCTCGTTGACCCCCGCTTCAGGTCTCAGATGACAGACGTGGTTGGGACTTGCGGGTACCTGGCGCCAGAGTACTTCACCAGTGGGAAGGCCACGAAGGAGTCCGACATGTTCAGTTTCGGCATCGTAGCCCTGGAGATTGCATGTGGCCGGAGGAGCTACGAGGATAGAGTGGGCCGGGTTGTGTTGCACAAGTGGGTCTGGGAACTCTACCTTGCCGGAAATATCCTCAGCGCAGTCGACGAGGCCTTGGGCTCAAGGTTCCAGAGAGAGGAGATGGAGTCCCTGATGAGGGTGGGGCTGTGGTGCGTGCACCCAGACCCTACGAGAAGGCCAAGGGCGGGGCAAGTGATCAGGTTCCTCCAGCTCGAGGACTCAGTCCCCGAGCTGCCACACGACGCATTCGACGGCCCAGTTTCATACCGGCCATCAGCTTCACAATTAGGAATACTGGAATCTCCATCTCCTCCTCCTCCTCAAGAATCTGTCAATTGAGCAAGACAATTCCTGGCTCCTAAACCTGCACATTCTGCTACATCAACCATATTTTGTTTACAATCTATTTTGCCTTTGCCCAATTGTTGGCTTTAAGTTGAGCACACCACGGGACTTGGTATCGCTTAAAATGCATCGCTTACATTGGCATTAACAAGACACTAAGAAAAGAAAATTTTGAGTTAAGTTACCTGTATCTCTCTTCAGAATTCAAGCTACCAATCCAATAAAACAAAGCGCATTCATCACGTCAGGGGTAAAAAACGGATGAAAAGGTATTTTTCTCACTTTAATATGACGGAAAGCAACATTCAAAAGTACACTGAACACTAGTAATTCACGACAGTGATCAGGTCCATCTGGGAAGGCAACTAGAGCAGTTCCTTAGCTGAATTTTAAATGTCTAACTCTGAAATGATTTAGTGCCATCAGGACTTTAATTTAGGTCGATTTGGTGTAGAAGCGGATGCCGAAAGCCAGACCCAAGATTGCAAGGGGAACTAGGAACTGGAGGAGCTTTATGATGAACTCCGACGTCTTGTCTTGGTTGTAGTGAGGCTGCTTCGGAGGAGTGTAGGCTCTTTTCGTGGGGATAGTCGAAGAGTCAATGTCCCCGACAAGGTACTCGTCCATCATTGCTCTGGCACTGCTGCTATGGCCGACATCTTCAAAATCATCAGTGGCATCTTTCCCTGAAAAATTGAAAAACCTTCCCATTTTGAGCTCACTTGATCTCCAAGAACGCAAAGAATATGGAGGACAAGAATCACAGCCCAGACCCTGTGGTTTTACTAAATTGCACAGGCACGAAAAGATCCGTATCCTTCCCCTATTAAATGGTGTGGGTCTTTCTAACAGAGCGCTCGAGTGATTTGCTTAGACATTAGAATGAACTTAAGCACCTTATAATTGTCCCAAAGCTTACTGAAGGACATAGGAAGGTATTACCTACTGCGGACAACAAAACCTCATCGCCACCAGGATGGTCTTCCAGGAACTTGGTCACATCATAAACCTGTTGTGATGTGAACGAGTAAGCCCAATAGTGCAGAAGTAAGGTAAAAGACTCACAGATAAATATCTTTAATCACAAAGATTGTTCGACTGACCATATCAAGGCAACATATCGCCAGATCAAATAATATTGGACCACAACACTAAAATCATCTCGTAAGTTTAGTGGAAAGCAAATTTGGTATGTCATCAGCCACTACTACCATCAATGCACTTCCTCCGCACTGAAAAATGAAGAAAAAAAGTATCTACTTTTTTCCAAAGCAGTCGGTGGGTTTAAGTTCATCATGATGTCGATGCATAGATGATTAAAGTTATCGCCAACAACGTAGTCATGAATAGTATTAAGCAAAAGGGTAAAATGGCATTTTTATTACTGCCGTTGTTGCAGCTCGAATACAAGGAAAATTTAATTGGCTGAATTATGTCAAACAATCTAATACAGTATATGTGGAAATTGATCCTTGTCATGATACGCTTCCAGTAAGATATATCAAGTATGAGTGGAATTTTTACAAGTTTCTAGTTTGCCTCAAATAGATTTTCCGAGGAACCAATTGCAGACAGACACTATTAATTCGATCAGTGTCTAGAGACATGGGAAATCCAAAGAATCCATTTTGATGGTTACCATAGTGCAAAGTATCTCATCAATATCTTCAAATGAAAAAAGGCATCCAGAGCATTGCAGATGCAACAGAGCAGCTACTAGACCTACTGTAAGACGTAAGTCATGCGGGACCTTGCAGACTCTTAGAAATAGAATAACTGACAATAGCCAAGTGAATTTATCATAAATGTCTGACCCAAAAAGTAAATGAAACAAGTAGTTTGTTCAAGAGATCATGAGCATGTATTGCCTACTAGACACAATCGGTTCAGATTTCATCTTATCAATGGATCCAGATAGGCCTGCTTTGACAAAACATTTTATCCCACATGTGAAAAGCGAATCTTATAAGCCAAACTAAGCAATTGTCGCCTTTCAATTTTCAGCTAAGCTCTTTTCAGTGCTCAAGTTGCGGAGCACAGTCTAACCTTGGAACGCAACAAGGATAAAATTACCACGCACTTGATGCTAACTGAAGTCAGGTACATCAAACCCTCAAGTCCTATGCTATACCAATAGAAAAAAATCTTTTCTTTTCTTTTCTCGATTGATCAAAATAATCTGCCTACCTGATATGCTAAAAATGTGTCTAGCACCTATCCAATGTGCTAAAAATGTGTCTCTAGCACAGAAACATGCCCAAGGGCAAAGTCAAAATGTTGAAACCCACATACAATTGAAACCAAAGTTCCCATTTTAGACATAACAACAGGGTTTTCCTTATTTTCCTCAAAAAGAATCAAGGACCAAAGTTGTTGTCATCGACTACAGGCTTAATTGGAGGTGTGATCAAGCTTTCTCTCATACAAAACTAACGAGTTGTAACTTTGTGGTTTTGGTTGCACTTTTGGCTTCCGTATTATGACAACTTTTACAGCTTACTGTGGCTTACTAGTGCTCAAAAGTGGTAATTCAACAGAAACCCCGCCAACATATACAGAATATTTATAGCCACATCATGGAGAAAACCCCAGAGCCTAAAGCAGAAATTGAACCCATAAAGCTGTTTAGAACTGGTTACACAAATGTAATGTAAGTTGATAAGCCCTTAGAAAGAGCAATTGCTGATGGATGGGGGCAATTAAAACTCCTCGGACTTTTCAAACAACTACCCAAATCAGCAACACTAGGCTCGGAGTAATCAGAAGTTGGAGAGTTCACTTGAGTCATAGAATTCAAAGATCGAAAGTCAGATCTTTACATTAATCGATCCCATTGACAAAAAGAAAACTTCATAAAAGCTATTTCAGACAGAAATCAAACAAAGGAGACCAACGACTTCTTTTTCCCTTAACCGTGCTCAAGTCCGAACCTTGATATATAATCAAGGACGCCCAGATCGCCTAAACTTGGGAGGCGACACAGCAAACAATTTTTTTGAGTTGCAAGATCCAAATACAGAAAAAGCACATTGGCAAAGCAACTGATCAAAGAACACAAAGGCCGCAAAGAATCAGGACAAAACCCAGCATTCAACTTTATCCATCTGCCGCTTTTGGCATTGACCATCTCTTGAAAGTCGATTGATGAAGGGGAAAAGTGAAAAGATAGATGCGAAAAGGGAACCAACGACAAGGAACAAAAACCACACAGAGCAAGAAGGAGGCTAGAAAAAAGAAAAGGAGCTAACTTTTCCATCAATTACGATCCAGCAGTCCTTGGAATTGTTGTGCTCGGACACTTCAGCCAAAGTGAACACCTTACCCTCACCCATCTCGATTTCTTCCTCCTCCTTCCTCTTCTTCCTTCTTTCCACTGCTGCTGCTTCTGCTTCTGTGGGTTTTGGGCTCTGCAGGGTGTTCAACCTGGGGGAAAGGTACAGGCTTTAAATTCACCGACTTGACCGATCAAACTGTGGGGCTCTCACCAACTCAAGAGCGTGCTCGCTGCGATGGTGGGTATGACAGGAACACACGATTCCGGACCAAATGAGCCGGCCACAGAGAGAGAGAGAGAGAGAAGAGAGAGAAGACCTCATTACCTTATTGAACGTGCATTGTCAAAGTTCCAATTTTTCCCTTTTTTTTTCCTTCTTTGGGCGCGCGCGCAGATATAGACTTTGATTACATCATTAGCTGTGACTTTCTGTCTTTCTTTCATTTTCCTGAAATGTAAATTGTGTAGCAAAATAATAATCATATTTCCATTGCTTTCTGCATTGGCCGTGAAAATTAGTCCTTTCGAAGACGACAAAACTTTTTTTTTTGTTTAGACAAAAGCTAAACATTACGTGGTCCAATACTTTTTTATCTTCTTAATCTTGGTAACATGCATGATTAGTATTTTGGGAATTGAATATTTCCTCAATGAGCATGTTCAACAAATGTCTGGACGGTATTCGTAGATGAGATTTTATTTTCTTCTTTTATGGCAAGGTCATTGAAGCCATACGTGGTAGGTGGTGCTGGTGGGTAGGTGGAGGCTAGGTTGAATTTGTGTCCATTGAATGCAGTGTCGACATTAGTTGGTGTGTTGGTATATGGTAGCTCTTTTATTAGTCTTTCTATCCTTTCCTATTTCGCATTCTAGATTCTTTTATATGCTTTCCTTTTTTTTTATTTTTTACCATCTTTCCATCATAGAATCTCTGTTCCCATATTATACTATGTAAGTAAAAGGGAAAGGCAGGGTGGACCCCTAAATTGGTAGCAACATAACAAGGTTATAGAATCATAAGACCTCTAGAAAAGTTATTACGACATACGTTTAGCTTATATGAAGAAAAAAATGTGTCTAGAAAATTGTTTCCCTATTTTTCGTTATTTGGATGACACAATACTAATTGATCTACAAAATGTGTTTTTCATAAACTATAAACAAGCTTCTATTGTGGAAAACGAATTTCCCTTTTAATAAGAAGGAATTCACTTTCTCTAAATCACTAAATAAATGAAAAATAACAAGTTTCTTTGAAAAATGACTTTCATCAAAATATTTTTGTTTAATAAGAAGTTTTTAGGGAGGGATGAGGTTTTGCCAGTTCATATGTTCCATGCTCGACAGCAAATTGCAATGAAATGAGGGCACCGATAAATCTAACCCAAAATTTAGTTTATACTTGCATACACTCACAATATTATATTTTTAATATAGAAAATATTATTATAATTGTGCTATAAAAAATTCACCCAGCATTATTCTAGAAAAGTGGCGAAAGTAAAAAGTCATTTAAAGTGGTATTAATTTGTTGCATTAAATTATTCTATAAGTCCATAAAAAGAGCAATAGAATCAATAATTTTACAATATTTGATATAACCAAATATTTTTTAATATAATATCCATTATATATTTAATTAGGTCCCAATTCATAATTAATTTATTGATCTTCATAACTAATTCGGTAACCCAGAATAAATTTTTACTTACTTATAACTATAGATTAGTTCACAATCTAATACTCTGTAAATCAATCATAATAACTAATAATTATATTGTTCAAATTTAATCAAAATGCTAATTTATATCGTACTAATTATCTTTGGTTGTTATTGGTTTATTAATTTGATAATTCAGCTTTAGTGCAAAAAAAGAAAGGGTTAAAATCATGAATCCTCCTCTCACGAGTGCTTCACCAGAAACTTTGCAGCCAGACAAGAGATGGAAGGACAGGGCATTCCTTCCAACCAAATAAAACACAACAAGGTTATTTCTTTAGCTTGCTTTATAGTCTTTTGAAATTTCTCCATACTTCATTAATAGATTTTTAAGCTTATCTTTTCAAAGATATCATTAGATCAAGCCTTTGACTATGTTTGGGTACTGCTTTCCAAGGGGCTTTGGGGAGCCTTTGGGCCAAAATGAAGGTGTTTGGAAACTACTTTCCAATGGGCATTAAGGTAAAGCTGGCATTTGTAAGACTAAAAGCCCAAGGCAGGTCCGAGGCTATCTTGGGCTTTCAACATTCTTGAAATGCCTCGTGCCACTATTCATCTTTATTGTTCATCTTCTTCTCCAGCGGTGTGGCTGATTAGAGATGAGCTCGAGAGGCCGACGAGGTCACAAATGAGATCAGCGAGGTCGTGGCGACCGTCACCGGCTAGTCGCGCAACCCGGCGAGTTGCGGCAACCGCTCGCAAGTCCTAGCGACCACTTGCGAGTCGCGTCGCCATGAGGTTGCACGACCTCCGGCGACCCAAATTTGGGTCACCACGAGGTCTTGTGACCTCCAACGGACCTAGATCTAGGTCGGGCGACCTCCGTGAAGGGCCGCCGGGGGTCGCCCGACCCTAGGCGACCCTCGCCAGAGGTTGCCCGCCCCTAGGCGGCCCTCGCCATCTTTAAGGGCTGCCTGAGGCCACCGTCGGCCGCTTGCCTTGTCGGCGAACTCTTTTATTTTATTTTTGATAATTTTTTTTTTTTTTTTATTAATCATTTGTAAATGTAATCTTTCCAAACACTATTTTACTCAAATGTACTTCACAATAGGCTTTCAAACTACAATTTACTAAACACAATTTGTATTTTGAAAAACTTCTTTAACTCAAAGTTATTTGCATTTTCCCAAAGGTTTTCTCTAAAAGTCCAACCAAACGCACCCTTTATCTTTTCAATGAGATGGTTCAATGCAAAGATAGAGTTATGTCACTTCAATGAGAGAAAACGTCAACTTACTCTAAACTCGACATTTCCAGTATTATCAACTCAGTTATCAGGACCCTTCGGATTACTAAAAGGAATTAGATTTTGAGCTCATTTCCTATGCCTTTAACTTGAAGTTTGACATCATATAATTTCTTCAAACTTCAGCTCAATCTAGCGTAGAAGCCGATACCACTAGCTAGACCCAAGATTGCAAGGGGAATGAGGAACCTGAGGAGCCACGGATGCGCATTTGGTCTAGCGTTTTTTGCCGGGACGGTCGCCAAGTTGACGTCCCCAACCTGGTCACCCTCGTCCACAGTCGCTATAGCGCTACTGCTGCGACCGGTGTCTCCATAAATTTCCAATTTGTTAGGATCCACGTTTAAGATAAGCGAAAAATAGTCATGTCATTCAAAGATCTTTGGACAGGACTGAGTATCGAGCTTTCTAATAGAGGAGAGGCCTCATGTGGTTTAGTTTCAACTAAGACATTTGAAAAACATTACCTGTTGCTGACAAGTCGACAACAAAGCTTCATCACTGCTAGGATTGGAGTTTGGGACACTTGAAGTATCAAAACTTGGCACGGAGAGACACTTAAGTGCCAAAACTTCGAAAATGTACACTTAAGTGCCAATTTCGGAGTAAAGTGGATCACTTAAGTGTCACTCCGGCCAGAATCCGGTCAAATTGCTGACGTGGCAATTTTCCGGCGAGTTGGGTGCAAAACGGCGTCATTTTGCTCACTGACGTGGCGAGAAAATACAAAAACGACGTCGTTTTGTATCCGATGTATAAATAATTAATATAAAAATCAATTAAATTAAATTAAAATTTAATTTTATTTAAAAAAATTAAAAATTAAAAACTTAAAATTAAAAAACCTAAACTTAAAAACCTAAAATTAAAAATAAAAATAAAAAGGGGAGGGGGCAATTTTCCGAGGGCCGAGCCCTCGCCACCACCACCTCCCCCGTCGCCGGAAGGGCTAGCAACGGAGGGAGGAGGGTCGGCCGGGTTGCCACCCTCACCGCCTCCCAGTCGTCACCGAGCCCCGGCCGGGGTTGGCGATGCTTTGGCCGACCGGTGACGAGGGCCCGTGAGCCCTCACCGCCTCCCCACCGTTGTCGGGAAGGGCTGGTGACAGTGGGGGAGCATCGGCGGGTCACCGAGCCACGGCCGGGGACCAACAACGGCGACCAACGGCGGTGAGGGCCCGCAAGCCCTCGCCCGGATCCGGCAGGGCTCGCGAGCCCTCGCCGCCGGTTGGCCGAGGGCCGACGACCCCAGGTTTACCCTTCCTCCATCGCCAACCCTTCCCGGTGGTGGCGGGGAGGCGGCGGCGAGGGCTCGGCCCTTAGCCGCCCATTCGGCTCCCCCATTTTTTTTAAAAAATTAGGTTTTTAAATTTTAAGTTTTTTATTTTTAGAATATTTTAAATAAAATTAAGTTTAAATTTAATTTAATTAATTTTTATATTAATTATTTATACATCAAACACAAAACGACGTCGTTTTAGTATTTCTCTCGTCACGTCGCCGAGCAAAATGACGCCGTTTTGCACTCCAACTCGCCAAAAAATTGCCACGTCGGCAATTTGGCCAAATTTTGGTTGGAGTGGCACTTAATTGATCCACTTTACTCCGAAACTGACACTTAAGTATACATTTCCGAAGTTTTGGCACTTAAGTGTCTTTCCGTGCCAAGTTTTAGCACTTGAGCTGTTCTTCTGCCGTTCTAGGAACTTGATCCCATCATAAACCTGTCGCCGCAACATACACGAATAAGGTGAACCCTTGCCTAACAAAATGTCTCATAGTTCCACAAATTAGGACAAGTTTTGAGGAGAACGACCTAATCCCAAAGAACTATTTTTCGAGAGTGGAATGTCAACTTTGCACTGAATTGCTCGCCGCTCTGATACAGAGTATATCTGATAGATCAAATTTCAGATAATTGACTGAACATGAACATCATTTTTCAGGGCAAAAAGGAGAGAAGGAAAGTTGTATCACATGTCCTAGTTTGCTGGTTTGCACAAAGCCTCTCATCAATGCAGATGCAGCAAGAAAGACTCAGGTCAGAGATCTTGTAGAATCCGACAAATGGAATGACTCAAAAACAACCTAGTCCGAGTGAATTTGGCATAAACGAGATTATGCTGTTCGAGAGACTACGGACATATTGTTCGTTCGAGACATTTATTTAGTGATTTCATCCTCTCAATTGATGCTGCTAACATTGTACATACCACAGACGCATGCAGAATGCATGCTCTGTCAATTTAGTTTTGTATGATGAACATATAACAAAAATGCCGCCAAAGTATGCATTTTTCGCTCTTCTATTTTCAGGGAAGCTCCTTTACCCGCTCTAAGTGCAAAGCATCTCGACCCATCTGAAAACGAGTCTAGCACAGCAATGTGCACAAGAACAAATCAACACACTGAACTGAACTTCCTCACCTTACACGTTATCAATGGGTTTTCCCTCAACTCCCTTTATACTCGGCAAGGTCTTCAGGTGAAGTAACAGAATAGAGTATTTAGGTGGATTTGTGCTCTTGGTTGTCATTTTGTGGTGGCGTTATGCATTTTTTGGCTTTCTAACTGTGATAATACATCAGTTCTTCAAGTTGTAATTCAACATGAACCCCCTTCAGCACAAACTCTTGATCTCCACATCAGAGAGAAAACCAAAACACCTAAAGCTAGAAACAAGGGAGAAGAAGAGCGCAACTACCTGTCATTTCCATCAAATCATATTGTGTAATTATTTGAGATAAGTAAATTGGAAGTTCTAAAACTTATCACGGAAAATGTAATTAAATTCTAAAACTTTTAAAAATGACAATCAAGTCTTAAAAGTTGTTACGTGAAAGTTCGATTGAGTCCTAAAACTTTTAAAATGTCAAATAAAATCCTAAAACTTATCACAAAGTGCAATTAAATTCTTAAAACTTTTAAAAAGTGCAATCAATAAAAAAGACTTAGATTATATTAATTTGATAAGTTTTGGAACTTGATTACTTTTTGAAAAGTTTTAAGACCTAATTACACATTTGTGACAAGTTTCAAAATTTAATTATACTTTTTAAAAATTTTATGACTCAATTGCACTTTTATGACAAGTTTTAAAACTTTTATTTTACTTATCACTAATTATTTTAATTATTCATTTCTTATTTTTAATTATTATTTTCTCTTTCTTTCTTTTTTAAAGCCAAAAAGGGTCACTGGTGACTTTCGTGAGATTTGGGCGACCGTGGGCAAGGCCACAATGGCCTTGCTTAGGGCCTTCGCAACCAATGAGGACCCTTAAAAAAAGGGCAAAAAAAAAAAAATTGAAAAAATAATTACAAATTAAAAATATTATTAAAAATCGTTCATGTTAGCGCCGCGAAAACCACATAAGATGATAAATTTTCGATAAGGCAATTGTCAATAGCAATCAAGTAAATGATTTTTCAAATTTGTGGCACTCAAGTAAATAAAAATTAAATGAATATTGTACGAAAGTTATGGCACTTTTGTTAATTTTGCAAGTGAAAACAAAGTTACACCGACCCCATTCTTGTTTATGTACTTTGACTAATAAGTAGATTTATCATATGTTTTTTTTAAACAAAAATTGAGCAATATTTTAAATAATTAAGGGAAAATAAGGAGAATAATTTACAAGCCCTCTTTGAGATTAGCTAAAAGCAAATTTTTTTCTTGCTTTAGATAACTTGTTTTATAATTCTTTGAAACTTTGGGAAGAGTCAAATTTTGGACATTGTAAAAATTGCAAAATTTGAAATTCCAAAAATGTTAAAATATATGCCTTGTATGATTTGATTTGGAGTAAGTATAAATTTAAAAGTTGATTCATTTAAACGAATGGCTGAACTAGTACCTTAAATGACCAGATAAAGAATTTATAGGCTCGCATGATAATCAGTAATATACCGTCCATTTAACTTTATTAGTATAAAGCATGTAGTACGGGAACACACATTTGTACAGATTTTATTTTCCTTAAAAGTACACGGAATTTATTTAAGAAATATGGTTATCTTGAATTTACATTGAATATACAATGAGTGAAAAGTGGTGTATTGTAAGATCATTTAAATCATGAGATTTTGAGAATATACCATACAACATGATAATTTAATGTTATCGCTTCATATTATCATATGAAAAGTTAAATTAATAATACTTTATTAGATATCATAAGATGATATTCTTTAGATGCCAATAATGATCAACATGTTACATTATTAATTATCTAACGAAATTTGTTAATAACCAAAGCAGTTTCATTTAGGTATAAGACTGATGCATAATCTCCATGTGTGCAATTTGTTTCGATGCAAAATAATTTGTATTTTTCTTTGTGAT
Source organism: Eucalyptus grandis (assembly GCF_016545825.1). Lineage (NCBI taxonomy): Eukaryota > Viridiplantae > Streptophyta > Magnoliopsida > Myrtales > Myrtaceae > Eucalyptus > Eucalyptus grandis. Next base: position 5,383,920 of record NC_052619.1, on the reverse strand, counting down.
TAGCAACCGTCGAGAGAACAAATATTACTAAAAAATCATGTTTGTAAGTGTATTATCACAAAATGACAATTTTATTTTGTTATTAGTAAATAGATATTTTTACATAATTAAATCACTTTAGCTCTGATATTTTTACACCAAAGCAGTTTCATTTAGGTTAAATTCCTAATTGATTGGATCACTTCACTTGGGAGCTGGCTTGGTGGTGAAGGCAGGATTTCTCAAAAAGCCAGAACCCATATCAGAAAGCAAGCAAATTCCTTCCTCTTTCTCTCTCTCTCTCGTTCTCGCTTTCTGGAAATTAGGGTTCCGAATTCGAAAGATCTCTCGACTAGGAACCCCCAAATCGCGATCCCGATTGCCGTCCGGGATCGTCCTCGAGGGATCCGAATCGGACGAGGAGGAGGAGGCGCCTTTAAGCTCGGGTCTCGAAGCAATGGCTGTGGCGACGATGGTGAGCTCGGCCGGGGGCCTGCTGGCGATGCTGACCGAGGACCACCCGCGGCTGAAGCTCCACGCCCTCTCCAACCTCAACAAGTGCGTCGACTACTACTGGCCCGAGATCTCCACCAGCGTCCCCATGATGTGAGTCGGAACCTTCCTTCCCTCGAGTTCTCCTTCGGCTTCGATGCGGTTTAGGTTGATTCGGCTCTGGTTGGATTGGTGGGTTTTTGGGTTTCTGCGGGTTCCTGAGCTCCTTGGCTGAAACAACAAAAAAGATGTTATTTTGAGACGGAATATGGGTTTTTTTTTTATTTTTTTTTTTCGGGGGGTGGGGTTGTTTTCTTCAGGTGAAAATGGGATGCTGAAGTGAGTTGAGCAGTGACAGTAGCTTCTTGTTTACTGATTTACTCCTTTGTTGGTTTTTGGAGTAGTGAATTTGGGGAATGCCAGTAAAGTTTTTGGTTGTTGCATTTGCATACCCTTGTTGAATTTTGTATCTTTTCCGTGATGGGTGGAGGATTTTAGATTGAGATAAAATCGGGGATTCGATGTTTGGAAGCAAGATTGAGGATTATGGGATTAGTAAGAGTCAACGGGTTTTTTTTGTCTCCAAACAAATTTAAGCGCATGCAGAAGTCTTCTGGGAGCAACGAATGAGGTGTTTGGCTGGAATTGGTGATCCACACCTTTTATTACTGGCATCAATCATGAGTTTACCATTATTGCAGTTATTCCGGCACCTTCATATTGAGCTCTAGAGGTGGTGTTTATGGAGTCTGCGTTTTGCTTTGGAATTATTTTTCCTATAGGCTGTGTTCAACTGCTTAAATGCAACCTTTGTCCCTTTTAGACATTGAGGAACACTCCAAACTTGAAGTGCTTCCAATTTAACTGTACAATTTGGTTGAGGAGGGATGATTTTGCATACAAGCTAGACTGGTTCAGGAAAACCATTGTGATCTGACAATGCTATGTTCAACTTTATAAAAGTTTCTGGTTGATTTGATCGATTATTCTCTTATGATAATTTCTCTTCAGAGAGAGTCTTTATGAAGACGAAGAGTTTGATCAGCATCAGAGGCAACTTGCAGCACTGCTTGTCTCAAAGGTGATAGCTCTATTCAACCCTCCACTTCATTACATGATTACTTCCTTGCATGATTCTTTTTGGTCAGTCTGGATTGCGTCTCTGTTGTTAGCTGTTGTCTTGATTACTTCTGTGTTTTATAAAGCAGAGCAGTTTGTGCATCGTCACAACTTAGATGCTTCACAGTTTTTCATTTATCATATGATATAGGTACTTTGTGGATGCTTAGTAATATGTGGCAGCTGTCACTGCAGATATTACTCGAGCATTTTCTGCTGAGAGCCATCTATTTTATCTAAAGTTGGTTGTGGTTTTGGATTCCTTGTGATCAACATTTAATATTATACAGACTAAAGGATGCCTTCATAAAGTCGCTCAAAGGCTCATATCTTTATACTCACTTATTGCTGCATGAATTTACCCCTTGCCTTTGAATGATTTCATCGACGCTATTCTAAAACCTGCCAACCTGTAAATTGCATGCAATGTATTTATGGGTTGTTGGGTCATTCTCTTTTTGAATTATTACATAGTTGTGGTTTTTTATTCAGTTTATGTTTGCGTTTGTACATTGTCCTGATAGAGGTTCATAATCTTCAGGGCAAGTTAAGTTTGAAGATGTGCTTGAGTAGCATATATCATGTTTCAATTTAAACTTATGTTCTCATTGTCCTTGCAAGCTTCCTTGTAACATTTGGAATATTATGCCCACAAAATCTACGTTGATGAGCGCATGTCCTATTGATGCACGTGAATCAGTCTGACGATTACTGCAATCCAATAGTCTCACTTATTTTAGATTTTGGAATCTGCATTTGATTTTGGTGTTCTCTTGACATGGATCTGCTGTTGATGTTGGCTTGTCCTCATCTGAATCCATGTTTTTTTTTGGTGCATATTGTTTGACCTTACAAATTCCTGCATTCTTGTAGCATCCCTTGCCTTTGATTTTGGAATCTGGAGTTTTTAGTTCTGATGTTTTCTTGATGTGTCTCCACTGTTTCCTGTCTATATTTTTTCTTTTCAGGTTTTCTACTATTTGGGCGAGCTTAATGATTCACTGTCTTATGCACTTGGAGCTGGTTCTCTGTTTGACGTTTCGGATGACTCCGATTATGTTCACACTTTGCTATGTAAGAATAGCAACCTTAGCTTGCGTTTTTGTTTTTTAATTAGTTGGTTGGCGTGTTTCTTTTTTTTCTTTTTTCTTTTTTTTTTTGGGGGGGGAACAGCACCGCAACTTTATTCATGTGCATGACCATCCTGTCAGTTTATTTTCCAGCTATTCTGGTGGTTGTGCTTTGGTCCCTTGGATCAAGATTTGAAACTTACTTGATCCCCTTTTTAATTTTACTAACAGCCAAAGCTATTGATGAATATGCAAGCCTTAAGACTAGGGCAGCAGAATCAAATAGAGAAGCAGTTGAAGTGGATCCTCGGCTGGAGGCTATAGTGGAGAGAATGCTTGATAAGTATGATGCTATGCAATGCCTTTGTTGATTTGATCCGATGATTTTTCTTGCTGTGGCCTTCTTACAGTTACTTGATTTAGGTGTATCAATGATGGAAAGTACCAACAAGCCATGGGTATTGCAATTGAATGCCGAAGATTGGACAAACTAGAGGAAGCAATTACAAGGAGTGAAAACGTGCATGGATCTCTTTCTTATTGTATCAATATCTCTCATTCCTTCGTTTATCGCAGAGAATATCGTCATGAGGTAAGGGTTTTATTTTCGGTTATCTTTAAAAATACTTAAGTTTCTGAGATGATAGGATCACTGGAATCCTTGACTGAAACATTTAGGTCTAAAGTCTAATAGGCACTTGATATTGGTTAAGATTTAAACAGTGACCAATTTCTTTATCATTATAATCTTTTCTACTCGGGCTTAGGTTTTCCAAATTCTGTGTTCTGTATGTGTTTTCATTTTTTCGAGTGTTAATTGGATTCGTTTAACATGAAATGGTTTTCCAAAATTTCTTTAGCCTTCATGTTGAAGTTTCTTGAAATGGGCTGGAAAAATTTTATCCTGGTTTTGCTATTGCTTCTATTCTTCTTGCTTGGAGAGGAAATAGTTGAATTTACCTTCACCCAGTGTTTCTTTAGAATCAATTCCTCAGCCACATTTTACAATTTCTGTGAGTTCTACATCATCTTTAGCCAGCAAGTTTTCTCTCTCTCTCTCTCTCTCTCTCTCTCTCTCTCTCTGGCCTGTAACTAATAGTTTTAGGATTTTGTTAACAAGTGTTGGGCCCACTTGTTAAACACCCATTAAAGAATGATTTCTGATGTAATCTTCCTAATGTTATGTGTGATCAATGTATTGGAAATCAAAACCTTTTTTTTCTAATTATGGTTAACGAATGCCTGAGGGGTTCTTGTTAACAAGATCCAAGTTATAAGTCTGCTTCTCTTATAGCTTTTCTTTGATATGCTCTCCAATCATTCTTTTCCCCTTTTGTCATAAATTTTCTATCAATGTGGTGATTTGTTGAATTTTTAAGTCATCAAATTGGATGCGAGGACAAATATGTCTATTGTCATGAAAATAGATCTGATGCAAAATGAAATATGCAAAATTATTGGAGGATGGACCTGGCACATTGTTTGACCCTGGTTTACACTTCAGGTTCTTCGTCTTCTTGTGAACGTGTATCAAAACCTGCCTTCTCCCGACTATTTGAGCATTTGCCAGTGCCTAATGTTCTTGGATGAACCTGAGGAAGTTGCGCGGATATTGGAAAAACTCCTGAGATCTAATAAGGATGATGCTTTGCTCGCATTTCAAATAGCCTTTGATCTTGTGGAGAATGAGCACCAAGCTTTTCTGTTAAATGTAAGAGATCGTCTGTCAGCTTCGACTTCTCGCCCTCAGGAATCTGGACAACCAGGACATAACGAAGCAGATACTTCTCAAAATGAGAGCCCTGCTGCATCAGAGGATGTTGCTATGACTGATGGGTCTCATACTTCTGATGCAACAGTTCAACAAGTTGATCCAAGTGAAGGCATATATGCTGAGAGGCTTAAGAAAATTAGGGGAATTTTGTCTGGAGAAACATCAATTCAGTTGACCTTGCAGTTTCTCTACAGTCATAATAAGTATGACTACTAGCCTTTCTTCTTTGTCATCATCATCTTCTTCTTCTTCAACATTTTAATCCTTATTGATTTCTATTTGATTTATAATACTATTTGGAATCTTATGCTTCTGAATTTATAATTTATGTAGATCGGATCTGCTTATTCTGAAGACAATTAAGCAATCTGTTGAGATGAGAAATAGTGTTTGCCACAGTGCGACCATATATGCTAATGCAATTATGCATGCTGGTACAACTGTGGACACTTTTCTGAGGGAAAATCTGGTAAGGCAGACCATCTATTCTTCAAATGTTTCCATGGATCTTTTTAGCTTTCTAATTAAGATCACTGAGCTTTGCTACAACACTTCTTCAGGATTGGTTGAGCAGAGCCACCAATTGGGCTAAATTTAGTGCTACGGCAGGCCTAGGTGTTATTCACAGAGGCCACTTACAGCAGGGGAGGTCATTAATGGCTCCTTACTTACCCCAAGGAGGGGCTGGTGGTGGAGGCAGTCCATACTCCGAGGGTGGTGCCCTCTATGCGCTAGGTCTCATTCACGCAAACCACGGAGAGGGCATCAAGCAATTCTTGCGTGATAGCCTGCGCAGTACTAATGTGGAGGTGCTAAGTCTATAAAATGAATGACAGCTATTTGGAATGGTTGTTTTCACAAATGCTCACTTGCATTTTTATTATCCAGGTCATACAACACGGAGCATGTTTAGGTCTTGGATTGGCTGCTCTGGGAACCGCTGATGAGGAAATATATGATGACATCAAAAGTGCCCTATATACAGACAGTGCTGTTGCTGGTGAAGCTGCAGGTATCAGTATGGGTCTGCTCATGGTGGGAACTGCAAGTGAGAAGGCAAGTGAGATGCTTGCCTACGCCCATGAGACACAACACGAGAAGATCATTAGGTAAAATTCGTGGAGTTTAGCCCATTTCTTACTTTGAGCTATTCTATTCTCTATTGTTCACTGGATACTCCTGTTCCAGGGGATTAGCATTAGGTATCGCCCTCATGGTTTATGGAAGGGAAGAGGAAGCAGATACACTAATTGAGCAAATGACTCGGGACCAGGATCCTATTATTCGTTATGGTGGTATGTACGCACTGGCCCTGGCGTACAGGGGTACAGCAAATAACAAAGCCATCCGTCAACTGCTACACTTTGCCGTGTCAGACGTGAGTGACGATGTTAGGAGGACTGCAGTTCTAGCCCTGGGGTTTGTGCTTTACTCAGAGCCAGAACAGGTTGGTTCTTCTCCTTCCCTTTTCTGGCTGGCAAGTATATTCCAATTCGAATCTGGCTTGCCCAGTCTGATCTGATTGTTCATGGATTAAATTGTTCTTCAGCAATGAGTTTTCTCTTTCCTCTATTCCTTTCTGTTGTGTTCATTTTTCCTTTTTTGAAGGATTTTATCAAACATTGTGATTTTGACTCTGAATCCGACTATGTACGCAGACTCCCAGAATTGTTTCACTGCTGTCTGAATCTTATAATCCACATGTTCGATATGGTGCGGCTCTTGCCGTGGGCATATCCTGTGCGGGGACTGGCCTAAGCGAGGCTATATCTTTGCTGGAGCCTCTGACATCAGATGTCGTTGATTTTGTTCGTCAAGGTGCTCTCATTGCCATGGCCATGGTCATGGTCCAGACAAGTGAAGCGAGTGATTCTCGTGTTGGAGCTTTCAGGTATTGAATAGTCTATTCTAAACAGAATAAATGACTGTTGTCTTATTCCGTTGCGTCATTTATAATTGCATTATTCATATTTGAATCGACATGTAGGCGGCAATTGGAAAAAATTATTTTGGATAAACATGAAGATACTATGAGCAAGATGGGAGCTATTTTGGCCTCTGGAATTCTTGATGCTGGTGGAAGGAATGTTACGATTAGGTTGCTTTCTAAGACAAAGCATGATAAAGTCACAGCAGTTGTTGGACTTGCGGTGTTTAGCCAGTTTTGGTATTGGTATCCCCTTATCTATTTCATTAGCCTGGCATTTTCTCCTACAGCATTTGTTGGACTGAGTTATGACCTAAAAGTTCCAAGGTTTGAGTTTTTATCACATGCAAAACCTTCCCTTTTTGAATATCCAAAGCCTACTACCGTGCCTACGACTACCTCTGCTGTAAAGCTACCAACTGCAGTCTTATCAACGTCAGCCAAGGCCAAAGCTAGGGCTAAGAAAGAAGCTGAGCAAAAGCCAATGCTGAAAAATCATCTGGGGCAGAGGCAACTTCTGCTGGTTCAAGTGCTGGGAAAGGAAAATCAGTTAGTGAGAAGGACGGAGATTCTATGCAGGTACAAGCTTCTTCTGCTAGTTTGTTCAGTCATGATTCTGTTATAATAAGAGCATTACGATTGTGTATTGATTCTCACACGTTGCATTTTGGCAAAGGTAGTAAATTGTGAGATTTTGAACACAGAGACAGTTCAAGAATCTATCTAAGCGCTGTACTTTAGTCAGAGCAATAGACAGGCTTTTCAAATGAAGTGTCTCCCTAATTTAGTCCATGGTTGATTCTCAGTATTCTCTTAATATGACTGAAGTTGTTCAAATTTGATCTGGGTTAGCTGAGGGGCGTGGTTTGCTTTTAATTTCTTCTTAGACTTCTGATGTGATAAAATAATGCATCCTGTAATGTCGCTGCAGGTTGATAGTCCCCAAGAAAAGAAAGTTGAGCCCGAGCCTTCATTTGAAATACTGACCAACCCCGCGCGGGTTGTACCGGCCCAAGAGAAATTTATTAAATTCCTCGAGGAAAGCAGATATGTGCCTGTGAAGTTGGCTCCCTCAGGGTTTGTTCTTTTGAGAGACCTGCGTCCGACTGAACCTGAGGTCTTCTCTCTGACTGATTCACCATCTTCTACTGCATCAAATACCGGTGGATCTGCAACGGGACAGCAGGCCCCTTCTTCAGCCATGGCAGTTGATGAAGAGCCACAACCGCCTCAGCCGTTTGAGTACACCTCATGATTGCAATGTTGATTTATATCTTTTCTTGGTGATTGGCTTGCTTTTGTTGAAGATGACAACCTTGCAATCTAATACTCGAATTGGGGCAAATCTGGCTTCTGGTTCTGGTTCTGTAGACGTTGAGCCATATCTTCTTGCAAGGTGTTCAAGGTCTTTGATCGATCTGTGTTGGTCCAGGCAAATTCGTGGCTTTAAGCTCTGTAGCAAAGACCCCAGAGAAAGAAAAAAGGGCTAGTTTTCAACTGTTTTTACTGGGGTGTTGGGGGAATTGGACATTGAAGTGGATCTTAGGAGACTACGTTTAGGGCATTTTCTTGCTCCCCGAGAGCATTCACGAGACATTTGCTGGAACCGTGGGAAGCTTCCTGTATGAGCTGAAGGTCTAGGCACAATCGCAGAATCTAAAATTTGCCATAACCTTTATTGCCTCCAATTTATGTACTTCATTATTAGGTCCTTTCCTGTTTTAAGTTTTTATCGCTGTCGGGACTGGTACTGTTTCTTTCGAGGTCTGTCGCGGTGGTCATACGATCATCTCGGTATATGGTTTCGCGACTTGATAAAATGCATGTTTTCTGGGATGGTTTCTAGCTTGCGGACATAACCGTTTAGGGAGAAATCTTCGGCATGCGAAAACTCTGTTCAATGGGTTGCCTCAACTCTTATGTTGCATATCCTATCACTTGTTTCTCTAGATTTTGTTGGAAGCTTTCTAAGTAGTTTACCGGAGTGCTGACACATGACTTCTGAAAAGTGTTTTGATGCCCGTTAGTTGAGGATGGACGCGGGGTTTAGACTTTTTTTTTTAACATGATATTAGAGTTAGGTTAAATCATTTTGCTTATGTGTCCGGATTTGTAACTCAAATTTCATGTACCATTCTCAATTTGGCTTGCACGCAAGAGTGTTGAAAATATTGCATGTCGCTTGACAATGGGATTCAAATACTCTTTATTTATATATATAGGGATAAGTGTTATAAAGTCCTAAAACTTGTCATGAAAATGCAATTGAGTTATAAAACTTGCAAAAAGTGAAATTGAGTCTTAAAATTTATCAAAATGTTTCAATTGAGTCCTAAAATCGACTGTCAAATTTCCTAACGAATTCTGTTTTTAACTATTCGCCACGTAGAAGAGAAACGATTAAAAAAAACCATGTTTGCGTCACGTCAACTTTTCCGTTAGAAAAATTGACGGCGTCGATTTTAGGACTTGATTGAAACATTTTGACAAGTTTTGGACTTAATTGCACTTTTTGCAAGTTTTGTATGACTCAATTGCATTTTCGTGACAAATTTTAGGATTTTTGTAGCACTTATCCTATATATATATATATATAATCTTTGGATTGGACTTTTTAGTATGGTATTAAAGTTCTGGCGTTTTGGGTACGTGGGTTAAATTTATATATATATATATATATATATGATCTTTGGATTGGACTTTTTAGTATGGTATTAAAGTTCTGGCATTTTGGGTACGTGGGTTAAATTTCATGTGTCATTCTTAATCCAATCCGCATGCAAGAGGAATATTAAAATTATCTCGCATCGATTAACAGTAGAGTATTTGTGCTCTATATTCAATTGCAGTTGAATTGAAATTGAAACATCTAATATAATTGCATAAATCAAGTTTGGAACACGATATATAGAGAAACAAGTGAATAGGATAAACATTTTCCTTCTTCTAGTTAATATGATAAATAAAGTTTTTTATTTTTATTTTAAACAATAGAATGTTCGAAAATCTCATCAAGCGTAACAAGTCCTTGATTCTGTGCGACGAAGCATTTTATGGATCGATTACATGGCCAATATGGTATAACAAATGAAAATGACCACCCGCCTAGTATGCATTTCAATCTTGATTTGATTCATTTTTTGAATTTTGATAAATATGGTCGCCTTTTTTTTTTCTTTTTAATGTTTACATGTCATTGTCTTGAAGTGGAAGGTAGGAGTAAGCGGTTTTAGGTTCTTTCTAAGTTTTATGTAAAACGTGAAACCTATCTACCAGAGCAAGTTTTTTAATTTTTGGAACATTGAACCTACTTTGTATACTCAAGAACTTGAAACCTATCTTATTATAGGTTCTGGATCGATTCCAAAGTTCACCCAAATTCCACATGTACTCTTAATTGAATAAGTGTAATAAATCATCATCATCTCTAATTATTATCATTTGCTACAATTTATTAATCACAACTCATATTTAAATAGATGAAAATCATAAAATATTAACAAAGTAAAAGTTTCAGTCACGGATATCGCTAGAAACGGAAATTTAGAGTAGTGATTTTAGATTACACATTCATCATTAAACGCCGTAGAATGACGTAAAATCACGCGAAGATGTATAATAGGAAAAACACAAAGATTTGTTTCAGATTTCAAGTACTCGAGAATCTACCCGTCGAAATGGGTACCTCAATTTTAGAATCCAGAACCTATCTTGTAAATCTTAGGAACTATAACCAGATCGGTCCCGGTCCTACCCTGAAGCCAAGCTCATCCCTAGTGGAAGGATCTCGTTGGATGCACGGTAAATCCTGACAAGACAACGTAAACAGTCGAAGTGGGTCGAAGCCCAAGTATTTGGGCCCACGAGGTGGAGGATGCACAAAGCCCAGTCCAAAATCGAGCCCAACCATCATCTTCTTCCCAGATTCCCCTCGCCTCGTTCTCAAAAACCCTAGCCGTCCAGCTCCTCAGTCTTCTTCTCCTCTCTGCACACCCACCGCCGCCGAGAGAGGATTCGCGCCGCCGCGGCACAGTCCATCGAGAGAGAGAGAAAATGGTGTCCGGGTCGGGGTTGTGCGTGAAGCGGGTGGTGGTGGACGGGCGCCACCACATGCTGGGGCGGCTGGCGTCGGTGCTGGCGAAGGAGCTCCTGAACGGCCAGCGGGTGGTGGTGGTGCGGTGCGAGGAGATCTGCCTCTCCGGCGGCCTCGTGAGGCAGAAGATGAAGTACATGCGGTTCCTCAGGAAGCGCATGAACACCAAGCCCTCCCACGGCCCCATCCACTTCAGGGCCCCCGCCAAGATCCTGTGGCGCACCATCCGTGGGTACGGACGATGATCTCTCTCTCTCTCTCTCTCTCTCTCTCTCTCTCTCTTTTGGGTTTTCGCTCTCGCGTTTGATTGTTCCCCCGGTTTGTGTAAAGTTTCGATTTTGATTTTTTTCAGTTGCTTAAAGCTTCGGTTTTTATAGTTTGAGGGATTGGAGGGAAAGGTATTGGTTGAATGGGAGAGGGAATGTTGATGTTTGATCTTGGTGGTTTTTAGATTTGGAGGGCGCATTGGTCTTGTTGTCGTTGTACTAATTTGGTGATCAGTGTTTGTTTATTCTTGTGAGAGAACGTTACTACCTGTTGCGTTCTTGTTGTTCATTGGCAAAGACATTGGGACTAGGGCCCTGCATGACAGGACTTGGATTAATTCTCTCGGATTAGGATTAAATTGACAAATACACGCTCGAGTGTTATGACAAATTTGCAAGGACGAAATAGCAAATGATGAGATAAAGACCATTCTTTTTGTGATGTGTTATCGACTTGATTTTAGAACAAGTCGGGACTGTCTCCATCCTATATCGTCTGGCTTTGTCTGAAATATGTATGATCCTTCGTCTTTTCCCCATCTGTTTTTTTTTTTTGCCTATCTACTTCTATTTAAATATACAAATGTTTCAATTCCTTAGTGACGAGGATGATAATTGGTTTTCCATTTAGTTGGTTGATTGGTTTGCTCTCCGTTTGTCAACATTTAGTATCTGCTCAAGCTGAGACTAGTATCTTCTGGAAAAGCTCTCCTTTCTTTTTACAAAATTGCGCAACCTTAATTGAACCAAATGCAGGATGATTCCTCACAAGACCAAGCGAGGAGCGGCAGCGCTTGCACGCTTGAAAACCTTTGAGGGTGTTCCACCACCATATGACAAGGTTAAGAGAATGGTCATCCCTGATGCTCTCAAGTGAGTTTGTTTGACAGGCATATAATGTGTCTCCTTCTATTTTTAACTTTGTTATATACATTCGTGGATCTACAGTTGACTATTTCTTATCTTTTTCATTTGCCTTTTGCTTTTTTAACATTGATCAGGGTGTTGAGGCTCCAGGCTGGTCACAAATACTGCTTGCTGGGCAGGCTTTCATCTGAAGTTGGATGGAATCACTATGAAACTATTAAGGTGAGATATGAGCACTATTCCTTATTATATATTTTTTGTGCGTGGGCTAGTTGGGGTCTGTTACCTGATCGTACAGAACATGGATGTTCTGATGGCTGCATTCTATAGTCTTGACTATGCTCTTCTGTTTCTATGACAATTGCACCACCTTTTTAACGTTCCCCTCCATGTTGATCTTCCTTTCCGCTACAATTTTTTTTCCTGTCTATCTCTTCAATGGTTGTGTAGGTGTTATTTGCCTGCTGTCATGTCTAGGAGAATTTGTAATCTATCAGTTTTTTATTTGGTCGGAAAATATAATTGAATGCCACAGTTACCTATGTCCTTGATCTGTCTAAGAAGTCTCTATGAGTTCGTCTTTCTTTCCTTGTGTTTCCCAGCCGTGTTTCAATCTGAAGCTGCCTCTGTGACTCATTCTCATGCGTTGCAGAGTTTACAGGCTTGTCATTCATGGGTGACTTATGACTGTTTGATTTACAACTCTCATGTCCTGCTCATGGCTTGTGCAGGAACTCGAGAGAAAGAGGAAGGAGAGATCACAGCTCTTATATGAGAGGAAGAAGCAGTTGACCAAGCTGAGGGTCAAGGCCGAGAAGGCTGCTGAAGAGAAGCTCGGTGCCCAGATGGAAATCATAGCGCCCATAAAATATTGATTTCGGGATCTTCTCCACCCTTTTTTCGACTGCATTTATTTTGGGTCTGCGTTAAATTACACAATATGGAGAGGATTACTTCAGTTTTGGTTCTTGCTTTTCAGCCATATCTTAGTTTACAGAGCTTGCAAATTTTGTTGTTCTTAGATGGAAGACCTTGCACATTTCCACCTTAATTTGAAGTATGCTTAATTATGGCAAAGGCAAAACAAAGGACGACAAGAATAATCCGTGTCTTCCTCTTGCTTTCCTTCGATCAATTCTAGTACATATATTTCGATTGAAATATGTGAACCAATCATTCTTCGAGCAAGTGAAGAGCATCATCATAAGAAAAATGAAGATAATGGTTATTATCTTAGGTTGGGTTGTAGAGTATCATGGAGAACGAGCGGACCAGGAATCATTCGAGAGAACATAGTCCTGATACAAGTAAAAAACCACGGTGGTCGATTCTGGTTCCCTTCAATTATTGTCCTTTGTTGAAGTTTCAGTGTGATGACCACTTCGATGTGCGCTAACATGGTTCGAGACGGATGAATAAGTTGACCGGAACGATGGCAAATATAAGTTAAATTTGGATTTTTCGTCTGACTCTTATCTCTGAGTAAGGAAAGTCAAGATATCATGTGTTCTCCTTCCATTTCGAGAAGGGGCAGGGTGTTCAGATTCCAGTTGGATTTTCTATAGCCTCTTGAGAGATCAATTCCCCTATTGTAAATATTTCTATTTTTTTGGTCGGACCTATTCTAACTCATTTCCAAACTTTTGTCCTATTTCATTGTAGGACGTAGAGTTGAAACCCATACTTGAAACTAAATCGTCCTCACCCTTAACCTCCGAGAAGATGGAAATTTGAACCCCTCATTTCCCTCTCACACCCATCTTTTATTCGCATCTCCTATTTATAATATCATAATTACAAATGACTTCAAAAATCTTTAATTGTTGATAGAGATTTTTGTCTGTTTACAATTGATAATCCTTGATATATGATGATATCGGTTCCAAATCATTCATTTTTCACAATGGCCATAATTTGAAAAAATTCCAATTTATGTGGCAAAATTTGAAAAGAATCTAGTCTCATGACCAAATAAAACTAATTATTTTGGCCCTCCGATGCAAGATAGAGAACTCAGACATGATATATAATTTGTGGCGTTGATCAACCACGATTATCTTACTCATAAATTTCCTTTTATACCAATAGGCATCTGGGGCTCCTTGACCAACCGACTAATCCGAATCGGTCCCCACTTTTCTACGCACACCGGCTTGGTGCTGGCTGTTACATCGTGTCTGTGCAAGATCATCTCAATTCTTAATTTGATAAAAGCGACAACCCAATGAAGGAAATGACCAAAAGGAGCCAAACATTCTAATGTCAATACACAACATTGATTAGCATCGATCATCTTACTCATAAATATCCTTTTACTAAATATCCTTTTACACCAATAGGCATATGAGGCTCGCTGACCACCCACTAATCCGGGTTAGTCCCTCCTTTTACACATCCTATCTTTGCAAAAACCATCTCAACTTATTGATTTGATATTTAGCTACAACCCAGTGCAGAAGAGCCAAACATTCTTACAACGAAAGTGGGGATTTAAACCCTTCCTTCACCTCTCAATGGTTTGCCCTTCGTGTCTGTGCAAGATCATCTCGATTCTTAATTTGATAAAAGCGACAACCCAATGAAAGAAATACCAAAAGAAGCCAAACATTCTTATGTCAATACACAACATTGATTAGCATCGATCATCTAACTCATAAATATCCTTTTTACTAAATATCCTTTTACACCAATAGACATTTGAGGCTGTGACCACCCACTAATCCGGGTGGACACATCCTATCTTTGGTTCTCAACTTATTGATTTGATATTTAGCTACAACCGGTATTCTTATAGTGGAGATTTGACCCCTCATTCCATTTTAGAAGAGTCGGTCATAAGCAAGATCATCTGCTACATCGATTCTTAATTTGATAAAAGCGACAACCCAAGGAAAGAAATAACCAAAAGGAGTCAAACATTCTTATGTCAATACAAGACATTGATTAGCAACGATCATCTTACTCATAAATATCCTTTTACACCAATAAGAATATGAGGCTCGCTGACCCTCCACTAATCCGAGTCAGTCCCTCCTTCTACACATCCTATCTTTGCAAAAACCATCTCAACTTATTGATTTGATATTTAGCTACAAAGAGTCAAACATTCTTACAGCGATACCCGACATATATGCTTCCCCTTTTGTGCCATATAATTTATTATGTATGCAAATCTCATGCCCATTTTGACTTATGGCAATTAATTAGAAAATTGCATATTGCCTTGCAAAGCAAAAATGGGGAGGACTATGGAAAGAAAAATCCCAGCTGTAAAATCTTCGAGATTCCATAATTAGTGCAATTAGAGAGTTGCCTTAACATTCCCAGGTTTCCCTCCAGGGGAAAAAACCCACCCTCTGATTTTCCTATCTTTTTTATTAAATAGGATTCCACCATGAAACGTGCCTCATATCGTTTAGCTTTACAGTTTCGCTTTTCTACACTGATGGCTTCTCTTGGCCTCAGTCCCGCCGGAGCTCAAGCTCCTTGTCCTTATCCTTCATCGGCACCTGTAATTATCCGCTTCCTCCTTGTCCTACTTTGCGCGAGCTTCGCCACGGCGGCGGCGAATGGCAGCTGCACCTGGCAAGGCTGGAAAGACGCCCCCGGGGATGCCTCTCAGTGGCACATTCGCGTTGACCCGTCGGGCCAGTCCGGGACCTTCACCACGGTCCAGTCCGCCATCGATGCCGTCCCCGAGAACAACAACCATTGGTTCTGCATTTACGTCAAGGAAGGTACCTACAGGTGAGTCTGGCCTTTAGCTCTGATAATCTGGGGTGCTCGGCGAATGGTGTTTGCGTCGTGCGCGTGCGAACTGACGAAACGAGAACTTGCCCTTTTGTATTATTCTCTACGTGTAGAGAGAAGGTGCAGATTCCTAAGAACAAGCCCTTCATCATTCTCAAAGGACGAGGGAAGAGGAAGACCGAGATCGTGTGGGACGATCACGAGACGGTCGCCCAGAGCCCCACTTTCACTTCGTCAGCAGACAACATCGTTGTCAAGAGCATCAGTTTTCGGGTGAGCAATAGGTTTATCGACGTTCTATCTTGTTTGTCTCAGCTTCTGATCAGTCATTTTCACCTCTATGCGGGGCTCCGGTCACGGGGTTCGTGGTGGTGTGGGGGCGGCAGAACTCGTACAACAACCCCGTCAACGAGAACCCGAAGGTTCCGGCGGCGGCGGCGATGATCCTCGGCGACAAGTCCTACTTCTACCGGGTCGGGTTCTCGGGGTTGCAGGACACATTGTGGGACGTGGAAGGCAGGCATTACTTCAAGCGTTGCACGATCCAAGGGGCGGTCGATTTCATCTTCGGAGGTGGCCAGTCCATTTACGAGGTTTGAGGCTTTCTTTGGCCATGGTGTTTTCTTGAAAATCATTTCGCTTGATTCTCTTTCCTAAGTTTTGCACGATATAATTAGATTTTACCCAATTTAGATCGGATTCTCTTACCAATAGTGCGTGGTGAAAGTTGGTGATAATTCCCTTCCTTTTTATGGGAGTATCTTTCTTTTCCATAAGAATATCGGCAAAGCTCGAATAACACTTGCTTCTATTCATAGAGAAATTAAAGAGCCGGAGTGGCATTTAAATCGCAGGACTGAATGGAAATATTTTGGAGAATGTGGGATTATGTGATTCGATCGTTTCGGGTGAAAATGGAAATAATTTTTATTATTAGGGCAACAAATAATCGTCGAATAGAATTAAATAAGTGGAATGAAAGTATTATTTGGGTTCGGGCTGCTTTAGTGGTCCCAATCTCTTTAATTTTTGGTAATGAAAATTATGTTGGAATTTACCTAATTTGTCTTGTAATGTTAGTGCTCAAGATCTCCTTGGGGGACATGATTCATGACTATATTTCCATGTGCTCTAATATTTGGCAATCCAACATAATTTATGTCTTCGGATTGTCTTCTCGAATTCTTGCGGGGAATATAACATCTTATTATCATTTTAAAAGTTAATGCGGAAAAATGAAACCAATTTACGATGCAAAAACTATTTCATTTATTTTTGCCAACGTGGAACAAAAAAATGTTCATGGACTCCATTTATTTTGTCAAAACTGAATGATTTGCACAATATTTTAAATATATATATAATTTGTATCACTCGAAATTATTAGTCAATGAAAAATATTTTATTATTAATAACAATTAATATTTAAACAATTTCATGGACAAAGAAAATATCTTCCGTTCATTCATTCATTTTTTGTAAATAATTTAGACAATCTTTTTTGAAAATATATTTCGAATTATTCATTTTTCGCAAAATAAATATATTTTTAAGGGGTGAACTTTTATGCTCTTCTAAATTGTTAGGTGAATTAAGTTGGATATAGTAGAGTGAACATTGATGCTCAGATCGATGTTCTAATTTTCACTTGTTATCTCCCTTTGAAAGGTCTTCTGTCAATCCGACTCGGTCGCCTTTTATAACATCGCCGTGTTTGTACGTATCAGGGTTGTGCCATATCGGTGCTCGGGAACGCCCTGCCGGGGTTGTCGGGGTTCATCACGGCGCAGGGGAGGGAGAATGAGCAAGACACGGACGGGTTCGTGTTCAAGAACTGCAACGTCTTCGGATCCGGCTCGGCCAAGTTAGGAAGGCCATGGCGGGGTTACGCACGGGTCCTCTTCTATCACTCTAACTTCACGGACGTCGTCGACCCTAAGGGATGGGATGCCTGGAGTTTCGTCGGCCGCGAGTGAGTTTCCCCATTCATTATATTTTTGCGATTTGTCTTATGATAAGAGAGAGTTAGAACGACATATGAAATCGTTAATTATGTGTTGACAGGTATCAGTTGACTTTCGTTGAGTATGGCTGCTATGGACCTGGAGCCGACATGTCCAAAAGGGTGAGTTGGGAAAGGAAACTCGACGACTCATCCGTGCAGCAAATGACGAGCTTAAGCTACGTTGATTCCGAAGGATGGATTGACAGAACGCCTTTTTAGAAGAAGACTGTGAAATGAGAGAAAAAAAAAAAAAAGATGTGTCATTTTCAGTTCAGCCCATCTTGTCATGGGCACTATTATTTCTTCTTCCTCCTCTTCTTCTTCCTCTTGTAGGCTCTCCCTTATGTAGAGGAGTTCATTTTCAATTTGTGGAGCTGAAGTGTCACAAACCACAATGCAAAAGTTTGCACAAATAAGCCACGAAGGGCAAATTCTAATTCGAACTAGATAGGTGATATCTTCACTATTCAAAGATAATATATCATTCAATACATGCACAATTAAAAGGCTATATACGTGAAATATACATGCAATCTTAAAATATAAGGATAATTAACAAAATCATCAAAATATCTCTAATAAAGAGAATTATCCTAGAGAAGTCTTTAGTTATCTCTACAAATCCTTTTACCTGAGTTTCCTGCAAGTCAAGCCAGTTGGCCCAAAATGTACTTGCCCTGTCCCTCCTGGTATAGGGGGCGCGACATGTTGTCGAGGATTCACCTTAGCGAGAACACATCGCACCGTGAGGACGTTGTCGACGATAGTGCCATGTCGGTTGGGTTTGAGGTTCGAGAGGAGCGACTCTCTGTCTCTCCCCGGCAAGATCGATGGCGGCTTCTTGCCATCGCGCATGGGGTGTACGGCGGCGAGGATGATGGTGCCAGCGAGCAGAGCCACCGGGGATGGGAAGATGCTCCAGAGTCCCCACGCATGTCTTTTTAGAAGAAGAATGTGAAGTGAGTTTTAAAAATAAAATAAAAACTAGCGAAAGTTTGTGTTGTTTTCAATTTAGTCCATCTTATTATGGCCATTGTTATCTCTTCTCCTTCTTGTTACCCTTTTAGGTTCTCCCTTATGTAGAGTTTATTTCGAATTGGTGGAGCTGAAATTTCAAAAACCACAATGCAAAAGTTTGCATAGATAACCCAACTTTTTCAAGGCCCATTGGGCCAAGCTCTCCTCTTGGCAGCGTTGGATTTGAGTCTCTTTATTTATCAACTAATTTAATGCTCCCTTGTCTTCTTCTTCTTTTCTTCTTTGGGGGGGGCTGACTTGTTCTTTTATTTTTATGTAATTTTGGGGCTGAATTTTATTTTTGGGTAACTGAAGACTCTACCAACGGCACACCGCAAAAGCCACAACTATAAAAACAGCCCAGCAAACCTTCCAGGGAAACGAAGAACGAAAACCCCAACACCAGAGATAAGATAAAGCTCTTACAAACAGCGGTGATGTGCGGCAATATGATGCCCAAAGAAGACCGAGGGTCAAGCCCCAACCTCTCGGAGTCTCATGTTCCCTGAAGTAACGATGAAGAGCTTTGTCTTTTACAACCTTGATAAAGATGATTTTTCATCTAAACCACCAAGGCTTCGATTCTTTCCTCTTCTTCCAAATTAGGTGACACATAGCACCAAACGGGGTTGAATTTTATTTTTATCTTTGAACTTTCGCAAAATTGTGCATATTAGACTATAGGATATGATTTTTTGATGCCACATAAAGCCATTCGTTGCCATTAGATGTCCCTCGATTCGATTCACGTATTTTTGTCCCTATGTTTATTTTTATTGGATGTCGCTATTGGGCCCCCTGCTAGAAAACGTGATGTTTGAGTTTTTGGATGGAGATTTGTCGATTGTCCACTTTGTCAAATCGTATTTTAGACTGAATAAAGTGGTGCTGAAACAATAGGAGGTTCGGAATTGCAAACTTGTGCGTGTGGAGACTCAATCCAATTCTGTCTAAATCATATGTATGGGGTGCTACTTGTTTTCCTTTTTTTCCTTTTATATCGATAATGCAGTAGCATCTAATTTGTCATTAGCTGTGCCCAAATATGAGCATAAGAAAATTCAATTCCTCTGTATATGCCATTTCGAAACTACTTTCATTAAATTGTTTTGAATATGATTGTTAAGCGGGTGACGGAATATTTTGTAAGAAAATCACCTTGTAAAGAAAATAGTTTTAAGTGGAATTCCGCCATATACAAAAACAAAAGAATAAATAATAAAATCAAAAGGACTATGACAATGATGTAGTAGATGATAGAGACCAATGGAGGAGATGGTTGCTGGTGATTTCATATTATCTCAAATATTAATTAATTATAAAAAAGAAAGCAACCTCCATGACCATGGTCAGAGTTAAATTAATATTTTCAATCAATCATTGTGGTGTTTATGTTATATGGCTGATTGGTTATATCATGCGGTTGAATCTTTCAAGGTTGAATTTCAATTGAATGGAGTCTGCTTTTGGTAAGCCATGATGGGTTGGGCCAAATATTACTGTCAACTTTAGAAAAATAGAGGTGGTCCTTGCAACTTGCTGGGGTTGACCTGCCCAATAAATCAAAGCCAAAACCCTTTTGTTCTTTTCTTCTAATTTTAAGTGCTTTTGGCAAGGAAAATCAGAAAGCAATGTCCATTCCATATTGCTTGATGTCATTTCATGAGAGAGAATTTGACAGGTTAAGTGGAGGGGACCTAATGCAATTTTTTTTGTGAGTTTTTATGTTAACATGGTTTGAATTATTATTAGGTGAAGGTGCCGACACTTTGGTATAGATTACTAGCTCAACCATGAGAAATGCATATTTTGAGACAATAGTTTGACTATAGGTGCATTATTGTATATAGTATCTCAAGGAAGATCACATCTCCATGGAAAAAAAAATGCTTGAGCTCAATCAAAACTGATATGAAGGGATAGGTTTGTATATAAAATGAATTATTATTGTTGAATTGGACTTGTACTGTCACAGGACGACGTTTGTAACCAGGGTCCATGTTCAAGAAATCGAGTATGGAATAAAGCTTGACGGGTTTTGATGGCAAGTTTCGTTGATCTTGTCTTGGGACCATAGATATAGATAAGATAGATCGAACTCGCGAATTACTGTATTAGGATATCTTTGTTTCTCATCTATATTTACTCAAAGAGACCACTTAGGTTATCTTGATGCCTTACGTGATAATGTCACTGCTTTTCCTTGTGGTAAAGTAGCGGTTTGTCCATATTGATTAACATGATTTTTGTAATCATGTTGGGTCTTCCCTTATCACCCCCTTGGGCGAGAACTAGAAGTGAATTGGTCAAAAGGCCTATTCATTCAAAAACGGTGATTGGAGCTTGGTTTTCATGTGTTTGCTGGCAAGGACTTATTTTTTTCTAATTATTTGTAATTAAAGCAACTTGCCATGTGACTTTCCAACCCCATCTGCTATTTAACACATTAAAGTAATGACAGGGATTATTTTTTTATTCTGGGTGCTTTGTCAGTTTTATCTTTAGAAAAACACAATCAATTAAGTAATTGCCATGCTACTATTAGAAAATAAATAGTATCTGTCGGCCCACTCGAGAATATAATATACGCCATCAACTATTGACTTATCACAACTTATTCTCTTAATCAAACCTAGCAACTCTTCCCTCGCATTAATCGTACGATTTCAAAATTATTTTAACGTGACATTATAAATATAATAGAAACGCGATATATATTATCCTCAAGCAAGCAACAACACGAGATTCGATTTGAATCGTACCGATTTTAATAATATCATTAAAATTACGATCGTACTAACTTTCCATTTATGATTTGAGATAATCGAATGATTGGGGAAAATTAGAAAACTGGTCATGACATGTGCGTATCAACGATATGATTAGAAATTTGTAGTTAATTATAACCAAAAAAATATAATAAAATGAGAGAGGGACAGTATTTTTCATGTACGACAATCAATGCATGCAAAAAGTGAAGTAAAAATGGGCACAGTCTTGTCAAAAACAGAATCAAAACACTCGCTGTTTACAACAGCACCAGACCTGCAAAATTGGAAGACACTTTGTCTGGAAGTGCAGTGTCAGCTTCTCAATGTTCAATGTATTTTATTTTATTTACTTTTAGCATAAATGCTTTTTCTTTTTTTGGGCAATAATTTTTAGCATAAAAAATAAGCAAGAGGCAAGGTGATGGTGGTAGGGTCATGGAGTGGCCGCCCTTGTCTTGCTGGCCTCCTATCTCTTTGGACTGGCTTTGTCTGCCTCCTTATCCATCTATTTCCATTGCAACATCTTCTCCCTGTCTCTCTCCCCCTTGTTTTTTCTTCTTGTTTTCTCTTTTTTTATGAATTGCCACATGATGGTGATGACCATGACCAATTGGAATGTGAGATTTTAGGTTGAAAGTCTCGAGTGTGGCTAGTCAATTCAATTTAAATGGGTAAAATCAGTAAAATGTAGGTTTAAATTGGAATGGAATTAGAATATGGAATGTCAATAGTAACGGTTTATAAAATAGGTAGCGTGATAAAATAATCTACACGACTTTTAGGATGACAAGAAAGTGCATAAATGTGTGTGTGAGTATACTTTATGTGATCATAAAAGCAACTTGTCATAATGAATAAAAAGATACATGGGTCCAAAATGCATGTGTCTAATCAAGCGCCTGGGGATAATCTTGAAGGCTAACTTTGTCTTGTAGATGAATGTAAAGTTTGTGAATTTAGAGTAAAAGCAAAACATGCTTTTTATGATGAAACTGTGGCATTGCTCAATGAAACTTCACGTTTTTCTTATGTACCTATATTTCCATGTTTACAATTCGAAATTTATCCATTCACACTTATGTTTTCTTTATTGATTAGTGATGGATCCATAATTATCGGCGAGACGAGCTCGGAGAGCATGTGAAAAGAAAAAAGTTCATAAACAGTTTCCTCTCTTATAAAATTAAGTTTATAATTAAATCAGGTGAGTGTACTGATGAGCTGCTCTCATTAAGACAATCACGACAAACTTCTAACGCGTTAACTCACTTTTACATTTTCTATCTTATCTTGTCGCCTTTTAAGTGAAGTATCGGATGGCTCTTCCCATGTAGAAACCAAGAGGATTTCTTCTAAGCATTGTGAGTGGATCATACGAGCCTATGAATACAATGGTGAGCGAGTTTGAGCCACTAAGTCGATCTCGAGTGTCGACAGAATCGAGCTCAGGGGCAGATCGGCTCTGCTTCGATTCAAGTCGTGCCCTAATGGGATCGGCGATACTCGATGCATGTGAGCTCATTTCATCGCGATCGTGGCCCCGCACGAGATCGATTTTTTAGGGGGGGTGGTGGGTGGGCTCACGTACGCCGGCCGTACGCGATGCTCGCCCGCGCGACAGGAGACGGAACAAAAAGCCGAGCTGTCCTGTCTCTCTTCTCCTCCCTCTCTCTCTCTCTCTCTTCCCCGTATTATCGAGCTTGTGCTTGCATGCCTTTTCTCTCTCCTCTGTCAGAAAAGAACTCTCTCTCTCTCTCTCTCTTCACATGCTCGCTCTCTCTCTCTCTCTCTTTCTCTCTCTAACGCATTCTCGACCCACGATCGCTTCTGCGTAGCGCGAGCGCTCGCCGTCCTCGGGCCGCGCGGGACCCGCCATTTCCGGAGAGCCCGGCCCGAATGTACCAGGCGCTCCACTCGCTGCCGCTCGACGGCGGTGGCGTCGGCGTCGGCGTCGGCGTCGGACCGAGCGGGGACTTCCGCGGCGACTTCGACGGCGCCGGCCACGGCCTGGCCGGGGACGCCTGCCTCGTCCTCACCGCCGACCCCAAGCCCCGCCTCCGCTGGACCGCCGAGCTCCACGACCGCTTCGTCGACGCCGTCACCCAGCTGGGCGGTCCCGACAGTAAGTCCTCGGCTTTGGGCTGCGCCTCGCCTTGTGGTGGTGGTGGACGGTTCTTGAGGTTTCTCTGGTTCCTGGGTTTCTCGTTTGACTTGATTTGATCGGAGTTGGTTCTTGTTTTTGTGGAGGATCTTGGGTGATTTCTAGTGTTGGATTTTGATTGCAAGCCCAACTGGACAGAGCTACAACAGTTTGACTAAACACTTGCCTCTTATTGTTGTCATTTATACGAATGTGCAAGAGTTCAGTAATCCATAGAAAATTCAGGGTGATGACGCTTGTTGACTGCTACCCAGAACTCATCAAGATTATTTTTGCCTGAGTAGAAGCTAAAAAAAGAATCTTCCTTTCAAGGAGCTGCCTGCTCTATTTGAAACTCGGCGCGACAAGAACCGATTACTTGTTTGCTCTCCGCGTAGCTCTAGCGAATTATTTGCAATCTGGGGGGAGATTCTGCACTCCGAGAACTGTTTG
Source organism: Eucalyptus grandis (assembly GCF_016545825.1). Taxonomy (NCBI): domain Eukaryota; kingdom Viridiplantae; phylum Streptophyta; class Magnoliopsida; order Myrtales; family Myrtaceae; genus Eucalyptus; species Eucalyptus grandis. The sequence continues at coordinate 5,360,197 of NC_052619.1, read as the reverse complement.
GTCTCTCCACCCGGGGTAACTTCCTCGCAAAAAGTAAACAATTCGGACTTGAATTTCCAAATAGTTCGACGCTCTCTCTTTTGTGTTGGCAAGCATTCTTTATTAATCTGGACTGTGGGGATTGATTTTAATAGGGCGACAAATGAAGCGGTTGGAGATTCGGATGTAGGATCCTATACTTTGGTATTAGGTAAACATTATTGAACTATGATCCAACTCTCTAAAATTCAAAACGAATAGATGGATGTGAGGTTAGTTATCGTAGGCACTCAACCGTTAATCTTCAACCAGATTTTGAACCTTGCTGTGTTGCTTGATTGATTGCTCTTCCCATGAGTGCTACATGTCATTTGTATCTTTCTATGGACAAATTCTGGTAATTTGTTTTCCGAGTTTAGTTCATGAGTTTTGGTGGGCGTGTTGAGAGAAACAAACTGAAGGCACCATTATAAGGTGGTTCATGATGTCTAAATCTTGAAGTTGTAGGAACCAAGATTGGGTTTATTTTGCTTTCAAATATTTGCTGGAACTTGTTCAGATGTATGGGCTTATTTTATATATCCATGTACCTGCTAGTAGTTGAAGAGATGGGTAGAGTTTGCCTTTTTCTGAACTTAAATCCTTATGGCGAGCTTTACGCGATTGATTTGATCTAAAACTTTTGGATATGACTGAAAATAGTGACAGTGTGGTCGACATTAGTTCTTCTTAAGCAAATCTAGTGCAAGACTTGGGAAGACAACATGCGTGTTACAAGTGCAGGGTCATGACCATGCTCGTGGACAGCTGCCATTGAAGAGCATTGCTACTCGTGAATCACAGCCATTCATTGCAACCCTCATTCCTCCTTTAATTTCTAGACTCTCCAATTAAGATGATTATAGTTGCTCCTTTGAAGTAGCTGCAAGGTTTTTTCCTGAAAGCATTTATATGTTCTTCCTTTGATATGTGAATAACATTTTTTCCCTGATCATATTTCTAAAGCTTGTGTTCTCTATCATTGAGAAGGATCTCAATATTGTAGTGATTCTTTTCTTGCAAGTTTAGTTGGCTTCTTTCTTTCTTTTGCTGCTTCTTTCTTCTTTTTCTTTCTTCCTTTTCTCCTTTTCTGCTACTTTTCTATTTTAGTAGGAATGTCTAGCCTGCCAAAAACTTCAGGTGATGTAATCCTCGTGGAAGCTAAATGTGGCTTGTGTCATGATGATTCCAATTCTTTTATGTCATTATATGTTCATGTTGTCATTATACCATAACCAGTGACCACTTTAAATACTTTTATGTCATTATACGATCATGCCACATGATATTGTTTCGGCATAATGAACCAATTCTCCCACATAAATGGCATTTTAGCAGTTGTCTTTTCTGTTCATATAGTAGTAAAAAGCACTGGCGATCCACCCTGCCAATTGTACTCGGAATACTGACTTACAAGGGCAGAAATGTTCTTTAAAAAGGCAATAGCTATTTCAGTCGCCAATTTTCATCTGAAATTTCAGTTTGCTTTTGTATTTTATTGATGCCGTTTTACTGGATTTTATGGTTTGACTTTCTATCTGACTTTTTCATGTTTCCCTTTGTGTGACTTTGCAGAAGCAACCCCAAAGACTATCATGAGAACCATGGGTGTAAAAGGCCTTACTTTGTATCACTTGAAGTCTCATCTTCAGGTTCGTTGCCAAAGTGAAGCATAATTTGGTTGCTTTTACCAATTTTTACTTCCACTGCATGGTTGTGTGGTCTTGTCTTGTGCTTCTATGGTCATTCATTTTTTTCTATAATTTGGAGTTTTCTAAGCCAGCTTTTATCATGTAGTTATTCCTCCATGTGCTCTGCACTTAAATTTGTACCTTGTTCTTGCAGAAATTCCGTTTAGGTAAACAGTCAGGCAAAGATTCAAGTGGCAACTCCAAGGATGGTCTGCTCTCTTTCACCTTGACTACATCTATCTTTTTCTCGTGTAGATCATGGCTAGGCTAGTTTGAAAAGAACCTCCCGTCTGAAACTTCGCCAAATGAACTTTGACCATCGAATACAGATTAGAAATGAAAGGAAACTGGACATTTCTACATGCATTCTTGTTCTATATGTTTATATCCATCCAGTTCAATCAATATCTCCTTGAATGAAATTAACATCCCCGTTGGGTTTAGTGAGCATTCCATAGGAAGGTCCACTTCCACCTTTGATGTATATTACCAAGCTATTTACCACATCTTTCTAGTTGTATTGGAAAAAATTATTCTCTTAAGATGTTGGCAGAAAGTTTTCTGTTTAAGTTTTCTTTTTTTTCCAATTCTGCATACATACGTGAACAGAGAGAGTAGTAACTAGCCACCCTCACTGTTTATTGTTGATGCTGCAGCCCCATGTGATACGGATAGTCTGAACACAGGCTCATCTGCTACATCTTCATCAGGAATCCTCACTCAGGAACTTAATGAGTATGCTTCTATTCCCTTTATGGTAATAAAGCTTTTGGTGTCTATCTGCTTTTAAGTAATGGCTGTTTTTTTATCTTTCAAACAGCAGTTACCGAGTCACTGAGGCTTTGCGTGTCCAAATGGAAGTCCAACGAAGGCTTCATGAGCAACTAGAGGTTGGTTTCCTCTCATTTGGTCTGAATAGAATTGGCATCAAATGTTTAAATTTATGGAAATAGCAGATCTGTTTCTACCAAATTGGTCATTAAGATGCATTACCAAGAATGCGCAAACTGAAACTATTAATATGTTAAGCTGGCTGTACTCAGCTTAGCTGCTGCTAAGAGAACATAGTGGTATTGAACGAACCTGGTTCTCATGCATTGAATTTACTCTGCTGGTGGAAAGTTCTTGCTTAATAAAATAATGTGAGAGGTGTGCTTGGTTTATGCTTTTGGCTGATGATGGTCGATTGAAAAGAGAGAATGTTTAAACTATTCATTATATCAGAGAAGATTTCTTATACATTTTTCTTCAATCACTAACGAATCATTTTACCCACCACCAGTATTATCAACACTCAAGATTCAGATTCTTTTAAGTACCAATAAAAGCAAAATATCTAATATCCTAGCACAAAAGAGTTTATTGGCACAAACTCATGGCGCTATAGAAGTAATAAACTGTCTTAACCGTCATAGGATGCTCTTATGACATTTTGACTATGCTTCGTTAAAGCATTTGCTTTGCCCAGGTGCAGCGCCATCTCCAACTGCGGATTGAAGCCCAAGGGAAGTATCTACAATCAATACTTGAGAAAGCTTGTAAAGTTCTCAATGACCAAGTCGCGGTCCCTGCTGGGCTTGAAGAAGCCAGAGATGAGCTCTCTGAATTAGCTATAAAGGTCTCTAATGACTATCCTGGAGTAAGGGCTGTTGATACTCTGAAGATGCCTTGTTTCTCAGAACTAGCAGCTGCTTTAGATAGCACCTCACTGTCTGGCTTGCCATCTTGGCTCGGTGACGGCTCGGCGGAAAGCTGCTTGACATCATTGGACAGCTCAATTTCACCGAATACTATAGGGTCGCATGTTATTTCCATGAAGAAGAGATTAAGGCCGGTGTTTGGTAATCGGGAACTATTGCCAATGGAAAGCAGCACACAAAAGCAAGTAGACTGGATGATGAATAATATGTGATGAAGTGTGAGCATGTGCCTCCAGCGAACATGACACCATCATCATTATTTGTCCTTGACGTCATCGTTTCCTGTTTGGTTGATTCAACTGGCAGTGTCAATTATAGAAACTGTAGTCTGTATATCTTAAAAGTAGATATTTGGAATCGGCACAAATTAATGGTATAATCGAAGTTTTTAGCACAATTCTTGTGTTGATGGAAAGCTTGGACTGCCTATGTGGAGATTAATCACTAATGGGATATATCACTAACACAATGCTTCCACCATCAGAAGGTGTTTTGAGTTTTTCACCTTTTACCAAATGCTTCATGGTGAAGTTTTCTGAAATCTACTTCGTCATTGGAGGAGAAGTAGATACTACTGGACAAGGACTTCATTGGTAATTGCATTGCACGTTACCTACTATCAGCAGACTGTTGGAAGATTTTGCATTGTCTTCTTTTATTGCTGGAAAGATTTACATTGTCCTGGTTTTTGTTATTAGGGCAGAGTACTGGAACTACCGACAAAGTGTGATAATAATGTCAACTGTTATAAAACTACCCTTTTGCCTTTCGTGGCAAAACGATGTGCTCATGGTATGGTTTGGCTCGTGTGCATATATAACGTTTAGCCAGCGAAAACTGGCGTGAAAGTATCATGATCTCTTACCTTCCATTTTCCTAGTCTCTTTGATTGTTCCTTCACCGTCCAGTATTATTTTCTAACCATTACACAATGCAACTTGTTTTTCTCCTTGTTCATTATCGGGCAGAATTATTTACCTCTAAAACTGGTGATCCGCTCATCATTTAGGGATCAATCTTATTAGGAACTGAATATATTTGGTATATTGGGAATCCTAACTTCATTATTACTTTTTGGGTTAATACCCTGAAAAACCCCAAACCGGTATACTTGCGATAAATTTATCCAAAATTAATTTTTTAACTATCAAAAACCACAAACTAATACACATTTGATAAATTTACTCAAATACACATTTGATAAATTTACCTCAAATTAATACATTTGTGATAAATTTATCTATGTTAGTTTCCATTAAATTTTACTATCAAATTATCAAATTGAATTATACGTGATAATTGACTGGTGTACCAATTTGTGATTTTACTCTCCGTTTGTCACATTATACAATATTTGTGATTTTTTGTGATATTAATTTAATTTAACGAATGTATATTTGTCACAAATGTACCAGTTTAATGTTTTTGACAATTGAATAAATTATTTTAGGGTAAATTTGTCATAAGTATACCAATTTGGGATTTTTTATGGTCAATTAGAGCAAATGTCACAAATATACCAATTTGGGATTTTTTATGGTTAATTAGAGTAAATTTGTTATAAGTATACCAATTTGGGATTTTTTATGGTCAATTGAAGTAAATTTATCATAGGTGTACCAGTTTAGGATTTTTCATAATAAAAAACTTAATTTTGGGTAAATTGTCACATGTACTAATTTGAAATTTTTTTAAAGTATTAACTCTTATTTTTTTTGGATAAGTGCATTGAAAGTTCAAAATTTGTCAATAAAGTGGAAAGTTCTAAAATTTTCAAAGATGCAATGAAGTCCCAAAACTTATCATGAAAATGTGATTTTCAAATTAGTCAAATTAAGTCAAATAGTACTTTTTAAAAATTTTAAGACTCAATTGCACATTTATGATAAATTTTAAGAAATTATTTTTGAAAATTTTAAGATTGAATTAGACTTTTGTAACAAATTTTAAAACTTCCAGTGAATTTATCCCTACATTTTCTTTTTTTTTTTCCCGGTTTTTTGCTTATGAATATGAATAGTGTTTTTAGCGCCGTGTTTTGTCCATTATTCCGTCCAATAACCGGTCAAACCTGCAAGTTTCTTACAAAGAATAAATTAAACTTTGTTCCTCTTTATGCTGACATGCCCAGTTTTTATAACGAGTTTCGCAGATTACGGTCGTCACTAGATAGATCACTAATATCTCCAACTCAAGCTCAGTATGAAGCTCTTGTTCTGTTGTAGATGGATAAAGATTTTCAGAGCAGGATAACACTGATGACTTTCCTTCTGATATTCTCCTTTTGCCCATACTTCGTTTTTCAATCGCATCTCAAAATTGATGTTCTTATGCAGATGCTCTCCAGAATTTCGTGCTAAAGCCCCTTCGAGAAACTACAGCAAGCTTTGCAGAGACGAAAGGTTCCATTGGATGAGTCTGCTCCACTAATCACTTTAGTTCAGAGCTGCACTTGCTATGGATCATGGCGCTTTCATCTTGCACATCGAGCATGCGTATTTAGCAGGATCTCAGATAGACAAATCTTTCTGCTTACAATGGACAGATAGTTGAGAGAAGCACTCTTGCATGACCCTTTCGTTTTCCAAATCGTTTTCTTGGGAAGTGTTTTTCTTAGTCTGTCGTAGAAATTAGCATGAGTGGACCAGTACAGTGTTGGGGATGGTTCTCTCCGTGCCTAGGACATTGGCAAACATTTCTTTAGGAAGTGTCTGCTTGTTCTGCGCCATACATAGAGATGGACCAAATTTCGCAGAAGAACCAAAACTTGGGCGATGTCTGTACATACATGCGCCAAGCCAAATACATACACGAGCTCATAAAACTTGCAATGTGTACAGTCAACGGCAACACTATTGACTATTTAAGACCTCTGTGCTTACATACTTCCATCCATCCTATTACATTCTCTCTGCACTCTGCACTCTACTCTACAGGGTAAGGAATTATCTGCAGATCGCTCTCGGCGATTTGATGACAGTATCAAGTTTCTGCTCTTTTGAAATCTCATACTGGTTTGGAAGATCCTATTGAATTCCTAGAGATTGCATACTTCTGATCATTGACAAAGAAGTGGCATTTCTTTGGCTCCACTCGTTCAGGCTCTCGCTCTGGCATTGTATGAAGCATCGATCGTTCCCATCAAGGATGCTCACGATCTGCCTGATGCTCGGTCTAGATCCTGGGTCGGATCTCGTGCACGCTATTCCCAATTTGACCAATCTCTTCAGCTCTCCCAGATCATACTCACCGTTCAGTCTCATGTCAACCAATTCTTCTATTGTCTTCATCTGTGCCTCCAATTCACATATCCTTCTTACTAAGAACACTTCAGGCCTCCGAAAATCGACCGCCATGTATCCTGTAACCACCTCAAGTATCACGACACCGAAGCTGTATATATCCATCATCGTGGTAGCTTCCCCTGATTCCATATACTCAGGGGACATGTAGCCAAAGATCCCTCGAACCGATCTGTCTGCATTATGCGCCGCATGATGCCCGTGATCGTTTCTTGTCAAGAATTCGGCCAGGGCGAAGCAGCTGAGCCGCGGGTTCATGTCCGGATCAATAATGACGGCGGAAGAGGTGATGTTTCTGTGAATCACTTGTTCGTCCCAATCTTCGTGAAGGTAAAGAATTGCCGAAGCCAGCGATCTGATGATGTTGTACCTGTGACGCCACCGCAAGACGGGGCGGCCCCTGCGCGGATCATTGTGATGGAACAGGAGATGGCTCAGGAGGCAATTCGTCGAGTAGTCATACACGACGAGCATCTCTCCTTGCTCGGTGCACCATCCACGGAGCTGCACGAGGCTGCGATGCCGGAGCCTGCCCAAATTGTGCAACTCGTTCGAGAACCGGGCTCGTAGTGCAGGGCACTTGTTCATGCCGAGCCTCTTGACCAGGATGTGCTGGCGGTTATCGAGGAACCCGCGGTAAGCCGTCCCGAAGTCCAGCTCCGCCACCCTCCTCTTGTCGGAGAAATTGTCCGTGGCGGCCACAAGCTCTTTGTACGATATCTCGCGCGGGGTTTCGACCGAGAAGAAACCGTTCACCCGGGGCCGGCCACCGCCGTTAGCAGAGGAGGGATTGTCAGCATCGCTGTTGGTCTCTCCTCTTTCGGCCGTGGCATATATGGTTTCGGCATCGGCGGTGACATAGTGGGACGCGCTAAATGCGGTGCCGGACGTCGTGGCGGTGGCGGCGGTCGACGTGGTGGCGGACTGGCCTAATTCCGTGGTCGTGTTGCTCATGCTCGTGCCTGCTGGGGAGGCTAGAGAGATGTACAGCGGGCACGATCGGAAGGAAGGGAGCGCCGGCAGCTTCCCCGGAACGTCGCCGGAAAGGGCCTCGACAACCCATTTCATGCTCGGCCGCAGCTGCGGGTCGTGGAGCGTGCAGAGCAGGCCGAGATGGATCATGCCTTCCATGTCGGAGAGGCGGTGGGAGCCGTCGGAGAGCCTGCTGTCCCCTGCCTTCAGCAGCATCCCTTCATCGGATAGATGCCGGACCCAATCGAGCAGCACGATTCGGTCGTCCGGGCACGCGAGGTCGACCGCTCTCCTCCCCGAGGCCACCTCCAGCACCACGATCCCGAAGCTGAAGACGTCCGACTTGGACGTGGCGGCGCTCCGCCTCTGGAAGCTCTCCGGCGGCAGGTACCCGATCGTGCCGCCGATCCTGGTGGTCTCCGCCAGATGGAACCGGCTGTGAATCTTGGTCGACGGCGGCGGCGCCGCCTCGGCGCGGTACTCGAGCTCGTGCTCGAGCCACCGGGCCAACCCGAAGTCCCCGAGCCGGGCGTTGAACTGAGAATCGAGCATCACGTTGCTCGTCTTGACGTCGCGGTGGATGATCTGCGTCTCGAGCTGCTCGTGGAGGTAATGCAGCGCGGCCGCCAATCCGCGGACGATCTCCCGCCGCCTCTCCCAGCCGAGAGGCGGCGGCGCCGGGCTCTCCGCGGCCCGGTGGAACAGAATCCGGTCCAAGCTCCGGTTCGGCATGTAGTCGTAGACGAGCAGCAGCTGGTCCTCGTGGACGCACCACCCTCTGAGCCGGACCAAATTCCGGTGCCGGAGATGCGCCACCGCCACGAGCTCCGCCTCGAAGGTCTTCTCGAACCTCTCCCCTTTCTCCACCACGCATTTCACGGCCACCACCGTGCCGTCGCTCGGCAACACCGCGCGGTACACTCTCCCGAAGCCTCCGCTCCCAAGAACCTCATCCTCGCTGAACCCGTTAGAGCCGATGTAGAGCTCCGAGTAGCTGAAGATCCTGGGGTTGTCCTTCCCGACCTTGTCAGCCAGCTGGACTCCTTCCATGTCAAAGAAGACGCCGGACCGCTGCTTCTCGGGCTTCTCTTCCCAGTCGCCGCCGCTGCCGTCCTCTTCCTCTTCTTGATGATGACAAAACTTGACGGCACATCTGGAGCCGTGGAGCCGGCGCAGCTGCTGGCGGATCAGACCAAGAACGTGACCCCCGCAATCCCGGTGGCGGCGCTTCTCGAGCCCTTCTTTCGGGGGCCGGACGCAGATCTCGCCGGACTGGTCCCCGGGGAGGACGAAGCAGACGCGGCTCATCATGGCTGCGTCGTCGTCAGGAGTTGGAAAGGCGCTCGGTTCCCACCTTCGCTGTGGCTTCTTCGGAGTTTATGAGGTATTATATATGGCGAGCAATGCGGCTGCAGCAGGAGGAGGAATTAGAAACGTTCTTCGATCTTGATTTTCTTTATGATTTCTTTTTTGGGGGGCGTGTGTGTACATAATTCAACGTTGTTAGGTTTTCAAGGGTTGAATTCTACGGTAATGTCACCGGCCCCATCTGAACCTTCCCACCCAACAAAAAAAAACATGATGACGTCGCTCTAGAGAGAGAGAGAGAGAGAGAGAGAGAGAGGGTTCTTCCTATGAATTGTTAATCTCCAATTCCAACCGCAGTCCTGGTTTTTTGGCTTCCAGAAAGTGATAAAATTCCTCGGACGCATTGCGAAGTAAAATTCTCCGGACCGCGTGCACGTGTGAACGGCTGGATATCATCCGACGTGCCAACATTTCAAAAGCAAGCATTTTGTTAAGAAGCCTTCAAATGTTGATCCAAACATCCTAAATTTTTTCCCGAGAGATTTTGGGGGTTCAAAATTCTTTGAAAATGCTGAATCAAACGGGATTTACGTCGGAGCTCGGTGCGTCGTGCGTTCATGTCAACTTCACGTGTTGGCCGATCGAAATTGAAAGAGTCTATGCGAACCGCGTTTGATGTTGGCTTTTTGCCATTGGGCTGGTCAAAGAAAGGGATGAGAAAAGAGCGTCGTTGCTTCCTATTTTGTTTTTCTCCTCTCTACTTTTCTTTCTCTGGACGACAAGAAAGAGGGGCATGGACCGCGGCATCAGGACGGAGTATCATTGAATTAATTCGCCTCTTCGGTTTCGGGAACATCGGATATCAGAAGTCTCCCCTCTATTTTCGGCTCCTAATTAAGGGTTTGTCAACTTCTTAAGCCAAATTTCGGTGGCGTTCGCTGAGCACCATTAATGCGTGTACTGGATTCGAATCTTTATGGACAGATACTTTCTCCTGGGCTAACCCACAATGCACCACCATCACCGGCCGGTCGGCGCATGCAAAAATCTCTATGCAGATACTTTCTCGCCGCCGAGGCCCCGTGATCCCCGCAGGCCATCCCCCACCCTCACCTGTCCTTTTTCGGCGACTTTGTCTTCCTCTTTTCTTCTTTTCTAATTTAGCTTATTTTTTAAACTTTATTATATGAATTTGTATTAGAAACCATATTTTTGAATTCAAAAGACGTTGTTTTAACAATGCCATCTCCACATAAGAGAGAGAAAATATTAAAAAAAACCGTTTCAGTATTTTTCATTAATTAAATTAAATAGAGTTAGCAAAAAAATTCGATTGCATTTACTTTAGGTGCATTTCTTCTAAAAAAAGAGAAGATAGTAAAAAATTTATACTAACTAAGAATATCAATCCACTCCAGCTAATCACGACGTTTTAAGTAATGTTGGATTTTTTTCTTTCGAATTAATTATAGTCAATTACGTGCTTGATTTTTCGATTTATCGACTAATATACTCAACCCATTTGCCAAGCAGAGGTTGACGAAATGCACGCTCTTTACCTTTAATTACATCACGTGAAACCTATTAGAGTCGAAAGCACGGTGAAGAGCCACAAAAGTCCACGGACTACTTCAGGAGGATCCCATCCCATTTATCAAAGTGTCGCTTCATGCCATCTCCTTAAGTAAGGTCTTTATGTAGGTTTAAGAAAAGAAACATTTGTATCATTTTCGGTTTACTAAAGTATAACATTGATTGGTCCTCTGACTCACCAACTATATATATCGTATTCATACGTACTAAAATATTGTTGGTAGTATTTCTTTTAACGAAATTTTTCATGAAATTTCTGTGTCTACCCCCTGTTAAATGAACTTTTTAATAAAATTGAAGGTCACCAATCTCTCTCTGTCTCTCTCTCTCTCTCTTTGACCAACTCTTCCCTTATCTCTCTTCCTAGTAGTGAGGAGCAACTAGATTGGACTACATTGTGTGGTCCGATGCTCGATCCCAAAAGTTGGGAACCGACGCTATGCAATCCAATTCCAGAGTTAGGGTGTTGAACTGAACAAGGAGACCAACCTCATTTTAATTATGTTTGTTGTATGTTCTATTTTCAAAATAATACAATTTGGAGCAATCCTTTTATAAATGGACGAGGAATGAAGTTTTGTAATTTTTTTTTATGTTGTATGTTTTAAACATTTTTATTGTTTATTTTATATTACGTATTCATCTTTTACGAATTGTTGTTTTTAGTAAGTGGAGATTTCAAGTCATTGCTTTAGTTTTGGTTTTGCTTGACTAAGGGATGCGTTGCATAATTCCCTCTTGATTTTCATCAGTGTTTGAATTTTGCTAAGTGGCATTCACTAGTGTTTTATTTCTTGCATTTTTTTTAGTGGCTTAGTATCATGATTTTAAATATTGTGTGTTGAGAATATGTATTTTGAAAATTTATAACAAATATACAATCCACTAAATTGGATTAATATCACAAAAATCACAAAAATTGTAAACTATGATAAATAGAGCGTAAAATCTCAAATTGGTATATCAATTAACTTTCACGTGACAAGTGTACCAGTTTGGGGTTTGTCATTTCAAAGAATAAAAAGGGAAAAAAACCCTTTTAAATTGTCCAATTCTCTTTGAAAGAGTTGGTTTGTAACCTAAAACTCAGACTAGTAGGATCAATTCTAAGGTCTACAACTAAATTTTAGTTCGTAAAGGTGAGGGGTTGGATCGGTTCAACTTAAAATCACTCTCTTCTACTTTCTAATCTAGCGCACACAAATGAGTGCGCACCAACATCAACACTCTTTATCAAAAGTTGTTGGCATTTTCTTGATGCAAATTGACTATTACATATTCATCAATTATTCTCTCACAATGAAATTATCATCATAAGGACGTATCAACAATTTCCTCCATCGCCATATCTCCATCAAGAATAGCCACTCACCTACTTTCCTCCTATTCTCTCTTCCTCCACACCTAAGTATCCCCATGCCTCTCCCCCTAGTGTACTAATTCAATCAAGAGGTAAAACAATGACATCTAACTCCAAACAAACGTTTTAATTTCAACTCTGTAGATACAGCATCGTTAGAGGAAGATGACGAGGACATCTGCTTGAACCTAATGGAAGACAAGGCAAAATTACATTTTTTGCCCCCACGGGAGTCTAGTGAAAAGAGACATGTTTGGACATGTCCCGTGTCTCGACCCGGGAAATTTCACTAGTGGATGATCAAATCACGAGCAATGGGAAAACGTGACTCGAGGACACGAACAAAACGCATTTATAATGCAATGTCATGTCACGATGTCCACATCCATCAGAAATTAAATGAGAAAGCGTGGTTGGAGAGGCAATGCCAGAAGAAGAGCCAAAGTGGCCACGGGTGGGACAGGGGACCGGGTGTGTGTATGGGACTCTTTGATTGATAGGATTGATTGGGTTATTTATTTGGTGGTTAGGAATGTGAGGGAGATTCTTGGGTTAGCAGAAGTATTTAATGTATCCATCTTATTTCAGGATGAGGGTTTGGTAATTGGTCCGCCTACTCCTCTTTGTTCATGGAAAAGGAGGGAAATTTTAAAGAGATTCTCTCTCTCTCTCTCTCTCTCTCTCTCGTGGTTTTAAATGTGTCACGGAGCAATTTATGCTATATGGAGACTTCACCATCAAGAAATATTGTATTCAACTTTCGAATTGGCCCTACAGAGGTTGATGTGATATTTGAGTGCACATCACTAAAGCTTCCTTGCCTCTATCATGTCGATATTAGAACTTGATCGACAAATGAGTGGCTTCCTAAGTCTCATCTAGGCCAGGTATGCTCGAAAGGGTGAAAATGGATGGATTTGCCGCCGTTGATTTGCCTTGCTTCAATCAATTCTTTTATAAAGATTTTAATAGTTTTTAAGCATGAATGTGCATACAAATCTAATAAGCCGTCACCAGACCAAACCTACCTATTAATCATGTTTACTCGTCACGCTCATTGTGGTTGTTAATATAAGTCATATTTCACAATAAATGATGGTGTGGTGCACAACGCTCATTGAATGCATATATACCCATATCTTTTTTTTGTATCTTGTATGGCTTCTTGTGCAAATTTTTAAAACTCTTTCGCGGGATGAGCTTCCATCTGATAGTGCCTAATTAGCTCGACAAAAGTAAACGAGACCCTCCCCCATAGAGCTGATAGGTAATACTAGGTCTAATAAATGAAGGTTGGGGCAGCTCCAATCTTTGACTTTCGGTCACGAGTTGGAGATCCCCCTGAGAAATTTGAGATGGGGACGTGCCGTCTGTGCACCAAAACCCTATCGAAATGTTGACTCCTGGGATCGGAATTCTATTCGGTGTTTGGTGCGTGGAGTTCGACATGCAAAATCAGGCCATATGCCATGACACGAAGCAAAGTCAATGATTACTTCATCGATGAGATTTAAAAATCACCTAAATCTCATTGCTTGTATGCGCGGACATAAGTTTAAGTTTGGTAATCAAATGCGTTGTTATCGGCTTTAGAACACAAATGTCAAAAAGTTCTGGCGCCGGCACTCCTCGAGCGGATAAATTAATAGAGAAAATTGGAAATTCCATCTTTGGACACAAGGTGGTTTTTTTTAAATTTGTTAAGAGTTTCCAATTCGATTTTAGAGCATTTAGTCTTCTTTTATAGGTGCGTCCTTTACAACTTCCTCTCCAAATAGTTGAATTGGGTTTTAATCACCAGATTTCGATTGCAAATTTGCAAGCACTGAATGCCCCTAAACATCGATATTTTTGTAATTTGTGCACTCCATTGGAATACAATTGAATTTAAGGCTGAATTTTGGCCCGACCTTTTTTTGATAAACATATGGGATGTTGATCTTGCGTCCCATTGGAACTAAAGCATAAATGACCCCATTGAGAAAATATGGTGACCATCAATATCAGAAATTTAAATGGACCAAGAGTGAATTCAGAAGATAAATGACCATATAGTGCAAACGCAACTCCAAACTCTACATTATTTATTTAATTGATTCTATTTATAATCTATAGTACATATATTGATATAGATTTATATGTCATGTGAGCCTGTGCACCAACTTAGACTTTATAGTGCCTCTCTGGTTGGCTTCGAGAGAGTTTGAATCTTTTTTGTAGAAGCTAATAAATAATGTTATGAACTTACTTTGCTCTTACGCTATCCTAAATTTCAATCCCTCCATTGATAAATCTTGGATTTCAATTCACGTGATATTAAGGCTTTTTGTGTTCTGCAAAAAAAAAAAGAATAATTAGAATTTTCTTTTTCTAAAAATGATTGCGTGTATTGCTTATGAAAATAATTGAATGAACTTTTTCGTCATCCATGAAAACATTTAGATATATATTATTGTCAATAATAAAAATATCTATTATCAATTGATTATTTTACATGATACGAATAATTTTGTTTAGGAAAATATTTTTTATATTATTTATTTTTCTATAAAACAAATGGAATCTCAATCAAGAAGAATGCAATATGAAATCGAATCTTCCCTGGTTGGGCCCAGAGTGATGTGATATGATTGCTTGCTTTTGGATCCCTAAAAGTGAGAAAATGGAAATGAATTGGTCATGAAAGACATTCATTCTGGAACTTTATTCTATCTAGAAGAATTCATTGGACCTATCATTTCCCATAAAGTCAACAATTTGCACCTTCGTCGTGTGAAATTTTCAATTGGATCATAAAAAGGTCCAAGCCGCGCTCGACATGCCGAAACCTCAGCTTCATGTTGTCTCTGTCAAATTCAAACGTAAACGAGGGAATCGATGAAGAAATTTCTTTGTAGGACTTATCTAGGGAGTGAGGGTAAATTATTTCACGTTATTTCATAAAAAATAAATAAATAGATATTTGTGAAATTGCTTATGTGCATGTTGGATTGTAAGGGATATCTTTTCATATCTGTAAATGTAATTATAAAGATCGTTTGCTTATCAACCATGACGTTAGAATTGTTTTTTTTTTTTAAATGACTTGTTCCCACTATTTTCTTTGCTGATTTTGGAATTATATATACATATTAATGAAATATGACTAATTTCTTTGATGTACATGAACAAATTACAGATGGATCTCTTGCCGGATAGAAAATCACATGTCAAAAGTCTTTATTACAATCATTTGCTAATTAGTGCTTTTCACCGACAATGTTGACTTTAAATTTAAGGGGATGATGATTGATAACTCCCCTGCTTCCTAACCAACACAATTTGTACTTCGATTCTGAGGTGATCACCAAGCGAGATCGGGTCATATCAGACTTGAAGGTTGGGTCTACTATCTAGCCCAAGCAAGCCCTTACCATGAAATTTCCATGTAGTGCTCGGCTAGGGCCTAAGTCGTTGGGTGGGCCTGGCTTCCTTAGGTAAGCATGTTGCCGAATTATCCCATTTACCTTTTAGGTTAAGCGAGCCGTCCGCTCATTGATCACCTCTACGCATTGATCACTTCTACTTCCAATTAGTGATGGTGATTGAATGGTCTCAATTCGAGCCGAGCTTGGATGTCAAGCCTAACTTGCCCATTGTGGAATATAGTACTTTTCTGAATGGTGCCGAGCTTAGTTGAGCTTGCTCCTAGGGTTGCACTTTGCATCATTCTAGTCCAAACTCATCCATATGCCTCAAGCTTTAGTTGGTCCATTAGGGAAACCTTGCCTACATTTGGCTACACTGGACTTGGTAAATCACAAAAATCAATTTTGTCGGTCCAACATGAGGGGCCTAGATATGACTCACAAAATCAATGATTGTGATTCACTTGATTTGGTGGTCTTATATTTAGGAATAAAATTCTCGCATCCAATAGATCTTCACGATGAGGTTTAGTTCTCATGAATATGAGGAATACAGCATCCGTCTAACACTTTCTCTCGGAATTGAAATTTTAGAAATGAAAAATCACTCTTATGAGGACATAGCACCCGAAGAAAAATAATATATTCAAACCAATCCACCGTAAAGAAAAATTGCAAATTAATTTACCTAGGGCTAAGTGAATCACAATCATTGATGATGATTAGCTTCACATAAATTAGAGCACTGTGATGTCGTCTAATTTTTTATAAGGGCTATTGATACAATTTCTAATTGCATACTTCTATTTCTTTACTTTTTTTGGTTCATTGAGAGGCCACAACATGCTTGGCTATATTTAGGAGAAAAGATGGGAAGGGTTCTTAAATGGTGCATGGAACATCCTTATTGCAATTGCGGTCAAAAATAAAAGAGAACGTCCTTATATTATAATGCTAGTGTTCATACGTCTTAATTCCTAGTTTTCCCCGAATTATTAGTTTCTCCAGAAAGAGGGAATACCTTTTAGGTGTTTAACATAAGAGGGATGCCAAAGTCCACACGAGACTTCTGACGAAATAATCTAAAGTTATACTCAAAATCGATTATTACGAGAAGGTCCACGAGTCACTATATTTTCCTAGGTGTGGGAGCTGCCTATATTCCCTTGTTTAACGCTTGGGAACATATCTTAATGAGAGGCCGGCGGCAATCGGCTAATCAGCCGACTCAACGTCACCATAGGGATGAGCCCCATCATTTTTGCAACATGGGTAAAAGGAGTCACCTTCCCCCAGAGGATTCTCCCATCTATTTGCCTAAAGGTATTTTAAGCACCTGCCTATGTCTAAGTCCTTGTTGTCATTGCGGTCAAAAACAAAAGAGAAGGTCCGCCATGCTCTCAATTGTACACGAACGACAGCAACGAGCAAAAGAAGACAATAATTGCAAAAAGCTTTTTCCTTTATGCACCACTTTCTCCTTTTTCCTTTTTGGCCAAGTACAACTTTTTCTTGAAGAGCTCCTTCATTTATTTTTTGGGTTTTCCTAGTCAACTTTCCATCATCATAGCAAATCTTCTCATGCCAAATCCGGAAGTAATCTACCTGTCAATATATATGATATAGATAAATCTCTAAACTCTCATCCAAGTAATTTGATTCATAAGTTTTTAATTTATTCAATATAATCCATGAACTTTAATCCAATATATAATGTGATCCATATGCTTTTAATTTATTTAATATAGTACTTGAACTTTTGATACATATTCAATACAGTCCTTGAACTGTATGAAAATATTCAATATTGTTTAAACTAAGGACTAAATTGAATATGTATCAAAAGTTCAGGGATTACATTGGATATATTAAAAATTTAGAAATCACATTACATATTAAATTAAAATTCATAAACCACATTGAACAAATTAAAAATTTATGGACCAAATTATACATTGATTTCAGAGATTGTTTATGTCATTTTTCCTTTTTTATTTCAAGCCTCAAAATTAATTGATTATGTGAAGAAAGAGTTATCCTAATTTCATTCCTCATTCTTACGCAAAATACCATGATGCTTTGTTTTGTTTTTTTTTTTTTTTTTTAACCATTAACATGGGTCATCAAATGCACAAGCTAAAATATTTGGTATAAGAAGAGTTATATGTTAAACTCTACATATCGATTTAATCCATGAAATTAATAACGTTCCACTTCTCTTCTCTCTTCTAACACTTGATTGATTCTTATATAGTTTCCATTTTCCAATATCCTCATCTTCTTTTGTATCAAATATGTTACATTACATCGATTTCACAGTTGTGAATCTGTGCAGTCCTATTTTCATGCGAGGATTCAAATCTATATCGCTTCGGTTTTTCATCATTTTCTACCACTTCACTCCGTTTCGAAAATCAGGAAATTTGAGGATTGAAAAATATAGATAGGAAAGGGTGAAAATTTTGAAATTGACGTGAGAAGAGGGGGGGATAAAAATTTATGAAACGCGATCTCCCAACTGAGGAGGCTAGATAGAAAAATTATATATGAAATTCCATATATTATAGTCCAAATAGAAAAAGATTTATGACATTTGTAAGGTGACCTTTTTTTTTTGGGTGCTGGAGGAATTGCTACTGTGGCCGGCAACCATTCACGTAAACCCCAGGTGTTGATAGCAGGGAAACCACCACCCCGGCGACACGCGCGTAAATCACCACACAACATTTCAGCCTCCCTGCTTCGCAGGGGCTTCGAACCTTGGCCTCCACCGGGGAGAGCAAAGGATCTACCATCCACGCTACAATGGCCGGTGGTTTGTAAGGTGACCTTTATTAAGTGTGAAATGCCTAAAACCTTTCAATGACTCGTAGACATGTACGTAATTTCGTCATAATTTATTTAGACTTAACTTATTTCCTCACTTACTAAAGTTTTGGAGATAAATTCACAAGTAAAAGGGTGTTGAGTATTGCTGTGAGTAGATGTGTTAAAATGGGTCACTTGTTTATAACAAAAGATGGTTAAATGGGTTTCACAATTAAATGTTTAAGATAGGTGGGTCATAAGTGGGTTTTTAAATGGGTTGGATTGAAAACTCATTTTCAACAAAAACATTATAATCTCTTCATTCCCTCTTAAACTTTATAATTTTTTTTTTTATAAAAATCGAAATTATAATTTTTTTTTATTTTCTCTTTTCTTTTTCTTCCTTTTTTTCTTTTTCTTCTTTTTTTTCCTTTCTCCTTCCTCCTTCCGGCCGCCGGGGCGGCGTGGCCGGGCGCGGCGCGAGCCTTCGCGAGCTTGAGGCTCGCCCGTGTGCCGGTCGCCAGGCCGTCGTCGTGGACAACGGCCGGCCAAAGAAGAAGAAGGAGAAGAAAAAGAGAACAATAAAAAATAAAAGAGAAAAATAAAAAGAAAATTATATTTTAAAAATAAAATAAAAATAATTAAAATTTTAATTTAAAAATAATTAAATTTCGATTTTTAAAAATAATTATTTTAAAATTTATAAAAATTGTCCATTAAATTTGTGTTGTATAAAACTATTTTAGCAATACAATTTTTAAAATATATATATAAAAGCTTGGAATTATTTTAATAATATAATCTTTAAAAAAACATAGGAATAAGTTTTTCTAAATTTGGTTAAATATGAAAATATTTTATTAATATGAGTTGGGTTGGGTTGGGTATGGGTTGTGTATGGGTCGGGTGGGGTTTTGGTCGAAAAATTTACATTAAGCATAAATGGGTTATAAATGAATTAATGGGTCAATTTGGGTTGGAATCATTAATAACCCAACTCAAACCCGACCCGACTCACCCGTTTAACGACTCTAGTTGTAAGCATTAACTGCGTGGTTTCGTCGGACAATGGAAGGGAGATGCGTGGGGCTTCTGCAAGATGAGCATTGATATAATTACAAGACTCAATAATCATTCGTCGGCATCTGGTGCATCCCTGCTCATTTACCGGAAGAAGCTTCAGCTTCATTGCGAAGATCTCTGCCGCCACTAGTCGACCACTAGAGAAAGCACGACTCTTGTCGAGAAAGGGGAGTGGGGATCAAACAAAGACGTTACTTTTCAAGGTTATGATATTGTTTCTTGGTGCAATATAATAGGGAAAAGAAATGTTTCGATTCTCATGGGGTATTTGAAAACACTCTTCAATGATAGTCTCCATTGGTATATCCTTATGATCGATTTGTCCTTTAAAAAGATGCCATAACTTCAAACCTTTATGTTCCAAGCACAAGCATCACGTAATGGTACATTCAAATTACAATTATATACTAAAATAACTCTAATTTAGTTTGACCAAAATGAGCCAGCAGTGAGTGCTGACGGTGAAACCCAACGACAAGAGACCAAATAGGAATTGTTGTCCCTCAAATAGAAAGAAGAAGAAACAATCCAATAGGATCATTGACCCACGTATTAATTGGGCTGGACGCCCAACTTTTCCGGCCCAAAAAAAAAAAAACATTGCCTTTTTATTTTTTAGATTAATCTCATGAAAAACCATAAATTAGCATACCGATGATAAATTTATCAAAAATTAATTTTTTTACCACAAAAATAATAAATTGGTAAATTTGTAACAATTTTCTATTGTTAATTTCTGTTAAATTATATTAATATCATGAAAAGCAACAAACTAGTGAGACAAACGGAGAGTGAAATTTCAAATTGGGTCAATTATCATATGTCATCCAACTCAGTAATTTGACAATAAAATTTAACGAAAACTAATAAAGGATATATATTACAGGTGTACCAACTTATGATTTTTCATGATATTAACCCTTATTTCTTTGATTTTCTATTTTATTAGGATAACAGGTGTTTATTCTTGGCAACACTATTTCCACCCTCTATGAGATTAGATGGATCCCATTTTCACTAAAAAAAGTAAAATTGCAGTTAATCATTCGTTCAATTCGAAGCGGTGGCCCAATTTTTTATTTTTTTTCATTTCTATGTAGATTTAGTTGTCATGATTAAGAATATCACATGTCGTGCTTTTATCTATTGTGGGTATCCCGGTATATTAAAGAGGTATTTTGAAAGGCACTGTGATTCTTTTCCTATTTTTAGATCCTACTTCTGTAGAGATTAGCGTTGTCAACAAGAGAAAATTTTAAGAAACGTACTTTTTTTTCAATGTCGTTGAGCATTTTCGTGGATTAATTGCCGAGTAGAATTTTGAAATTTTTTAACATAAGCGACCTTTTGGTATAATCACATGTTTACACACTTTTATTTTTGCTGGATATATTACCATCAAATTATTTTTTATAAGTTGTCTTTTATATATAAATAAATATAATAGGATGATGAAACAAAAGAAGAATCCTCGTTCAAGATTTTTCAAGACAAAGTCCCTGTTACATTGCCAAAGTGAATCGAAAGTTTCCATAAGATAAGAATTCCCTTTAAATGCTAGTGAAATTTTATCATTTTGAATCGACAAAAACTAATATCATCTATGTTATGTTGGCCTACATTTATTAAGATGTGAATTGTGAAAGAAAATGTTACCTAATTGGAAAATTTCTTGAGCAGCCATGTTATGCGTTACTATTCAATCTTTTGTAGTTTATATTGATTTAAGTGCATTGGATAATAAGAATAGATAGAAATGAAATTGGCAGAAGATAAAAAAAATCATTAGAAGTCCTCAAGAAAATACCATCCTATTATTGTTGTATCCATCTTTATTATTTCATCCATTTATTTACGGTAAAATATTGAAAATATTTAGTGTTAGGCAGAAAGAAAATTTTAGATAAGAAAAGTTTGTTTAGGAAAACAAAAAGAACAAAAATCATGGAAAAAAACTCAGAATATCACATCATTTTATTACTAAGATGTATTTGGTAACCATTATACTTTCAAGAATAGTTTTTGCTTAAATTTTTTTTATTTTATTTTGTTCTCAAAATGAGTTTTTAAGCATTCAAATGTATTTAATAATTGCATAAAATTTATATTTATGAAATAGAAAAAGAATAGGAATGCGTGTGATATGACCTCAATTTTTTTTTGATGTAGAATTTTTAAATTTTTTTAGTAATTTTGTGAGATTTTTTTCTTCTTTCTTTTATTTTTTCCTCCTTGGCAACCTCATCCAGCCAAAATGAGGTTGAGCCTCATCGAGGCCCAACAAGGTCACCAAATCACTGATCACCGTGACAACTGATTAGAGGAAGAAGAAAAGATGAAAACAAAAATGACTTGTTTTAGAAATTGTTCCTTATAAAAAAAAAAATAACTTTTTATATTTATTATTTTTATTCCAAATCCATTACCCGGTCATTAATCATTTTTTAGGAATAGAAAAATTAACTGACGCCACCAAATTGATTTTTGTTCATTTTTTTGTTTTGGAGAACAAAGAAAATAATAGAAATAGTGAGGAATTGGCCTGTTACCACGTAGTACCTGGATGATCCGACGGCTCACGCGAGCTTTCCACAAAAATCCGGACGCAGGCAATACTCGCTCCTCGCGGACAGACGAGTGGGCCCCCGCTGGTGGGGACAGCGAGCGCACGAGCGACGGCGTCGTTTCTGTCCGAATCAGCACGCACGCCTTGGTAATGAGAACTGAAAGCCGACGTTTGAACAAAGACGAAAACCGAAGGCTCGTCCATCCCCACCAAATCCAAAAAAAGCCTTCTTGTCCACGTTCGAACCCCGGATCGGTGTCCCCTGTCGGATCCTCATCCTTCATCCTCCATCTCCTTCACCTACTCATGCCCGTATGAATCGTGGGTTTCAATCGTCAGCCCCATATTCGCACTCGCACGAGCGAACTGACTGCACTGCCGGGTGAGTTCATCCAGAATCTATGCCTCTCCTCCTGGCCTTCTTTCCCTCGTTTGGATAGAGTTGTCACTGTATATTCTCTTCTGGGTAGCTCGTTCTTATTGCAAGTTTCGAGCTTGCTGGGATGATTGCTCTGAATCATTGCGAAAATGGGAAGTGTCCGTTTGCATGATGTCTTTCTAAAAATAGACTCCGTATCCGCGGAAAATCAGCCTCTGGGTTTCTGCTTAATCTGAGTAGGTAGGTTGGTTGGAGCTTTCTTGGGATTTTGTGTTTTGTTTTTTTTTTTTGTTTTTTTGCTGCTTCCCTGCTTCCCCATGTTGTTCTAGTGTTCTTCCATGCGGTTCGTTTTCTATTCAGTGCCTTAGTTGACAAGTAGAGGATTTTGTTAATTGGTTTTCATTGGTGGAGTGCGCAGAACTTGTGTTGAAGGGGCAATGGAGTGCGAGGGGATGCGTTTTTGGACTTTTAGTGGGCTGGTGGCTGCATTTCTTGATCTCGCCATCGCGTATTCTCTGCTTTGCGCAGCTGCTTTCGGTTATTTCGCCTCCAAGTTTTTGGGGGTTTTCGGGTTGTGTTTGCCCTGTCCGTGCGATGGGCTTTTTGGGCATCCAAATAGTGGTCGCTGTGTTAGGAAGGTTTTGGTGGAGCAACCGTCGGACAAAATATATTTCGTGCAAAAGTCTGTGAAGAACAACTTCCCTTTCGATACAGTATTGATCAATGACAGGGCTTATGAGATGATTTTGGAGCCAGAGGAACAGGGGATTTGTGAAAATGGCCATGTGCAATTGGAAGGTGAAGCATCATGTAGCTCATATGCAGAAAGGGGAGAACGAGATATAGGTGTCGAGGGGTCAATTGCAAAAAATGAATCTGATGCTGCGTCCCGTGCAGAGGACTCACTGTTGGGGGAAGAAGGAAGATTTGACTTTAAGGGAAAGGGAGCTTTGAGCCAGAGGACAAAGGGTCTTCGGAGGCGTCTAAAAGGGTCAGTTGAATATGGGAAGTTTTCATCAGTCTCTTCATATGATCCATGGCAAGCGGATGGGCAAGATGTGCCTTCTCCTTCAAGCATGAGAAAATTCAGAGAGGAGTCTCCCGAAGAGAGCTTGTTCTGCGTAGAGTCCCGAATTAACTGTGTAGAAGGTGAGTGGGGACTTTAGCATGCCTCTCAGTAAGTCTTTGTCATCTCTAGGTTTTTTCTTCAGTTAATATGTGTGGCAAAAAACTCTAAAACATAGCATTATTGGTAAAAATAATTTCCAAACAATGTTAAAATGCAGTTCCTACGAATGACTGGAGAATGGATTCATTAAAGCTTTCTTGTGCATTAGGGAATGTGCTATTATTTTGCTCCTAAAACGTGCAAATCTAACTGTAGTTAATTGTTAAATGTATCTGGTACAAATTGATTATACTTGAGCGCCAGATTTAGAAAAGCATCTTCTTTTTGTATGAATCCATCTTGTATTATCTTGCCTTTTTGACTGTCCTTGTACGATTTCTGGGCTCAATATCTTAATTTGAAGGTTTACCCTTATTGGAAGATACCTAACACGCTTCAAGTGCGACATTTTGTTCATAAGTGGTTGGTGTTTATGCATTGTGTTGACATTTAAGTCACCCTCATATAGAAAGACTTAGTTGCTCTTTTACCTTAGATAAACATGTTACTGTTTAATCTTCCTTAAATAATAAGCATATGTGCTTGTGCACATCTAACTAAATCACTGCTAAATGGTTTGGATTATCATGTCTACCATGTGTGCCTACAAGGTGCGTGCTATTATTATTACGAGTGGTCAAAATGTGCGCCTAAATTAATATTCTTTCTTGCATAAAGAAGCCAGTCACTCAGCGTCAATGCAAAAACTGGACTTTTGCTACCTTTGACTTGTGTTCTAATGAAACTAGCACCTTTGAGATGATAGTGATGGGCATACCATCGCTCAGTGAGTGTTGTGAAAATAGTTACAGAGTAATTCCGTCCTTTGTTGTTTCTTTCATAGACATGTTATAGAGAGCGTTATATTCTATCACTGTGTCCAAAGCATCTAATGTTGAGTTATCACGTGTGGTTTGCAGGTAGAATTGTTTGAGCACTTTTGAAGTCAGTAGATTATTTATTGATCCTTGATTTGGCTTGAGTCCGTGTTGAACAGTAGAATGGCTTGTTCATCTACCTAGATGACAATTGTCTTACTTCTTAAGGCTTTCTTGTGCAGTTTCAGATAAAAGGGATGGTTTAATGGACTCTGCTCTGCGTGATTCTGAGAATACTGCTAATTTAACTGATGACATGGAGAAAAATTCATTAGCTTTTAAAGAATTTGGAGCTAATGGCAATCGACAGTCTGATTTTGGAGCCAGCAATAAGGATACAGTTAGAGCCATGGAGCAAATGCTAGAAGAAGAGCGCTCTGCTCGCCACACTTTGTACCTTGAGCTTGAGAAAGAAAGAAATGCAGCTGCTACAGCTGCAGACGAAGCCATGGCTATGATACTGCGTCTTCAAGCAGATAAGGCATCAATCCAAATGGAAGCTCGGCAGTACCAGAGAATGATAGAGGAAAAATCTGCTTATGATGCTGAGGAAATGAACATTCTCAAAGAGATATTGTTGAGGAGGGAAAGGGAAAGGCATTTCTTGGAGAAGGAAGTAGAATCTTACAGGCAAATGATATTTGCAAATGAGCAGTTGGACGATGATCTGAATGAATCAGTAGCTCCTGGGGCAACAAGAACATCGATTTCAAATGAAGATCCAGAGCTGATGCTGTGGCGCATTCGTGAGTCTCTTATCAAGAAGGAGAAACCTGAAGCAAAAAATGATCCAGGCTTTCAGGTCCATTTCGTCCACTTCAGAATTGTGCTGTTGATTTTGACAGAGAATTACAAATTCCAGAGTGGCTTGAGGATGATAAGTCTTTGAGAGCAAGCTGTAGTAGTGGTGGGCAACCAGGTGTTGACATAAGTGATCCGCATCTGGCTGTTAATGAGGTAAATCAAGAAGTTCAGGAAAAGGTAGTGTTATCCATAGACAATAATTTATCTGCCCTTCAAGGAGATTTGCCAAACCAAAATAAGCAGTTCTCTTCCCAGGGATTTGATTTCATTGAGGAGACCAATGAGAAGGAAAATGAGCTCCTAATTGTCAACTCAAGCCCGTCTAAAGGTTTAGTGTCAGATATCAATGAGACTCTTATTAGGGGGGGCCATGTGAACCTTCCATTTGTTGGTGGGGATATGGAAACTGATGAGAGATATGCAGGTATGGATGGAGAAGTATCAAAAACATTGGGATATGGCACGGAGCCCTGTGTCCATGATGTTCATGTTATCAGCAATAAACCACCCAGTGGACATGGTAAAGTGGGACATGGTAAGGGGTAAAACCAACTAAAAATGATCCATCAAATATTCCGACAAGTTCTGAGCATCTGGTCCTGGAAAATCGGAGTACTGGCATAGACATGAACAGAAGCAGTTCTGATGTGCCAATAGTTGGCTTACAGGGGCAAGCCTTGCCCTCTTATTTGCGTAGAAATTCCATGTCTGCTGTCGATTATGAGAGGATAAAAATTGACAATGAAGTTGGGTGGCTTAGGGAGCGGCTTAAGATTGTACAAGAGGGAAGAGAAAAGCTCAATCTCTCGGGGGGGAACAGAGGAAGGGGAAAGGACGAGTTGCAGCTTTTGGAAAACATAGTAAGCCAATTGCGTGAGATCCGAGAAATGACAGGATATGAGAAGGCTGAGCGCCAGGCTTCTCTGCCACCTCCATCCTCAAAGGTGCGCTACTGAGTTTTATGTTAACATGTTATTTACTGGCACAGGGAAGACAACCGAATTGCTATTTACCGCGGATATTTATAACACCGTGAGTGGTTTTATCTATGAGAATAATGTTCCACATTAGATACCTAGTTTTGCTAGCTTTCTCATTTGAGAATGAAATGTACCTTTTTGTTCCTATTTTGATCTGATTTTGGTTTCCCTTTGCCTCAAGAGCATTAGATTCATGTGATTCTTCCTTGTAAATCAAATGATAAGAGGACAGTGTTCGTTTGCTATATCCTGGACGAGCTCCAGCATTCTTTTTCCTAAAGTAACTTTCTATGGATCTAATGATATATCGGCAGGGTTTGTGGTTGCCACTTTGCAATTTATATCTGCAATGTGCATTTTGATGTCTGAGATAAGTCGACCTGTGTGAAATTGTCAAAGTGTCTTCCAGATTACTTGAATCCTGGTAAAATTGGAACTGCTTCATCCCTCGTCCCCCTTCTGCTGCATGCCTTGTAAATTATAGGTAATGTATTTTTAAGCTTGCAACTCATCCTAATGTCTTGAAATTGCGCACCTCTTTCTTTGCTAGTCAGTAGCTACGTCACTTGATTGTAAGTACTTGTTTCTTGTAAAGCAGAATCCAATAGTGAAGGATCTTTGCCCAAATTAAGTTTACTAGGCTTAGTGAGACATCTATGGTGCAGTTTGTAGGATTTGCTTTTGTTCTTCAGAATAACGAAGCTTGTGTTGTTACCTTTCCCAGGTGAGTGCCAAGAAGAGGCGCTGGCGAAGTGTATCTTTAGGAGTCAACCGAAGCACCTAAGGATGTGAACACTTCTATGCTTGTGCATACTAGCTTATGAATACGCCATCCAAGCGACTTCATCTCCTGATCCAGGACATAAATGGGTATCAGTTTGATCTTTGATGATGCCGATGGTTGTTTTTCCATGTAACCAGTGGATTATATAGGATGTCGCATGATTTTGGTAATACGAATAAGTCAGGCTCATGTACATATGCCCTTGGTCTTTCTGATGAGATGGTAAGACTGGTTAGTTCGGAAAAATGAGACTCCTGATCCTCTACTAATATTGCACCAAGTGATTTTCTAAGGTGCGTTATCGTTCAATCATTATCAACTAAGGAAGCCTATGAAAAAATGTCAATACTTTCCTCCTCCGAGACCCCATCATCTTCTGATCCTCTCTCTTCAATCCTCTGTTGGAGACATCAAGCATCATCGACTCGGTATTGGGTGCTTGGTCCTCTCATTAATGACTTGATAACCACGTGTTCTTCAACTCTCATGCTATGAAAGGTCCTTTTACCTTAAAATAATTCTTTGAATCATCTCCTCAAAAGATATTTCTAGGATTAGCTCTCCAAGATATTTGTGCAGACAAACTTGTGATGCAGAGATGCTTAGTCACTTTGAAAGATCTCGTACCGGCATCATCTTAATGATGCAATGTTTCTATCACCCAGTGTTGTTTCGCTTGGCATCGTTTCTTGATGATGTATTGGTACCCATATACCATAGCTCTTCGAAAAATTCGTCCATGCTCGCTACGCGTCGTTTGTCGATGTGTTGATACCATGTGACAGGTGGGGTACTTGGACCGATAAACGCGGACAGTGGAGCATGGTTGAGACTTCGTTCCCACCCCGCTGCCTGTCCTATTATCATACCTAAAGGCAAGCGCGTCTTTCTTTTATTTGCCCAGAAAATAAATAAAAGAGTGCATGTGATGACTAATGAGATGTGACGACATGTGTGATATCCCTAGGATAAGGAGATTACCCATCTTGGTAGTATTCTCATCTTTGGTGTTTCAAAGCTGAATAGTGCAATTACGTTAAAAGGTACCTTCGTGAGTTAATTATAATTTCTACATAAGCACATTCTTTCCATATTCGATGTGTAAGTTGGTTCATTCTTACCAATTTGCCATCGTTAGAATTTTGCTAAGAGTTGCTCCTTGTCCAGATCCTCGTGTTGACAATCACTCCCCGCCTCACTGAATTAGGTCCTCTTAGGTTTTTTTCTTGGCACATTCTGCGTAGGGGTTTGTTGTGTCGTCAAGATGAGTAACTTCCTGGAAAAGTGCCTATCTATATCAAAGGACAAAACCGTGAAGTTGGTGTGGAACACACCAAATAAGACATTATTTCGGGCGAGTTAATTATAGAATGCCACAACGTGAGAATCTTATTTCTGGCTATCAAATAAGGGGATTCGTCCTATGGTCTATATTGGATATTCTTATCAAATTTGTATGGATCTTGGAGCGTGGATGAGCCGATGGTCCGGACAGACCTTCACGTGATTATGAGAAACTTTGTTCACATATATAATGACTAGATAATCAATGAGCACCTTAAGAAATTGGAGACCTTTTAGTGGACTCGGAAGAGCCCAGCTTATTATCCTCTCATATTCATAAAATGCCGAAGATGAAATAATTGTGCAGTTTGATATAATAATTGACAAGTGCATGGACTTCTACCACTAGCATAATGAGCCCCGTGCACGTGACGTCGCCCCCTCGCTTTATCTGCAACATTCGTCCTCGTCTTTGTGACCACATATAACACACCATATACTTCAAATCCAAGCAAGTCCTTAAAAAGCTTCATCTAGATTTTTGTCGACATTTTAGGATCAATCGGATATTTAACAACAAGAGATTATTGTCCCGTATAGGATAAGAAGAACATACTATGCCAATTAGAGCCGCAGGATGTGTAGGTGCAGACACGTAAAAATAAATAACACATCTGTGGAGCCCACTGTTCCTACGTATCAAACGAATAGCTTGCGAAGGCCGTTGTAGGAGTTTCAGCTCATTTTGTAATGAGGTTACCCCTTGTAACTAACGACCAATGATCCACAGAACATAGATCATATCCTATTAATTTAATGATATTTCCAATCAAAAAGAAAATCATATCCTATTTTTCATAATTTTTCATATGATGGATCTCATCTAACGTGAGATTTTTAAACGCCTAGGCTAGTTCAAAACTAATTTTCTTGCCTACTAAAGCAATTGTGGTTTACTCGTTCCAAAAAACAAAAAAAAAAAAAGCAATTGTGGTTTCCTATTTCCTTTTATTTTCCTTGTTTTAACTATTTTTCTATTGATGGTTAGACTATTTAATGATCATTTCATTGTGTTCTCACTCTTGAAAACTCTGTGGATTGATTAATTGGCTGTCTTTTTTTTTTTCTTTTCCTTCCTTGATAATTAAAGGGCATGGACACGGAGATTTGGCTATCTAGATACCCATGAAAAACTCTACAAACGACATGAAACAGTTAAAGTCCAAAGTTTTGGCACTTGCCAGTGAACCATTCGGGACCTCCAAATCCTGAACTGGAGATTCATTTGTCTAACCCATTAACTGCGCTCATCTCAAAGGGTATGACGGGCATATAAAACGAAATATTTGGAGTTCATTTTCCACAAATTTTGTCGTCCAGAACTTATCAGGAAGTTAGATCCATCTTTTAGCCTAATACCATATGCATTTGGCCTTGATTGGAGATATACTTCGTTTATGACACGATGTGGACATGCTTTTTATCCATATAATGATTACTTAGGTCCATTAAAAAATATTATATGTAAAGTGTTTGGTTATGTCGTTTTAAAAAATTAGGTAATGTAATATATTTTCATTATCGACAACAATTTATGTTTCATTATTTTCATGAGCATTAACAATATTTTTCATTCGTCATTTTCATAAGCAATATAAGCCATTATTTTTCAAAAAATATTTCCAAAATCTCGAGCTTTCATGAAACAAACCATTCTTAGAACAACCTATATTTTCCAAATTGTTATGTTATGTAAGACTTACTAAAGTCATGCGTGAATATACACACACACATAACCAGCTAGTGATGCAGCTATATATATCACTAGTTTTTTTTTTTTTTTTTTGGGTTGAATCTACCGTATACCTAGACATTAAATAGAACCATCGTACTTTCTATTGTTTTGCGATCTTTTATAATGGTCGGTCTCTTGCAAGAAGTAGAAAGAAAAAAAACATAAGATCATTTGATCAGAAAACCTTTACTTTAAAAGAAGAAACTTTAAAGAAGTTTGGAATGATTTTCATGATTGAATTAATGAGAGATAAGAGACATACCCGAATTTCATTTTGTCTATGCTTTCGTTATAATCTAGTTCATTGTGTAACAAAATGCAACGAACGTCATTTTCCGTCTGTTTTATGGAAAATCAGCCATCGGAAAAACATTTGTCTAATTTCGGGCCATTTGGAATCACATAGTTAAAACAAATGAATTGCATTTTTTTTTTTTTTTGTGATCAATAAGAATACTTTATGCCTCTTAAAATAACCAAAACTAATTCCATATAATTTATTTTCACTTTTGTTGTCGTGACTAATCTTGATTGCCTAGACTTTAAATGTAAGGCCCTATTTGGTAACTCATTAATTATTTACTATTTCTATTCTTTTATTTCCTATAACAAAAAAATAATATAAATCCGTTTGGCAATATCAGCAAAGTTTATTATTCCCAGTATCAAATCAGTGGCTAAAATAAAAATAAGAAATAGAAAAAACTTAATTTTTTTGTTCCTAGAACAATTTCTAAGATCAAGTCATTTTCTTCTTTCTTTTTTTTCTTTTCTTCTTCTTCCTCCTTGAGCAAGTCACCAGGCTTAGCGATGGCTAGTGACTAGCCAGAGACAAGGTTTGGCAACTTTGCCGGAGCCTCGTTGTGGCTGGGCAAAGTCAAGCCTCGCCATGATTGGGTGAAATTGACTTCTCCATGATTGGGCGAGGTTGAGCCTCACTAGTGGCTAGGTGAGGCACACCAAAGGCTGGTGAGGTCATCAACTCATCTCTGGTCGATCGCCAACCATCGTTGAGGCCTAGTGACTGGCTAGAGGAGGAACCGGAGTAAAGGAAAAATCTCAAAAAATTATTAAAAATTTAAAAGAAATTTCACGTCACAACAAAAATTGAGAGTCACACCAAATGCATTCATATTCTTTTTTTATTTAGGGAATACAAATATTATACATCTACTAAATGTGTTCAAACGCTGAGAAACTTGTATAAGGAACAAAGTTGGAAAAAAAATATTTCTAAGCATAAATTATTTTTAAGAATAAAATTATTACCAAACACACTCTAAGAATTGAGTCTAGGAGCCCCGCGCCCTCCCCGAGGCTGAAAATCTTACCTAGGGGTTAAAGTTGAAAATAAAAAAATTCCATGTAAATACTCTTTATGTAAATATTTCTTTATGAATGAAATATACTCAGTAAGAGGAAATATTATAGTGATTCGAGGATGTTAATAGAGTGTCTAATAGATTCATAAGGGCAAGCACCGATCCATGATGGATTTTGAAATTGAATCAACTGGCTTTACCTCGCCATTCTAGTCCAACTCCTAGTTCTAAATTTTTGTAACCAACTATGTTACTAGTTCGGTTCTCTATTTGGGTTCTGCAGATCTGGGAACCAAATCGTAGAAGAGAACCGAATTGAGAAATCCTAATTCTCTCCTTTTAATTTTATCTTGCATCTTTTTTCTTCTTTTTTTTTATTGCCTCTTTTGCCTCATGTAACTAGATAGATGTTTTACTAAAATTTGTCATTTTAGGGAATAAAATAAGGGAAACTACAAAAAAAATAAAATGAATTGATCAGTTCTCAAATCCATATTGGATCAATAAGGTGGGTTCTAAGATCTATAGAGTAAATTCTAGGTTTCAATAAGTGGCAACTAATTCCAACAAAGTAGGTTTTAAGTTTCAGATTCCAAACTTGTCAATTCTGAAATCACTCACTTCTAATTCATACACCATCGAAGTTAGACTACTTTGTGTACATGCGCCATTATGAAGAAAATGGGGGGTTGAAGAAATTAAAGATGTATATGACTAATCAGCCAATCATGCCAGTTGGTTAGTATCAAAGTGACGCTTATCTTTTGTCCTTCTCTGGCTAAGTCCATTTAATACCGTCGCATCGCCCGCAAAATCTGATGAATTTGAACGGTGGTTATGCGAACTTGAAGCCGGACAGCCCCGCTGGTCGCACGAGAAGATTGCTATCAAATCTTTTTTTTTTTTTTTAAATTTTAAAGTGGGAAAAGAGGAAGATAGGGGCCGGTGATGATGATATTAATGCAGCTATAATCATGCTTTCTTCTAGAGAGAGAGAGAGAGAGAGACTTGTTCCAAGAAAGCTAAATGCTGTTACAGCGCTCATATCTCAAATCTCGTTTTGCCGTTTCATCCGGGCAGTCAATCGGACCCGTTCTCCTCCATCCATCCATCCATCCATCCGTCCATCCCAAGAAAGATCCTTTTCTTGCTTAATCAATAACACGCCCAAGAAAGGAAACACAAAAAAAGAAAGAATTTTATTGCGTATGCAAATACGTTCCAGGGACACCCATCTGTGCTAATCATCAACCCTTTTCTCTGTATAAGTTCCTGCGCATGTTTTCTTTAAAATCTTCATTGAGCAGCACTCCCTAAAACTGTTCTTGATCCATGTGGGCCTCGACCACTCAAATTCCCACCCCAACTTTTGACCCCCAAAAAAAAAAAAAAAAAAAAAACTTCCTCCAAACCGAAAGGGCAAGAAAGATCCAAAAATCACCCTTTTACGCCTCGACACGTACTCTGATTTGTTCTGGTGGGGGGGGGTTGAATCGGTATATATCACAAAGATGGCCAAGAAAATAGGCAAGGATATATCAGGAACCGTGGAATGCAAATCAAACCCACGATTTGCTTACAATAAAAATGAGTTTTTTTTTCTCCTCCTCCCCCCAAGGGAAAAAGGAGAGAGCTTTAGCCACATTTATTGTCATCACCACTCGGAAGGTGGGCTAATCTGAAGCGCCTTCTTTAATGCCCTCCCATTATCATCATCATCATCATCATCATTCTTGAAAACCAGCCATCTCAGCACCACCCTGCTGTAGCTTGTGCCTGGTAAGGTTCTCATGTGCTTTATTTTGTAAATGCTCCTGCTGCAAAAAAAAGAAAAAAAAAGTGACCTTCGTTATCTATCTTCATCTGGGTATATAAAAAGTATAAAACTTTCTTTCCTTCTTTTGGCCCTGCTCCCGTTTGGATTATTAATTGCTTTTTGTACGGTAACAACCCCCGTAAGAGGCAAGGATTAGGGGGTGCTTTGAATATCTGAGCACTGTACTGTTCTGGGCATTTTTCTCTCTCTTATCCCGCTCTCCTTATTTCGTCGTGAATTGTTTATTCTTACTTTATCCCTTTTTTTTTTTTCTGTCCTCCATGGGAAAGGAAGAGGGGACGCATAACACAACACAAAGTCTCTGATTTGAAATTTCATGGTGGGGGCCTTTTGGAGGGCAAAGGCAAGTTTTGGTCTTCTTCTTCTTCTTCTTCTAATAGAAATCCATGTATCCATATATATATATATAAATATTATATACAATAGATAGATGTGTGTGTATTGCCTTCGCAACTCTCTCTCTCACAGTGTCAGATGGAAAGCGAAGAAAGAAACTTTAAATGATTATAATATAATACTCTCGGAATAGAGTACAAAAGTTAGATATCATGATATCTTAGGAATGTCAGACCAGGTAGTAGCCCATGTAGCCCTGTGTTTTGACAAATAGATGAACGGGGGGAAAGATAGAGAGAGAAGGGGGCTTTTTGAATCAAGATTTTGCAGGGGGCCTAAAAGGGTGTTTTCTTTTTAGCTTCTTTTTAATGGTGGTGATGGATTAATGATGGAAAAAGTTTCTTCGTGAGCCGTGATGGGTTGTTGAGTCGTTGCTGCTGCTTCTTCTGCTGCCATTGTTACATCTATTGTACACTGAAGCAATTCATGGCCGTGACAGCTACTAAGCTGTACCACATGCCTTTTTTCTCTTGGGCTTCGAATCAAATCACGCAAGACAACCCCCCTCCTCCTCCTCCTCCTCCCTCTTCTAACTGGGAGTTATTATTTCAGCTTTTGGAAGTCGTCGTTGCTCTCATTAAGTTTGGTTCGTCTCTTGTTATCTGAGCCCCACCAGTAATCTGAATACTAATTTAATGGTTTATTCTTTTTCCATTTTTTCATTTTCTAGTGTTGAAACTTTCATTTTCCCCCCCTCTCCCGGGTCTATTTGCTTTCTCCGTTGCGTTTTCCTTTAGTCCTTTGGTATTCTGCATATTCTGCTGAACACTTGATGGGTAGTTACTAACTTAACTGCTTCCTTATTAATTATAAGGGTAAGTCCTGTTCTTTTTTATATTGCTAATTCTTTATCAATATTGGAATGAAGGTGGAGGTCGATATTGGAGCTTTGCTGCTTGAAGAGGAACCGCCGGCGGATGGCATCAACTTCTGGTGGGAACCAAAGTCCAATGTCTCCATTGAAGGAGCAAATGCAGACCTCTGGATATCATCCATACCCTCCACCTCTTGCAGAGTATGATGATGTTGTGGCAAGTCCTAGCCTCTTTATGACTACTCTGGAGAAGCTCCATTCAACTATGGGGACCAAATTCATGTAAACCTTAGCTCCTTCCGTTTTTTTTTTTTTTTTTTGTTCTTGTCTGTTGTAATGTTGAGCCTTTCTGGACTTGTTATATTTTTTCCTTTAACTAATCGTTTGAGTTGCTGGATATATTCATTCTGCTATTGAGAGGCCCCTATATTTCTCTAGCTAGTTAAAATTGCATTGGTCCGGACAAGGGACTTCTCTTATTGGTCCAGTTTTATTTTCTTGTGAGGCCTAGTATGAGGAGATGGATGCTTCATTTTCCCACAGTTGGCTGAGAGAGAAATAATGGGGTTGCCCTTTGCTATATTTGGTACTAGGAAATAATCTTTTAACTGGATAATGAACTTGGTATTATCCCAAGTGGTCTTTTTTATCTGTTCGGGGACCACGTAATGGACATTTCACTTGTAAAACTTGTTTGTGAATCTCATGTGGAGATTAGAAATGGTTTAGTTATTTTGCACCATTTTAAGGACATGAGCGTTGGTGAACCGATTCACTTGACTGGCTTGTGTTGCAAAATAACAGGTTGTCTTTGTCCATTTTATCTTTTGCAGTAATCAGGACTGCCCCAGTTGTCCTATAACTGGGGAGTTCCAAAGCTCCTTTGTAGAACTTGTGATCTTTCATTCTTGTAAGCTGCGATTTTTTTAATAAGTTTTAAAACAATGCATGAGAATTAGAGTAAATCAGTTGTATTTATGTATGTCTATTTGAAGATTCGCAGAGACTGCAGTTTCTAAGGGGTTATTAATTTATACTGGGTGCTTTCTGACATTTAGCTAGGGTAGTTTGCTTTCACTTGCTTCTGCAAGGACTAAGTCATTCGTTGTCTGGTGGTTGTATGTGCATTTTAGAAGAGATTTATCTGTAAACAGCAAGCACATGTACATGCACCGAAAAGCTAATGCTTATGTGGTTGTTGAGGATTTCGAGGAGTTGCTTAATCAGTGAGAATGCTCAAGACTTGATTTTCTCTTTCATTTCCTGAGATAGTATATGGGAACACGTTATTCAGTTGGCAAGCTGTTGATTGGCCAAAAAAAAAAAAAAAAAAAAGGGTTAAGCAGGCTGTTGGCATTAGATATTGAAGTTAGGTGTAAATTGCAGAATTAGTTGACAATCTCAACCAGGCAAAAACAGTCATTTTGCTTCTTTGAGAGTAAAAAGAGAAGAGTCTTTCTTGTTTGTCTTTGTCATCAGCGTTGTTGAAAATACAAAGTAATTACTCTTGCTACTCTATTGATGCCTATTAATATCTCTGCAATTAGTTGTGTCTGAAGTCCTTACATAGATAAAATTTGAAGTATTCTAATGATTTGACATGTACTGATCTTCATTTGGTCATCTATTTTGGGTGGTCTTGCTTTGCCGTTGTCGTTCTCTTCATATCCTCAATTCCATAATATCAGGATTCCTATTATTGGGGGCAAAGAGCTCGACTTGCATCGGTTATTTGTTGAAGTAACTTCTCGCGGTGGCATTGAAAAGGTAAGACGATACATCCTTTCATTTTGCTGGAAATTAGTTTGTCATTTCCTTGTTTAAGAGTTCCCAAGGTTCATTTGCCATTTCATCAGATCAATACAGTATTTTGCGGGACACTTTAAAGTATTAGGATTGCTTCTGTTTGCCGGTCTTCAAGAGATGCATGAAAATGATGGTCATCTATCTTCTCTTCTTTCATCTATCTTAAATATAATTGTTTTGGTCAGCTACTTTTACTTATAGGAGAATATGGATAGTTTATCTTGCAACACAGAAAATCCAGTTTGGTATGTGACTGATAATCTACCGAGCATAACATAGCTAATATGTTCATCTTTTTTCAGTCACATTCAAGGTACCTATTTACTTTGCTTATTCACGGAGTTATGTTTTATGGTTCATTTGGTTTTAGAGAACATTCTTCTTTTTGTGTTCACCGAATATTTTCTGAAAACTGTTTAATTCCTTTGTCGTCAAGGAATGAGTTTTGTACGCCAAATTTGGGTTCTTTTTTTTGTCTGGAAGTTTTCTCCTAATTTTGGTTTGAAATCAAACTAACATGTAAAATCTTCCATAAAATGTCAGTTTTCTTTTAATTGTGCGTTGAAATCTATGAAAACCTAGATAATTACCTTTATTGGTCAGAGAAATATTGAAAACTGTACATGCTACCTAATGTATTTGACCAGTTTTCTGACAAATAATAGAAACTTAAATTAGAAATATCTGTTCTATTAATCTTTCTGCTATTAAGAAACTTTGAGGACAGCAAGGTAGATTTACTTCTGTTAATTTTGGATCATAAGGGTATGTTCTATTAACGTTTCTGCTATCCCCACTTGGTTTTGATCATTATATATTCTCATGAAACTTTTCATGTATGGTAAATTTACATATTAGCAGTATAGTTTTGAAGGCTATGATGTGGAATGTAATCGACAGGTGAAACTTGACAGCTTCTAGATATTTCGCTTTGATGTATCATCTTGTAGGATTATCTGTCATGTATGGTCCTTCTTGAATAAGGTCAAGAGCAGGCAATAGATGTAAGTTGTGAATATCTTCTATTCATCTCGTCTAAAGAAATTGCTGACCAATTGAACCGTCAGATCATTAGGGAGAGACGATGGAAAGATGTGACTGCAATCTTCAATTTCCCCTCCACTGCAACAAATGCCTCATTTGTGCTGCGCAAGTATTATGTTTCACTGCTTCATCATTATGAACAAATTTACTATTTCAAGGCCCGCATTTGGACTCCTCTCTCTGCTGGTTTGTGACTAGACTTCTCAGATTTTTCATTCAAGCAACTGTCCAGAATGTTGATGGTACATTTCATCGGATGATTTTCTTGTCCTAGGAACTCTGCAGAGCCCCCCTGTGCCAACATTTTTGGCACAACAGATGGAAGCTATGCATCCTGCGCAAGAAACCAAAGTGCCAATGACTCTGCAACCAAGGACAACAGCATCGGACTTGCCTCGAGGTATCATATTGTGAATCATGTGAACTATGAGTAGCAGTTTGCCGTGGTTCATAAAAACTTGATTATGGCTGTTTTTGAGTGAAATTTACGCTCTCGTCCACTTTGCAGCAGGCACTACCTCACCTGCGAATTCTCCAGTGGTGGGAGTTATTGACGGGAAATTTGAAAGTGGGTACCTAGTAACTGTTACAATAGGCTCGGAGAAGTTAAAGGGTGTACTTTACCAAACGCCTCAGAGCGCTGCTGGAAAAATGCCTCAGCAATTCAATTTCTCCATCAATAATAACAATGTAGCTGGAAGTTCTGGCATTCAACGTCGGCGCAGAAGGAAAAAATCTGAGATCAAGAGGAGGGATCCCGCACATCCGAAACCTAACAGAAGCGGTTATAATTTCTTTTTTGCTGAGCAGCACGCAAGATTGAAACCTCTCCACCCTGGGAAGGACAGAGAGATTAGTAGGATGATCGGCGAACTTTGGAACAAGCTAAACGAATCTGAAAGAACTGTAAGGACCGTGCCTTGTCTCATCTATGCATTCTTAGAAATTACCTAATTACAGGTCCAATCAGCCCTCTCATGGCCTGCATCGCTGCTTATGATGTCTGTAATTGCATGTGCATTGAAAATACCATTACATGTAGCCCAGTTTGACAGGTGTTGATCATGTTTTAAGTTCAGTGGGCATGCTTGGGCTT
The DNA here is from genome assembly GCF_016545825.1 of Eucalyptus grandis. Lineage (NCBI taxonomy): Eukaryota > Viridiplantae > Streptophyta > Magnoliopsida > Myrtales > Myrtaceae > Eucalyptus > Eucalyptus grandis. The sequence goes on along the minus strand of NC_052619.1, from coordinate 5,322,002 downwards.
AAATGTGCTGGCCCTGGACCAGCTTAGCCAAAGTGCGCAAGTTCTAGGAGCCGATTCGAGCTTGTTGATCTGGTCTGAATTGGTACATTCGTGCTATTAGTCTACTTGTAATCATTTTGAGTTTGATGGCTTGAAGGTTTATCAAGACAAAGCGCTCAAAGATAAAGAAAGGTACAAGATGGAGATGGAGAGCTACAGGGAGAGATTGAGGATGGGCCAGGTCGTCAGTGATGCCGTGCCCCTGCAACAACGACTTCCCGAATTGGATGTGGACATGGCAGATGTGGATGCAAATCCTGAAGAGACTGAAGAGGGGAATTCTCCCCAAACCCAAGATAATGAGAGTAGCACCGATAAAAGCTTTTCTGAGGAGGATGACAAAGACACTGAGAAGGAATTGGATGTGGAGGCTTCACCTGTATGTGCTGCAGTCCTCGAGAGTAGCAATTTGGATGTCAATGAGGCACATCCTCAGATGGATGTTGCAAATGTAGAGGAGGGTCGTGAGAAGCAGGACATAGCCATTGACAATGTTGAAGTGGCAGAAAGCGTCAGAGATGGGATTGAAAATGTCGAAGATGTAGACAAAGAAAAATTGGGCCAATCTTCTAGCTGAATGATGAATTTTTTTGCTTTGAAATATTTTCAGGGAAGATAATCGGCAGTGATTTTTCAGTTCTAATTTTCTTTAGTGGTTCTAATGTTGTTTAGTGAGAGCTACATGTTCCTTTGCAGAATTAGTAGTTTTAAGTTGTGGTCAAACCTGGATAGTTTTGGTCTTTGTTAGGAAGAAACTTCTCTTCACGAGTTGAAATTTGAATCGAGTAACTGTGCATGTTCACAAAGACTGCATTTTGCACCAGGCTAGAATCAGAAAAACAGTAGATGTTACTTTGCTCACGAAAACTGAGATCTTGTGCCTCTCATACTTGGATATGATCAAGGCATGCCAAGAAATGCACATTTTTACACCGAAGAAGGATCTTCTCTCTTCACAAGTCAAAAGTTTGTTGTTGTTGTTAGTAAAAATACTTCTTTCTGCAATTAGTGAAGAACACATTAGTTGAATTCCCCAAGAAACTAGAATGACTTATTTTGACTAATGTTATAGATGCATTTGTAGAGCTTAAACTCTGGACCAACTGAAATGGCTGGCTAAAGATGGTGAAATCAAATTTGTCTAAGCATGAGGTAATCAATGTACATGCCAAAATTTGCAGATTGGACTTTGTATCCATATCCAAGAACAAGAGCAGTTGACTACATTATAAGGATTGTGATTATGGTGATCACAAATTCGAAAGCAAAATGGCAACCCAGATCATGTCCATATTAAAGAATGGCATTCTGCACAACTTTACACCACCCGAATTATCATCAATGCCACGTCTCATGAATTCTCTTCTTCTTGGTGATCTCGCCATCTCCATTGTTTTTCTCTTTGATTCAGTGGACAGCCAGGGCTCCTGTGGTGATGGCAACAAGATTTCCAACACCCTCTAGTGAGGAGACTGAAGTCCTTCGTGTCATTTGAGCTTTGCTTCAAGGAGAGAAGCTGTTGGTCCAGTCAAATTGTTGCCTTTGAATTCATCCTTTGGACAGCTGAGCACATTCGCTGCATGGAATATGAACAGCAGTTCAAATGCAAGGGCAACTTCTTAAGCAGTGTCAAAAGTTCTAAGCCAAACCCTTGTCCTCTTTGTTGGTATCCTGATGTCTGCAACCCAATTGCTGCAATGCATTTGCCTCATTCCTCTGAACGATTTCTTTGTCAAGAAGATGCTGTTGTCAAGCACTTTTAGCGCTAGGGAGACACTCGCAAGTGATTGATTTGAAAACCGTGGAGTTTTTGGAGTTTCGGGGGCTCGTCACCAAAACAATCTGAGCTGGGGAGTGGAAGGCGAAGGGTTTCCAGGAAACAGCAGCGTGGAGGCACTCTTCTGGTTTGTGCCTCGAAAATCTCTGAAAGGAGGAGCTGAAGGTTATGATGATTTGAATGGAGAAGAGAGTCCAGGAGCTATACGAGCTTCAACTGTTGGATTCAGAAATGAGCTCGGATATGGCAAAGGATTGGCGAAGCTTTCTTTGACATTGCAATTCGAAGTTGCACGAGTCAGTCCTGGACATAGTAGACTTGCCTGAGCATGCTCCCTAGTAAGACATTCCTGGTAGAGAATCCTAGGATGCTAGGAACGAAAGTTGCACTAAAAAAGTGTTGCTGATCTGCTTTGCTAGACTGAGGACAACCGGAAAATCCCTGAAAATCCTTTCTGATGATGAAGGTTTCTTTTTTTGGGAAAACGTTCCTTTGATGGACTTCTATGTGAGGTTGTTCAGATATAAGACTTAATAGCATAGAAGGAAATTGGACAGAGGTAGAACCTGTGCAATTTGTATTTTTGGAGATCACCGAGCGTAGTTGGCTTGGTAGTTTTGTGCTCGCCCGACATTCAGGTCATAAGTTTGCGCTGTGTTTTAATTGAACCTCTAGCTAACTCATGGCCTTAAGCATTGCTATCTCATACAAAAACAGTTGATGGACTCCTACAAGCCGGTGGGGCTATCATGATGGGCCCGCCGGCATCAAACCTTATTGTCTAGGACGGTATCAAGTAGTTATGGGGAAAAGAAGATGTATACTTAGATAAAGACTCTATGTGCCCTAAACTTGAGCATGTTAGATTTCAAGTCCCTTGTTAGATCATTTTTGTCGTATAACTCCATGGTTAGACAACATTAACCCTTGACCCGGTTTTGGTTGAAGAAATGTTGGTAAATGGTGACATCATATTATGCATTGTGAAACTGGACAAATGTAGGGTGAATTAGCCAATGATAAGAACTGATATTGAGTGTTTCAAGGGTAAATAGAACTAGGGGTGTGCAATTGGATTGATAATACCTGGACATCAGACCGGACTATCTGAAAAATAAGTTTGGGAACTAGTTCCCATTAGAATTGATTTGGGAACATGTTACAAGTGAATATCTACCTAGGAACAAGACCAGATAGCCCTATTTTGAAACTAGTTTTGAAATCGGTTTTATAAGCTAAAAAACCAAAACCTTAATTTCTTTTTCTCCTAAATTTTAACCTCAACACTCCTTCGTCCCCTATCCTTCCTTGAAACTCCTCATCAATTTTTCTTTTTCCCCTAAATTTTATGGATGAATGGCGAATGGAGTTTTATAATTTATGTTTTATGTTATGTATTTGAATTTTTTATTATTTATAATTATACATTACTACGTCTTCATAATATGAATTGTTGTTTTTTGTGGATAGGGATCTCTATTGTTCATCTTTTACTTTGAATCATTTTGTTGCTCATAGTTTCATATGATTTTGTTGTAAAAAATGAACCAAAAAAAGGAAGAAAAAAAAAGGTTATTGGCTAGACCTTGAATTGGACTGAAAAAACAAGATAAATTCCAAAACTAGTATTAGGCAAGCAGGGTAGATTTCGGGATCAAAAAACTAAAAACTGATTGTAACATGATAGATTCCAGATTCTAAATTCTAAAGTCACTGTGGAACCAATCACCTTTAAATAGAACAACCAGCAAGTGGTTTTTCCTTGCACAAAGTTGAAAGAAAGATTTGTTGTAGTGTCCTCTCACTAAAATCAAAGCCAAATGCGGTTCCTGATTCGCACTAAAACTATACACATAGTTTCATGAATTACGTACCTTGACAGGTCATTTTTTTCTGAGAAAGAGCCAAATCTGTTCAAATGCTAAGGAGGAATAATTACCCAACCAACCCTAAATATATTGTATAGGTGTCAATTTAATTCTAAATTTTTAAAATTTTTAAATTTAATCATAAATCTCTACTTGAATTAATAACAATGATCCAATTATCGCCGACTATCCTAAGTAACACATCGCCACATCAGCGATTTTGGGCAAAAATTAACAGTAATGACTGCATTAAAATTTCGCACAAAGATTTAAGATTATATTGATCAAATTTAAAAATTTTACGATTGAATTGCATCTGTACAATGAATTTACGGATACAAAGCTCATGACAAATGGCCCACCAATTGGTGCCCAAGACAAACCGACGGTTCATCTCCCTTCCTCCTTAACCTCTCACTTCATCCCGAGTTTTTTAAAGATTAGTGCTTGGAGTTTTTCTTTTAAGACACTGCCATGTGCTTTTTTCCATAATCACACGTGACATGTCTCCCCCTTCTAATCATTTATTTAATAGAAAAACTAAACTTAAAGCTGGCACCGGGTTCCCCAATTTAAGAGATTTAAAAGTCACAAAAGATTTAAGAGTCATCATCCCTCCTTCCAATCGAACAGAGAAAGGAAGGGATAATTATTGAATACGTGGCGAGGAGATCTCATGGGACTATTTTAAGGTTATTTCAATGTCATATTTGTCTCCTCTCATATGATTATGCCTCTCTCTCTCTCTCTCTCTCTCTCTCTCACACACACACATTTCATAGCTTATAAAGTGGGCAAATTCTTCTTGCACAAAAGAGGCCTTAGGGAAACACCAGAGGCCAAGTTTCTGTAAGCTTTTCTTTTGTCATTCTCTTTTTCCCTCCATCACAACTCGACCTTCTTTATTCTAGCTTGGAATTTCAAGCCTCGCATAAAGAAAAAGAACTCGAACAATTGCCTTTCCATGAAAGCATGCACAGGCCAACTACTACAGCAGCCAACTTTCTCGGGCCATTACTCTTGAGATTCTTCGTAAATTTTCGAGAGAAATCTCACAACAGAAATCTCGATCAAACCCGATCTTTTGAAGAATCACTCCAATATGTTCATCTGATCGACATTCGCGAAATAGGCCAACATGGAAGCTATCTGAGGAAGCGATGGTAATGGGCACGCGATAAATTGACTCGCCCTTTGACCAAGCAAACCAGCCAACTAAAGCAACTTCCACCGATTTCCGAAACTTGCTAGGGAAAATTCCAGGGGCAACCATAACGAAAACCTGGATCTATGACTTAGATCTAATGACATGAACAAGTTCCTAGATTGTTAAGATTGGTTTCGTAGAGTGCAACCGATGAGCATCGATAAAGACCAAGTGAGATATAACAGAAATGCAAAGACCTATAAAAGTGATCTCGAATTAAGGATGCTTGCAAAGATTGTTAATTGTACATTCAAATGTTCGATGTTACACCAAACTCGTATCCTGGCTATCTTAAAATACGCAATTCTCACAGTTTTCATGTACAATTCGTCATTATTGAAGCTCACTACTCTCTGACGTTGATTCACACATTGATTTGGCCATGTTGATCCTTCACAGGCCATTCCAGTCAACCTGATGCACAGATCTCACCTTTACTTACAATGATCACTCTGAGAGAACTGCCAATTTACTATCTTTAAGACTTATTAAAAGGTTTAAAATGCCATCAACCCCACAATCCGAATTCTGCCATAGTCCTCCAACATAAATATAGCCCAAAATGCGAATTCTCAATGTGTCGTCCTACATTCAATGAAGAATGATCTGGATTCAGTCCTCCTAGCTCTCTCACCTACACTATGATTGAAAATGGATCAAAACATCCTTACAACACCTTAAAAGAAACATCCGCATTGAAATTAATCGACCACTAATATGTGCTGCTGATTTGTGAACTAGGAAAGACGAAACACATAAAGGCTCACAGAACTTTCTATGGCTACGACGACATAATGTTTATTTAAACCAACAGAAAGGCATTGCACAAAACTTAGCAGATTCAAAGAATTCTAAAAGCCAACATCATTTCAACTATATACAACACATACTACTAAGCACAATGATCTACTGTATTTAACCGATCCATAGAGATCTACAAGACAACAACATGTTGGGTATATACAATCAATAGTTCCAAGAAGAATGAATCATGGTGAATCATTATCTACTGGGCAGTAAAACTTTTGTAAAAAACTGAGAATCCTCATTCATTTGACATAAAGATGACAGGGGAAGACGAAAATTTGAAGGATCATCAAACTAAGATGAGAATAAGGTTTCCTAAGATGATAATCTTCATTCTACTTCCAGCTTGAATTAGAATGTCAACCCATGACTCTTCCTCACACAAAAACCACATGCCAAATCAATTTACAAGCTTTGCATCTAAGCTAACCAATTGAAGAATCGATCTTTAAAAACCAATAGCAGCAAAAATATAATTGAGGACATATTTCATCTGGTGGATCAACAGATACAAGAGGAAATCATGAAATGCTTCAAATGTCAAAACTTAGAAAAGTGCCTGTCAGTATATATTAAGCTAAAACCATTGTCTCACTTTTCCATTTTTTCTTATCTTCACACAGACATGCAGCGCATACGCCAACACTGGTGTTGCTTCAGTACAATATGTTTAACTCATTAAGCAATTTCATGATCAATGATGGACATACCATGCTGTGAACTGCACACATTCATTTCTACCTACAAGAGTAAATATTTCTAATATTTCTAAAAACTCATTCTCTCAGACAACTTTTGCACTTCAAGGCAAACATTAAAAGGTTATATACATCCAGAATAATGCAAATGAAGAATCATGACACAGCCCAGAAACCTTAGCACTGTTCCGAAATGGTTAAAATGTCATTTCGGCTGTGAATATGATGGAAGCCACACCTTCTAGGAGAACAAAGAGATAGTAAATGATGAATTGGCACATGATAGATTCATACCAAGCAATTGAGAAATTTATAGTATCATTGAATGGGCACTTAATCAACAAATTCGCAAGCAATTTAGGAGTTTAGAGTATTATTGAATAATGAAGACTCAAATCAGATACAATCGTGACATCCAAGTTGAAATTCAAACTATATCTAGAACTATGTAGGTCTGACATTCCTGGCAATCAAGCCACTCTCCAGACATGCATCACGACAATGCAATCAGTGCGTTTCAACTATACTTCACCACTTATAGCTAGTTAAAAATCATTAGGCCACACCATTTGGCCGGAAATCATGTGTCAACCAAACAAATGATGGAACCGATGCGAATAGCAAATCACTAGATCTTCCATCTCGCTAGATCTTCCATTACTTCACACCCTAAGATTTGAGAATAGAAGAAGAAGAAGAAGAAGAAGAAGAAGAAGAAGGAAGAATACAGACAGGATATTGCCACCTCTCAAGCTTAATATATTATAGTTGACTTCAAATTAATAGATTCTAATCAATTCATTCTATTTCCGCAGGCACTTGACATCATCACATACTCACTTGCGTTGTCAATCATGCAGCAAACTCTCGCAGTTTTTACTAATAGCTTCATAAAATGCTCGAGTTCTAGAAGGACATTCCATAAAGACTACCAGTCATTGACACTGATAATAGATGATCACCGATACAAATACATGACAATGATGGATTAGATTCTTAACAACCACGAAACTTCTCGACATTGTATAATCGGAAACATAACCAACAAACCCAGTCAAACTCACGTCTTGTTCTTCATATGGAAACTATGTCCACCCAGAAATACTGAACAAAAGACACCCTCAGGAGGAAAAGGAGAAATCAACCCAATTGGACCGACGCCTTTCATTTTTTGCCGCTGCTACTACCTCCGGCATCCCCGCTGGCTCCCCCCTGGGCCGCCTTCTTTGCCAACTTCTCCTGCAAGGCCTTCGCATCCCTAAATCGATCCGATCAAACAAAACCCCCCCGATTAAATTCACCACCAAACCCACATCGGAACATCATCGGTAAGGACAAAACAGGAGCTACCAAATCATTAATCAAAGGACAAAAAAAAGAAAAAAAAAAACAACCCTCCAAAAATCACCATCGCTTAAACCCTAATGGAGATCGAAAGGACCGACCTTTCGCGGCGCTGCTCGACAGTCAAGCCGTCGTCCTTGGTGCTCCCCTTCTTGGTACCCCGCGCCTGGGCTCTCTCCCTGTCGCGATCTCTCTGATTGCCGCGTGCACATCAACATCAAGATCAAAGGAGAGGAATCAAGGAAAAGCAAGAGGAACCCACGAATCCTTTCGCGACCCTTCTTCGAAATTCAAGCGAGCAAGCGAGCAAAACATTCAAAAAGGCACGATCGAATCTCGAAACAAAGTCTGACCAAAAAAAAAAAAAAAAATCTCGAAGCAAAGACCGGGGGGGCATCATCGAAACGGAACGCTGCGAGCAAATCAACGCACGTCGAAGTACCCACAAAAACAAAAAAGAGACGGAGAGATCGAAGGATATGAGTCATGGCGGAAGGCGAGGGAAGGCCCTTCGAGCGAGGAAGTCGTCGCGCAAAAGGAAGGAACTTGCAGCAGCGAGGGAGGGAGAGGACGGTGGGCGGCCAGTGGGATTTCACGGGTCCGTTCCGTGCTTATAATTTCTTTCGCCGACGATTCGGGCGGTGAAATGCCGGAATTGCCCCCCGTCACTCGCCAACGGTCAACGGTTATTTTTCTCCGTCCATGGTTTGTCCAATGCCTCCTCACGTTTTGTCCACTTGAGGACCAAAATGAGTAATTTAATTCCCACCAACGGACTCCTCCAAAAATATATAATTTCCCACCCCTACAGGCCAAGTGAGGTGTGCATAGACTTGTCAAACAGATAGGTCGGATCCAAAATAATGCAATTCGAATAGACCATTTAACTCGTTTTTATTAGTGATACATATATAACCTGACTATTATTATTTAAAAACTTTCGTATTTAACCAAATATAAGAAAATCCATACTTAAACTGATATGATAGTGTGAAGTTAGAGCTTACTTGGTAACGTGTCAAATAATATAGAATTCTATTCTTCTTCTTTTTTCGGAACAAGAAGAAGAATAAAATTTCACTTGGCAACTTTTTTTGTTCTTGAGGTTAAATTTATTCCTAGAATTAGATTTGAAACAAAATTAAGAAGTAGAAAAAAAGTCGATTCTTTATTTTTGAGAATAACTCCAGAATCAAGTCAAATCATGTTCTTTTTTTTTTTTTTCTCTTTTTTCTTTTCTCTTTTCTTCTTTTCCTTTCCTTTTCTCTTCTTATTTCTCTAGCTAATTGCAAAAATAAAATAAAATAATTTAAATTTTTTTAAAAATATAATAAATTTATATTTAAAATATAATAAATTATATTAAAAAAATATGATAAAATTATATAATAGCCCCCTGGATTCGAAGAAAAGGAAACTAAAAACAATATTAGTAATAAAAATTCAAAGATTTTATTATTCTCCTTCTCACAAGCATACGTATTTTACCAATTATATCAAAAACAATTTTGTAATTTGTGTAAGTTAAGATACATCCTTCAATATCACGGAACATCTTCTTTTTTTCGTTAAAAATGAAATAAATGATTATTTTGAAACACAAGGAATTATTTATTCTTAATTAAAACATGAAAATATTTTGAATTCAGAAATAATTCAATGAAAAAACTAGTTTATGGGTCTCATCAATATGATATATTTCCAATTAGATGGCGTTGATTAGTACCACACAAATGGTGAAATAGATTCAATGAAAAATGTATAGCGCAAAATAAAGATTTAAACAAAAGACATTCGTATGAAAAAGATTGATTAATATTAATTAATTACAAAAATTAAATAATTTTGAATTAGATTCATTATCAAATTCAAAATATAACCTTCAAAAATACTATGGATATGACCTTTTCTCATATGAGTCAATTAATTATGACAATAAGAAGGATTCACATATTTATGTATCACCATTATGTTTAAATAGTAAACAAGAGATTTCTTGTAATTACAACAAGATATATAGAAAAGGTAAATTAATTAATATACCAGGAGGTATTATCCCCATTAATTTAGAAGATGATGATATTCTAAATCTAGATAAATTTATGATAGAAAATATTTTGATTGGAGAATTTTTTATTCTTGTCTTCAAAATAAAGTCAATATTGAGTCCGGGATTGATATCAATACCAATGGCAATAAAAATACTAAGACTAGGGTTAATAATTATCAAATAATTTATAAAATGGATCAAAAACATCGTCTTCTTTTTTTGTTGGACGCCGTAATTCCTTCATTTTGAGAAATTTTAAGATAAACAAAATAGTTACCAAACGCATCATTTGTAAGCACAAGATTGAATGAATGTGAGAGAAAATAAAGAGATAATCATAGAGTGAATATGAGTGAGAGTAAAGAGATAATCTTAGAGTTGGATTGTGTTTAAGTGAATTGTAAACTCATTTAACACTCATATTATGTTTAAACCTATTTGTGACCAATTTACTAAATACAACTAATACACATAATAACTCAACTCATTATACATGGGTTAAGAAATGAGTTTATGACCCTTTTTTGATAGGTTTAGGTGCACACTAACAAATTTACATAGACGCTTACATACATACATACATGAGGTAATCAGCTATCCAAAACTTATTAACAAAAGATAGGGAAAAGACCATTGAACATAGTAGTCTAATGATTACAGGATAAGAGTTTCCGATCGAGGATAAGCCCGTGCAACATCGAAACACCAGGCTAGTTTTCCTTTTCGGAGAGTCGGTGAATGGTAGCTTTGTAAGAAGTCCTTTTAGATCTCGTCAAGTTCGAGTAGGCGATGGATGCCTCGGGTGAGAGATAAAATAGTATTTCAAGAAAACAAAATGGCATTGTCAAGATATATATATATATATATATTTTTTTTTTTGTCAATCCTACTTTATGTCTACTTTACACTTACTCTCAGACTTTTGCTTTGTCTATTGCAGGGCGTGGGAGTTGAAACCCACTTTTGAAACTTACTCGTCCCCACCCCATCTCCCCCTGAGAAGATCCCCACCTTCCCCTTCCATGTTGGAAGGATGGCCTTGTCAAGATGACTAGCATCAGATGACGACACCTTTTTGTGCGCGAGCGGCTGACCTCGCCTTTTGGAACGTCCCTTACGCCGTCATGAGTGCACCAAAGCCTAGCGTGGAGGGCCAATGGAGACTAATCCTGGTCGAGCCCATTGGGCTTCCATTCACAAGGTAAGCTTCACAAAAAATGAAAAGAGGCCATATGCCAATGAGATTCAATTTAATTCCTCCAAAGTTCCACAGGGACAAAAGAATGTTATATATATATATATACACATGAAAGTATTGTAGAACCAGACAGATCATCAAAAGCCGAAAAAGGGAAAGAAGAATGGGATGGAAAAAAAAAAAAAAATTAGATCATCAACAGAGCAAAGTCAGTCGCTCTCTTGCTTTACTCGCTAAAAGCCTAAAGCCCCTCCCCACCACCTCCTCGCCTCACATGGCTCCACCACCACCTCCGCCGCCACGGCCACCGCCCTCGCGCCCCTCGCCGTCGCTCCCCCTCCTCCTCCTCCTCCTCCTCCTCCTCTCCGCGGCGGCCACCCCCGCGAGGGCCGCGTCGTGGTGCGTGGCCCGGACCGACGCGAGCGAGCAGGCGCTCCAGAGGGCCCTCGACTACGCGTGCGGGTCCGGGGCCGACTGCGCCCCGATACAGTCGAGCGGCCTGTGTTACCTGCCGAACTCGTTGCTGGCCCACGCCTCCTACGCCTTCAACAGCTTCTACCAGCGCAAGGCCATGGCCCCCGGCAGCTGCGACTTCGCCGGCACGGCCACCGTCGCCGCCTCCGACCCAAGTCCGTCCTCCCTCACTCTCCTTTTCTTCTTTCCCTCAAAAGTGAAAATAAACGCGGCTCATCTTCTTTCGAATCAGTGTTTGATTAGTGTGTTGGGGTGCTTGATTGGTGCAATGCGCAGGTTACGGATCCTGCGTGTATCCATCGTCTCTGAGGTATGTTTGGCTCTCTCTTTCTCTCTCTCTCTCTCTGTTCATCATCTTCTGCATTTTCACAGTAGGAGCGCGTTCGTTAAGGAGCGCGTGTAGATGCTTGTTTTCCCTTCACTTTTTCGTTGCCGGGGTTACTGTTATATCCTTCAGTAGCTTAGAAATGGGAGGAGGGTAAGTACGAGGATGGAGGAGGGGCTTGCTCGGATTCAGATAGAGCTGATTCAAGTCATTGGATGTTACAGTAGTTCGCAGGCGATTTTACACACGTGTCGTCGTGCATGAATGGGGTTCTTGGGTGATGATGGCCCTCATGCATGATATCATATTTCGCTTGTTTTTGACGCAGTTCTTGGGTTTTTGAGAATACTGGGGTCTAGATTATCGCTTTTATCATGTCATATTATATAAATATATATAAGTGAGTTCGTATATATGATTGTTTCATATGAAATCGAAAAGATAATAATAAGGTTTTTACTTAATGAAGGGGACCGATTATTTAAGGGTCGGTTTAGGGCTAGATCTTGGGGGGGGGGGTGGTGAGGGTTTGTCAGACCGCCGACTTGTGCTGTTTTTTCAGGATCGATGTTTGCTTTGCGTCTTCTTTCAGTTTCTCAGTTTCTTTTTCTCTTCCTTTGGTGCGTTTATCGAGATCATCATGTGTGATCTCTCTCTTTTTCCTTCTTTTCATCTTGCATCGACTTGTCCAATTTCAAAGTCGGTGTTCAGTTGCATTCCCCACACGACAGCTCTCTCCTCTCTCTGAAAATGACTAGCAGTGTACTCCTGCCAAGTGCCATCCCTCAACCTGATAATCTTTAACCAAGAGAAAGAAAAAGAAAAAGAAAATCCATTAAAAATCCATGTGAAATCATTCTGTACTGTGGGAATTAACGGCTGTTTTAGGTCATTGAACCGGTTGTGTTCATGTGTTTCGAAAGCTGGAAAGGTATTTTGGCGTGTATATTTGAGGTGGGATATTACCCTACCTTGCTGTTTTCAAAATATTTTGAAACTTACCTATTTAATAAATTTGCAATGGCAGGAGTATAACATTCATCACTAATAACTTCGATAGAAGGAGGATTTGCTTTTCATAAATGAATATTTGAACAGAAGTACGAGAGAAAATGAAATATTTGTAATCAACCAGAGAACGATATTTAAATTTGTTAAATGGCACAATATGTACTAGATTGGAAGCAAGCACTTAATACTTTTAGTTTTGATAATCTATGGTTATTGTAATGAAGTACAAAATGAATTTCTTTTCTAGCTCTCGTGGGTATTTTTTTCTTGTGAGTTGAAGGAAGTGAGCAATTTCGACTTTTACGACATGTTTAGCAATGATTATACCCTTAACTTTTTGACTTCCTATTAGGGGATGCGAAATAAGAGGGACAAACCCCATTTTTAGCTTAAAAAATAGACATGGTTATCGATGATTCACCTTCGCTAATATTATCACATCATCTAGTTAAGATTTGTTATGCCAAAGCTAGTTCGGATATGTCGTTCCACTCGTTTTGGTCGTAAAGACTCGGTCATATTCTGGTAAAAAGTTTAGGATTTTCGTTTAGGAATATTCTGCGCACTTATTAGATAACTAAATTAACATTTATCTAAGAAAATAATTTTTTTGCAAGTGCTATTTAAGCAGTATATGTTATAGATCCTACCCCATTTATTTTCTTCTTTTTCCTCCTCTAAATTCTTAAAAGGAGAGAGAGAGAGAAACTCTCGCAAAAATAAAAGTTTTTACGTGGTGAGCTGAGGACACAGTCTTCTCTTTGAAGTTGGGAAATTACGATTAACGATGATCTTTTGCTGAGTAATAACGTGACATGTGGGTCCCGCGACACCTGGGGTCCAGTCAAATTCTTTGACCAGCTGACGTGGATTTCCATGTCCAATGTACTCCTCGTCGAATGTCCAAATTTTGTTTGGCTTTTTCCTAAGTGTGACGTTCAAGGTCCGGCTTTGAGGTCTGTCCTCCCATTTTTCCAAAGAGCTTTAACACCAATATGCAGTTGATTTTTTTTTTTTAACAAACTTTGCGTAAAGTATATGATTTGAGTAAATTCATATGTTTATTTCTTAAGTCTAGACTTATATTTACTCAGGTGTTTTTTATTGTGTGTATTGTCCGACTAGTTAACAACATTCATCGTTAAGGTGACTGAAGAAGAGTAAGATAACTTATTGATGCAACTTCCAATACTTAAACAAGGCACTTTTTTTTAGAGATCTACATGCATCGGGTGGGGAAGCTGATTACAGCTTCGGAACATATTTATCATGCCTTCACAAGCCATCTTAATACGCACGTTCTTATAAATTTATGTGAAGAGTTCGTTGAAGAGTTCGTTACTCTGTAAGATATTATGGAAAATTTTTCATGGTCGACGTCAAAATCGAATTGTAGTTATAGTTACTAGATATGAAAAGGGAGTTGTGAATCTGAGTGAATAAGCAATTGGATAGAAAGACCAAGAGTATTAGGAAAAGGGCATGACATTCTCTTTGCAGGTGGTCCTATCTCTCACTTTGAACCCCAGTTGCTCAAAAAATTAAAAAGAGAAGAAGAAATAAAATATATAATATCTGAAAGAGGCATCTTGCAGAAGTGGAATGACTTCACTGGGAAGCTTTGCTTTGCTTTTATTCTTCTGACCTCAAAGCTTTAGTGTGTCCTCAAGATTCAAATAGGAAAAGAAACTTCAGTAGGACAAGTCACTCGACATTAGGGTTTGATGACTTTCAGTACACCTCTTAATCATTGCATATCTAACAATTTCCAATGCATTCTTATCACATGTTCATCTTCACCTGCCGTGTGCAAATTGCATGGCATATCTTTCAAAAGATAAAGAAAATTCTTGCTGAGGGAATTTTGCTTGATTCTCAATTTCTCTCCCCTTCGGAAAAATCTCCAGCACAGCAGGAGGGACCACCACGCCGTCCACCACTTTCCCGACGTCGCCGACCACTGTCGTGCCGAATGCACCGACGATACCCATATTTTCTCCTCCCACGAACTACGGCGGCACAGTAGGGGGAGTGCCATATGGGGGAGCGACTCCTTCCATCGCCACGAAACCGTTTGAAGCTTCCTGGCGATGCTCGGCCTTGGCCGGCTTGGCAATCTTTTGTATTTGGCTAATTTTATGAGCCTGAGTTGGCATATATTGTTGGTAATGCTTCAGTTTTGGTAGAAAAATGGGGACCCTCTCACTCGATAATTTGAGCACTCCTCACACTAAGGGTCCGCCAAATGATATAATATTTTTTTGGCACGGCTGCTCGGAATTAGGGGTAGCTAAGACAATCTTCAATGTGGTTTATCTTTTATAGGTCTATGAAAAATTCCATTCTAAAGGCTAATTGATATGACGTCTTATGGATTCTTTTCATTATATTCCTTTTTAAAGTTCATTCCATGACTCTTAGAGAAGGGTTTGCTTGCTGCAATTCCAAACTCAACTACTAAATCAGAGCTAAATTAAAGATAAGTCGAGTTAATTATATTAAAAAGAAAATATGGGTGTGTTAAGAATTTCAAAATTTGTTACAAAGTGCAATCGAATTATAAAAATAAAAATGTTTCAATTAGTGCATTGAAATAATAATAAAGATATTAGTGTAATATTTTATAATATTTTTTAGGGTGTATAGTGTTGACACGACATCAAGTGGGTGCCACACATCACGACAAAAGCCAAAGATAATCATAAAGAAAGCCTAGAACGTTGTCGAGGCAGTCCCTGAGCAATTGCGTTCTCTCTTTCTTGATGATTTTGGATAAGGGCTTTTTTCTTATTAGGTTTTTTTCCCCCTTTCCCTTAGTTTTTCAAGCTTTTAATATCATTGCCACTATCTTAAGAAAATCATTGAAAATGCCTCATCAATGTATTCTATCAATCAGATTGAATTGAATGTAGTCAACTGAAAATCCTTGATCGCATTAATTAGACAAGTTTTAAAACTCGATTGGGCATTTTTCAAATTTTAATATTTAATTGTACTTTTATAAATTTAAAGGCTTTTGACGTCCTTATCTCTTAAAAAAATTAATATCAACTTGTCGGAAAAATTTGTTCCAAAGTCTCTTCCTGTTGGATCAAAGCCTCATGCAAACAGATCAATAGATATGGGTGTAAAAAAAAAAAAGCCCACCCTAGCCTTAATATTAAAGGTTTTTTGGGGTTAGGCCTTTGTTTTCTTCGAGTAGTGATAAGATCGGGATAGGGTTAGCCTAGGCTGACGGGGGCTTTTCTGACATCACCATGTATAGAGTAGCTTATAAATTTCTGATTTTACCCATTCAATGGAATCAATTTATGATATTTGAGTTTGACTCAACCTAGGCCAACCAGATCTCTCATGTTATACGATATTCAAATCTCAGATAAAATGAGTCGGATCAGGTTGGGTCAATCTTGCCCCTATTGAGTTTCAGTCGGGTCAAGTCGGGGTATCATGAAAACCCAGCCCCACCCGATCCATGACACCCTTACCAACAGACATTGGTCTAAGTTTATGACTAGTCATGTTAAAAGAATGCGTCCTAACATTCATTAAGCAAATCAACAAGGTAAATTTTGCAATTTTCAATACGCTCATTCAATCAATGTCCTTGGGGTTGAAACGTTCCACATCAAATAAAATGCTACGGCTTTTTTCACTTCCTTACAATCAAACTTGCGACAACAACTATCGTCAAATCTCTCTTTTCGGTTTATAAATGAAAATAAAAATATAAATGGAACCGTAGAAAATAGGTGTGCACATAGTTGCACCAGGAAATAAGGATCAGCAGAATTTAGCTGAATTTAGCTGGACATCGTTACAGAGAGTGTGGTGCAATCTTTATCATGATTCACATTCAATAATAGCATTACCAAAAGCATAAAAAGATCCACATAATGAAGCTGCGCAAAACGAAGGATTGGCCAGAAAAATTCTAACAAGCAGATCAAGAAGGCATTTTGGCCGTCATCCGTCCCAGATTAAGTTTACATATTAACATGTACCGAGTTTCATGGTATACATACAGTCGTTTCATCATAGAAATAAGTCTTTCAGCACGAAATGGGGTGACCATGCTGCTGTCTTCCGCCTCCCGTCTGATGGACAAAGGCGCAGAGTTCGGCACCATCCTCCAATCCCAACTGCAGGTTACGACGAAATATATCATGAATTCCAAGCGCTGCTTCTAAGTTATGTCCCCGAGAAAACAGTTACCAATCAAGTAGCGATAACTACCTAGTTGCTATTCTGTTTTGTAGAAGATGATACTGAGAGTTGTTGATACTTACTGCTTGGGGGGTTTGATTGCCGGTAATCCGATTGCCTTCGTAGAGGAACTGCACAGTCTGCACATCCAGTTGTCGCCTTTCACAGTAGATATTGAACAGCCTAGATAGCCTTGCTGTCCTGTTGATTTTGAAGTAAAGGATGCGATCGTCCTGCAGGTCGAATAAGATGCCTTGAGCGCAGAAACAGACAACACATCAAAGTGAAATACTGGAAATGCAGCATATGTGAAGAATGGATGTGATCTTCCTATCCACCACCACCCTTCTTAATTCCCTTTGTAATTGATTCTACTTCTAGGACCTTGATACAGTTTTCTCCTTCCTGCATCTGTCACTTTGATATAAGAGACTGATCGTGAAATTAAGCACATGAATCGCTATTACTACTACACTTACGACATTGACCTGCATGAGTTAAAGGAAGGATCAGAGACGAACCAGCAGCCAGCATGATACACCGAATTCGCAATGCGCGAGCTGATGAGCATCAACGCAGCAGGACAAATGGTCGATAATATGACGTCTCATAAAATGTTTCAAAACGCAAAAGTCACCACTTTGAACTCTTTCTTTTCTTCGACCAAAAATAAAAACTCTTTCTTTTCCATTTTAGGGCATTCTGAGTTTTCGCAAAAGGATGCCACGTTGATGGAAACTTTTGCGAACTCTATGCCCTCATCCTCTATTACTTCCAAAATTTGCGTTTAAACAACTCTAGCTGCACAAAACAATGGTATGATCTGCATGTGTCCTGGCTAGTCAGAACAACAACTGAAATTCCCACTATTACTTGCAATAAAAATGGGATCTTTAGCTGAGCTAACCTGAAGAAGCAGAACCACAAACAGACCCAGACACACACAAGACATACAGTACCCAGAAAGTGAAACCTTTGATGAAATCAAGCTAACCCGCTGAAGCAACATCATCACACCATCACAGCCCTGTGCATATATTAAAGATACACAAACCCAGAAAGTAAAAGACACTAGAAAAGAAGAGCGTAAAGAAGAAGAAGTCATACCTGGCCCCGGACCCGGACGTCTATTCTTTCCGTTCCAATGCTGGTAATAGGAGCTGCCATCTTCGAGCAGGCAAGAGAGATTTTTGAACGAGAGAAAAAGAAGAGGAAAATGGCTTGTAATTTCCAGCTTCTTTATTTTCCTTGAAAATGTAATAGAAGAAGAGGAAGTGGGAAGAACCGGAGTTTCAGCCTCGCTTTCTGTACGGTCGACAGAGAGAAAGAGAGGTAGAGAGAAAAGAATATGGAGAGACATTGAATAAGGAGATCAAAAATGGGTCAGAGAAGGAGAGAGAGATTGAATGAGGAGATCAAAATGGGTAGCGTAGCAGGCCGGCTAGCAGAGCTTGCAGGGCAATAAAGGCAGATTTCAATGAGAGCGATGCGACCCGATGATGAAATGGCGTCAGGGATTATGGACATAGGCAAGCAAGTATCATTAATTAACACTGGGGGATCCGAAAGCACTGAGGGAGTTTTGCTAAGACGTGATAACTGGACTTGACCAGCACTCAGTCATCTTCGTACGGTGCGATTCTTCTTGCATTTATGTGGGACGGACACCAGATTCTGCCTTTGCATGCACTTTTGTACTACGTTTCTGGCCTCCAACGAAAGTTTTTCAAAAAAATTACGAATAATAATTTGAAGTTTCTCGTTTCCTTGAAAAATGGTCTAGAGTGACCACAAGACACTGTTTTGATAATCATCTAAATAGTATCTAATCTGATTTTTTTGTTCTCAAAATCAGTTTGGAAACATAATTACGTTTGGTAAAAATTTTATTTTTGAAAACAAATGTGTTCCTAATTTTGGATAAGAATTGAGAATAAAAAAAAATGTGTTTTTCAATCTTAAAATAAAAAAAAAAATCAAAACAGTGAAAGTCGTCTTTTTCTCTTCCGCCATCCCGCAATTGCCATCAACCACCGCCCTCCGCTGTCTGCCACCGGTCGCCATCCGCTGGTCACTGTCTGCCAGTTTGGCGAGCTCACGAAGGCTCGCCAGGCCAGAGTGAGGTCCGATGAGCTCGCCAATAACCAAGCAAGCCTCTTCTCGGATCCCACTAGCGATGCATGCTAACTCCATGGTTTTTTCAAAACGTTTGGCGTTGTTCCGGTGCTAGAATTGGAGTCGCTACCTGGCCAGCACCTTCTTTATTAGCAGCTTTTGTTACACTTGCTGCCAAGTATGACGTCCTACCAAGTGGTCCCTTCGAGACCATTCCTAATGGGCTCAATCAAACTCTCGTGGATGGCCATGTCTAAGTCAAAAGATTTGGCAAGAGTGAAAGTGAAGCAATTACTAAAAGTGATGAATTTTACAGGATCCTATGTTCTTCTGAATTTGGTGGGTATACCTTCATTGGACCAGTTTTCAAAACAATGAGTTTTAAATATATACATTTTTCGTTTAATATTCATTAAGTTTATCTTGTGGATGAATTTCATATTCATGACCCGTCGAAACCCATTTTGCATCTTGGGCAATGGCACTATTTAACGCAAAAATGAGACATTTTGATCTTTTTTTTTTTTGTTTCCACCCATCCACATTCATCTTTCTAGCCGAAGGAACAGTCATAAAATGCCAGTCATTTGGTAAACAATGGGATGCCGAAGAGAAAGTGACCAGCAAAAGAAGATGATAAACCGTTACGAGACAAAATTCCATATGCTCATACACATGATCTGGGAACAATTTTCATGCCGTGTCTTTCCACCGAAACGATCGCACTGGAAAATCTTCCACCCACCGGTGGGAAAATATTGGGACAGGGGCGAGGTTTGAACTTCAAACCCTCAACCATGACCCCAAACAGCATCCAGAAGAAGGAACAATCCCATCTGCAAACACCCGAGCCATGTTTGGCCATATCTCTTCTGCTTCTCTATCAACTTATCTCATTCTCCAATTTTGATAGAATTTGCTCGAACCCGGTGAAAGCTAGGTTGATTCGAAACGGTCCGTCATACTCACAAAAGACATTTGATAAACTGGCCTAAAAACTCAAACGCCTACTTTATTAGCTAATGAAATTCATATAACTACACATTAACAACACTGCTCCAGGAGAAAAGCCAATATTGATTAACGACCTGTAATTGTCGTAGTCAAGTTAGACTGATTATAGGATCACTATCACATATGAAAACTGTAATTACATTGTACTGATTAAGCATAAAAGCAAGTACAGCGTGAGATCTCTTGCACTGCACATTCCAATTGTAAAATTATATCACATATGCTATGTACCAAAAGAGGAGTGAGAGAACCAAAAGACAACAAGATTGCAAGTTGCAACTACTGAAGTGGAAATAGCAGCATCAGCAATTGCAAATTGATCTAAAATCATGTAGGTGATACCACTTACCACAAAGTCAAAATGACTGATTTCAAAACGTACATAATTCACCTAGAACCGGACAAAAAATCTAGTTCGCAAATCAAATTAATAAATATCCCAAACTATTGCATGACCATCCAGTTGCCCTCTACAGAAGACTAGAAGGGAGTAAAGAATGATGATTTTGTTGTCAGTACTGCCAAACCATATACTACCAGGCGACCTCCGGCTTTGAGACCATAACTTATTTATCTTTCACTGCGTCTTTGGCTTTTGAATCTTTACATATGGGAGAACTCCCAAAAAGCAAACAACTTTTGGATTCCATCCCAGTTGCTTGGCCCGACAGAACATCAGGAAAGCGTTTGCATAATAGGAACTGAACCCCATTAACATGTGCCACAAAGCATGACCTTGGGGATTAATATACCACTGAGAGATTTTCTTGCATAACAGACGATCAAAAAGCCAACATAGACTGCCAAGAGATACGGTTGCAACATATAACTTCAAAAGACGCTTTGCGGTGACATCTTCTGTGTGGATGTAGTACTTGTACATCCTAGGGATACAAAGGAGGCAGAGTATTGCATAATGTATTTTAAAGCCAATTCCAAAGCGTACTAGTGAATGGAGGATGGCAAATGCGGCACCATAAAGAAACAGAAAGGTTGGCATTGTACTCCGGTAGTGCCAATCTGGTGAATGCAGAATATAGATGTAGAGAAGAATCTCCCATACCATAGGTGTTTCATCTCCTTGATGTGTACTGCGTGAAACAAAATTACTTTCCAGTTAGATAACCTTAGCAATTAAATGGGAGTATTTAAAGAATCAAAAACACAAACTGAAGTTAGTTTAAGGGAATAAAAGTCACTCACATATGATTTGAGAAATCATAGGAAAAGAATGATTCATCACTCTAAACCTATTTTGACCAAAATTAACTCAGGCACATAACTCCAAATCACAATAAGATTAAATTCAGTCAAAGATCCCCTGGTCCATGGGATCACATCTCTCCCATCCTGTTTTACTTCATAGATACAAGCTAGCACCACCTCAATATGATCATCCAGCAAAGGAAGTTTTACTTCATAGATACAAGCTAGCGCCCCCTCAATATGATCATCCAGCAAAGGATGAATCCTTCTCACAAATAGAAGTTGTCTGTATTTGTCTACTGCAGTTTGTGATGTGCGTAGTGTCATGTGGGCAGATAGGCGCCTATTGTGAGTCAGGTCTCAATGTTTTATAACCAATGACTACTGAAGTTGCCCTTTACTCAGTGGTAACAAAAAATTCCACCCCGCATGAATGGAAAAATAGACTTATTCCAGAAAATGATAAATATCAAATACAGCCAGCCTAATTATTGTGGAAAGTGATCTTTCCGATTTATAGTAGAGATGGCTGAAGTGAACTAAGATTCCAATAGCCTAAAGAATATGTCAATCCCACATCTCTAATTGCCAGCTTTATCGTCTCCTTTCAATTGGACATTCACACTGCAACACTTGAATCCAACTGCAGCTTCCTTCTTAAGTGAAATTTCAGGGGTGATCATGCTAACCCTAAGCATAGATGCACTATTTTGAAAAAACAATGATTCACAAGTGAAAATTCATCGCAGACAGAAATTTGCCAGGTAGGTGCAATTCCAACATACCTTTTTGCCAGTTTCTCATTATCAGCGCAAACAATGCAATTTTCTTTATCTATTTTGGACGAATGTTTCCTCACTCGGTGAACAACAAAGAAAGAATATATATATATATCCGACCGAAGTAAGTTCTCATTTTTTCCAAGATGTAAGGAGAGTTGAAAGTTCCATAAACAACAGACTGCGCAAATACGTCTGGTCTCATCAAGGCCCTCCATGTGCTTCAACGCAGCAATGAGGACCATGGCGAGGTGTGACAGCTTCTCTTGCTTGTGTCTATTGTATGTTGCGACCCTCAATGAGCTTTGATGAGAAGGCTGCAGTTCACCCCACTGGTGAGGGAGGTAATAGAAAAATTGATGAGGTTCCGCTGCAATAAGGTCAAGTTCTGGTAGGCAAGGAGGAACAACTGTGGCAGGTGGAGAGAGAGGGGCCTAATGTGACTCTCTTAAAAGAGGATTGGGCAGGAGAGAAGGAGGTGGAACACCAGCTGCTAATCAGAGCTGGTTGACATTACCTGTTGGAAGGATCGTGAGCTATGGACAGCTTTTGCTGGATCACTTCCATCAGTTTGTATGCAGCTGATTTATGACAGTGAGTGTTACTCAACATTTGAACTCACAGATGGTTAACAAACTAGAAAATGCATGGACATTACATATACACATACATTCAGCATGATTTCAACAACTAATTAAAGAGGAACTAAGCAAGAGACAGCACTTTCAGGACATATTGAGAGAAGTACTTACACTTGTTGTAGTGTGGCATGGTAAAGCATGCTACCAATGGCGAGTATTATATTTGATATGTGGAGGACACTGAATCTCTTCTCAAAATGTCGGCTCAAAGAATTTACCAGGCCAATAAGTGCCAAAAGTATGCCAGGTATGTTTGATACCGTGTTGAATAATTCCGCTAAATATGAAGAGTGGACATAATTTTTCTCACACCAGTCAATGGATGTAACAGGACCCCAGAAACTTGATAATCCATCTTCCATTCTTCAACAAGCCTTTGTTAATGGTACTAGGTTCTTGATGCCTGCATCCATTGCCGAAAAGAGGTAAGATGAAAAGCTTAACAGTCAAAGATAGAAGTCAACAACAGAATATGTTCAACTAAAAGCAGAATCATGCCCGATGACATAAGTTGAAAGTCAACTCAACAAAAGAAGTAAAGTCACCAGATGGACAGAGTAACAAAAGGAAAAGAAATCAACAAAGGGAACTGGACTAGAGCCTTAAGTAAAGTCTCCTAATTAAATGAGAACCATGAATTGAATACTAAAATTATGAGTGCCGAATCGTGAACCAAACAGTAGAATTATATTAAGTACCTTAAAAGATGTTGAGAGATAAACACATGTGGAGTGATATATATAAGACATCTTGAGCAATATCATGTGCTCTCACCACTAATGGTATACTTAGTCCATGGCGATGCAGGCACACTTTGCCATGTAAATGATCGCCAGTGGTAAATTTAATATTGAAATCATTAATTTATTCAAAGTTCACCTTAAAGTGACATATGAATGATGCATCCAAAAGATATAAATGCCTTTTACTAATCAAACAAGTCGGCCTAGGCTCCCATCTTTTTCCAAATAGAAAAGCAGCACCCACCATATGGTCATAGATGTATTTTAGATATGTTCACTTGATTTAAAGCTACCAGATACCTCTGAGTTTAGACAAATTACATGAAACAGTCTATTTACCATAAATAAGGTTTGTGACTTCAATCTATGAAAGTGAATTACAGTATCTGCAGTCACAATGTCTATTTATGAGAGAGTGTGAATAAAGTAAGATCCCGTGCATAGCACAAGCAACACTGCTTGTTACTAGCAAAAATCAAGATTGATATAGAAGAAGATCTCTAAGTGCCCTCTTAAGCTTACTTTCCCTTTTCTTCGACGCGGTAGTCGTTCACATAAAACACTATCACAGACCATTGCTTATCGAGACATAATCGAATGAGAAGTTCACCATCCATCAAAGAAAAGCCAAGTTCATCAATCCATAAGCGGTATCCACGATTACCATCAACGGGATTCGACCAAATTTCATTGAAAAAACTGGACTTGAATCCGCCACAAACAAGGATACGAAAGCACACACATCAATCAGTACACTAGCGGCTCAGCCCTCGAACCCGAATTGTTCACGCGCACTCCAGTCAAAGCAAAAGCACGACCATAACGATCTACGTTCCGCAGATCTAGTCCAGCAGGAGGAGCCCCGACACAGAAGTTGGCCAGGACATCAGAAAGCACGACCATAACGATCCCCGCACTGGAAAATAACCGCGACCCAGCAACGGTCGCGGGAGATAAAAGTCAGGGGGCGACGCGCATTACCTATGACCCTCCAAACTTCTCGACGATGCAGGCCGGCCACGCCTGCTCCCGGCGGCTCCACACGAACCCAACAGCAATCTCTCTCTCTCTCTATGGGTTGAGGAGATTCGGAGACAGAACGAGGGGGAGAGTGAGAAAAGAAAGGGAAGGTAATACCTTAAAAAAAACCTAAATTAGTATGCACGTAAAAAATTTACCACAGACTATTTTTTTTTATTATGAAAAACCTCAAATTAATACCCGTGATAAATTTATCCCAACTGAACTGACCATAAAAACCCCTAAATCGGACCCATGGACAAACCTCAAACTATTTTATTTGACCGCAAAAAACTCTAAATTGATAAATTTGTGATAAATATACTATTCACTAAATTGAATTAATACCACAAAAAAATCACAAAAATTGTAAACTGCAACAAATAAGTGTAAAATTCCAAATTGATATATCAGTCAACTGTCTCGTGTCATTTAATTTAATAATTTGACAATAAAATTTAACGATAAATGTACCAGTTTAGAGTAAATTTGTCAAAGGTATACCAGTTTAGGGTTCTTGGTGGTAAAAAAAATAATTTAAGGTAAATTTGTCATATGTGTACTAGTTGGAGGTTTTTTAGAGTATTAACCATTCTCTCTTTAATACCATATTTGAAAATTAATCTTAAGCCAAAAATTAAAAAATGTTTACTCTATTTTTGCTCACTTATTGGCTTCACATTAAATTGACTACATTATTTCTCATGCAAAAAATTAAAAAATGTTTACTCTATTTTCGCTCACTTTATTGGTTTCACATTAAATTGACTACATTATTTTTCTCGCATCCTCATACTTGACTTAAGATTATTTTTTACCTTTTTCTTCTTTGTTAGTTTTTTCGATCAGGAAGCAACACTATTTTCACCCGTATACAACTAAATCCATCTTATTTGGGTTCTATCGTTCGATTGCCATCTAAATTAGTGATCCTAAATTTACTTGCTTTCCTTTTCATAATAATCATATATCTATACAGGATCTACTTACCTTAATTAAGAATTTCATATGTTTAGTTTTTGGTTTATTGTAGATTTTCCATGTATTTTAAAGGCATCATCATCATCATCATCATCATCATCATCATTATGGGATATTGCTTCTATAAAATTTGCTTTGTCGAAAGAAATTTCCAAGAAATCCAGGTCTTTTTTATGCTATCAATCAAATTTATGAATAAATTATTAAGTAGATGAAATTTAATTAAATCAAAATATTGCAAAGTAAGACTTTTTTTTAAATGCCAGTGAAATATTATTATTTTGAGTTGACAAAAACTAATATTATACTGTTTACCAAAAAAAAAAATCAGGACATCTCATTGTGCATAATGATTTTAGTTTATTCCTAGAAATCTATCTAAGGTCTTACATGCTCTATATAAAAATATCTCAAGAAAAAAAAGTTAATTTTTAATATAGTAAATATGAGACTTAAGATATAGTTTAGACTAATGAAATTAATAAAAAAATTCCAAAAAAAGGTAAGCTTTTGAAATAAGAGGGCCATAAAATAATTAAGTTGTTATAAGATCATTGATGAAGAAGAGTTTTTTTAGTTGTATACTATATCAAGAATGTGATTTTTCCTTACTATTAGCAGGATAACTTTACACGAAGCTCATCAAATATTATAAGAATGTTCAAGAATACACTTTTCTTTAATATGCTAAAAAATAAAATAGGAGAATTGTTTAATTATGGTAACTATCATAAATATAAAAGAAAAAAAATAGAAAAAAGAAGGACTAAGGCCATCACTTTAAACTGGAATTGAAAGATTAAGGGCGGTTTGTCTTTTTAGTGTAAATATGGTAAATTTAGTCATTAAGGGAGTGAGAATAGTGCCACCAAAAAAAAAAAAAAACATCAAAAACCTAGAACTATAACCATCACCATATATTTATACCTTTCTTTGGTTTGGAATGGCAAATGGCCCCCAAACACCTCGACCATATGCAATCTCGTTCCTCTGATTTGGAATCTTTCTTCTGATGAGATGCTCGTGTGGCGCCTCTTTATCTGAAAAACATTAATAATGCCATGTTAGCTGCCATATAGGATTCTAAGCAATAATTTTTGACGCAACCATCACGAATGATAAATGCGTCATACATATATAAGTTTGTGATTTTCGATGTAAAAAACAAAAAAGTCTGGCATAATTTGAGATTTTTTTTGTGACGTTTTCCCCATATTTTATTTTGTCTATTTAGTCATAATAAGTATTTGATTAATTATAGACAAATACAAGACGATTTCTCACAATTGACTGTACAAAATAATCTTCCCCGTAGAGATTAGTACTAGTTAGGATAGGAATGATCGGATTATCATCATCTTTTATTTTTTTCCCCGCTAAAACATCGGATTATCATTATCTAATAAAGGATCTTGAAATTCATCAGTCGTACTATTACTCCGGCTTTCCTCAGTTCCTATCTTTATCAGGAGTCACTCTTACTGCAGAAGACCGAATCCGTGTGGAAGTAGAATTGAACATCCGAGATTGAAGAAGCATCTCCCCATACCAATGCCTTTAAATACAGTCTGACCCTCCATCGACGTCCATTCTAGCTCGTGTCTTCTGTAGTTTCATCGAGATGGCTGGCGGTTTCGGCATCGAAAGCGGCGGCGGCCACCGGGTCGCCAGGGATTATCCTGGGAAAGTCACGGCTTACGTTCTCATCACATGCATCGCCGCCGCCATGGGCGGGTTGATTTTCGGATACGACATCGGTATTTCGGGTAATGCTCTCATCTCGCTAGCCTTGTCTCTCCTCTTGTCTTTCGCGTTGGAACTTTCAGAGTTTCTTGCCACTAAGATTCTCTCCTGTGATGTATTCACTTAGGCGGCGTGACGTCCATGGCTCCCTTCCTGAAGAGGTTCTTCCCTTCCGTGTACCGGAAGGAGGCGTTGGACCGGTCGACGAACCAATACTGCAAGTTCGACAGCGTCAAGCTGACGATGTTCACGTCGTCGCTCTACTTGGCGGCGCTCGCGGCTTCGTTCCTTGCATCCAGGGTGACGAGGAGGATGGGTCGGAGGTGGTCCATGTTGCTGGGTGGCACGATCTTCCTCTGCGGTGCTGTCATAAATGCCGCCGCTCAGAACATAGGTATGTTGATCGCTGGCCGGATTTTGCTCGGCATCGGAGTCGGCTTCGCCACTCAGGTAAAAGTCCTGAACTACTGCGCTATTTTTGTACCAAGTTTTCGTTATTCATCGTATCAATCATGGTCACATGTATATAGCCTGCACGTATGTTTTTTGCCCTTAAACGCATCATTGTTCTTGCTGGCCTAGATTCGTTGTTACTTGAATTTTACAAGTTTTGCTTGTGAAAAGTTGACTAACCACTGAACTTCCTGGTAAAACTCACTAATCTAGTTTTATTTTTTGGTCGAAAAAGAATAAGTCTAGCTAAATTATTGATTTTCTTGCTGATGTGAGCACGGAGTTGAGAGGTCTTAGTTTAACCATGCTTCCTTTCAAGTCAACAAAGAAACGGTTTGAGCCGATTTTCTCGAAATCTAGATTAAAAGATTTGATGATAATACTTATAGATTTCCAGTTGCATTTAATTTTTTCCATTATGAGCTATCCTCGAGATTGCAGTGAAATTGACCTAACTCCACATGACGTGTAATTGAAATTCACAGTCTATACCACTCTATGTGTCGGAGATGGCGCCATACAAGCACCGTGGCTCGCTCAATGTGCTCTTCCAGCTGTCCATAGCGGTGGGCATCCTGTGCGCAAACTTGGTCAACTACTTCACCCAAAAGATGGCCAACGGCCAAGGGTGGCGCCTGAGCCTCGGCGGCGCGGCGGTCCCCGCCCTCTTCATCGGCATCTCGGCCCTCTTCCTCCCCAACACCCCCAACTCCATCCTCGAGAAGGGCAATCCCACGAAGGCGCGCGAGATGCTCCGCCGCGTCCGGGGGCTCTCCGACTGCGAGGTGGAGGCCGAGTTCAACGACATTGTGGAGGCTAGCAAGGCGTCCGAGGCCGTGAAGCACCCGTGGAGGAACCTCGGCAAGAGGAAGTACCGGCCGCAACTAATCATGTCAGTGCTCATCCCAATGTTTCAGCAACTTACCGGGATCAACGTGGTCATGTTCTACGCGCCAGTCCTGTTCATCACCATCGGGTTCGGGAACGATGCATCGCTTATGTCTTCGCTTATAACCGGCGGCGTCTTTGCGGCGGCGACACTCATCTCCGTGTATGGAACTGATAAGTGGGGACGCCGCCGGCTCTTCTTATGGGGCGGAGGGTTGATGCTCATCTTTCAGGTACGGAAACATCTCGAGACTCATTACGCTCTTTACCCTATATCTTCAACTATCCACTCCCTATTATGTCATCCGACCATGTATGGATCTTTGATTAAGTGTCTGTAAAGCCTGTTTAGACCGTCGTGGATGGTGTCCGATGTTCCTTCATGAGTGTAGTCACGAATGTCTGATCCCTATATTCTGTGAAAAGTTAAACCGCTCGTGATTTCGCAGGTGGCGGTTGCCTCCCTGATCGGTTGGAAGTTCGGCGTGACGGGCCAAGTGGACAGCCTCCCTGGCTGGTACGCGATCATCGTGGTGATCTGCATCTGCACCTTCGCGGCTGCCTTCGCCTTCTCGTGGGGGCCGCTGGGGTGGCTGGTGCCGAGTGAGATATTCCCCTTGGAGATCCGGTCGGCTGCTCAGAGCATCGTCGTGAGCGTCAACATGTTCTTCACCTTCCTTATCGCGCAGATCTTCCTCACCATGCTCTGCCACATGAAGTTCGGCCTCTTCATCTTCTTCGCCTTCTTCGTCGCCCTCATGACCGCCTTCATCTACTTCTTCTTGCCTGAGACGAAGAACATCCCGATCGAAGAGATGTCCCAAGTCTGGGAGGAACATTGGTACTGGAAGAAGTACGTGGTCGTAGATGGACCGCCGTTCGCCGAGAAAGTTTAGGCTTTCGATATTTTTGCTTAAGTTTAGGAAATAATTTGACTATACTTTTTCTAATTTTTGCAATTTCAATATGTTAGGTTTGTTTAGGTTGTATGCTTTCCCGAAACCAGGGTTTGCATGCAGATTTTTGTCGTTGAGTAAGTACGACTGGTTTAGGTTTTTTGATTCTCTTCTATGCACACTGAAAATAGTAACTTTAGTATTCATTGGATAGTTTTGGAATTATTGATTCCCTTTTTCTTCGTGAATTTGTTCCTTGGCTCTATTGCTGATAATTATTAAAGGTATTATAGTCGAGCTTGTGAAATTTATATGAATAGATATTTAAATGCTTGTCATCTATAAAATCTAGTATTTTTGTTAGATGAATATAATATAGGATCAATCAAGTAACCTTTTTCCTATGAGGATCACATGAGCGCTGCACGTACTTGTACTTTTTTCACGGTTGAAGAATTAGATATTCTAAATTGATCAAATTAATTGAAAATTTCATTGTTCTTTGGTGAGTGCTCGAAGATTAAATAATCGGAGATATAACCATATTATGAATTTACATTATCCATTTGTCAACAAAGATGTTACGTTTATAGTTTCACTGACCACGACCCTCAACTAGGGCAAAAAATAAAATAAGATTAGCTTTGAAAAGTAAAAGCACAGTAATTTCTCATATTGACCCCAGTAGCCGTCGTAAGTGAACTAATTGCTTCTAATTATATTCAAATATTGCTCTAGGATATAATTACATATATAAACTAATTACCATTTACTCAAGAGAAAAATTTGAATAATAAATTTCCGGAAAAAAGCCACCAAAATCTTAAACTTTGCCCTCCGCTACCATTTATCTCGTTTTTTTTTTTTTTTTTTTATACAAAAAAAATCTAAATTTATATCTTTATAACACATTTACCCTCTAAAAACATAAGAAACTGGAAAATAGAGGAAGGAGAGATTGAAAATGGTTGGGGTTGTTTAAGAGTGGTGTTTTCGTTCTCACTTAGCTAGCCATATGTGCTTATCTTTAAGGATTTTGTGAAATTTTTTGGAATTACTGCCAATTGTTTTAAAAGCTTAAACTATTAAATAAATACATGGTTTAATATTTAATTACTCTAATACTTCCCGTCACCCATAGGCTGGACTTTGACCTAAGCCTAAAATGTGGAAATTATAATTGAAGAGACAAATAAGGGCGGCAAATAGGGATCTGGAAAGATTCTAAAATCTCAGAGATTAAATTTTAAAATAATCGGCAGTGATCTCACAAAATCTCATAGACTTTATAAAAGAAATCCCATTTTTTTTTCCTTACTTCTCTTTATGGTTTATAAACTCAAACGTTGGTTTGTGCTATTGAAGAGAAGATCCAAGAAGACGATGGATCGTAGAGGGAAAACTAGAAGAAGTGCGCCCCAAAGTTGAAGCCGCAAGCCAAGCTCGGCCTAGATGGTGTCCAGCCCGAGCAAAACGCGAAGCTTGCCTAGATTTAGGATTGAGCTTGACGCCGTGGCGGATTTCGTGGTCTTTGAGCTCTGCCGCCGCGGCTGAAAGGAGTCCTTTGAGTCAAATAATTTCTGAACATCATCAAGCATCTGAAGAAAAGTTATGAAATGAGGGAGGAAAGGAAAATTCCATAAAGTGAAGGACACGAGATCAATCACCATGAGTAATAGCACGCGAAGGAACTAAAAGCATGCTGGAGATAACTCTCTCCCACCTCATGATCTGCTGCCATCGTCTGCTTCCCTTGAATATCTTCATCGTGCTTTCTATCCACTTCATTTAGCTGCTCCTCACCAGGAAATCTCGGACAATACGGCGAATGTGAACTCATTATTAAGATGCATGTGTAAGTGAATCGTATTAGAGAAATCCTACATCGAAGATTTGGTATGATGTTGAGCGATTAATATATCATAATTGAATCATAATTCATTGGTTTAAGTTTTTGAGTGAATGTGGGTCCAACTAAATATATTAATAAACTCTTTCCTAGTGATCTTCCTAGGTGTAGGTATCGAATTTCTGTTGCACGCTCTCCTTTGGTCAGGAATTTTCATTTGCGTTTTTTTTTTTTTGGTTTTTATTTTTTTTTCATCCTTGTTCTAATGTGGCGCTCGTGTGGTGCCACTTTATCAATAAAATAAAAAAATGAACAATGCCACGTCACCTGCCATATTTGACGGAAGTGTGATGTAGGGTTAATATGTAACATTGTAACATGAGTACAAGCTTGGAATTTTTGATATCAGGAAAAAATTTAGGATAGTGGACATAGTTTGGGATTTTTTTGTTGTTTTTTTTTCTCTAAATTTTGTTGTTGTTTAGTTACTTACAATAAGTATTTGATTAATTATAGATATATACAAGACGATTTCTTTCAATTGACTATAAAATAATATTCCCTGTAGATATTGGCAGTAGTTAGGATAAGGATTCTCGGATTATCACTATCTAATGAGGATATTGGAATTCATCAGTTGGGCTATCCCTACGGCTTTCCTCAGTTCAAATCTTTATCAAGAGAAACGTCTCCACACCAACGCATGTAAATGCAGCTCCAGTCTACGTCTGTGTCTGTTGTAGTTTCACCGAGATGGCTGCTGGTTTCGGCATCGAAAGCGGCGGCGGCGTCGCGGTCGCCGGCAAGCATTATCCCGGGAAAGTCACGGCTTACGTTCTCATCACATGCATCGCCGCCGCCACGGGCGGGTTGATGTTCGGATACGACGTCGGAATTTCAGGTGATGCTCGTCTTCATCAGCCTTTTCTCTCCTCTGCCGTTTGCGTCGGAACTTCAGATTCTCTCTCGTGATTTATTCACTTAGGCAGCGTGACGTCCATGGCTCCGTTCCTGAAGAGGTTCTTCCCCGCCGTGTACCGGGAGGAGTCGTCGGACGAGTCGACGAACCGATAGTGCAAGATCGACAGGTTCCCGCCGACGATGCTCATGTCGTCGCCCTACATGGCAGCGATCCTGGCCCCGTTCAATGCATCCCAGTTGCCGCAGAGGTGGTCGATGTTGCTGGGCGGCGTGATCTTCCTCTTGGGCGCTCTAATAAATGCCGCCGCTTGGGACATCTATATGTTTATAGTTGGCCGGAATCTGCTCGGCATCGGACTCGGCTTTGTCACTCGAGTAAAACCCCTTGATTACTGCACTATTTTTTTTTCCTTTTTTTACCAAGTTTTCGTTATTCATCGTGTCATAATCTGCCCTTAAACGCATCATTGTTCTTGCGGACCTAGATTCATTGTTACTTGAAATTTACAAGTTTTGCTTATGGTAAGATGACTGATTACTAGACTCCCTGCTAGATCTCTCTCATTAGGCCATCCCAAATCCTATATTTACTGTATTAGGTTAATTTAAAATTCATAAATTTTCCTAATAGAAGAGAAGTAATGTAGTTAAATCATCGACTTTCTTGCTGAGCGCGAAGTTGAGAGTTTTAACAATGCTTCCTTTCAAGACAAGACTTGTCGACAAAGTAACGGTTTAAGCCGATTTTCAATGGCTTTTGATTATTTATATGGACTTTAATCGACCGTGATTGCATAATTGGATTATGAGTTATGTTTGAGATTGCAATGAAATGGACCTAACTCAACACGACGTGTAATTAAAATTCATAGTCCGTGCCGCTCTATCTGTCGGAGATGGCACCATACAAGCACCGTGGCTCGCTCAATGCGCTCTTCCAGCTGTCCATCTCAGTAGGCATCCTGTGCGCAAACGTGGTCAACCACTTCACCCAAAAGATGGCCAACGGCGAAGGTTGGCGTGTGAGCCTCGGCGGTGCGGCGGTCCCCGCCCTCATCATCGGCGTCTCGGCCTTCTTCCTTCCCAACTCCCCTAACTCCATCCTTGAGGAGGGCAATCCCACGGAGGCACGGGAGATGCTCCGCCGCATCCGGGGGGTCTCTGACTGCGAGGTGTAGGCCGAGTATAACGACATCCGGGAGGCGAGCAAGGCGTCCAAGGCCATGGAGTACCCGTGGCTCAACCTCGGCAGGAGGAAGTACCGGCCACACCTGATCATGTCGTTGCTCATCCCAATGTTTCAGCAGCTTACCGGGATCAACGTGGTCATGTTCTATGCGCCAGTCCTGTTCATCGCCATCGGGTTCGGGAACGATGCATCGCTCATGTCCGCGCTTATAACCGGCGTCGTCAACGTGGTAGCAACCCTCATCTCCGTATATGGAACTGATAAGTGGGGACGCCGCCGGCTTTTCTTCTGGGGTGGAGGGCTGATGCTCATCTTTCAGGTATGGAAACATCTCGAGACTCGTTACACTCTTTACCCTATATCTTCAACTATCCACTCCCTACTGTCTCATCCGACCATATTTCGATCTTTGATTAAGTGTCGGTAAAACCTGTTTGAACTGCTATGATTCCACAGGTGGCGTTGGCATTGGCGTCCCCGATCGGCCGGAAGTTTGGCGTGACGGGCCAAGCGGACAACCTCCCCAGTTGGTATGCAATGGTCGTGGTGATATGCATCTGCATCTTCGTGTCTGCCTTCGCCTTCTCGTGGGGGCCGCTGGGGTGGCTGGTGCCGAGCGAGATATTCCCCCTGGAGATCCGGTCGGCTGCTCAGAGCATCGTCGTGTGCATCAACATGTTCTTCACCTTCCTTATCTTGCAAATCTTCCCCACCATGTTCTGTCACATGAAGTTTGGCCTCTTCATCTTCTTCGCCTTCTTCGTGGCCCTCATGACCGCCTACATCTACTTCTTCTTGCCTGAGACGAAGAACATCCCGATCGAGAAGATGTCCCAAGTCTGGGAGGAACACTGGTACTGGAAGAAGTACATGGTCGTGGATGGACCGCCGTTCGCAGAGAAAGTTTAGGCGCTTATATTTCACTAAAGTTTTAGGAAATAATTTTGACTATACTTCTTCTCGTTCTTACAATTTCAAAATGTTAGGTTTGATGAGGTTGTGCATGCAGATTTTTGTCGTTGAATAAGTACGACTGGTTTAGGTTTATTGATTCTCTTCTATGCACATGGGGAATAGTAACCTTAATATTCATTGGTTAGTTTTGCGATTATTGATTCCCTTCTTCTTTGTAAATTTGTTCCTTGGCTCTATTGCTGATAATTATTAAAAGTATTATAGTCGAGCTTATGAAAATGATGTAAATAGATATATAAATGCTTGACATCTATAAAATCTAGTGTTATTGTTAGATGAATATAGAGTATGATCAATTAAGTACCCATTTTTCTACAAGGATCACATGGGCAGTGCGCGTACCTGTATTTTTTCACAATTGAAGTATTAGATATTCTAGATTGATTGAACTAATTGAAACATTCATTATTCTTTTGTGAGTGCTCGAAGATCAAATAGTCGGAGATATAGCCATAGTATGAATTTACATGATTCCATTTGTTAACAAAGATGGTCCTAAATGCCTCATTAATTAAGATTAATAATGTTTATATTACGTTCATAGTTTCACTAACCACGAGCCTCATTTGGGGCAAAAAATAAATGAGATAAGTTGAGAAAAATAAAGCACAATATTTCTCTTATTGATCACATCAGCCGTGGTAAGTCAACCAGTTGCTCCTAATTATATTTAAATAATCCTTTAGGATATAATTACATACATAAACTAATAACTTTTTACTCAGAAAATTGAATAATAAATTTTAGGGAACAAACCACAAAAAGCCTCAGGCTATACTCATTGCAAGGCGTTTATCTCAATTTTTTTTCGTGACATAAAAATCCCAAATTTATACACGTTTGATACATTTAACCTCCGTCACAATTTCATCAAAGACCTCCGCTATGAATCTTATGGGTTAGTGTTTTTTTAGATATAGTGGTGCCACGCGAGCACCAAATCATAAACAGATCAAAAAGAAAAGGACAAAGTTAAAAGCTAAAAAGAAATAGAAGGAACAGGAACCAGAGGAGAGAGAGAGACAAGAAATGGTTGGGGGGTGTTTAAGAGCTGCACCGCCGTTCTAACTTTGCCGGCGAGGTGGGATTCATAAGAGGAGCCAAGAGCGCCGGAGCGCCGGAGACACCGAGTGAGGGCAGCGACATCCTTGTTTTTAAGGACCTCGGTTAGGTAATCACTGCAGAAAGGGAGCTTCTCTCCATGTCGATGTTATTAGAGAAATCCCCAATTTTTTTCCTTATAATTACACACCCATGATTTTGCAGGCATCTCGTACTTGCAATCATACTTTGCAAAAAAATAGAAAAAATCCTGACTTTTCACATAGATTAGTAAGCTACAGGAAGTGAATTTTCCGGATTGGTTACCCTCTTTCGAAAAATTTGATTTTTCTCCCATCACCAATTAGTATTGTCATCGTGCGTTCAGAATCTTATTGCGCTAACATCGTTCATGGAATGTCACTCGCAAGTAACAAAAATTACTTGGAGATCGAGGAAGCAGGTCGTTTATCCCTCTGGTTCAACTCGATTCGACAGTACAAATTCGATTCTCTAAAATCCTATGGCGGCCAATGCCCATGGATTCGAATCCATGGGAACGGGCACAGTGCAATGGTCACTAGAGACCAAATGCGATCAATTCAATTATAGAAACCAAATCCGACCATACCCGCTTACTTGTCTAGATTATAAGTTACGTCCGTATGTATATCACGGTTCAGATGTAAGTGAAATAGACACATTGAAATTTTCAAAGTTCGAGAGAGAATTGAAAGATTTCTTTGACATATGAATCTCTTTTTCCCCTTATGGCAATGTAAGGATCCAGCTGGTAGTCCGGTTGCGGTTTGGCCCAAAGAACAAGGATGAGAAAGTGAAGAAGTAGGAGTAGGCAATACCTTATTAATCAAAGGATCAAGCACCAAGTGCTAATGTTAATATTCATGAATGCAAGGGCAAATTACATTTTCGTGTGTAGAGCTGAAGTTCTTGATCTACAGTGCACTCTTAAAAACAAAGGAAGGGGGGTAAAAAGGAAAAATCGCTGATCTCTATAATCAAACGATAACAACAGACAAAAGCAGAGTCTATTCCTGGATGTTGAAATTTTTCCTATGTCGATCGACATTTACACCCAATAATTTACACGGATTTACAGTCCAACAAAAAAATTGAAAAAGCAAAACCAGAAAGAAAGAAAGAAGAAAAGGAAAAAGGAAGGAAAGATACAAGTGGGGTAAAAATTAACCTGAAGGTTTAGAACGCAACTTGTTGGCTACGTACAGCAGATGGCTAATATTCATGGAGGGGTAATGTTGCAGTAGCTTAAGGTTAGCAGTGAAATCGCCGGCAAGGAGGCGTCTCCGTACAAGAATCAGCATTGTGCAGCAGATGCGAAGCAATGTCTCCTGGAATTACAATCAGATATTTTACTTTCAAGCTTTCAACACGCTAGACAGAATTTAAACTGAGAATTGTCCATTTACTGACACAGCAAACAATACAGTCACATAAGCACTACATAATAACCATTGTGGCAGACCAGACAGTAAAGAGTTTTTGCAGAGTTGAAGTTCAACGAGAGAAGGCAACATTCGAGAAGAAATTCCTCAGATAGTTCACTGGCATATCATCATTTTAAAGATGGTTAAATCTCTAAACATCTAACATAAGTCCTTCAAAGTAGATAAATAACAGGTTTACAGAAATAATGACTTCACGCACTGATTAGTCTTGTTTTTCTTCCTAATCCAGGCTCCTTTCATTTCTTCTTGGGGCATATGTCAGCAGATCAATGCTTGTTTTAAGTTCTATTCAAGTGGCCTAGCCAATTGACTGATTCCAGAGGCACATCCCCAAATAATTCACAGGCTCTCCATCATTTTAACTACAAATTTTAAACATATTTGCTTAAATGGAAGTACGTTTAGAATGGAAAGAAAAGGTCTACACACGATGACTCTAGTTGTTGCTTAGTCTCATTTTTCCTCCAATTCCAAATTATCTCGGTTCCCTTATATCTGGAGTTTTCTTTAATAAGAGTTATGCTGAATTTCCATTCATTTCCATTCCAATTCTCTACTCTCCATAACCAAGTAACTCCTTAGAGTATCGTGCCATCAGATTTACATAACCATAATAGCACATCACAAAGAGCAAAATATGTACCTGAGGACCTTCAGGGTCACTTAGAAGCGTGTCCCAGATGTGTAGGATGTCCGTAAAACTAAATTCTTGGGTCAGCAGGAGAGTAATCCACCTAAATGCGTAGAACTGTGGATTGACCTGACAATTTTCAACGTAATTTTCAGGTTTTCGAAAGACCAAGGTTTATGCAATAAGGAGATCTTATATCAACAATTAAAAGAAAAACAGAAAGCGTGATTACAAAATTCGAGAGGCAAACTGCAGTATCATCTGCATCGCGAAGTCACTGACACTGTCATTATATTTATAAACAGAGGCACAGGCACTTCACTTAGGTATTGTGTGAGATTTAGAATTCCCCAGACACCTTGAGACACATATTGAGAACTTGTTTCTACATGTCTATTTAAAACCAATAATAATATACATGCCCCAGAAATTATCAGAGATGCTGGAAATAAAAAGAAATCCCTTGGAATAGAAGGGAGGATATAATGGATCTATAGCAAGGTACAGCTGATATGAAGTTTTCCCCAACATGACAACTTCTGAAGGTTCAATCAGGGAGATGACTAAGAATTGTATTGCTCCATCGCACAATAGTCCTTCAGAGCTCATGCAACTTATAAACATCTGGTGTGAAATAGCTGATATCTTATTTATCTATCTCAAAACTTATTAACAGTACTCTCACAATAGTTCATCTTATTTATAATGCCAGAGATTGAAAGTGATAGTGCGCATATCCATACTTCATCAGAGGGATCATTGATGCACAGAAATTGTACAAAACATCATATACAATAGCGGGACAATGAAATAAAAATATCCCAATGGCTCAATAATTGTTAACTAAGTTTTCAGTCAATGTTCATCAATTCCCCTTTAGTCCTTTTGATGATAACCCCTAGATACGTCAGCAGAGGAGCTGCACTAACTGTCATTCCTAATCCCAAGAGGAAAAACAAAGTTGTGATTTGTTCTTGCTTTTGGCATCCAACACATGCAGAGCTTCATTTCTTCTGTATTTTTCATTCATGATGTCCATATACTGTTGCTTCTTTTTTGCAATCCTATGCCTATATGCTCTGCAGCATCAATAGTGTCCTTCAGAAAAGAAGTGATCTTTTCTTCCTGGAAGATCTTTAAAACTGGAACTTCAGGATGGAAAGATCTCTCCACTTGAGAGAGAAATTCTATACAAGCACACTTGTAAAACTGCCCAGTCAAATAGATCTTGAGCACTATGCATTGGTTGAAGTAAACATGGTTTCAAAGAAAAGAAAAAAGACCCATTTTCATGCCAAGACCTTATGCACATGAATGAACCTAGTGATGTATGTGGTAATGTACTAGATAAAATCAATGTATGTTGTTTTGAATGATTACGCAGAAGGAGGAACATGCCTTAATTATGCTCTTGAACAAGTAAATGATTTCTAGCATACAAGCTCCTTCCATCTAATACACTTAGAAAAACAAAGAGAGAAATGGGGTGGTCAGACTTTGATTATGTCTTACCTTTGTCGTGACCTCAAGATGACGCCAAAGCTCTTCATCATGTTCCTTGAGAAGCTGTGACAACCTTGTAATTGTCGAACGAATGCCCACAACACTGTTGTCCAACTGCTGACAAAAGTTGTCCCGTAAACCACTCAATAACTCAACAAAGCAAAAGAAAGTATCCGCTTCTGCAGCCGCCTGCATAATGCAAAAATAAGAAACAATGAAGCATACAATACTATACAAGAAAGTATCATTTATTAATACATCCATGTCACATGATTTTCCAAACTTCAAATTAACATAATCTTGGCAAACTCAAATTGTTATCCAATTTCAAGCACTAATTAGTTAAGGAAAAAATCACTGTTCTCTACTGTATCCATGACAGTTACTGCTGTAAATTTGATTACCTTGTTTTTGACATCTTTCGCATTAAGTCCAAGACATAAGAAAAATAATCAACAAAAATGTGCATGTAGACAACGACACTCAGTAACATATGAGTAGAGGCAGCGAATGGTGACCAAAAACACTTGACACCAATGAGATGGTGAGAAAATTTGATGAGGACTGTCAGCATTTAAGAAAATAATTTCAGCAATAAATGAGCAAATCATACGTGGTGCCAATGTTGTGATAAAAGAGCAAGCACAATGACACTGGAAAAAACAGTATTAGAAAGAAACTTGCAGAAAATCCCTTGCATCTAACCACAAACTATTAAAATCCTCAAGTTTACTACTGTAATACATTCACCACTGAAAGGTTTTCATGAGGCAATTGATCACATAAGTTGCATGAAAAGTAGACAGGATATACCAGAATCAAACAGGAAACATAAAAATGATACAAAACATCATATTTATAGATAATTCAAGACAGAGCAGAAAGGACTAAGAGTTACATACCGCATTCTCCTCATCAGGATCAGTTCTGAATACAAAGAAAAGAGGAGCCAAGATTTCGTTCATGCCTTGGACATATCTTATGCCAGGATTCAACTTAGCAAACAAAATTAATATGTTCCTCAGAGCATCCTGAGATTATGAAGACAATAAATGAGAAAAATGCATTCCTCTGATAATTCAAGCAAATTGAACAAGCATACTTGATTAGCTTTTGCATATGCCGAATCTCCAGAGAAAAAGTCCATATCCGGATGAGTTCGTTTCACATCACGGTCAATCTGTTGTACGATCTCTGCATCCTAAGAAAAGGACATATTCATACTCAATTCAAACTCTTATTAATACTTAAAGCAACATTTAGATTACAATCCAGTGAGAGAAAATCATTCGTTGAAACTCACAGCAGGCATGACAGATAGAGATAGGAGTAAAAGAAACAAGGGTATGACACAAATAGCTCCTCTGTAAAACAGGTGTTAAGCATCAAGATTGTAAGGTAGGAAAAAAAAAACATCAGGCCTCTAACAGAAGCAGGACCACACCAAACATCTAACAATTCAAGCTACACTAGCGCCCGATACCGAACAATTCAATCTAGACCAGAACAGGACACTTGATATATTTAAGGAGGTGATAGGAGGACACGATGTCAACTCACATACATTGCCACTTCTAACACCTCTCTCTTTATCTTTTTCACTATTCGATATATTTTTATGTACTTTATCAAGCTCTTGCTGATTACACACATTTTTATGTTTTAAAAGTAAAAATTTACTCGTTCAAAGCTCAGCAAGATAGACAACATAAACTTATAACGAAATTTTTTTTCTATCCCAAAAGGCCAACTCCAGATGAGAAGTTTTCAGATTGCATGATTAAAGATACTGAAATGACTATTTAGAAACCAAGAATACATTTTTAAAGCCTTGCGTGACTAAGGAAATCAGATTTCTAGAAATGATCACCAAATTGATTGCCGAATTACCTAAGAATAACCCACAGGGACACTCAATCTCTTTCTTCCACCCTATACAAGTCAGACATCAAAGAGAAGGAAATTATTCATAGTCTCCCCACAAGGCATTTTCTTTCGTAGAATATAACTTTACTTGACCCTCATATATCTTGAGGAAGAAGCTCAAAGAAAAGTACAACCCTTCAGGTTTACAAATAGTGCGAAAGAGTTAGAAAGGACAAGCTGAAGTGCATAATCAGAGACAAATCTATTGAAGCCTGTATTACAGTTTAATTTTTTATTATTCATCTGTCTTTCTCTGTTTTAGCTAATTTCTCTTCATTTCTGATTGGCTTAGCTTTTTTCAACTCCTTTTCCCGTGCAATGTGATTTTACTTTTCCTCTGTGCATTCAATCCACTTCCAACATTAATTATCACCTAGAGACCCAATTGGCATTTCAAATAGTGCGAATGACATAATTCCTTTGCCAAAATTTAAAATCTCAAACAACTACAAGTTAACATATGATTACATAATAAATCTCTGATCCAATGACAAGTCAACCGAGGAAAACCTGCATTTCCCCCAGATGTTTATAACTCCACCTTTGATGACGGGCAGCTAATTTCACCAATAACCTTAATGCTCGTTTAACAAGAAGCAACAGCTCAAATTTTCAAAAGGAAAAGTAAAATTCTAGTGACTTCATTCAAAAACTTATTTTGCAATCTCTGGTACCTGAAAGAACTGATTCCAAATACTGCTTTTTCCAAGGCACAAGGGATGCTCCCCATGAGTTATTTCTGATCGCTTGAGTATGCCACGCCTTTGAAACTTTGACTCTTCGTTGTCACAGCTTGTGGATTTATCCAACCTTCTCGTGATTTCTGACTAACTAACCACAAGAAGTTCATAAGTATGTAACTTAATAGCAAAAAGTAAGATGCAAAAGGCAAAGTCAATAATAAGATGCAGTGAGCTTCACATTTCAGCATGTTTCATCTAAGTCAAGATCTGACAAAAACGAATTGACAAAACTAGGCCCCAAGAATTGCCATGATACCGTAACACGTGGAAATTGGCAATTAGAAAGAAGTGTTAAAGATAACTTGTATGTAATTTACTTCTATTACAACCATATTAAGACTGAGACCCAGAAAATACCAAATCGGAAAATAATTGCATTGAAATTATGTTAGAGATTCTCTAACTCGTTCTTCTTGTAGTATATTGTATATTATCAGAACCAAAGGTGAGAAATGGAGAATTTTAGCATATTTTACCAGCTAAAACGTAATCAAAACTCAGCAAGGTGAAAGTCTGGTGGGTAATTAGGAAGGAGAAGAATCAACTTTATGGAGAAATTCCCATCATATCATCAAGGGTTTATTGGCTAAAACCAACATACTTTTGGAAGTCCCCCTCTCAGAAGCGCCAAACAAACCAGAGAATTAGAACGAAAATTCAAGTGCCGCACATTAAAGGTTGTACCTCAATGAACCAACCACCCCATTCCTAAGTTCCCAGGATTAGTATAACTTAATCCGCCGCCTCTTGTCAACATCCAAAGTCGGTTAAACAAAATAATGACTTTCCACTGGTAACAGCATATTGGAACTTCACTTCAGAGTCTACCGTTATTGTTACAGAAGGTAGCCATGATATTCCTAATCATAGAAGGGAAACTGCATCAAAAGCCACATACAGAGCATCGAGAACACTGCCTTTTACTTACAGGGTTCATCAAAACCTCAGCTTTGAGGTTCTTATATTGCGACCTCTTCTTTGCAAGCTCAGACGACCAGAGCCCTCGATCCGAAGGCAAATAACCAAGCAAAAGCTGCCACAAGGTCCACAATCCACCAGTCACATATTAAACCTTGTTTAATCTATGGAAAAGAACAGTACTGCAATAAAAAGTAAAGGGACAAACCAAAAACTAAACCCTCCAAATCAGGCTAGTTGGACACTGAATTGTGTGTCAATTTCCACACCTAACCATATAGGAATCTCACTACAACACTTAGCCAATAGGTAATACATCCATTTCCATTTTTACTACTTGTCAGTAAGATGTGAACCACTCCAGAATATGAATTGCAAAACCAACAAAAGCAAGCACAACAATACCTTCCACACGGTGGGACGAACCCCTGCGCCATCTGGTATCCCGGGTGACACAATCCTCCTCAACTCCCTCACATTCACCACCTTCTTCGATAGCTACACGTCACCAAACCAAACAAAAAAACCATCCGTCAATCCCAATCCCAATCCCCAAACATCCGAAATCCCCGGTTCGAGCATTTCCCGAATACAATCACCAATCACATCCCCTAGCGCTGGGCCAAGAAAAAGCCTCACCTCGGCCAAGAGCTGAGCCTGCCTGGCGAACTCCTCCCCGGACGGACCCTCGGCGTCGCCGTTCTCCTCGTCATTGCCGGCCCTCGCCGCCCCCGCGGGCTCCCCCCTGGCGACGACGCGGGTGGGGGCCGGAGGCGGAGGGCCGCGCCGCTGCAGCCGCCGCCTCCGGGGGATCCGACGCCGCCGCCGGCCGCCCGTCCCCGTCGCCATCGCCGTCGTCGTCGGCCGAGGCGTACTTAGAGGCGTACCGGAGGAGGCGCTCGTCGTCGGGCGGCGGCGCGGAGGACCAGAGCGAGCTGTTGAGCCAGTCGGGTACCCGCTTCTTCACCATAATCTCCGATCCGCCGCCGGAGCCGAATTCGGATCGCCGGCTCTGGAATTCCCGATCGTCGTTTCGCGACTCGTCCCTTCTTCCTCCTTCTGCTCCTCCTCCTTCCTCGTGAAAAGAGCGCGGGTCGAAGGCTAAGGTCCCGACAGCGGTCGCGAGAGGACGGTGAACGACTAATAGGGGGGCGCCACGCGGTCGGACTCGGGTGGTTACCGGTCTGCGGTTTGCGTCTGGACGACAGGTGTTCCCAACTGTTTATTTTGAAATTGGTTTCTATTTTTTTTTTTTAAATATTATTGTTGTTAAAAATGCGTCGTTTGACTTGAGTAATTAACTTGAGCGGTACATTGACAGCGTTAACGACGTGATTAAGTACAAAAAAAGATCTCGACGGCACAAATGGTATGATTTAGAATATGATAAATGAATGCCATCTATCTTTCATTTCCAAATTTTTTATTTGCCTTGAATTATCTCTCACGATTACATTACTGTATGTAGTAAAAAATTAAGTTATTAGATAAAAACGTAATTTATTATTTAATTATTCTTGTACTTCCCTTCATGTGTAGA
Source organism: Eucalyptus grandis (assembly GCF_016545825.1). Lineage (NCBI taxonomy): Eukaryota > Viridiplantae > Streptophyta > Magnoliopsida > Myrtales > Myrtaceae > Eucalyptus > Eucalyptus grandis. The sequence goes on along the minus strand of NC_052619.1, from coordinate 5,277,796 downwards.
TTGGATTTTGAATAGTTAAACTCAAGATCAAAGCATTGTCTATTATATAAATATTCTCGTAATTGGTATGAATGAGAAATAGAAAATGATTTACTTTCCAAGCTTATAAGGTGGAATTGGCAAAAGATGAATACAATTGAAGCACATTTAATTGATTTTCACTGTTCATCCACGTTCGCCAAGTTCATAAGTGATTTGATTTATCCCATGGATACATCGAAAGGCATGATTTGGTGGACTCATCAAATTTGGTGGATTGTGATGAGCATGAAGAAAAAAAGGAATGTATGCATGGAAAAAGAAGCCGAAACCAAAACCGATTCGAAACCAAACTACGTTGAGTTGCACGATCGAACTCTTCTTCTGTCCGATTCCTCAATTTAGGCATCTGCCCTCATGATCCATTCACTCCTTTCCCGAGAGTTTTCTGTTCATCTCGAATCCTACGGACCATCGCATTTGATCAAGTGACGATTAGCGATATAATTAAGAATGTCTAGAGATTCAGAGGCATGCACGTACTCCCACGCGAGGACGAAGATTAAACCCTGCAATCCTCAGGATGAAAGTCAAATGGCACAACCTGGAGTTTGCTCATTTGACTCAACCTCGAGGAATCAATCAGGGGGTGTGGCATCCCCTTATCGTGTGCTTGCAGCGTCATCAAGCTGGAGGAAACAGCTTCTCAAGCGATCCCTAACTGAACCAGCCATTTCTTGTAACATTGCACGCTAACAGGTTTTCTATATTTTCCCAAGAACTTCCCTCCCAAGAAAGCATTTGAAAATGAAATAGCCAGTGATTGGTGCCGATAAATACATCTTTGACGGCATCAGACGGCCCGATCAAAAGACCAGGGCCAGCCCATTAATCACCTTTGCTTCAGAGTTTTCGTCCAGAATCAGGCAAAATTGCCTACTAGTTACCACCGCCATTTGTATACCATCTCTCCTCACTCATCATCATAAACAAACTTGTCCCAATCTCATCTCCAACCTTCCCCGTGAATAATGCTGCACGGCCTCTCAGCCGCACATGGGATACTGCCATGCTGGGTGGCCAAACCAATGCCCTTACAAATTCCAAACGAGTCTTCCGTGCTTGTGTGCATTTGCTTGCTCAACATGCACATCTGCCCCGGGTGCATGCTCAAAACACAAAAAAAGCATTCCCATTTCCTTGTGCTGAACTATAAAGAGAACATCCTTAGTAGAGTCAAAAATCTGTTAGGGAGCTATAAGACCAATCATCATTTTACACTATTCCAAGGGCTGAAAAATCATTAGCCCAGACATTGGCAAGCCAGGTAAACACGAGCTTCAAGTCTACAAATTGAAGACGAGAAAAACAGTGAGCCATCATATCTCCAAAATTGTAGAAGCCTACCCGGCAATTTACCGAATCGAGCCATCCTGAATAGAAGAAGCCTTGCAAACGCCAGCTGATGTGGTGAATGGGATGTTCTTGAAGTGTGCTACTAGTCCTGAATCCGTGTGCAGATCTGGTTGCAGCGTCTCCCAAACCTTCTTCTTAGGGTTTAATACATCATCAGGCGCTCCTTCAAACCCAGGGAATGTAACTCTCTCTCCAACCTTAGCAGACTCAGGTGGTTCAATTAACTCAACCTGAAAAATCAAATGTCATAGTTTGGTTTATTAATCCATTGACCATCCATAATCAACCCATGTAGAACAACCACACCAAAAATTCCTCAATAATTTCTTCACAAGTAGACAACAATTGAAAATAGGCTACTTAACTAGGATTGCAGAGCAAGAACTGTCATATCAACAAAAATAAACATCTTGAGAGACGCCAAGCCTCAAAATGTTTCATTGCAAAGGTTCATAAATTGGAATATTTCAGCAAGTGACTACAGTCTAAATTATCAGTTCACAATACTTGCTGTCACCTTTACTAGTTAAAGAGAATCAAATCCCATTCCTTTGAGGCCTTAACAGATGACTAATTTACTGAGCAGGAAAACAAAAATGATTTCTGAAAAATGCACCTTGGTGTTCTCCTTGTTTGAAGCGCAAAGAACCATTGCCTGTGACTTGATACCACGCATGGTAGCTGGCTTCAGGTTGCACAGAACACAAACCTTCCGATTCTGCCAAAATAGATTCACCGATAAGTGAGAAGTTAGCTAAATTGCTAATATCTGTGCTGCAAAACAAGGTCGACAATATGCTGTGGAAAATGAACATGGTTAGAATGAGAAAAAAACCTGCATTTCCTCCAGAGGGATATACTTGACAAGGCCACTAACTACTGTTCTATTTTGACCTTCGCCAACATCAATCTCTTCAACATACAATGAGTCAGCATCCGGATGCTTCTGAACTTTTGTTATGAGGCCCACGCGGATATCTAGTCTGGTAATGGAAATCTCTGCTTCAGCAGCAGGAGCCTTGGATTTGGCACCAGCTGAAGATTTTGCTGGTTGTGACTTTTTTCTGCTTCCATCTATCACAAAAGAAGTTTCTTTATTAACATGCAATGGATAATGTCAGACTGCTCTTCTAAATCTCACTGCAGACAGGACAGAAGCAGTACGTCATTTTGAGATGTGGATTGATGAAATGATCCATCTCCGCCTAACTTGGCAATAGTATTAAAAACTTGGCCACTAACAAGTTATTTGATCTTGTAAGCTGCACCTTAGCATTATATTCATATGCATGTTCTTGACATAATATGCTTCAAATTGAACTGCTTCATTTTATTATTGTTATCTTCATTTGCCAATTGCTCTCCATGTGACCTTTATCTTGGCTGGGTTGATCTTGACCATCCTAGGGATTTTGGTGTAGATATGATAGTGTATGTTTCCTCTCTACCAGTTCTAATTACATGTCCAAATTATATTTAATCTTCGACCAAAAAAAATATATTATTACTCATGATTAGTTAGTTCTTTTGTTCATGACTCATCGCAATCTTTATTCTTTTAAAGAAAATCACAATCTTAGAAGCAAATTCATGAATATTAAGTAGATTAACAAAAGTCCAAAAATTAAGGGAAAAAGGGTGACAGTTCACATCTTGCTTTCTCTTTTTTGACAAGAATTCGGGTCAAGGCGTTTTGAGGGTATAATATTGAAGATACATACATACTTAATTGGCTAGTGATTTTACATTTATTATCTGCCGAGTCTACATCTTGCATAAAACCTACTATTCATGCAATGATTTGATTATTAAAATCAAAGGGGTATCTTTTATTCGTAAAAGTTGTTATCACATCCTGAATTTACATTTATCATCTGCTGAGCCTACATCTTGCAGACCTGTTCATGCAATGATTTCATGATTAAAATCCAAGAGGCAATTTATATTCATAAAGTTGCCATCATGCCCCTTTTTGAATAATGACTTATAAGTAGTACAATTCTAATGGATCCAAATATAAGCAATGATTAGTTAAACTTATAACTGTAAAAGATTACATGTGTAATCATTAGAGAATTCATGAAATGACTTGTCCACTCCATCAAATCAGAATATACTATTCCAGTTCATATTAATGATAGGTATAATTTTTCATGGAATTTAGTCTAGAATATTAAGGTTGAAAATTGTCAAAGGTTTTGGCTTATGTCATGAAGTAATAAACTATGGAAACTATAAGAGACCAACCAATTGCAGAACTCTAAAGAATATATATTTCTGTATTGTTACATGCTTCCTTTATATGCATGAAACGTTTTATGTGATTGAAGTAGAACATCATATTATTCTTCACTATTATTCTTCACATGGGTGAGGCAGAATTATCAATAGCAATGGTTCTTACATCCCATGCTTACATGCCATGGAAGGCATGCTACGATTACCGAATAACCAGGACATTCTTTCTTTATCTATCACATTGCTAATAAACAAAACTCAAATGAACCTAAAAAGAGAAAATGCAACTATCCTCCACCTGATACTTTAGTCTTTCGCAATTGCTCAGCCACCTTCGCAGCTTCAGCTTCTGCTCTCACAATTCTATCTGCTTGACTTCCAGCAAACTTAGTCCGATAGAATTCCACTTCTTCATCTTTCTAGATATCATAAAATTTCAAATATTAAGCTTGACTGATTATTGATACCTCCAAAATAATGAAATACTTGGATAATTAAGACAGGAAATAATTTTTTCCATCTATTTTTATTTATCTTTATGGGTTTGTGAGGCTCAAACACTTACCAATTCCTTAAATAAAGGCTCTGGTACCCCAATCTTGTGGCCAGCAGGTATAATCTCCCAAGGTCTTTTAGCTCTCTCGATCTCCCCATTTTCATCTTGAAGTGAAACTTGTGTCTCAGGAGGCAAATTTAGCTGCTTAAATACCTGAAGCACCAGCAGACAGAATGCAGAAACATCTTCAGTCTGAACCAACGAAACAAGATTCCTCCCACATGCAAAAAATCATCATCAAATCTATGGCTTGTCTAACTGTAGGCAAACTTAGTTACCTCAATGGAAAATGAAGGCATGAAAGGTTCGAGTAAACATGCAAGGAGATGCACCAGGCCCACAGAAGTTCTCATCACAATAGAGCAAGACGGTTTGTCTTCTTTGTACAGCTTCCAGAATTGACTTGCCTGAAAATACAATGATTCAACGAGTGAATGAGACATCCTTATCCAAAAAAGAAACATATAAACAGTACATTCACAAGGTATTTAGAAATTCTCCTAGCATACTTGCAGATACGCGTTTCCCTCGCTTGAAATGCTCATTGCAGTCTTGAGTCCCTGCTTTAGTTTGACCTATACACATTGCAGATTTATGCATGCATCATAAATGGCAAATTTCCTCGCAATTTATTACATGCTGTGGTAGAGAAATGGGGAGCATGCTTTCGAGTCATAATGAACACAATTCTTGGCAACACAGAACAGATACAGGATGCTTTGTGATTTTTCAATGATTCAATTATAATCCTGCTTGGAATGAGGATATACTATTCTCTTTGGCTGCTAAATGAAAAGCAAGCATTATTTGCTCTGAATAAATCCAGTGGACATGTGGTAAACATTATGCTCCCATCATGTAGTGATGCAATCCATAGTGAACACTACCCTAATATGTCCTGATTTTATACTATAGACCTATGTGGTCTTTGTGAAGATTGACCCTGTGGAGCATTTGATATGGCATAAAGGTATGTTGTATATTTCCTCATTGGCTACGATTTGCTACCATACTGTTGTCACAAATGTTTTATCACATGCCTACTACCCAGCAAAGGAGTCATCAACTCATTTTTTAAAGATCGAGTTGTATATGGATGCTTAAATATTTAAAGGGCCACCTCAAAATGGGTTCAAAACTCAAAGTTCAATCAGATTGGGTCTTAATGGGTTTGTGGATAACTCATTTTCAGCCCTATTAAAAACTAAGAAGGTTAGCTTCTTTCAGGCCACTTCTTTTTCTTCATCCTCCACCAAGCAAACCACTGTGGCATCTGACGCTGCCGTCGCATCTCCCTTGATGTCTAGTTTGGCCAGCCGTCATCCGTCGCCCATGTTGCATCAAGCCTCAACTGTGGCGACAATCATTGTTGCGCCCGAGAGTTCTGTCTTTCTTCAATCGAGTAAGATACTGATTGAAGGTGGTCGTGAGGCCACAACCACGGTGACAAGCGACATCAGATCTGACGTCATGAGGGAGGGCATGGCGACTAGGTTTGGATAGTAGGCAATCAGGCCTTTGATCGGTTTAATAATACTGCCTCAATTCTCTCCTTTACCTGTGCTTCTGAATCGATTTCACTGTGCACCTCTTGTAGACTTGGCACTTCTCTCTCGCCACAACACAGAGAGAGCACCTTCAAGTTAACTATTGAGCCCAAAAGAAGAAGCACATCATTTGAAACCCATTTTGTCCCACGCCCCAATAAGAAGCCCACAATAGCCAACCATTCTTTTCTGTTGTATCAATATGGCCAAAATTATCAATTTAAGAAAAAAAAACCAAAAGGAATAAGTGCACTGAAAGTCTTATAACATTTCAAGAAAAATTGATTCCTAAACCTTATAAACAGTACAATTAAGTCCTAAAACTTATCATGGTACAATCAAGTCCTCTTGTTAACTCCATCTAATTTAGCTAATGGAAAATGCTAACTGATTTTTTTTATTATTTTCTCTCTCCTACGTGGTGCTAACGTGACTAAAACAAGAAGAATATGGCTAAAACAACATTGTTTTGATCTAAATATGATTTTTAATCTAAATAATATCTAAATTAGATTTAAAAATAATTTAAATTTAAACTTTATTTATATATTTAGAGAGAGAGAGAGAGAGAGAGAGAGAGAGAGAGAGAGAGAGAGAGAGAGAGAGAGAGAGAGAGAGACGTCAAATAAGTTTGCCCACAGCCCAATGACCCTCACCGAGGCCGGCCATCACCCACCACCACTAGCCCTTCCCAAGGGCAATGGGCGGCGGCACCTTTGACTGGCTTCCTTTTTTTTTTTGTTTTAATTGACTTATTTTTAAACATCATCTAAATAAAATTTCCATTAAAAAATCAAATTTAGACTAAAACAACGGTATTTTAGCCATATCAGTGCCACATAGGAGAGAGAAAATAATTAAATAAAAAAGTCACGTCAGCGTTTCTATAAGCCAAGTTGTACAGAGATGACAGAAGGACTTGATTGCACCAATTTGACAAGTCTTAAGACTTAATTAGCACCGTTTGTAAGTTTAAGATTTCAATTGCACTTTCATAACAAGTTTTAAAACTTTCAATGCACTTATCCTAAAAACCAATGTGGCCCACCTAGGTTAGATTGGGTTCGGTATGTGTTACTAGATTGCGAAGATACTATCTTTTTTATTTTTTTTGGTCGGAACTAAGGCTCTATTTGCTTTGAGGAATGTGAACGATTTAGAAAACATTTTTCTAAAACTAATCGCTCATATCACTTAAATTAATTAACCAATAAAAACTATTTTCATTATTGAAAACAATTTTTGTCTAAACATTTACGTGAATTTTCATTTATTCATTTATGAGCCATATAAGCGATTACGGAAAATATATTCTAAATCATTCATTTTCTGCAAAACAAACAGAGCCTTAAACTACATAATATGGGTTAATTTTGGGTCAGGCCCATTTTTGACCCACCCGCTTGGTAGGTCTAGTACCCAATAAGGTGATCGATTACTTACTCTAACTAGTGATATGTATTCTAAGCGATGAGGCTAGCTTGTTTAGAATACTGGCAATAAGACAAGATTGCAGAATCAAATAGCACAGTAGAAGGTTGCTGAAATATGTGCTTTGAATTTGATTCTTGCATGAGACTAACTTGTGCCTTCTTTGAGGGAATCAAGAGAAATAAATTGTGCATTTCCCAAAGAAGATACCTTTTCCATGGCCTCCACATATTGCTCCACCAACTTGCCAACTTTCTCAGCCAATTCTACCGTCAGGGAATGTGAATCAGCACCTTGAGCATCAGGAATAACAGAACCATATCCTAAACCTGCAGTCAAAATTAATATTTCAGAAACACCAGTTGCTAGATAAGTGACATATCAGTTGAATTAAAAGTAGGATATTCCATTTCTGAAGCAAAAGAGGGATAAGATCTACAAACACTGCCAAAACACCAAATTAACCTGTGGGCTTTGCGACAAAGCTCAACACCCTGTTAACAAAGTTGCCCAAATTATTCAGCAACTCGCTGTTCAGTTTTGCTTGCAAATCCACCCAGGTAAACAATGTATCAGAAACCTATTTGCAAATACAGATTAGGAATGTGAATAGAAATTCAATATAAGAGGCATATATCAAACAAGTTAAATTAATCCTGCTCCCACAATATTACCTCTGGTCTATTAGTTAGCAAGTAATATCTCCATACTTCGACTGGAATATTTGTATCTTTAACATCATTGCCAAACACTCCAATCCCTTTGCTCTTAGAAAACTTTCCTGCGCAAAAAAGCAATTTATGCTCAAGCTGACCTGAGATACTTATGTGCACAGAACCATTATATATGCCTGGAAAAATTCATCTTATTTCTAATCAGATCATTACTAGCAGAATGATTGTCGGTATTTACACAAACAAGAATCGGGAAATTCACCTGCTTCATAGTTCAAGTACTCTGTGACACTAATTGTCTTCATCAGGGTCCACTTTTCCCCAGTTCCAAGAAGAGTAGATGGAAATATCACCTGAAACCAGAAAAATTTGCCTCTAAGTTTGAATAGTGTGCAACACCTGCTAAGGAAAAGGTTTCATCACAATAGCATTCCCCACTAAAACTAATCAAATCTTCCTTTTATATAGCAGCATCTTAGAATTTAGGCCTTCAAAAGAAGGATGATCTTTTTTTTTTTTGGGGCCGGGGGGGGTTGGGTTGTCAGCACTCTTTGAATGTTGTGTATCAGCTGGTAAAACCAAGTCAGTTTTGAAACCCATATGTTGAGTTCTCACAGTTTGATGCAGCCATGAGTTTTTATTCGATATCTTCAAATTACAGGGCAGAAAATTAATGTACATCCAAAGTGATTTTTTACGTGTCACATGACAACTTCTTTGATGTTTTAGTGAACTTGATAAAATCTCCAAGAAATAAACCGGAGAAAGGTGGAAAGAGGAATGAAAACCTAGATTCGACCTTGGGAAAATTCAGGTCTGTTCAAAGAGTTCCATTTAGGAATGATATTGGGACAACGGAAATGAGTCTTGAGCAAGAAGATTCAACAAAATCTTTAGATGAAATACTATACAATGAGTCTGATTGTTTCGAAATACACCTAAATACCTTTTTGTTGTTTTACCAATTATTCTTATTTCACTTTCTTAGTATCACCATACATGGAGATTATTAAAGAAAAGACGGACAGTTCAGCTGCTTATCAATAAATTCCATGTTTCCTTTTCGAAGGATCTCGGGATAAGGAAGAGCTGCTAATTGTTGCATTAGGGAACCAAAAGAAACTCACGGACAACCACCACCATGATAAATAATCAAAAACATGGGTCATAACATGCTGAAATAACAAAAGAATTCACATTGAAACCAATAATACACCTACCTACCACATGGACCTCATCTTGGATAACTAAGAGAAATATCACTTTGAGTTAATGTCATGCACACCAGAGCATAAGTTAAAAATAGAAACTCTCCAATGGACTCTCCAATGGACTATTCTCTAGAATTGGTTGAAAATTGTTTAGACTAAAAATTTCTATCAGTCACATAACAAGGTTAACAAAAATTAGCAACCGTGATTCTCATCATCCCAGCATCACAATTAAATTTAGCAACTGCTGCATGAGTCATTCAGGAAAAACATTCCACAAGGTGATTTAGCACTCTGGTACAAAACAAGATTTGCGTCGAAGTTAATGACAGGATGCATCTAATTTCAACATCAACAGGTTTAGGTATATCAGTAAGGAGAGGTAAGAGCATTAGCCATCAGAGCAGATATAGGACATTTAAGATTGTCGATACAAAGAGAAAGAAGAAGGGGATCAAAGCATAAGTAAGATCTTAAAGACTGTTGATGTAAAGAAAGACTAGAAAAGTCCAACACTTACGGTGTGAAATGGCACATTATCCTTGCCCATAAACTGAAACAACTCCACATTCTCAGGATTCTTCCACCACTGCTCCCATTCTGGGGTGTAACATGAAGTTATTGAGACGTACCCAATTGGTGCATCGAACCAAACATAGAACACCTTACTCATTGCATCAACAGACAAGCAAATGCACATGTCAAGATCATTTTTTAAAGGAATGAAGACTAGAAAAAAAAACAAACCGAAAATGTGAGATCTTTAACCCTATCACGAGATTACTCATAATTTCAGCTGTAGAAGCACGAGAGTTCAAAATATTTGAATAGATAATTTCTAACCTTGTCTTCAAACTTCTCATGGGGTACAGGAACTCCCCACTTCAGATCCCTTGTGATACATCGAGGTTTAAGTCCTTCTCTTAGCCATGCATGAGTTGTCTGAATGGCATTCTGGCTCCAGGATCCAGCTTCCGACATCTCATTAATATATTCCACCAATTTATCCTTCAGCTGAGGAAGCTCGAGGAACAAGTGATTTGTATCACGGATTCTCGGAGTTGTCTGACAAACCTGTAAACAAGCACTAAGATAAATCGCACCTAAAAACAGGTCAATATGTTGAGGTCACTTAAATCATGCATGAAAACTAGTTGCTCCAGCATCCGTTTCTTTCATCAAAGACGTAAAACAGACAGTCAGAGGAGCTAAAGAAAGAGGCTCTTATGACTATGGCTGAAAACAAGTCCTAAATTTCTACATTCTAGCTAAGCATTGATATTATCTTGACTAGTAGTAATCTGCCTCGCATTCACAATTCATTAAAGTGCACAGGAGACGGCCTCGCATGCAAGCATGGCCTATACCAAATAAACTACAAAAATCAAAACCTAGTGAATGTGTAGTACCTTACACCTAGGATCAATTAACTCAGTTGGATTCAAAAGCTTTCCGCACTTCTCACATTGATCGCCCCGCGCAGAATCATAGTTACAACCTGGGGTAGGACAAACACCCTCCACAAGCCGGTCAGCTAAGAATCTCGGGCAGTTATCACAGTAAAGCTGTCACAATGAAACGTTGTTCAATTAAAAAAATTTGAGAAATTTTTACTAATGAATTGGCAAAATGAACAACTAAATAGCTTCCCAAACTTTTAAACCTGCTGCATTGTGTTCTCAGTAAGCCAATTGTTATCATACAATTTCTTGAAAATAGCTTGGCACACTTCAGTCTGCTGTGGGGTCGACGTACGCCCAAACTTATCAAAGCTTATGTCGAACCAGTCATAGACTTGCTTATGCACTGCATGGTATCTGAAGCATGACAGGAGAAAGAACTTAACTGTAAATTTTATGAGAAATCAATTTTTGTGATTATATGAAACAATAATGAATGTAAACAAAATAATTTTCACGTCAACAGCGTTCCTGTAGAGACGAATGCCACAACCCACTGCATAACGTTTCCAAGATAACTCAGCTGTGAAACCATATGCACAACCAAGAACACAGAAAACCTGGAATGCCTTTAAAAGGACACATATAATCTTTTTACCAAAGAAATTTCCAATTAAGAAGAAGAAAATTATCACGCATGCTTTTCACGCATTTCAAAGCAATTTCCATTCTTTCGACACAACGACGATGCAAAAGAAATGATGAGAAATTATAATTACTTGTCACAAATCTGCTGAGGTGTGCACTTCTCCTCCATGGCTTTAGTCTCCGTTGCAGTCCCGTACTCATCGGTCCCACAAATATATACCGCATTGTAACCTCTAAGGCGGCAGTATCGAGCAAACACATCCGCACTCAACACACCTGTCCCGACAAAGTAGATCAATCAAATGCTCCAGAGGAGGGGGGAAAAACGACAAATCAACCAGAAGAAACAGGATACAAATTACAGCTCGTAATGACAAAACAACCGCATGTGCACTACTCTTTTCAATACTTTCCCAACATTTCATTCACATTTCATTTCGAGTACGTTTCTTCCGCATGCCAATTGTTCGACTTACAAAAGAGCTTACAAATGCTCTAGAGAGGGAGGAGAAAGAAACACATCGACCAAAAGAAACAAGATACAAATCACAGCTCGCAAGAACAAAACAAGCGCACGCGCACGACTCTTTTCCGCTACTTTCCCAATATTCCATTCGAGCGCGTTTCTTCCGCACGCCGATCGATCGACTCACCGCAGGAACTCGGCCAATAATATCGAGCAAGGCAAGAGCGCGCGGAAAGAATGCAGAATACGGAGGTCAATCGCCACTATCGAGCCAAACGCGATTGCTCTAACTAAGGGGAATAAAAAAACCAGAAGAACGCGCTGAAGCTGCTCGATCAAATGCGCAGGAGAAAAAGAAATCGCGAACAAACCGTCCGGCAACGGAAAGAAATCGAGAGGAACAGGAGGCGTACATCCGATGATGTTGCCGAGGTGGGGGACGTTGTTGACGTAAGGCAGGGCGCTGGTGATCAGGACGTTCCTCTTCCCCGGGATCGGGAGCTTCGTCCCGCCGCTGCTCCCCATGCTTTCCTCCGAGGAGCGCTCGCCGGTTCCGCCGGTTCCGCCGGTTCCGCCGCCGGCGATTGGTGGAGACGGGAAGAAGAAGAAGAAGAAGATGTGGGTGAAGCAGAGAGGAGGCGAAGGGTTTTTAGAACGTTGAGAAATGAGAGGAGGGCTTAGGTAAGTGGGAAGGGATTTTTTAATTGGGCTTTCGGTTCTAAGGCTAAATCGTGGAGGAGCCCCCTTTTTATAGTAAGGTAGGTTGTTGCCTTCTTCCTTGCGTGGGACGCACGGGTTTGGACTAGAGATCGTGAGTTCGAGTCACGTTTTGGTTTTTCATAAGAGTCAAAGTGTTGGAAAAAGTCGTTATATATCGATCATGCTTGTATTAATTTAGTCCTAAATTCTTTTGATCTAGTGTTAATTCAGTACTTTCGGCTAATTCTGATATACTATTATTAGTTTGGATGTCAACCGACTTATTATATGAGATGGGATGAAGGTGAGGTAATGGAAGACCTGTGTGAGACATTGGGGCTTTGGAGGTTGTAATTGTAAATCAATTGAATTCTTCGTCGCATGAGGTCGCGTTTTGAGCGGGGCTTTACTTTATAGGGTTAGAAATTTATTACTAACATGTTGGTAACGATTTAATAACTAAAAATAGATTAAGTCGTCGATGGGATGACTAGCTTGAGATGGACTGAATAATTATATAATAATATTTGTAACTGTGTGTAGCTGTTTTTCTCTGCTCTTTAAACTAAAGGAAAGTATACGAAGGTTAGATCCTCCCTGCTCTTCGCATTTCATCATTATTCTCTGATTTTATTATTTAGGTTCACCTAAATGGTAAGTATTTGGATATTATAAATTTTTACTCTCATCAAAATAACCTCACGAGTAAATAGCAATCCCAATTTTTTTAATAAAGAAGTTATAAATAATCTATCAAGTTGAACATCTTTAAACATTTTACATATATGTACAAAATATCTACCGTATCCATCCATTTTTACCTTAAGTTCTCGTTGGGCTTTTGGGGAAAGCAATTTAGCTTAAATATTTTTCTTAATTGCAATTTGTGTTCAATAAAGTATAATTTAAAAGTGTCCTTCGCTGGACACGCCTCGTAGAGCCAAATCTGGCCCCGTCGGCTTAGATGGTCAATGATGAGGACATTTGTGGAATTTTGAAAATTTAGAGAGGCGAAATTAGAAGAATAAAAAATATATTAACATTCTGAAAATGCTAAAGCTCATATCTCTCCAAAGGCTTGGAATCTTGGAGAAATTTGGAAATAGAATATATTCCCCAAAGCTGTCCGAAATATATTTGTAAAACACCTTAGCAACTGGCCAAGAACTTTTGGAGCCACAAGCCTTTTTAACCATTCCTAAACGCAAGCGAAATGTAATATCATACAGAAAGATTCACAAGAGTAAAAACAATGGAGTTTTAAACATTTTTTTATTTTTATTACTACAACCAAATTCCAAATCTTTATCTATAAGTCTAACAAAGTTCTAAATTTTTTTATTGACGTAATGGAGTCTCATTTATGAAAATATAACATTGTTATATATATATTATTAAGTTTGCCAAGTAGAAAAAGGCAATTTGCCTATCGATGAGAAGAAGCACATGGATATACTTTTCAAAGAAAAAATTAAGACTTAGATTCCGCCCGTTGAACTTCGACTTTAATTGAATCTAACAAAATCTCATTCTTTTATAGTATTTTGGTGCACATGAGATCGACACTTGGCCCTTTCTTTCATTGACACCTACCCCACTTTCATTTCTTCTAATTCTGAAAGGAAAAATACTTTAGCATTTCGCCAAAAAATTACAAACAACCGTGTCCGAGTTACAATGAAATATAGTCCATGGTTAGTTCAAATCTTATAAAATAGGACATATAGGATCTTTGATAATTGTAAAGTAAATTTGCATAAAAGATAAAAGAACTTAGAATATTAAATCAAGTAATACACGTTAAACATTATTGTCATTGTAATAACTCTAAAATAATATCATTGTTTTCAAAAATTTTAATGTGAAAAAAGTAGAAAATGATTTTTTTTTTTTTTTTTGGTAAAAGGTGAGAATGTAGAAAAGGAGTTTTAATAAACATAAATTCCACAAATTTTGATATATAAAACCCACACGAAGCATGAGCAACTACCCATGTGAATTAAGAATCCCAACACGATCCACGGTTGGGATTTGAAAAGAAAGGAATTACTACCTATTTAAATAATATATAAAGAGAAAGCTAACTCCTGAAAATTGAAAAAAAAAATTACAAAAAAAGTTATAAACATGTTGCATCTTAAACTATTCAATTTTAAACTTTTTAATTGTGCTAATTAAAGTTTTAAACATTTTCATGTTTTTACCAATTGAATCTATTGAGTTATTTTTGTCTATAAATTGCTAACATTGATGTTAGCCGTCCCCGCGATATAGCCATTGTTGACATAATTTTTTTTTTTCAATTATTTATTTATTCATTTTTTCTCTTCCTTCTTTACCTTTTTTTTTTTACTGTGTCCAAAGAAGGAAAAAGAGAAGAAAATTAAGAAAAGGACAAATAAAATAAAATAAAAATAAATTATCAAAATATTATTAAAGATTCCCCATATTAAATGACCGATATCCATGTCAATAATTTTTTATCATGGCCTAATGGAACCGTGCATGAGACTTTCATCTCGCATGACTTTTAAGTGATTAAAAAAAAAGAATTCATCTTCTTTCAATAACAGTAAGATTTTTAGAACCTTTTTAGTAATTTTTCTTGAATTGAGGTTCAAATCTAAAAGAGCATGCAAAAAAACGTAGGAAAACTTTGGCGTCATTCTAGTTTCGAACACAATCAAAGCGAAAAAAGAAGAGCACATGAAGGGGACTATGGATTTTCAATATTTCAATAATTAAGTGATTAATTGAGAAAGAAGATTGATTGTAGAGAATTAGATTAATTGTCAACAAAAAAACAACCCCAAAAAACATTTCTCGGTAGCGAGAAAAAGAAAATAAAAGAAATGTTCATAAGACAAAGGCAATTATACACCTAAGAGTGAAATGCACTTTGATTGCCAAATCTGATATATTTAGACTCGTCAAACGAGTAGGTAAATTGATTCATTTCTATAAAATGCAAATTTAGTAATCAATACTCAACTAGACCTATAGTGTTGATATAGGAAAACTCATACCCAAATTGAAGTAAAAGCATAAAGTGAGCAAGTGTGAAATTGAGTGAGGGCGAGATAAAGTGAAATTTATTAAATATAACTAAGCTATATGACAACTAAGCCCATCACATATGGTGATATGATATGACAAGTACCGCATAAAAAATGTGCATATAATATGAAGGCAAAAATATTTTTCGCTTATTCATTTTTGGTAGTGATACAAGTAATCATTTTAAAAAAATATTTTTCAATTTTTAGTAAAACAAACGGAACCTTAAATTAAAAGGCCTAACACTAGATTTTTTTCATTGCCACCTAGAGAATTATTTCATGTTTTATTAGATGATAAAATATGAGTATTAGATCCACGACTTTAAATTTTTAGATTCAACTTTAGCCCTTTTTCCATAATAATAATAATAATAATAATTAGAACGTGTTTGTTTCGCGAAAAATGAGTGATTTGGAAACTATTTTCTGAAAAATAGTTGCTTACATCGTTTAGAAAAATTAGTTAACAGAAAATATTGTTATCATCATCAATAACAAATTATGTCTAACTATTTCTATGGGTGACAAAAAACTTTTCCATTCATTTATTTTTGCAAGCATACAAGCGATTATTTTTCAAAAAATATTTTTCAAATCACTCAATTTCCACGAAACGAACGCGTCCTAAAAGGCCCGCTTTTTTTCATGGGTAGCTCTATAGAGAAAGCTTGGCTCCTTGTCTTGACTCCCAAGTTTCTTGCCATGGCAACTTTGAAGATGGAAACCATCAAGATCATACCTACCCAGAAAGCCGTGATGAGCTAGTATTCAATAAAATCAATGCGAATTACTATACCTGGATTTCTTGCGAATTATGACCTTGAAAAAATCGAAAGGACTTTATAGTACATAGTTGCCGCTATGGACCGTCCTCCGAATATCCAGCTATAATTTCCGCGAAAGGTCGGTCCGGTCTCACAAAATAAGAAGTTTTTCGCCTTTCCGCGTTCATCATTTTACCAATTATGATCAGCGATACGTTGCATCTCTCTATTTTTTCGATGCGTGGGGGTCGTGAACGAGACATCCTTGCTCCAAAGACGGTACATTGGACCTTGTCATATATGTAATGACCGACACCCCTCTATAAATCGTCCTCTAAGATCAATTGAGCTATAGCCATCCAATTCCCCCATCGAATTGCTTCTTGGGGACGACATGGGTCGGAGGAAGGTTCGACTGGAGCTGATCACGAACGATTCGGTCCGGAAGACGACCTTCCGGAAGCGGAAGGGCGGGCTGCTGAAGAAGGCGAGTGAGCTGAAGACGCTGTGCGGGGTCGACACCTGCGCGATCATCTACACCGCGAGCGACGCGGAGCCCCACGTCTGGCCGTCGCCGGAGGACGCGCAGCGGGTGCTGGAGCGGTTCCAGAGCTTGCCCTCGAAGAAGCAGGGGAAGCACATGCTGAACCACGAGGACTACCGCCCCAAGGACGTGTCGATGCTGGAGCTTAAATTGGAGAACGGGATCAAGAGGAACCAGGATCTCGAGATGGAACTGCTGTTGCTCGACCATCTTTCGGGTAAGAACGTCGTCGATCTGATTAAGGATGACGAAATGAAAATGTTGTATCAGTCCGTGGATGACAAGGTCAGAGACCTAACCCTTCAGATGGCCAACCTCAAAGCGTCTGAGGTTGAGGAAGATGCGCATAGCACAGCTCCGGCTAACTGAATCTCCTTCGAGGACGGGAATCGAAGAGCTCCAAAGGATTTGCAGTGCGAAATTCGTCGCGCCCTTAATGAATTTTCATTTTCTTTCTATCTTATCAGGTAATAAGCCAAGATTTCTGGGATTGAATAATGGGCACAGCATTTTCAAGGAGGTCATTTTGGCTTCCTTTGGGATTGATTATAGAGGACTTGTTGGCATTTTCTCATACAAATTATTTGGATTATGCTTTGTATGTTACATTTCTCTAACCATCGTTTCAACGCATCGATTAGAAGTACTTGTTTTACCCGAGTAAGGTCCTTATGTCGCGATAACATTAGATTAATTTATGTGGTTTACCCGCTTTAATTAGAGGACAATCATAGAGATGGCATGATTAAATTGACCGACATAGAACAGCGAACTAGGTCTTTCCAGAAATTGAGAACCGGTTCTGATAGGTAGATTCTAGTCATTTTGGAACCGGTCGGCGGTAGTCACCCTTATTGTCGGCGATACCAAAGTAGAAACTGGAATATAAGGAAACAAATCTGCATATGAGGGAGTAAAAGTTGGAGCCTCAGAATTTCTCACAGGGATCCTCCCAATTTAAATTAGTGGGTAGATTCTATGTACCGCAATTAAGAAAGGGTCACAGAAAGCTCAATTGAAATTAATGGACTGTAATTTAGAAATTCCGTGGACTGCGAAATAACCCCAAATCCTCATATTTCATGATCCTTGCCAAAAAAAGAAAGATTGATTGTGGGATATTGACAATAATCTTAGAAAAAAATAGCAAGCGTTGCAGAAATATAAAGTGAAGTAAGATAAACATATATGTTAATTAGCCTAGTCTCCTAAAAACCCCAATTTTAAGTGCAATCCCAATTCTTTCCTCGACTTTTTTTTTATAAATAAAAAACCTCAAATTTAGGTATAGTCCAAATCTACTGTGAACTTTTTTTTTTTTTTTGTAAAAAAAAAAAAACAACTTTAGGTTTAGTCGCAAATTTAGCTTGAACTTTTTTTTGCCTAAAAAAATCACCAAGTTTAACTCTAGTCCCATTGTTCCCATTAGTCCTCTATTCAAAATTCATTGTAAGTCATTTCTAATTTCCCTAATTTTCATAGTAAAGACAGTTTTGTTTTGGAGATAATTTTCCACATCACCTCGCTAATGTGAATTTGTTACCAACGTCAAAATGCCAGGTCAAACAACTAATGTTGATTTTTGAATTGAGAGTTAACGGGGTCATATTTAAGACTAGAGTGAAAGTTGGCGATTTTTTTTAGACAAAAAAATTTGGTAAAATTTTGGGCAATGGTTTTTTTTTTTTTTTTGTCTTTTTGGACTACGACTAATTGGTTTTTTTATATAAAAAAAAGTCCGGGGCAAATTTGGGACTCAAATTAAAGTTTGAGGTTCTTTTAGATAAAAAAAAATGGGGGACAGAATTGAGAGTGAACTTAAAGTTTGATGTTCTGTTTTTAGTTAAAAATGTTTTGAGCAAAATTGAGACTGAGCATAGGTTGGAATTTTTTCAGGAAATTAGGCCTCTGTTAATTAAAGTTGGATATTACTCGCACATAATTGCACCGTGTCATAGGTGCGGGCTTTGCCCATAGATTTCTTTTTCCTTATTTCTTTTGATTTTCTAACATTTGAACCTTTTATAGACTTAAATGAATTTCTAAAGTTGAATAATTTATGATATCAACAAAATCTTCGAAGAGCTTAATTATATCAAGACCAACAATATCTATTGACTAAATAATGAAGAATTTGTTTTTAGGAACTATAAAGCTATTCATATATATAGGTAGTCATGCTAGAACTGCTCGACAGCGATCATCCCTATTGTCAGTGATGCTAATGTAGAAACTCGAATGTAAGGAGACATGTCTGCACATGAGGGAGTACAAGTTGCAACCTCAGGATTTTCTCACAGGGATCCTTCCAATTTAAATTAATGGGTAGATTCTATGCACCGCAATTAAGAAAGGGTCATATAAAGCTCGTTTAAAATTAATGGACCGTAATTAAGCAATTCCGTCAAGTGCGAAATATCCCCAAATCTTTATGCTGCGTTTGGCAGTCGGGATAAAATTTATGATATAATATGATTTATCCTATCCTACATTTGATGCTCGCTCAGGATAGGATAAAGTCGGATATAAGAGGGATATAAGCAGGATAAAATTATCCCATTGGGGAGGTGCGATAAATGTGGATCGGATTTATAATGTTTATAATAAGAAAGTTATTTTTCTAGAATAAAAACTTATTAAATTAACAAAATTGAAATTATATTTCAATATAAATAATATTTGAATTCTAATTTAAGAAATTAAAAATAAAAAATAGAAATTTATTTTTAATTAATCTCATTTTAATTTATATATTCAACTTTAATTCCATCTTATAATAAATATTCAATCTATAAATTAAATATTTATATTTATTATATATTTTAGGTATTTTTATATTTTAGTATGTTAGTATAGTTTACTATTTGATAAAATTTTATTAAAGAATGATCAAAGGGGAAAAAAAGAAATAATAAAGAAAATAATATGAATAAGAGGAAAAATAAAATAAAAATAAGTTAAGGAATAGTGTTACGAGAGATTTTCATTATCTTCATTTATGAACATTTAGGTTCATTTATAATGACATGCCATTTATATAAAAAAAAAAAAAAATATACATGATATGATGTAAATATATCCGACTTTAATATTGCGATTTACCAAATATTGGATAGAATATAAAAAAATCCTAGGATTTTATATCCTGTCCTATCCAATCTTATCTCGATTATAAATCCGGACGACCAAATGTAACCTCGTATTTCATGATCCTTGCCAAAAAAAAAAAAGGATTGATTGTAGGAAATTGACAATAATCTTAGGAAAAAGTAGGAAGCATTGTGCAAATATAAAGTGAATTAAAATAAAGATATATGTTAATTGGCCTAGTCTCTTAAAAAAAAAACCCCAACTTTAGGTACAATTTTGATTTTGTCCTCAAATTTTTTTAAAAAAAAAAAAAAAACCTCAAATTTAGGTATAGTCCAAATCCATCCTTTGAACTTGTTTTGTCAAAAAAAAAAAAAAAAAAAACCCAACTTTAGGTTATATCTTAAATCTAACTCGAATTTTTGGTGTTTAAAAAAATTCACCAACTTTAACTCTAGTCTCATTGCTTTTTTTTTATTTTTTTTTTTTTTATACCTAAGGAACCCCGTATAGCCAGCAGCTGGCGGGTAAACCCGGAGCGACGCTAGCGAAGGACCCACCACCCCGACATCGTACTTAAGATCCCATGCAATTGAGATTGAACCTAAAGTTTGATGTTCTTTTTTCAGTCAAAAAAAAGTTTTGGGCAAAATTGAGACAGAATATAGCTTGGAGCTTTTTAGGAAATTAGTCTTATGTTTTTAAAATTGGCCCTTACTCCAAAATTGCACCATTTAGGTGCGGGCTTTGCCCATCAATTTCTTTTTCAATTTTTGTTAATTTTCTAAAAATCAAACATTTTTTTGGAATAATTTTCTAAAGTTGAATAATTGATATCAATTTGAAATCTTCGAAGAGAAAATTCCACATTGAACAACTAATAGTGATTTTGGAAGAGTTAACAAGGGCATATTTAAGACTAGATTGAAAGTTGGTGATTTTTTTTTTAAATAAGAAAAAATTCAGAGAGATTTTGGACAATGATTTTTTTTTGTCGTTTTTGGACTATGATTAAATGGTGTTTTTTATGAAAAAGTCCAGGGGTAAATTTAACTTGAATTAAATTTTGAGTTTTTTTTTTTTTTGATTGGTAAGTTGTTTTAAGTACATAATTGAGATTGAACCTAAAGACGTTCTTCTTTAGTTTTAAAAAAAATTTAAAAAAATTGACCCTGAATATAGCTTTGAATTTTTTTAGGAAATTAGGTTTTCACGTTAATTAAAATTGGATATTACTCCTCCATAATTGCACGTGTCATAGGTGCGGGCTTTGCCCATCAATTTCTTTTTCTCATTTTTCTGTTGATTTTCTAAAATTTGAACATTTTATCCCCAATTTCTAATTTGAATAATTTATGATATCAAGAAATCTTTGAAGAGATGTGAATTACATCAAGACTAAAATCTATTGAAAATAATAATGATTTTGAAAGGAACCATATAACATATTTCAAGACTAGATAAATGCATAATTTTTTTCAAAGTAAGAAAAAATGTAATAGATTTTGACAACACAAGAACTTTATAACTATTCATATTTATGAATGCATGTTTTTATATGCCAAAAAGTCCAAGGTAATTTATGACATAAATTTTGATGTTTTTTTTTAACTAAAAAATCATTATGGAGAAAGAATTGTTTTTAAAATGTTTTTTGCAAACATCTTTGACTTTTCATTAGTTTTAAATCCAATTGAATTTAAAA
This sequence comes from Eucalyptus grandis, assembly GCF_016545825.1. Classification (NCBI taxonomy): domain Eukaryota; kingdom Viridiplantae; phylum Streptophyta; class Magnoliopsida; order Myrtales; family Myrtaceae; genus Eucalyptus; species Eucalyptus grandis. The sequence continues at coordinate 5,256,369 of NC_052619.1, read as the reverse complement.
AGACCCTAAGACATATTCTTTGGGTTTGTTTTAGGACTCGAAGGCTTCAATTGTTTTCAGTCAAAATTACGCAAAAAAAAAAAAAAAAAAGATTTAAAAGTTTAAAATTATGGTGAAAGAAAAAAAAAATGCAAACATCTTTACCTTTAAAATATTCGAAGTATTTGATATCAAATAAAATCAAATTTCTCATTCTAGAAGAACATAACAGCTTTCAGCCATTCAATAGATCTCAATCTGAATGGATATAATTTTCTATTTTTCAATACAACAGTGGAAAGTTTGCGAGGCACACAGGGCGGCGGACTCATCTCATTTTCTTCAAGATACTTGTGACTTTGCTATGAAGTCTAGAAGGAAGCATCGAAGTGGTTCTTGTATGCGTGGACATAAGCATATTTCATCAACATGGAATCGAATTAAAGAATAAATCAAAGTGGGTTAGATCCAATGTTGGGTGTATAGTGGCCACTTTGGGAATATTATCTTGTCTTGTTTGTCCATGTTGTCCGATTCCTTGTCACCTATCGACTTTAGCTTTTCATACGAATAAAGGGGAAGATCACTCAGCCTTGCACTCCTGTGAACATTCATTTCACAAGATGGAAACCTACTTTTAATTAATAGTTTGAAATGGGGTGAGCAAGACTAAAACCTTGTGGATACGATAAGAAGTTGGACGTGACAAGTCCAAATCATCACATAAATACGTGATATCGACATGCAAATATACAAATTGATTTATGCCTAGAATTACATTATCGTAAGTTGATCTTTGAATATATAAAATCATGACAAGTGTTACCTTTTTATAAAATGAATTGGAATGAACCCTTGAAAGCTAATAATAACATAACCTGCTCTTTTCCTCCAAGGAAAAAAATACTACAAAAGAAAATTGAAAAAATGACTCTAAAATTTTGGAGTCATAATACTAGGCTCATCGTTACTTTGATTCAAAAGATAACTGATGGTTCCTGACTAAGGTTCTTGTCTTGAATACATCATCGAAAAAATCATGCCAGGGATTTAACAGAGCGTCTTGCTTTCAGCTTGTCTTTCTAACCTTCTATTCCAAATGTATATGCCTGTTTAGCCCATCTGCTAACTCTAATAAGAATGCGAGCACTCCGATTGATACCTTTGCCATGCTCATCTCATGTTCCCGTCGCTTCTTATCGCCTCGGAAATCGAATTGGGATTTGATCCATAAGGCCTTCCTGGAATTCCTTCCGGAGCCCGGATTCCTGGGCCTACACGAATGGACGAATAAGTCAGTAGCAGTTTACCAGACAAGTGATGTTTAAACTGACCCTCTAAAACTTTCAGAACCATTTCATCACAAACCAGAAGACTATTGCTTAGCCCAAAGAGAACTACAGTTTAAGAACAAATGGGTTGCTTGAACAGGCATCCCTGGGCCTTCAATTACTTAAGGCCAAGCCACAACGACATCCAATCAACTTTAATGTGACCTTTGGTTATCAAATCACGGATCGAACCCGGCAAGTCCTGTTTTAGGTATACGATAATCACTACATCGAGCAAACTCCGGTAGAAAAACCCAGGTTTTAAGTAAAAGAGAGCCTTCAACAAATGTAAACTTGATTTCCTAACTCAAAAAGGTGGAAGATGAGAGAAATTTATGGATAGCAAATTTGATGAAATTCCATGCTTGTGTTCAAGATCAGGCAGTTTGCGTTCCCAATCCGACGATTCAAAATTCATCGTGACAGACCAAAGGACGCTTATAGAACTTGCAAGCTGATATATGACAACTACCAATAAGGTATGAAGTTGCTAGCCATCTATGGCAAATAATGCTGTAACTGAAGCACCTGTTTTAATGTTGTCAGATGGTGCTTCAAAAAAGAGAAATAAGTCAGTGCATTACTATTACTGTCGCATCACATCCCAGAGGCTGATTTAGAGCCCAGCTTGAGAGCACCAGCAATCTCATCTGGAGTTGCACCCTCGCTTAGGTAAGTCACCAACGGGCTCTCCCTCGGAACGATGTCATCCCTCAGGTAGCTGCCCGTTGTCCTGAGCAGCTCCTCCGACCCCCTTGACACCGCCCCTTTCATCACGACAGTGTTGTGGGCCCCGGCGATCATCTCCTCGTGGTCGGTGTCGCCGCTCTCCCCGAGGATGACGTACATGTTCGCGACGTTCAATCTCCAGCGCACAAACAGGTACCTAAGGAGAAAAAAAATAATGCAAACCCTCTAAATGAGAAACAATGACAATCTGCTTAAGAAATTGAGGATACCGTCCATGACGACGGTTATTTGCACGAAAGAAATCCATCCTGTCATGGAGATGCTAACTTTTACTTCACCCAAAAATAAGAAAAGCAATTTTACTGCACTGTTGTGCCATAGATGGTCTGATAAGCCAATGACCCGTTTATGGATTTGATGAAATATGTTTCAGTTTTCAACTTCAAAATCACACCAGCCTACTGAATCAGCAAGTATAGTCATCTGGATCATGTCACAGAACTTCTATCCCGACAAACATTTAATTTGGGCTGATTTGACCTGTTCAACTATGAAGAAAAAGAAATGTACCTGAGTGCTTGTGCTCGAGATGCCAGAAGAGGAATTATCTGTATTCTGGTTAAGTTCCGGCAATACATCGGATGACAACGGAGTCCTCGCATTCTGAGTTTCTGCCTCAAATCATCCACTTTTTTTGCCTGCAAAGTATTCCACTATCAATACCCTTTTGTCATTACTATTAGAGTCAATTAGTAACCATGTTCTAATAACTGTTCTGCACATATTTAACGACAGACTCTGCTCACCTTACTAAGGTCCTTTATAAAGTATGAGATGCAATGCGAATTGCTCGATTCTGTATCCTCCTCAATGGGACCAGGTTCCTCGAGTTTCTCTTCTCCTTCTGATGTATTCAACAGCTTCCAAATGGTCTTCTTTAAGCCCTCGCAACCCCAACGGTAGTCGATATGTGATGCATAATCCGGGTCAGGAATAAGTGTTCCATCTTCCTCTGTGTAGGCCCCAGGATAATACACTTCACTCCCACTGCTACAGATCAAAGCATCAAACTCATTGACTGGGATGTTCCCTGACTTCAAGAATTCCACAGTTTCTGAAACCGGCATAGCCGTCGATAGAGCGAACCCAGAGACCCTAGTGGCTTGTGGGTCCTGTCGGACAGCCTTCATAACATCTTGCACCATCTGAACCATCTTCTTTTTGGGTGCCCCATCACCATCATAGCAGTCAACAGCTATAACTATTAACCTACGTCGCCGCCTTAACATTGGATACTTGCTCACCGAACTCTCAAGTGGTTTGTTTGCACCTTCACTGTCAATCGATTCAGAAGATTCTTGCTTCTTAATTTTGCTAAGAACTCTTTTCACTTGGTCCTGGAGCTCTGGGTCTCCAGAAGCGATTGCTGTATGGTCAAGAGATCCATTTAATGAAGATCTTTCTCCATCAACTGAGAGCCTAAGGGACATATCTTGCACGTCTTTTAGGGAATCATTGAACGACTCTTCGGCTGGGATATCGTCCTCTGGCGTAGCAGTTTGCCATTGCGGGTGTCTCATCCGGCACGCTGCCACCCTAGTCAGGTACGTACGGCAATGCTCAGGCCATGAGAAGAGGTGAATGTTTTTCCAACCATTCTTCCTGCATTCATGCCACAAGGACTTCTCTGAGACCAGCTTGAGCAGTGCATCAGCAATAGCTTGTTGATCATGAGGGTCCACGAGCAGCCCATTATTCAGTGCCTAAATCACATAGCAAAATATAAGGATTTAGAAGAAATTTCCCAATTCAACATCTCACGCTGAACCGAAAACAAAAATCGAAAGAAAAGGGGAAGATTTATCAGACACATATCACACAGTATCGAAGTAAGCAGGTCAAACTTACTTGGTGAATGTCAACTGGTCCACCGTTTTTAGTAGCCACCATAGGAAGCCCGTGCGCTGCTGCCTACATTATTCATATAGCACATTAAGTGTTACTCAATACTTCTAGGAACCATCTTTTACAAACAAGAGGAAACCTCATAATACCTCAATCAGAGTAAGACCAAATGGCTCAACTAGAGCTGGATTGATAAAAACGCCCTGCAACAAGTGAGGTGGGATTAGTTTCCTATCATGTTAAGACTGAGGTCACGGACCTTGAGTACGGTGAAGAATAAACCTTTGTTTTCGCTGCTAGACGATAAATATCTGGAACATCAGACTGCCTGTGATGCTTGGGGAAGGCAACTTGCCCATAAAGATCGTACTTGTCCACTAGTTTCAGCACTGTTGTAAGAACACTGGCGCTTCCAGAGGACATCCCATCTATGTCATCCCTGTTTCCCATGATCAATGTCTGCAGAAAAAGCTTGCCACTTAGTTACATCTGTATGTTCATGTCAGAGTCATACAGAGCAAACATCGTTCTTACAAGATTTGCAAGCTCCCTCAGAGGGCGGCACTCTCCAAAGGCTTTCACAAGAGTTGTTATGTTCTTCTTTGGGTCTGGCCTTGATAAAGCCAAGATCATTGGCTTGTGGGGATTTGTGAGAAATCTCATCACCTGACAGAAGAGAGGCTCTAGCAATCGGCAAGGATAACAAAAGGCATAAACATGATGGCAATGCAGAATCCTAGACAATCACTCCAGGAATGTAAGTTGGAGAAAGAAGGTTTGTGAACTTTTCTTTCAAGGAAGGCCAAAATGAGAACTTATTTCAAGGCATGATTTAGACCACAAAGCACGCCAGTCAACCAATTGGAGTAATTACCACAGAGCTTGCCAGTCAACCTCACGGTTGCTTTCTAGGGTGTTGCTTAAGAATGCCATCAGAGCCTTTCTTAGATAAATTTCTCATTAGAAAGAAAAAGAAAATTAAGATACTCACGTCTGACCATATTGCCGGGAGGGATTTGGGGGAAGAGCCATCAACACCACCAATAAGCGCTGCCAGTTCCCCATCAACCTCAGAGGTATCTTCCTGGACATTGACATTGCTAAAATCCATGCCAGGAGGAATAACCTGTAAAAGAAACAGTGATATGAGAATCTAAGTAAACGAGCGCACTACGAATGACTATTCAACTATTAATTTTAATCTCTTCTCTGGACAAGTACATCAATTCTAATGATCCGTGGAACGATTTAGTAACCTGAAGAGTAACAAATCTTGTGTTATCTCCTTTTGAATATGATTATGAATATAAATGATGTCAATAGACCTTTGAAATATACGAACTGCTAACAAGAATAATCACGTTTGACTGAGGTATGATGAACAACATGAAAGGATAAATCCCTACCACCATCCTTGGCATGTACCGCCCATGACAGTTTACCCCGCGTCTAGCACGAGCACGCAAAACTTTCTCCAGTTTGACATCAAACCCATCATAGAGACCCCACTGCTCTTCTATTTCCTGCTTCGTGCTAGTAATGACAAGCTCAGCGGCATCAAGAGAAAGTTCCTCTCCTTCAATTCTCCTCATGATCTTGTATGTCGAGTTTATATCTTCCTTTGATTGCCGTCCCTGCTTGAGGAGCTGCTCGAGCTTGTTCCTCCCAAGTGAGTGACCCGTTAAGACCATCGGGATATTAAGAGCACCTGAGAGAAGGGCAGCACTATCTCCTGCATCCGCGTAATGACCATGAATCACATATGGCCACACAGGCTGGCCCCCACCTATTTGTTCGCCGAGAACTTTCGACATATTCAAAATGTGAGCTAAAGCCCCATCAACAAATTCTTGAATATATGGCCAGAGCAATTCCTTGTGGAGATACTTGTTTCGTGGACCAAATGGAATTCTTATAATGTAGGCCCCACTACTCTCTCCCAATTCATTGGTATCAGCATCTTCTGGGCCAGCAGTTAGCATTTCTGTTGGTTCGCCATAACTCCAGTCAACTTCTGGTGAGGAGATTTGGCGGGTGAAAAGATCAACCCTGTATACTCCAGGCATTCTAGCAAGCGCTCGAGAAAGCTCTACCACATATTTAACCTGTGCACAGTATTAGATTAGTCAATGCACAAGAATTAATCTAAATTGACATAGTCGTGCCTACCTGTCCACCGGTATCAGAGTCCCGACCAAGTTCCATTTGCTCCCCACGGACCAAACCATGCAAACTGGTCAGAAGAATTAGTTGGATCAATGAGTCGAACAGCATCATTATAGCCCCAGAGTGAATGATGAATTTACAATTCATAGGAATGCAGACAGATTGCATGAGAATACACAAAGGTCGATGCTGAGATCTAGAGTATCTTGGAGTTCACAAATAGGCAAAAAATTTAAACGCTGGTGTACAGGATGATGTCCAAATTGTTTATTCCTCTAACTTCAAGTAGCCAAATGAACTCAAGATAAATGGCCTTGCTGTTAGATCAGCATGTCTGGCGTAAGATTCAGTTATATTATTATGGTTTATCCTTCGGTTACGAAAAAGGGTAACCTACTTCAGCAGAATTTCAGAAGGGAAATGAAATGAGATACCTTCTTTATTTGGCAAGACAACATTCACGATACCTTGTAAGTTGTATTCTCAGCTAATATAACATCCAAAAAATAAATACAAGAAAATGAAAGTTACACTCTCTCACCTGCTAACATGCTGAAAATTCTATATTTATCTCCTCATAGGCACACAATTGCAAGAAGTTGACTAAACAACAGTTAAGCCGAAGAAAGACTATACCTAATTAGGACAATGTAAAGCTTCTTTTCCTTTTTATCATCTGACCATACTTCCAGATTGGAAAAGTTCCTCTGAAACTTCTTTCTCGGGGTCTCGCTCAGCATCAACTCTCCAACAGTGTCCCCTTTCTCTCCTTCCGATAAGTCCTCAGACATGTCTTCTGTTGCGTCCCTCCGTCCTTGTTCCCTTTCCCACCTCCGTTTTGCCAGCCTTTGCATTTCCTCCCATTCCAACTGATGACGAAGGGTCCTTAAATTTCAGTAGGAAAACTAAGAAGATACAGGGAATGCAATTGCCTCGCCTTGATAAAGCTAATAGCAATATAACAATGAATGGTCTACCAGAAGATACAGAGAACAAGAGAGTGCTTATGATGTAGGCCACACATGCTCGATTGAGAGATGCAAAGCATTGGAAAAGATGCAAGAACAAATAAACAAAGAGCTGAAAGTGAAATCTTTGACATCATCTACTACTAGTATGTTTGTGAACTCAAAGCCCTTGCCATCTACAACATTCCGGGTTTATATTCTGTAATAGTTAATACATGTTGGGTTTGTCCAATACGCACATGTCTAATTAATAAGAATGACCGGGAAGACGAATTGATCACATGGCTGGAAACATGTTGACACCACATGTGTCATAGTGATTACTTTTCCTGGTATATTGAACTTATGACTGGAAGCAGGACACAACTATAATTTTAGCTGTGTTTTATATAGAACTGAAAAATTGGGAAATTGGTAAGGATTACCGAATTGCTGAGTCAAAAACTCAGTTTGGTGTGACATGCTACTTCAGAAACAAAACTCAATTGAACCGCAATATGTTGGATTTGTTTATGACACTAAATATTTGTCTCAAAATGCCTAAGCACAAAAACAATATGATTAATGACAATGCTGGAAACATGTAGGCACTGTGTACACCACAGAGATCTGTTTTGGTCATGAAATGTCGGCAATTGAATTTAAATTTATGATGCGGTTCCAACTTTAACTGCGCTTCCTACAGAATGTGCTGAATTATTAAACAATTGGCCGATCGGCTAGTGTAACAAATGGACACTTTATGACTGATGAGCTGATGGAAAAGATCTATGGCTATTCAGTAAACAAACTGGCTGCATTTTCCTCCAATTAAGTAGAAGAATATATAGGCCAAATGCCTCAGTTGATTTGTTTTAAAAGTAGGAAATTCATACAAGTAGAAACCTCTGTTTGGCATGATGTTCCCAGTCCACAGAAAACACATGTGCCCGCCCCCCCCCAAAAAAAAAAAAAAAAAAAAAAAAAAATTCTGGTTTTCCCTCTTTTCCCCTCTCCTTACCTGTAAGTGTCCCCCGTACCTAGAATCCTCGAATAACTGGATCATTCTCCATAAAATCCTTGTTTTCTTTTTGTTTCTCATGCATTATAGGCACTCAAATCCAAATAATTACTTTCAACAAGAGCTCACAAAACAAAGAGACTCCCACTCATCTGAAACTTTTGCTACTCAGGAGTCTATAGAAATTCAAGCTTCACATGTAGATAGCCTGTCGCCCAAGCTAACACGCGCATGTATGCTCCTGATTGGAATTTGCACGTTGATGGGTGTGTGACGTAACTATGATATTGAAATGAGAATGGACCCAGGGCAATTGATATATCTCACAATTTCCCCTACTCAATCAATCAAGCTGGACATCAAACACGAACCCGAGGATGAAGTAACACAGCAATAACACAAAAAGGGCAAAAGCCGACCATAATAAACTAATCACTAAGTAAATGCACTGTATATTTCCATCCAACCATAAAAGGACCTCAATTCAATCTCTAAACCTGTCTTCTCTTATCCCGGAAATCTTAAAACACCACGAAACAAGCCGATAACGCGCGCCAAATATATCTCTCGCAACGATCACTGAATAAATGCACCAGATATTCTCCGGAAAAAAGAACAGAAGCATGGAGAAAGCAGCCCCGGAATATCACCTGCTTCTTCTTGCGGGTGAGATGCCAGATGCGCCAGCACATGTTCTCGAGGCGGGAGCTGCGGTCGCGGGTGTTGCGGGTGGCGACGACCTTGATCCACGTCCGGTGGAGGTCGGTCTCGTCGACGCCGGTCACCACCTCCTCCACGAAGTACTTGGTCGGGTTGAAGTCCCCCCTCTCCTTCATCTTCACCTCCTTCTGCACGTTCTGCTCCGACGACCCGCCGCCGCCGCTGTCCAGTATCGCCTCCAAGTACCCGTTTATCCATTCGTTTCCCGCCATTCCAAAAAACTATCTATATATATATTTTTATATATATATTTTTTCCTCTTCCTTCGAAATATATCGCTCAGCCACAATCACAATCGCACAGTCACCGTTCCATCAGAAGAACAAGAAAGGAGAACGCATTGCATGCGCGGGGGGGATATACCCACATGCAGATTCTCACAGATTCTGCAGGTTAGAGAGAGAAACAAGAATCAAGAACCATAAAGCCTCCACCTTTCTTCGCCGTTTCCGGCAGTCGCGGGCGCGCTCGGGCTTGTGGGGGCCACGACGAACGTGGGTTTCTTTTTCTTTAATCACAGAACGAGTATGTCAATGGTGCTGACAAGCAACGGTGGCAGGCCAGAGAGATAGAGATAGAGAGAGAAAGAAGAGAGAGAAGAAGCTGACATGCAGGAACTTCTTTCCCAAGTTCCTTCCTTGATCGTTCGGGGAGCTTCGGCCGCGGATTTCGATGGGGGAAAATTGGGATTTGAACGAGAGAGAGTTTTGCTCGAGTTCGTGCGAATGGCGGAAGAGGAGGTGTAGAGAGAGAGTGAGAGACGGAGATGGGGTTGTGTAGAGAGAGAAGAAGGGAGAGGGAGAGGGAGGAAGGAGGAGGAGGAGCCACGTGGCGGGCGGCGGTGGGGTCGGGGATTGGGGGACACGTGTGCAGCGAGCGGCGAATCAGAAATGATGAGGAGAGAAACCTCGGTTTGGCGCACCATTTCCGATGCTGTCCGCTTCCCAATGCGACCTTCCCGCTCTCTCTCTCTATCTCTAGACGTCTCCTCAATTTAACCTTCACACTCTCTCTCTCTCTCTAAACATAATTACAGTCGTTAATTACACCTCTAATTACGTCGCAATCGCGTTCAATGGCATTGCTAACGCTTCCCGACCTCTCGAATTCGATTCATACTCGACTTTGTTCATATCGGGTCGCTCCCTAAGTCCCTTAAAAGTGTAAAGATTGATTTTTATTAAAGGAATCGGGAAGACCATACTTCAAATTACTGCATGATTAGAATGCTGAGAACGAAGTTCGAAATTGCTCAGCCTAATGATTTCGAGTGCTCCCTGACATCAACGACTGATACTCCTAAAAGTATATGTGACGTTGTGGGTCTATTAAAATTTCTTTGATGTGGAATGTCTATTGTGTTTCATGAAAGTATAGGTACGATTTGTCTTTGAATGAAAGTTTAGTTTAAAATAAAAGAATGCTAAGATTGTCGGCAATCATAGCCAAAATTGTAATCTCATGGGAAAGATGCGTGTTCTTTGCACATGAATATTTCATGCAATGGTTAATTTCTTGTCAAAGTCCCTTTCCAATAGATTTTAAAGGGAAAGTTTAAGCGCATATATATATATATATATATGTATGTATGTATAATGTATAATGCGTTTCTTTTGGAAAATAAGTTAACGGTCTCTCATTCTAATTAGTGAATTTCTATTAAATGAAAAAGAGAGGTTCCAGTCCTTTATTTTGTTTTTTTCCCTAAAAGAATGAATTTTTCAACTGCAGATATTCAGTAAAGGGTAAAAAAAACAATTGAAGTGGAACCTTACAGTGCACTTAACTCAATTACTCATCTTCCATTATGAGAAAATGAATAATACCCAATTTGTCATGACTTGTAAAAGGAATCCTTTACCGGAACAACGAGCTATTCAGGAAATACTTTAATAAATTCTTTTTGTTACCAATTATAACACGGATTAAATTTATTGCCTTTTTCTTATTTTTGCATTACATTTACTGGCTTTCTTATTTTTGCTATATACATATCAAATTTTGTGTGCATTTTTAAGGATATAGTAACTTCATAGATAGCAACACCTATTAATTACTTAGCACCCAATTTATGAGACCGGTTGTTCCATTCGTTTAATGTCCTCATTTGAATCCGAACGATGTAATCAAACTTCAAATTTTCCGATCACATTTTGTAATGATTTACTGAATACATTATGAAAGTATTATGATTGAGGTTTTCTTGGTATGCACTTTTACTTTGTGTCAAAAAGCTTAATTAGAATAAACAACGCACTATTATAAAACGCTTTCACTCTGTGAAGAGAATCAAATTCCCTTTTTGAGATTTGTCCAAAAAGTCCTATCAATTGTGTCAATTTCATCATAAACTTTTTGATGATTTGACAATGCAATTATTCTGCCCAGTTTTGGCCGAAAACCTTTGATATTAATGATGGCCATCCTACATGACATAATTGATACTAACATTGACAAGTTTTGTAATTTTCTTTAAAAAAATGTCTATATTTTCCTTTTTTTTCCTATTTCTCTTTACTGTCTAGTGGAGGTCATCGACCATCTCACCAGATTTGTGCGAGAATCACAATGCCCTTGCCAAAGTCTATGGGGGTCAAGCCTTCACCAAATCAAACGAGGACGACCCTTACCCAAGCCTGCCCTCACCAGCCCTCCCCCATGGCTGTTGACCATGTCGACCATTGCCAAAGTCTAGCAGCTAGCAAAGGGAAATAGAAAAAAGACACAAAAATAAAGAAAATAAAAGAAAAGGGGAAAAGGGGAAAAAAAGAGACAAGTACAAAGTTTAAAGACAATTGCAAAAGTTATCGGCATTAGTAGAAGGGTCAAAGTTCCACGTCAACAATTTTATGACTGAACTGGCATAATTGAAAAATTAATAACTGAATAGTTGTTGTACAATACGTTTAAGACTTCTTGGACAATTATCCCGAGTGTTTGTGTAAAAAAGTTTGGACACGGCATAATTATAATGTGTAGAGTACCAAAAAGATCCTTTCTAGAGTTATACTTGAATTATTAAATAACAAATGATCAAAATAAAAAAATTATCCCATGATTTGGTATACACTGTTCCATTCAAAAATCCAGCACTCTTGAGTGAAATTTTCACATCATCTATCTGCTTCTATTTCAATATGTAACACATGGAGCAAGTGATTACTAATGATATGTACCATTCGATATGCCTAAAAATCTCAGCTTCCTCGTCCAGAACTCAAGGAATATACCCCAACATCTTCTCGATTTTTATGCCAAGAGTGACAGGAAAAAAATATTCAATGGACATACCCGAATAGAAATAAATAGCAAGACAACATTTTTAATTTATTTTTCTATCTTGTCTGATATATATATTTTGTTGAATTTGTTTGATCCTGGTTGATGCAAAAGTAAGTGGCAGAGGAAACATGATCTTGCTTTAGGGTGACCACCATCCAACCATTTTCTATCTCCTCGTCATCATGGCCATAAATGGATCCGACCCTTTTCACACATGTACCTTTCCGACCTTCAAACAAAGCCTCCAGTTTAATGTATTGTGACCTCGATGTAACCACTCCACGCGGAGGGTGAGTCAGGGGCTAGGATTAGGCCAAAAGGCGCAGCCAATGGACAACGGGCGTGATGAGATCTCATGGACTTCACATGCACACAAATTGCACCATTATGTCAACTTTTGTCGCTCCTGACACAGCCCTTTCTCTCTCTCTCTCATATTCACTTAGGAGAAGAGAGCCTTCTTCAGCTGAATTATTGAGCAAAAAGAGCTAGCTTTTCTTTTGAGGTACTTCGCATGGTTGCTTTCTCTTGTGCTTCTACCAAATTGAAGGTCTCTTTGCTTCAAGTTGAAGCCCCTTTAGCTAGAAGGAAACAATGGAAAACATCCTTCATGTGAGGAAGCCTCTTGGGCAAGCGCAGTCCGTAAACCTATCAAAGGGTGACTCAAATTGGATCGGATAACTTGATCCATTTAACCCATTTGTATGTAATACAAATTATAAAGACTCATGCTCGACCCGAGCCGGTCCATATTTCTAGAAAACTTATTTGTTTAACTAAATCAAGAAAATTCATATTCAACTTAAGGCAAAAGCACGAAATGAGTGAAAGCAAGATCAAGAAATGACAAGAAAAAGTCATAGAGGTGAGTTGGCTATTCATAAGTTGTGAACTCACTTAACATTCCTATCAAGCTCATTTATAATCCATTTACTGAATAACTAACTCATATAACAACCTAACCCATTAAATTAAATTAAAAAATGGATTTATGATCCATTTCGACTGGTCTGGCGATTAGGCATGCTCTCAATGGGGCGCGAATGAGCCATTCAAGCTGGAGTTACTCACTAATTCGATTTAAAATTCGATGATGATCGCCTTTGAACTTAAACTAGCAAACTTAATGAAACTCTTGCCTTGTCAAGATAGTCACGTTTGAGCTCCAATAAGTTTTGAGTTCGACAGGCGTGAATGAGCTATTCAAGCTAGAGTTACTCACTAATTTGATTTAAAATCCGATGATGATTTCCTTTAACTTAAACTAGCAAACTTAATGAACTTGCCTTGTCAAGATAATTACATTTGAGCTCCGATGAGTTTTGAGTTCAATGCTAATGATACAACTTTACTTTTAGCAATCGCATCATGAGTGAGTTCGTGTTTTAATATTTTTTCATAATCTATGATAGAATCTCGAGAGCCGACTATGATAATTCTAGATGACAAGATACCAACTTAGCTCCAATTAGCAAGTGCCGACCGTGATCGATAGTTTACTCATTCACTTGGCGAAACAGCCGACCCAACTACGCATGTCCATTTCTAATTGGTGCTTTCTGGGAATACAGAGGGAAAGACGAAAAGGCTCTTGGTCCCCATGAAACGAGAAGCAATTTGTCAACATCCTCCGATTGAACATGAGAATCGAATCTCCGTTGCTTCACCAATGGTACAGGCAACCCTTTTAGAGGTGTCCAGAGGGCGACCCATTCAGGTGCATGCCACATGGGCATATAGCCCCATAGGTGACTCATTCGTGCCGTCTCGTCATGTTCGACGTTATCAATTCATGTCCTTTCGTACTGTTGTTCTTTTCCATGACTGTACATCGGGGAAATTGGGAGATAATAGGTGAGGAGATGGCGGGATACGAAAGCAAAGCAGGTACACAAATTGCCATCAAGAAGATGAAGAATTTCATTCTGGGTGAAGATATTACCAAGAATTAGAAGACTTTAAAAAAAAAAGGACTATAACCCATTCCTGATTTCACCCATCACCGTTGCTCACTCCTAGGAAGAATAAATTGTAACTCTTTCCAGAGGAGGCTCTTACCTTTTCCTTGTCTGGCTTTGTTCACGATTTCAATTCGAGGGAAATACAACTAAGATAAAAATAACATTACGTCTCTCAAACCGATTCCCCACTTCTCATTTGTTCTAAATGAAAAAAGTACCTTGCTACTCTTTGCTCTTGCTTGCGATTGATTACGTGATACTTTGTTGTAGAAAATTTACAAAAGGCCACTTATGACACTTCTTTTTTTGCAATTTTGCCGATTAACTCGTAGAAAAGGGCTGAGTTCACTGACTATCCAAGTTGAAGAACCAAACCTATACTTAATCTGTAGCTAGAATCTTCCTGGCTGATTAAGAGGGAATACACTAATTAACTTGCAACTAATCTAGAGATGAACGCATTTTTTATCCACAGACTTTGCCCTTGCCTTACGTTTTCAATCTGATAAAATGTACCCTCCATCTTTCAGACATCAGAATGATAGTTTACTCTCGCTGCCCTTTTGACAAAAGCACCTTTAGCAATCACAACTGACAAGTCATACCAGGTTTCTATTCATTTCGAGCTTGATGAGTTAAATGGAAAATTTAAATACACCCTTTGCGTCATAATTGACAATTCCATGAACTTCAGTCAATTCCTTCTGCAAAATGCTGTGCACTTGCTATGTGAAGATCTCAAATCTGCTCGTACTCAATAAGAAAAACTGGTTTTTGTTTATGGATCCTCATTTGATACACAGCATGTGCCAATATTTGCTTAAACACAGCAAGTCTAGACGACTGCTATGCTTTGTGAAGAATGTTATAGAAAGCGAAATCAACTTTTTATATGGCATCCTTCTCAGTTTTTTCAAAACCGAAATAGTAATTATTGACATTTTGTATAAACAAAATATTGTGCAATTTGCATATGCAGAAAATAATTCTTTTGCATTATCAACCAAATGTGTCCACATGCTATTTTGAACATTCTCGGCCAGTTACTCCACAGTAGCTGAGAAAGGAAAGTCAAATATGGCAAATAACAGAAAAGAAGAATATATTATGCCACTGTCATATCAAAAAAGAAAAGCTTTAGGGAGGAGTTCCATGTCAAATATGCATAATGACGCAGAATGGATGAATGAGCAGCAGCTTGGTTGCAAGAGCAGTTGATACAAAGAGTGCAATCAATCCTTATAACTGAGAGCCATATCATGGTTTCACTTGATTGTCATTTCTGAATTGAGGAGAATATCAATAATATTCAGACGTATGGAAACACAATTACTGGTAAAGCTTAACCTAAGTAACTGGATAATTATATGTTACAAAGCTAGGCCAAACCATCATTTAAGCATTTTTTTCACGCAAATTGCAAAATATGGCAAACAAAAAAAATCTACCAAGAGTAAGAAAGTTGACCAAAATTCTATTATTTCACTCCTGTTTTAGGCCCTGTTCAGAACTATTTTGTTTCAGCGGTTGAAATAATGGAGAGTATGTGTGGTTGCTAATCATAACAACTAAGACACAAGTGTTAGCAGCAAGGAAAACTAAGCTAGCCATCCATAATTCTACAAAGACATTCTTGCCTTTAAACTCAAGCAGGTAACCCCACATCAGCCAATGGGTCTGTGCTCCCATCCACAGGAATATGCAACACAACCCTTTCCATTTGAAATTTATAGTGCTCCATGGCAGTATTAGGGGCAGCAAGCAGAAGAACCATACAAAGTACTGCGCAGTGATTACCTGTTAATAGAGATTCAATACATATTAGTAAGATGCAGTATATATGACAGTGACTAACTGTCAACAGAGAAGGTACCAACGCCATCCACTTAGCCACTTTTCCTTTTGACAGGCAATTCACCTACTCTGGAAGTGAGAATTTTGCAGATTAACATACTAACCTTGTTAAATGCCACAAATGCTACTGTCTGCACGAAAAGGCAGAATGGCAAATCCTGAGCAAAGCGGAGAACAAGAACCAGCTGGACCATGAATTGTGGTAAAAAAGATATGAGCTTCTCTAATACAGAGAACTCACGCTCATAGTGAAGATATATGTGGTAGAAATATATAGAGAAGTTATGTCGTGGATCTGTGCGAGTTAGATGGTAAAGCAATGCCTCATGTAAAAATTCCCACTTGTATAAAAAGAAGCTAATTCCCGTAGAGAAGAAGAAAACAGCTGCAGAAATAACACCAAAAATAATCCTCTCTCTAGAGAATATGCATTTTATTGCAACCAGCACATTGAATTCAGTCGCTGCCGTGCTGCACTCATGTTTCTTGCTAGGGCCAGAACTCCAGATCCTAAGAACAGGCTTTGTCCCAAGCGGAAGAAGTGATGATTAAGAACCAGGACAAGGGTTGGCGCATATATGATTGGATAGATTCTGAAATGGACTACAAGTCCATACCAAACTGCAGCTTGCAAGAGATTGCCTAATAAACAGAAAACAGAACAGCATAAGAAATATTACATATGACCACTACTTACACCAATATTAGTTATTATATATAAATATAGTTAGAGGTTGAAGACAAAGAGAAGGAATGAAGAGCCTCATTGACACTTGTGTAGATATAGTAAAGATCAAAAGAAGCCTACTAAGCAAAAGTTCCCCTCATCAACATCTCTAAAAGAATGCAACAATTTCAATGCACCGTTTGCTATTGCGATTTATGTTGAATCCAGGTAGAGCATGTGTATTCACAATTTAGTCATAAATAGAAAAGGCGCTCTACATGCTAAAGTTATAAAGGAAGTCATTGTCCGAACATTTGTCCATCTACACAAACTCTTGCAGAATTACTAAGGCCAAAATGCAGTTGAAATTAGGTATTTATGAAGCTCCTTAAGGGACTTCACAGAATTGATAACCACTGGCTAACAAATAAGATATCAGTGAGAGCATTGTCAAAAACTTACAAAGGCTGACAAATCGATATTTTGTAAGTTTTTCTCTCAAAAAGGGAAAAAACAAAAGAATAACTGCCAGAACATGAAATATGTTAAATACACATGTAATGCTCTTGACAAAGGCAAAAAGTGTTCCAAGGAGAAAATATACCATTCATCAGACAGATAATGATCCATAAGATAATGGCACAGACGATTGGCTCACAGTTCCCACGAGTCCCAATAGTGAAGGTAAAGGGATTCAGAAGCCATGCCATGACACAGTACGTGCAGATATTCTTGGGTACACTGCATTTCTTTAAGATCGTGTAGATGAACACTCCAACAAGTAAATCTGCAGCATTGACATAATAATAAAGTAATTTGCACAAGTGAGGAAGATGATAACATTCATTCACCCATGACCTTTGTACTTGTATTTTCCAAATAAAAACTAAACTGACAACAGTCATTTATGATTTCCAGTTAAAATGACCAACATAAGAACACGTAACTAATTGATTTAAGTTAGAAGATGAAATCAACATCTAAATGAAAAAGATTGAACAAATATGTTATTAGTTTTACATGTATGTTCAATCACCATCACATACCATAGGTTAAAATACAAAATAAATCTGAATGTTCATAATATATCCTATATGCTCCAACAAAGATGATAAGCAATAGAACTACCATAATTACAGAGACACAGAACGGTTGGTACCCATTAGTATGAGGACCCACAGTTTGAAAAAAAAACTTTCTAGAGCTATCTATAATTTATCAATATTGGGTTTCTCTACATAACAACATGCAAGCATATTACTCTCAAGATAGCCAGCTCATTCCCTATAAAAAATATGCCACTCAGCTCATCAGTAGACATTTTGTAACGAGGAGGCTTCACAAACCTCTTCGGATCAAGGTAGAGAAGATGAAACCATTTCCTATTCCTCTTCCAAATTCTCTTAATACATATAAACGTAGACGTGGAAGATGAGAAATGGACCTAGAAATCAATATCAAATAATTATCAACTTCTCCATCCATTGGATAATTGCAGAACATACGTACCTGAGGCCGAGAAAAGAAACTTGCCCCATGAACGATGAAGAAACGTATTCGGCAAGAGCAGAAAGGCGAGCAAAGGTGAATATCGGTACGTGGTTCTTTCATAAGGAGACTTCCCCGATGCCATTAAATCAGCAGCATCAGAGAACACGAAGTAGTCCACGTCTGTGTACCTAACCTCCATGTGCTTATCTTGCCATTCACCATACACGATCAAGAACACCCGCAAGAACGCTGAAAATAACAGCAAGGAGCGCATGTCTACAGTCACCATCGCCGAAACAGAAGCAGGGATAAACGTACAACTAAAATATACTGCCACCACTTGGGACGGTTTTGAAGTTCACTGAAGAAAAAGAACAATAGAAAGAACAAAAAGATCAGGTCCATGTAAACTGAATATATTGCCATACTAAAAATTACCAATAAAAAACCGAATACACAACCAAGCAGCACACCCTGTCGAACAAGAAACCGGGTCAAATGATGCCCAAAAGAACTCTCAACCCACATTCCAAAAACAATTTTTCCAACGTTAACAATGTCTCCTAGACAATTCATCGAACATCTGAAACACATTATTAGGCAATCACCATCACCCACCACACAGACCCGTACATTCAGTCCGAACGAAGCACTAATCGATCAATTCAGCACGAGAGCTTGAAGAACCCGAACCAACTTCAAGCTCCGAATCTACGCAATATACAAGTGCATCCGAAGTGGCTCGACTCTGGGGAAAAATCGCCTCGGTACCCAGAATTAGATCTCCCTACCTGGCAACAAGCGCGAGCAAATCGCAGTGGCCTCGATCGGCGAAGATCAGTCGCGTCCCCGGCGTCGGCTATCGGCGAGCTCCGGTGGGGCCGCACGACCGCATCCGGAGAGTGACGTGGGACAATCAATGAACAGAATGCCGACGTGGTTGAGCTCAGCAGCAGAAGGCAGATCGTTAACTGATAAAAAATAATAATAATATAATTGAGGAGGAAGTTGCAAATTTGGCCAAAGTGATTTGATTCAAATCAAAATGTTAAATTCTATTTTTATATTAATTCAAGTTCAGGACAACATATGATACTTTCATATAATTTAAAGATTAAATTGAATATTTACCAAAAATTTAGATTTATAATTTAAAATTTAAATTGAATATTTTACCAAAGATTTAAATATTATATCGAACAAATTAATAATTCAAAAATAACATTGTTCGTTGAGTTAAAGTTCATGAACTATATTTGAACAAATTAAATATTTAGAACCGTATTACATATTGAGTCAAAGTTGAAAAAGTAGTTCTTTCATTTTTCCAAAACACATTAGATTTTTGGAATGATTTTGAATTTGACTTTTCATTTTTGTCTCTCCAAGATTAGGTTTTGAATGCCTTGTTAGTATAATCGATCAATGTTGCAATAGCTTTCTTAATTCTTTATTGCTTTATTTGCCTGTCTATACCATGGATAACAAAGGGAAAAAAAGACATTACAAGAAATGGAGCTTTATAAAGGTTTATATTCGTGACTTGGACATACGTAATTGCCCAATTATCTCTAAAATGAGAAATAAATTTGGGGGAGATAGCTTGTGCTGATCTATTCCTCCCGTAATATATTCTTTTATATTAATCATATTGCTTTTTCTTGACTTGAATGCGTACCTTTTCAGCTTAATTAATTGCAAAATTTTATGGAAAAAATAGGTAGTAAGGAAAAACACTAACCAAGCATTTGTAATACTGATAAGTCTGAACCACTATGTACCAAGTAAGTTTTAAATAGAAAATTTAATAATTCAAACACAGGATTAACGCATTCATTTTTCAATAGTTTTTTGTTAAAATATTCTTAAATAGTAGGATAGATATAGCACATTTTAAATATTTAATAATTCAAACATGGGATTAACGATTCATTTTTCAATAGTTTTTGTTAAAATATTCTTAAATAGTAAGAACACGTTTTGTAATATTTTTTTTTATTTTTATTTCTTGTTTCGAAATAATTTATGAATATAAAAACGTGCTTGAATCGCAAAAAAAAAATTATTCCAGGGAATAGAAACACGTTTGGTAAATTTATATAATTTTTTTCTTTTAATTTTTTAATATTTTTATTATATTTTTCATTTTTTTCATTTTTTTTTTTCTTCATTCTTCCTTTTGGCTAGTCGTTGGCCTTGGCCATGGTGGCGGCCGGCGACACAAGGCTCGGCCTTGCCCGGGCCGGGTGAGGCCGACCTCGCGCCACTTGGGTGAGGTCGAGCCTCGTTGGTGGCCTCACCTTGGCTAGGCAAACTCGGCCTTGCCAGATCTAGGCTAGCTTGAGCTCGCCTAGCCAAAGCAAGGCCAAGCCTCGCTGGGGGCCGGCGATGCTCCGACAAGATCACCGCCATGGCCAAGGTCAACAATCGGCCAAAAGGAAGAAAGAAGAAAAAAAAGAAAAATGAAGAAGAAAAATGAGAAGAAAAAAAAAAAGTGTTTCTCAAAATTGTTCCCGAGAATAAGAAATAACTTTTTCTATTTCTTATTTATGTTTCAAATCTGTTCTCAAAATCAAAAATAATATTTTTTGTTCCTAATAAAAAATCTATTCTTTTGTTCTAGAGAACAAAAGTATAAACAAACACGTTTCTGTTCTTTTTTTGTATTCCCCGTAATAAAAAATAAAAATTTGTGTTCCAGGAACAAAAACACATTTTGCCACACCCTAAGTATTCTAACTATTTCTTGTATTATTAAATGAGAATTCTTTTCTCTTACACTGATGTTTAGGATGTTCAAAATTGAAAAAGATTCAAAACAATTTTTTATCTTATTAGTTTTGCTGATTCTTATTGTTAGTACCATCCACATCAAGTACGGCGTAGAAAATAATAAGGCGAATATATTCAACTTAGTAGCATGCATATGTACAATATTGATAAGAAAAATTACGCCTACTCTCGTTTTTATATATGACATCATAAGAAGATGGTTTAGTAGTTTGTTTCCAGAAAAAGTGGTACTATAAAATAAATTGAGTTTTTATTTAAGCAATAACTTAATGAAATAATACAACCACTTCCCAATCGAGACATATATCATCTTATTCACTTTTGATCAAGTCATGGTAAATAAGTTGTCATTCGAGACTCTTTCAATTAATTCAGCAAATTTTTCGAACTTAAATACCAAATACTCGACGTATATACATCTAAGAATTATTTACTATTGTAATACATATCCTATAATTAGATGCCGATAAAGAATGCTAATTCAAAATATCTTTCCGCACCGAAGCGCAGGCATAATTTCAGTTAAAACCTACAAGTAGTTGGAATATTGCGCCAATGCATTATACAAGATCATTTTTGCATTGTACAATCCATTCTTCTATTCGCTGACTATATTGACGCACCAAAACAATCCCACTTTCCTCGTCTTCTAAAATCTAAACCTCATTTGCAATGGCATCGCGTCATACCAATTTCAAGAATGAATTCCCAGAGTTTTGAGCTTCTAAACAGCACATTTGAACAATTTCTTATTTTTTTCCAGTGGATGTCAAACTCGTGGGTACCACAAACAACCCTGGGACCACTGCTCGCCCAGCGAATGAACACCTAATAATAAAAACGGAAAAGCTGCGAACTCATAAGACAGCGAAAGTTTCTATCTGGTAATTCAACATTCTGAAAATTTACGTAATGACAATAATGTTAGAACAGAGCAGCACCATGCAGCATTCAATAGTACAGCGAGAAAATAAACAGATGAACAAACAGCTTCTTTTTCTTTTCTTTTAGTACAAAGCATGGAAAGATGGAACAAGAATACAGATATTATGCCGGGGAATACAGTCTGCAAACCATTAGTCACTGGGATAATTCTTGGTGAATCATACAAAGTATCCCTGACGGTTAGACTTGTAAAAAACTATTGCCTAGAGAATGATTCATGATATTAGAATGCAACTCGATAGCATATATAACCTTAGTGACATCCACGGCTTGGTTATGACCTCTAGCTCTTACTTGACTGGAATTCGAAGTCCTTTTCTTTAAGTATCTTCTCGATGTCATCCATGAAGCTTGACAAGTTCATCCTTTGCTGTGAATCTAAGGAGTTGGCTGCTTCCTAAATCATTTAATATCCAGAATTAGAGGCATGTAATTGTCAAAAATAATGGCATATTTTATATAAATTGAAAAGGAGCAGAATGATATTAACTAACTACCACAAAAAATTGTTGAAAGCCCTGCAGAAGTTAAAATAGAAAAGCAATAACCCATGCAATCAACCTCTGATGAAATCAGACACAATGGAAACCACAATTTCACATTAGTGATCTATGACAATATTCATAGGGGAAGAAGAAGAAATAATTTTGCCATCTACCATCTAATATTTTTTTCGAATAGGATTTCTACCTACTCATAAATCAATTTTCACTGCCAGAGGGGCACAAGAACCAACATGCTGATAGCAGGACGATTTACACCTGCATCAAGATTTCATGGAAGGAGGGTCAGGGGTGGGGGAGGTAGACCGAGAGCATAACAATACTAACCTCGACCTTTCGAAGATAACTTGAATATATATTTCTAGCATGACAATCTGAACTCTGCAATGATTTGAGCTTCAGTGCAATGTTCAGCATTGGCCAACCTTGAGGCACCTTTATTAATGCATCAATCCCACCGGCCATATGAGCTATAATAGTTTCATCTCTATCAACGTACTCCAAGAAGTGCCTGCATTAGTAAACAGAAAACAAGTATACATGAATAAAAGCTTCTCAGTTAAACTAATCAAGATTCAAATGAGGACAAAAATCCATTTCTTCAGTGAACTTTAAAGGTCAGTTTAAGTCTGACCTTGATCTAGCTGCAGTCTTGACTGCCAATCGCCTCAAGGTTGACATAATAAGCCTTTCCTGCACTTTCCTCACGAACCACTCTAATGGTGTCTGATGTATTGTCAATTCTGAAAATGACTGCCTGGACATTACCAATCAAGAAAACAATGACATTCACATTTGTCAGTTCACTGACTTCCCATTCCTCCAGAATTAACTTAATTACTACCATGCATAGAGAAGTAAATAGTAATGGCAATCAAGAAACTCTATGAGTAAATTGGAAGTTCTGAATCTAGGCCATTGCCATAAGTAATAACCACTCAAAACAAATGTCTCAAGTGAGGTTCAAATTTCAGTTACAGAGATCTGAAAGTCTTCAAATGGCGTTACTTGAAGGTAATTAACAATCAATTAAATGAAAAACAGATACAACCTAACTTCAGCCACCAAAAATGAAAACAAAACAAAGCAGAGACGGACCTGAAATCCTTTGCAGCATCAACAATATCATCGATATGCACATCATTGGGAAATATCTACAGAATGCGAGGCTGTTATGTTAGAAAGGATGAAGGATTCATATGAAGTGAAAAAAATACTGAAACAGTTTCTGAGTTAAGGATGTGCAGCCATGTCAATCTTGAAATTTGGCAACATTAAGGAGAAATTTCCATTCAATTTAGCAGCTCTTCAAAGAGATGTGTAACGTAAAAGCACAAAATTCAATCTCCACTTGCACACGAAAATGTGGTTGGGTAATTGCACAATAAGCATTCGATGTGAAATTATTGTTGTAAGTGCTGGGTAGTCAAATGACAAGGATGAGAGGTGTTTTAGTCCTTGCATCTTTCAAGAGTTGCACTTGTAATGTAAAGATTAAAATCTCATCCCCAAGTAATATCTCAAACAAAAATGATGGTAATTACTGTTTGAACCTCTATCTTCCTCTCTCAATAGGAGGAATTGTGATTGCACATGCATAATTCATACCTCAACATTCTTAATCTCCAGACACCCATCCACGAGTTCAATCAGCAACTCATGGTTCAATTCCACAGTCTCAACGGCCTCTTCTATCTTCTGCTGGTAGCTTTCGTATTTTGGAAGATACGTGTTCAGTGACAAGCGAATACAGCTCCCATCAATTTCAATGACCTTTAATCCTGTCAAAGCATCCTCAATTTGTTCAACTGTATCATCCCTAAAAAAGAATAGAGGACGGGTGATAAAAAAAAAAAACTTTAGAAGCAGAAAAATTGCTGGATGGTCAGAGAAACTGCGAAGAGTTCAAAAGGATAGATTACTTTCTTAGTTGACAGTCCATATGCTCGAGAGATTTCAACAGCATCTTTTTCTCCTCAATTTGACTTTCAAGATCTAGGGCCTGCGAGGCATGAGAGCACCATAGTCCAAGCAACCATGAGCATTAGATCAAAGGCAAATCTCATAAATAAACAATAGCACAAATAATGAACTAGAAATAAAGTAATTCAGACATCCTAGTAATTGTGCTGATCAAAACCTATGTTTCTTACATGTTACAAACACAAAAGAAATATATAGTGGAAAAACAACCTATGTGAGACTATCTCTAAAGCATGTATAATGGGAAACAGTGAATACATGACTAAAATGAGAAGGCATCAAAATCAAAGGAAAAAAAATCCGTTAAAATAAACCTCGAACTTGTGGCACACATCTGTATTCATCAAACTCGATTGATAATCCATGCCCACTTTTCCAGCATTTTCCTTCATTAGACCCTACAATATGTCAAACCATTGTAAGGCATGTGGGTTCAATCTCAACATATATGAACCTAGCAGAAACTGGATGTCATGGCGAATCACAACCAAAAAGGAAGTAGAAATAGTCAACAGCCTGTGGAAATGACCAGCCTGACAAATGTCACAAGCAAAACATTTTTGTTATTTTACTAACCTGAGAGCCAATAAGATCCAGAGAATATTCCAGCCCTTCAAGGTCACTCTCTAAAGCACTAGAATCTGCAGTCAATATGATCTCATAAGTTAAGTTCATCTACAAACAAGTAGACTAAATAATATGATTCTCACCAGCCATTATGGATCTTGTGATAAGCTCAACTTCATCAGAGATTTTATTGTTTTCAGCTTGCACTGCATCCAGCTCTTTCTTCAACTGTCCTAAGAATGCATCTACACAATCAACTTTGTTTGTTGTAAAATCCAGAGACGATGAATCAAAACCATAAGTTCATCAATCATGAATATGCATATCAAACTGATATCTATGATGAAGCGCCCAGAATTAGTTTTCTAGCTTGAACAATTATAAGTTCAGTAAATACATTTCAGAAAAAGATGCATCAATTATTATCAATAATCAGTGGAAGATAAACTCCAAATTCAAATACAACTTGCAATTTCTAGCCAAAAGATATTGCAAGAATTTCTTTTCTGCATGAGTATCAAAATTAAAGTAAAGACAAAAGGTTTGTGAGCCATTTCATATAGTTTGGACTATCAATTATAAAATTTCAAATTGGGCGGCTAGGGTTGAGAAGAAGGATACAATAAGGGGGCATTATTTATTGTGAACCTATCAGAAGATAGTATGCACCATGAAATACAATATAAATACATTATTTGATAGGTAAGGACCATTAAGCCATGACTCAAGTATAACATATCAATCAAGCTGGATGCTTTAACCGCCATCTTAATTAGACACAAGATGAAAGCAGAGAAGTGATTGGAACTACACTTGAACTACAGCCCCTTGTTCCTACGTGGCATGTCACTACAAATGCTACAAAATTGAACTAGTCCATATAGCAAAAGAACCGTCCAAAACTATATCATCCCAAAGTACATAACCTGGGAATGGGAACAACCGAGCCATATAACAGGAAAAACAGTACTATTGTGTAGCCCCTACTCGTTAATTTCCTAATACTGCTGTTCAACTCTCGTGTGGATGTTAAACCCACAACCAACAGTTGCCATACCATGAACTCAACCTTTATCCAAGAGAAAAATCAAATGATCTCCTAAAAGCCTGAAATTTTGCAAAATTCCTTTCAGCAGGTTGACAAAAGTAGACAATAAATTCGATAACCAAGAGCATCTCAGCAGTCATCGGACTTACCCAAATCTTCCTGCCCGAAGCCACTCACATCGGAATACTCCGACACAATCTGCTTCACCCCGCTCTACACAATTTCCACCAAACAAAAATGGGCAAAATACAAACAGAAAAAGGAAAAAGAAACATTAACCCAGGATCTCAATTCCCAAATTCATAAACCGAACGGGACAGAAAACGGCCACGAATGGTGGAATCGAGAGCGAAATGCAAGAATCACCTCGATTTCCAGAACGCATCGATTGAGCAAATCCTCCGCGTCGGCCGGGGACGTTTCCGGCGCGTGCTCCGTGCAATCCCTGCATACTTGCTTGAGCTCCCTCACTCGGCTTCAGAACGAGAGAAAAAGCACGGACATTCCCGGTCACACTCTCGATAATCGAACATGGGAACGAGCGCAACGCACGCAAAGACACCTGCAGTACCTTCGAATCGCGTCGACGTCGAGATCGCCGGCGGCCGGCGACGCCGTCTCCATCTGGTCTCGCGTCGTCATCAAGCTCGCGCGCTCTCTCTCTCTCTCCCGCGCTCGTCCGCAGAGAATCTGGAAAAGGTTTGAAAATGCGAGCCAGAAAAAAGCCTAGCTACAGAGGGCCCACTGAGAATGGGCCCATTTGGGCCCAATGGGCCGAGGAGAGCATGACAATTCCTAATTTTGCGACAAAATTAAACGAATTTTTCTTTTTAAAAAAAAAAGCGAAATAGTGGACCAATAAAATGAAGTATTGAGAATTCGATTAGAAATAACTCAGTCGATAACATATTTTACTGCTACTTACCTTATAGATCATAAATTACTTCTTTTATATAATAAGAGAATAATCTTGAACTTTTAAACATTGCGTTTATTTTGTGAAAAATAAATAGTTTGAAAAACATATATCTTAAAAATAACCAAGTGTATTGTTTGAAATAATTAGTTAATAAAAAATGTTCTCACCATCAATAGTAATTTAAATGTAAATCTTTTCACGGATAATGAAAATATTTTTTGTTTGTTATTTTCATGGGCAATATAATCTATTATTTTCAATAAAATATTTTACGAACCATTCATTATTTATGAAACAAACAACATATAACTTTTTTTTATATAAAAAGATGGGGCAAAGTCCAAGTGTTAATTATTTATTCTCCTAATAAAACTCAATCTAGTTTGATTTGTCCTATCAAGGGAGGAAATAAATATCTCGATGGCCCATGTAAAGCTAGAATGTTATATACATCACAGGATTGAATTTCTTGATTTACTAACTAATCAGTACCACAAATTATCTTCCCTAAAAGTATTTTGACATGTTGAAATACTTAATTAGTTTCCATATTTAAGAAGAGAGAATTTTCAAATTCTCTAATAGGCAAGTTTTGATTTTATTCCTTATCCCTCTAAAAGGTAAAAGAAGGAAATTCAATAAATAGATTGCATAAGTTAATACTAAAAAAACTCCAAAATAATACATTCATGATAAATTTACCTAAAATCAATAAAACTCTAAATGATGTTTTAGTTTGAAGGTTTTATCTTAATCAAATTTAATATAGGTCAATAGAGAATAAAATTATCACAAATATACAAATTTAAGATTTTTAGAGATAAAAAAATTAATTTAGAGTAATTTTTATCATAGATATATCAATTTAAAGTTTTTAGTTGAAGTAAGTTTATTATAAAGGTGCTAATTTAAGATTTTTTGTGATATTAAATTACCATGCGCAATCACCCGACCGGGGAAAAGGCCCGGCTGGACCGGCTGGACCGGCTGGTGACCCGTCCCTGTCAGGCGCAATGATTGGCTGATTGTTCCAATCGGTAGTTACCAAGGAGCTCGCAGTAAGGACGCTTCCTCTCTCTCTCTCTCTCTCTCTCTCTGGTTCGAGGAGGGGGAGCAATGGCGGAACGAAGGAGGAACTCGCTCCCGTTCCTGCTCCTGCTCGCGATCGTCCACTTCGCCGCGGCGGCGGCGGCGGCGGCGGCGGCCTCGGCCGGCTCCGCGTCCTTCTTCGAGCCGTTCAACGTGAGCTACGACCATCGGGCTCTGATCATCGACGGCAAGCGCCGCATGCTCAATTCCGCCGGAATCCACTACCCTCGCGCCACCCCGGAGGTACTCGGCAACGCGGCCTCGTCTTTCGCAGCTTTTTTTTTTTTTTTGGCACGTCGCTCTGCGTGGATGATCGGCAGCGTGCTTCGTTGCCGGCGGGACTCGAGCCGAGAGACGATACGAGGTCGTCGCCCTTTCGTTTTTTGCTTATTTCGTCCGCCGTATCCAGTGAAGAAGTGTCGTTTTGCTCCGAACTCGCGTCGGGCGCGAACTTTCTCGAGTTGCGACGCGTCTGCGATTGCATTTCAGTTGCCCTGTCGTACCGCCAGATGAATTGGGATTTGTGCTTAAGAATGTCGGTGAAGCCGAAATGAAGGCAAAAGTTCGATTGGATAAGCAGACAGGAGCGTGGAAATGGTAGTTTAACTCTTAGAATGAGCACGAGTGGATCATGCATGGTGAGGATTCTTGCCATATTGCTCTCGTGTAAGAGTCGAGGTAAACTATTTCGTTATATACGTAGGGAATGAATGGACAAAAGCTGACACGGTAGGGGCAGAGCAAGATTCCGGGGCAAACCTCGAGTTTTAGGGTGCGCAGTGTAGTGGATGGGCCCATCAAATGTCTGGAGAAGTGACTTCCCTGTTTGAATCCGTGGTGTTCAGAAATTTAGGGCCTTGATATGCGAGAACTAGTCCATGTTTCTTTCTTCATGTCATGACTACCTCTCTCTGTGTTTACTTTGCAATCTCTGCACACAATGTGATGATGTGTACCTCTGCTGTTTCTGCACTGACGGTGCATTTCCCTTGATTATTTTGTTTTCAGTGTACCTGTCATTTGTTTGTCTAGATAGGTGTACAGTGCCTCTCTTGTCTAGTTAGCACAGTTGCTTTACTGTATTCTGTTACTTACTTACTTTGTGTGATGCTGAGGAGAGCCTTGCTCAATTGTAACTTTATGTGAGTAATCAGTTTGTGCCCTCACATCGGTTTGCATCATACAGATGTGGCCCGATCTTATTGCAAAGAGCAAGGAAGGTGGTGCAGATGTAGTTCAAACCTATGCCTTCTGGAGTGGGCATGAGCCTGTGAGAGGACAGGTACTGCAAATTTTCTTAGAAAGAGGGATCAGACTCTTTGGATAAAGCATTTACTCATTCCATTATCAACTGTCTCTGCAGTACTACTTTGAAGGGAGTTATGACATTGTCAAGTTTGTGAAGCTAGTGGGATCCAGTGGAATGTACCTTCATCTCCGGATAGGCCCTTATGTCTGTGCTGAGTGGAATTTTGGGTCTCATCTTCTTTCCGATTACTGAATGCTGGTTTTACTCGCTTCTTTTTACTTTACAATCTATCCACTGTTGATGATTTATTTTTGTTGTTAGCAGAGTTACAGTTTTTAATTTCCTCTCCCTGAGCACTCTTTAGTTTCACCTTAGTGGAAAAACTGAAATTTCTTAACCAAATTAGATTAGAAACAGGGGACAAGGTATGGATGAGAAATTTATGGCTCTTATCAATGGTTGAAGCTGCTCTTCATTCCTTATTTGGTTTTTCCTCCAGTTGTGACTGGATAGATAGCATATATATAGGATCAAGTGCAATGAGTAATAGGATTCATATATCTAACCCCACCTAGTGCGTTAAGTCTTGGTTTGCTGTTGTTGTTGTTGATTCCTTCTCCAAGTTGAGATGAACATGTCTCTTTGCCATGGCAATGATAAATAGGTTAATGAGAATCATCAAACTATGTTAGTCTTTAGGTGGACAGCAAGACTTCATGAAATGAACGACGGGCCTGGATGTTACTCAGGAATTCTTGGTGAGATCTCAGAAAATCATCAGGAAACTTTACTAATCAAGCTTGTTATCCATATCTGTATTATTAAGCCAAAAGTGGGGTTTGTCTCACTTATTGAGCATTCGCCAATTACCCCTACATATTAGCAATAGGAAGTCAAAATAATTAGGGCGTAGTCAAATTTAAACACGTCCTCATAAGTTAAAAGACTATGCGCTTCCTCCGCCTCCTCCACTTCAAAAGATAAATTACCCATGAGAGCTGGAAGGAAACCTCATTTTGTTAAGACTAAAATTTTAGAAATTAGGATAATTAAAAGTAATTGGATATGCATGTAGCCCATGATTAAAATCTAGTTAGCCTTGTGTTGGGAAAATGGGAGCACCATGATTCATTCCACAATTTGCATTATCTTCAAAATATCTCCGAAAGAACTAGGAATCTTAGTTCCCTCTTCAGAGGGCAAGAACATATAACTTCAATCATAAATATTCCTCATATGGTCATTAGCTTTCATCTGTTTTTGGAATAATGCTCTCCATATTTCCATGAAAAGTTATAGTTCTTGACATTTCATATTTATTTTTTATTTTTTATTTTAATTCCCTAAAGTAAACTAATCCCAGAAGAAGGTGCATGTGTGGTAAATCTTGCCAAGCGAAATAAGCAGTGCTAAAGTTTCCAACATTTAGTCATCATCTATTAGCTAACTCTCCATAAATATATCCATCTGAATAATTGAAAAATCAAATTATCATATCTTCCTATAAAAATGGCTTTTGAAATGGTGTGTGAAAGGCATTAAATTATAGACGTCAGGTAAGATCCATCTTGTAACGGTGCAATATGTAGGTTTTCAAGTTGAGAGAGCAAAATGTACAAAGTAAATGTCATTGGTGCTTCTGTAATTCTTCTTTCTTGGATCATATGCATATGAAGTTCTAGATAGTGCTTCATTGACTCTACTATTCTGATTAGGCTGACACCAATTTAATTGAAAATGGTTCCTTGAAATTGTGAACGAATTGTGGGCTATAATTTTGCAGAGGCTTCCCAGTGTGGCTCCGGGATATCCCTGGCATTGAATTTCGAACGGACAATGTACTTTTCAAGGTAAATTTGGCAAATGTGCTGAGAGTACCTCTTTAGAGCACACAAGTTCTTTTTTCCTCTGTTAAGTATAGTATGAGGTAGGAACATTATATAGATTCTCCAAAGGTCTTGATTAAATGCATCATTTTACTAGGCAGGGTCTTAAATAAGGGTGAGAATGGATCAGATGGATCGGCTCAAAAAACCTGTAATTAGGGAAGGACTCGCTGGTTCTAGAACCGACAGGTCCAAGGCTGGTTCCCTTTCTGCTTCAGAACAGGTTAATCTTTAGCTGTTTTTAAATGTAAAGATTAGCTAAAGTGGGCCTAAATTAATTAGAAATTCAAATTACATAGAAAACAGGAATCTAGATTTCAAACAGACAAGAACAACTGGCCTAAGATAAGAAAACTGGCCCTTAACAATCCAAAATTGGACTTGACTTTGATGAGCTTGTAATAAGCTTTCCATCTGTCCTGGAATGGATTAAAAAGTTTATGAACTGTCAAAGCTAAAGTGCTGGGAAACCTTTAATGGGTAGGCCTAATAGATTGGTGCTGATCCAACTGATCTAAAATCTATTTAACTACCACCCTACCCATAAAAATAGACCTAGTGTCTTGGTTGAGTGGTGAGTGAGAGAACGTTTCACAGCACAAAGTGTCTTATCTGGCTTTTTGTTGGATTTATCATTTAGTTATAGTTTCTGTTAAGAAAAAGAAAGTGTAATGTCACCCTCACAATTAAATTTTGATTGGTGGTTTTTTGCAGACAAGAACTTAAAAAGTGCATTTACTGTTGGAGTTTCATTGAGTCCTGTAAAATTTCTGAGACTAATGTCATTCTAAAAGCTCAAACTGTTAGATGAAAGCATAGTTTATTTTTAAGTATTCTAATACTCCTCTCATGCATAGGCTGAAAATTGACCTAAGACTAAAGTGTGGAATATATAGAGTGGATTTAGACTTAGGACCTTCTGCTCTATCACCATCTAAAATTTTGTGTAATCACTGCCAATTGTTCTAAAAGTGCAAATTGTTAGATGAAGAGTTGTTTTGATATTTAAGTATTCAAACAAGTTACATCTTCCAGGTTGAGATGGAGCGGTTTGTCAGAAAAATTGTGGATCTAATGCGTGAGGAGATGCTCTTCTCTTGGCAAGGTGGCCCCATTATCATGTTGCAGGTTTGTAGATGATTTTGAAGTGGTAATATTCTACAAAATGCTTAATTATATGCTCTCCAAGTCATTGGACATTTTATTTGGACAAAAACCATACTCTTTACAGTTCTGGTGAATCATGTCTGATATCCTTTTTTATGGGGACCTAAATCTATACTGAAATTAAATAGCCATATCAGATGTTTAAAGTCAGCTGCAGATCCTGAATCATTTCCTGTCTGAATGTTCTATCTGAATGCTCAATTGTGGATCTAATGCTTTGATTTGTTAATCAGTTGGTGGTGGTGGACCTTCTCATTACTGAAACATAATGTAAAAGATTAAAGATATTCCTTGCTGGGCTCTTTGCCCCGTTGCCTATTGTGTCTTACTACATGCATAATAACAAGAAGAACTGTCAGGTTGAGAATGAGTATGGGAACATTGAATGGTCCTATGGGCAAAGGGGAAAGAATTATGTCAAATGGGCTGCAAGGATGGCTATTGAGCTTGGTGCTAGGGTTCCATGGGTCATGTGCCAGCAGGCTGATGCCCCCGAAACTATTGTAAGTTATTCCCCCCTTTTTTGTCACGATGGAAATCTGGCATGTGTTATGAATTAGCAATGAGTGCATTGGGCAAAGAAACTTTTGGTAAGTGAATAATTTTTTGCTTTTACTGTAAATTTTGGTAATTGTGATGAGTTTTCAAATTTTCTTTAACAGATAAATGCTTGCAATGGTTATTACTGTGATGGATTTAAGCCTAATTCCTATGACAAACCAACACTTTGGACAGAAGATTGGGATGGCTGGTAAGAATATGCGTCTTCTTTTGCATCTTTTCCAGGAATGTCATTTACAATATGTTGTTTCTAGTATGAGGCACATGTAATTTGAGAGAAACTATTCATTTTGATGGCTGAACATTACTGTATCTGTGGTGACACTTCTTCTTTTGTGATAAGAAAGTATTATATTTGAGGAAGTAACTCTATAGAATGATAGATAGGTATAAGGACCAAAAGGCTAAGAAAATAACAAGCAAAGAATAGAAGCCGAGGTGTATAAGGAAAGGAAAAGATTGGTTTCAAATTGGAAATAGCAAACCTCATTCTAGAAATATTTATTTTCTTTTTCTCCCAATGAGATGGTGAAGAAGTTTGGAGGATTTACCCTCTGGAATGTTGTCCTACCGTGTTGCAAAAGTGGAAATTTTCTGAGGCATATGTTGATGGCATGATCCAGAAGATTCTGACACAGTATCAAAATTCTGTTTATGACATTAAATTGTTTCCACTTCCTCATTTAAAAGACCAAAATGACATGTTTGTCAAATGTTTTCCTACTCTTATCAAGATTTAGATTTTATGAAAGACTTTTCTAAAAGCACCAAAATGATCCTTGCAAATGTTTTTGCTTTTGTTTTCTAATATTTGAGGTAACAAATGCTAGAAAATGCAAAATCTTTATTTAAACCATCACTTGTTTGTTTTCTCTTGGATATTACTGATTGGAAACAGTTTTAAGTTTTGTTTAGAAATCAGATTTTACTGACAAGTTCCCATGACATGAGAATTTTGGTTTAGTAAGGATTCTGATAGCAAAAAATCCATTGTGAGCTACCGTTTTATAATAAACTAGAGTTTTACTTAGTGCTACTAAAACTTGATTCCCATGTTTTGATGGATGTCTTGCACAATTGTCTACTACACTTAACATCACTTCTCCTCGTGTCTGGGAACCAAGATACATGCCAAATACTGGAAAACATTACCTTGTATGTTGTTCTTCATGAAAATTTCTGACGAAATCGTTTTCCAAATGGAAACAGTTTCATTAATGCAACAGAGCCTTACTTACTGAATTGCGCTCTTGGACCTTTGTATGAAGGTTTGCATCATGGGGTGGAAGATTACCACATAGACCTGCTGAAGATCTTGCTTTTGCAGTTGCCCGCTTTTTCGAACGGGGTGGAAGCTTTCAAAACTATTATATGGTATGATCAAAACTTTGATTATTGCTATTGGCCTTTTCTATCATGTCTTTTACTTGCTTTAAGTGCGTGCTGATATTGGTTATGTCTGAAGGTTCTTCTTTTCCTTTCCTCCCCCTTATATTTTGCAGCAAATGCCTAGATCTCATAAATGGTTGTAGCTATATTAGGGAATTAGAAGATCTCGTGGCTGGAAGGCATTTGGCTTGACAAACTATTAGGCTTTTACAATAAAAAGAGATAAATTCTTAAATTAGGACTGTATATGAGTAGATTTGCTGAAAGTTGAAAGAACCATTTTAGCTAAGATCAATGATAATGATGAGCATTCACTGATGACTGATGCTGCGTTTATGCATGTGATTCATGGTTGCAGTATTTTGGAGGGACAAACTTTGGCCGAACTTCTGGGGGGCCATTCTATGTTACAAGCTATGACTATGATGCTCCGCTTGATGAATATGGTAGGCAGAAATACTTTTGAGAATATTTATGCATCTATATACATATCACGCACAAGTGTGCACACTTAGACATCTCTTCTATGGAGGTGAAAGTATGGAGCTTCATTGCCATCTTAAGGTCACATTAATTTCAAATGCTCTAGAGTAACAATTATTATATTTCTACCTAGGTCTTCTGAGCCAGCCGAAATGGGGGCATTTGAAAGATTTGCATGCTGCAATAAGGCTTTGCGAAGCGGCCCTTGTTGCTTCTGATGCAGCACAGTATCTAAAATTGGGGCCAAAGCAAGAGGTTGTGGTCTACCCTTGGTTGACTGATTGGCATGTTCTTTTTTTTGTCTTTTGCTGGCTGCAGACTGATTAGATGTGGACTATGCAAAGACTGAATGGCATGTTGACTATGCAATTTTCTTTATTCAAATACCTCATAAATTCTTTAAATGGCCTGATGTCCATGTTTTCTGCTTTATCTGTCAGAGTCCATCTCTGTGCCTCTTGATGATGCTTCATTATAAAAATTCTTTGATTTCATGTTCAGTAGGTTCTCCTCAAAAGAATGAGCATATCAAAGTATTATTCTGATGTGTGGTGCGCAAAAGATGGCTACTTGGCTTGCCCTTTATTTTAGTTTTCCTCTTTCGGTGATACATCACCATCAGTCAGAAATCAATTTCTGCACATTCTCTTAGGATAATAATTATTGAGCTGGGGTTACTACTTGTCACTGCATGGTACAGTGTTTCAGCCATATTATTAATTGAATTGAAAGAATCTATTTACTGTCTGTAAGTTTTAAGTGGTTTTCTGGAATGGCTACCGGCTTTTCTTGGCCTTCAGGCCAGATGTTGTGAGCCATAACTTTCAATATTGTTCATGAATGCTTCATTTTCTCGGAAACCTCATTTTCATGCATCTTTTAGTATAAGGCTACCAGAGTAGCCTATTTCATTATTTGGTAAAAGTTTTTTTTTTTTTCTTATTTTTCTTCTCAGGCACATGTGTACCATGGAAACAATCACATCGAAGGCCATAACTTGACTAGGTATACAGGTCAAGGAGTCTGCTCTGCATTTCTTGCAAATATAGATGAACATAGATCCGCTACAGTCCACTTTCTTGGCCAGGCGTATATTTTACCTCCATGGTCTGTGAGTATATTACCAGACTGCAGGAATGTGGTTTTCAACACTGCCAAGGTATGGTTTTAACTCTGGAACAAGTTGTTAGAACTAGGAATGGCGTTCTAGCAATTGAATATGGTGAATCATCTGAAGTAGTTGACTTATGTAATGTAGATTCTCTTAGCTCTTTTGAGATGCTTATCTAATGTAAATGAAATCTAGTCTGGTTATATTTAATGATTTGACTTTGCGCAGACAAAATACTCTAGGATAAGTCTACTTTGGTTTTGTTCTGAGATAAAATATGTTGTGGTTACCCATCCGTGGGCAGCCGCGCTGGTATTTGTTCTCCCCTGCTTCGATGCAGTCGAGAGTTTGAATCCCCGTGGTGCTAGCGATTTAAGTGGGGGGCCTTGGCGGTGGGTTGCTGGGCCAGCTTCCCCCGAGGTATAGTCGCTGTTGGGCTTCCATCGCGGAGGCCCGTGAGACCCCGAATCGGCGTAAGCCGACAAGGGCATGCTCTGGTGGATCCTCGGTCACCAAAAAAAATAAAAAAATGTTGTGGTTGAGCTAGAAGTAATTCTCCCTCCTTCTATATACCTCAGATTTTTCCTTTCGGTCACACATCCCTACTGTCTATCTGCTCAGTATCACATACAAATTGCATTTCTGCTACTTGTACTTTCTGCCATTTATTACGTATGAATATGAAGGGAAAAGAAGTCTGGAGGATATCTTCCTGAGATCTGATTACATCTTCCTGTCTTCATGTCTCGACCAGGTTGCAGCACAAACTTCCATCAAATCAACAGCAAATGAATTGCCCCTTAATTCTATTGTTTCTGGGGATAAAATAAAGAAAACAAGTGGGACTTGTTATTTTGGCAAATCATGGACGTGGTCACAAGAGCCAATTAGTGTTTGGAGCCCCACCAATTTTACGGTTGAAGGCATTTTAGAGCACTTAAATGTTACAAAGGATCTTTCTGATTATCTGTGGCATTTCACTCGGTATGGTGTTATCTTGCTCCCAGTTTTAGCTGTCATGGATTTTAGCTTTTGTCTACCTATTTGCGATAGTATCTTTAATTTGAGTTATTACTGAGCTGTCAATTCTTCTGTCATTTGTTGCATTATTTATCCTATTATACATAGGAGTGGGTTTTCGTGCCGTAGATGACATTTACTGAGGGCCTTTCACTGCACGCTCTTCTAACTGTTTGTTCGGGGTTGTTCTTTGCATCTGTGTATTAATGATTTTTATGCATGTATGAAGATACGTCAATTTTGGGCAGAGGCTCCTTAAGTGTCTACTGGTTTTATTTGTTAATAATATCTAATTCTCAGTTCCAAGTTCTGCTTCTGGTTTTGCTTCATAGACATGTATCGAGTATGCACTAGGCAGCTCTTAGTGCACATTATTAGAGCCTCCCACCTTCAATAGAAGATACAGGATTCGTGATTGCTCACTTGGCTGGTTTATGTAAAAATAGTCAGGCCTCTTCATCTCAGATGGAGATTTGGGACCTCTTACAACCGGTGTTTTCAAACCTGGACCGGGCTGGCTGGTTCGGCCGGTTGGACTGGGAACTGATTATGGCCCATTTGGGTTTTTCCTATTCACCCAGATTGGTCAAGATCTGGTCAACCCCTGTGTTGTCGTGGTTCAACTGCCCAATTGTTGAACTGTTCACTAGTTTGACCGGACCTTTGGCCAAGTGTTTCACCTGGTGCAAAAATATGAAGAGCTGAGGGACCTCATTAAGGCGAGAGCTCCACAACCACTGGAGGGGTGCTCATATTGGTGTCCAAGTACGCACACACACATATCACATCACATTTATTAGTAAGCTATCCAACTTGATTGACCACGCAGTTCAACTGTCTGAACTGGTTGACCATTGAGTCGGGAAAGATCTGTGTTAGAAAACATTGCTAACAACTCATGAACCCTTTAAGTCCATCCCTCAAATGCCTGTAACTTTGGATAAACTCTTCAGGACTGATCCAATTTTGCAGTTTGTTGCAAATTTTGGACATCAATGTATTCTATGAGCCATTTAACAGAATAGTGCAACATCATGCTGACTCACATCTAGTGTGATTGCACTGCCCTTTGTACTTTCCTCATAAGATTCTTCTAGCTCGGATTCAGCTTTTGGCTGATGGTATCATGGATGTTGGCAAAAGTTTGCATTTCTGATTTTATATTTTGTTTTTATCTTTTCACCAAATCTGTTATGTATTCATTGGCTTATCTGACATCTCAATATTCCTCTATCAAGAATTTACGTCTCCGAAGATGATATCGCCTTTTGGAAGGAAAAGGACATGAGGCCAACTGTTATAATTGACAGCATCCGTGATGTCCTACGTGTATTTGTCAATGGGCAGTTGGCAGGTATCTGATCTCTTGTTTTTCTCTTCTTGGTAATTGTTGTCCTGTCTCTCCCTCTGCTTGCCACATGCTCTCATGCCATGCACAAGTATGTTAGTAAAAGAATGGATGCACACTGGCCAAAAAAAAAGAAAAAGTAAGAATGAAATGCACTACAAAGAGCAGTATATCAATAATAAATTACATAAACCCACTCGATAATGAATATTTAATTGAGGGAGAAAGCAGACTACTACCATTGTGCACCCATTTAAGAACAGAGTAAGCTAAATCTGTACAACATGAAGATATCAGTCACAATTTCTAGCATATGAATCTCTGTCCTCGTGCGGACCATTTTAGTAGCCTCTGCCCTTCAAGCAGTATGCATAGCTTTTCTTGTTTACATATATTTCACAAGTTACTAGGAAGTTCTTGTTTATAATGGTCAGGGCTTCCCTCATCATCTCATCAATTTGATCATTGCACACTAGGTCAACAGATTTTACCAAGGTGATTAATTTCAAACCATTGGTTCAAAGAAAAATTTATTAAACTCAGAGAAGTGCGAGGTTCATTATTTTCAGCATAAGTTCATAAGAATGCTTAACACATGCTCTGTGGGGGCTGGTCTTTTATATCCCCAATTATCACATCATTTCTTTTTCTTTTTAGATTTCAATTTTTGATCCCTTGGTATAGGAATGCAATGTACTGGTGTATTTAATGGGTATTCCGATGCTAACAACCTATAGTGTGTATTATACTTATTGAAATTATAGGATCGCTGTCAACTTATCTAAGAACTTAGATATGTTATATAGAGACATAGTTGATATTTTTAAAACTCCAGTTCTCTCCCTCACGCATATGTTGGGTTTGGCCCTAATATTGAAGAGTGAAATTTTAAGTCAGGAGGTAAATGAGAGGTTAGAGAGCTTGCACATGACCGCTTGCTCTAATACTGTATGGAAATGGTGAGACTACTGCACTAATTGAAAGCTGAACAGGTTGGATTGATGAAGGTATAGTAAATTTATAAGTACTCTAGCAGTACTGATTTAGGTTCTTCAGATCAAGAAGTTGCAGAATGTTACCTGCATGTAGTATGTGGGGCCGTTAGAGAGAAGCACTAGATATAAAAAACAGCTAATAAATTATAATATGAAAAATATCTCTCCACAGCAGTAGCTTCCTGGAATTAATATCTGGGGTCTTGCAGTTGTAGGTATGTTATTGTTTTTCAGCAGTGTAAGTGGATTTTGCTCGTCTTTATCATATGTACTGCTTACTGGTTGAAACTATATCTGCTAAGCCAATTTTATGTTTAATTCAACTGTAGGCAGTACTTTCGGTCATTGGGTCAAGGCAGTGCAGCCTGTTGATCTTCTGCAAGGATATAATGATCTAGTTCTGCTATCACAAACGGTCGGGTTACAGGTAAATCTTTGTTCCTTGGCAGGCTTGTGAGCACAGCAGTGTCATTTTTATTGGTTTGTGCCATTTTTACAGAAAGGATTGCCGACTATGTGGTAGTCTCGTGGCTGGTAACTATTGGGTTATTTCCAACAAATTAAGTAAAACTTGGGCTTTCCACAGTTTGCTTGACTGCATTCACTTGGGAAGAATGCTGTGTCTACCTGTAATGGGCCAATGTGACAGAATAAGTGAAATTGGCACTTGTCTTGCCTGCTTTGCCATAGATGTTGGACACAAGGGAAAAAGTAGTGGCTTAATACAGTTTGGCATTGACATGGTTTCCTGAAAGAAAAAATAAATAAGGGAAGACAATTGGAGAAGAACACAAAAGGAATTATTTGAAGTGTCATCTTCATAGTTTTCTCAGAAACTAATATTAGTCTAAAGGAATAAGTATATTAGAAGTCCTAAAATTTATCATGAAAGTGCAATTGAGTCCTAAAACTTTCAAAAAGTGCAATTAAGTCCTAATATTTGTCATGAAAGTGCAATTGAATCCTAAAACTGTCATGGAAGTGCTATTAATGAAAGGACTTTATTGCACTTTTTGAAAGTTACAAGACTCGGTTGCACTTTCGTGACAAGTTTTTAAATGTCTAGTGCACTTAACCCTAGTCTGAAAGAAGGTACTTTGGATTTTGAGGTATCTTCATGGTGGCAGTTCTTGTAGGTATTTTTGTAATCTGTAATATTTCGCAGTCGCTGTACTTTTTTCACTGGGGTATTTATATGTGAAGTGATACTTTCCAGTTGCTCTTTTTTGTACGGTCTGACGACTGTCATATTAAAGGACATGTTGATCTTCACACTGTTATTATATTATCTCATGGTGCAGAACTATGGTGCCTTTTTTGAGAAAGATGGGGCTGGGTTCAGAGGCAAGGTAAAGCTTACTGGATTTAAAGACGGGGATATGGACCTTGCAAAATCTCTGTGGACCTACCAGGCAAGTTATTCCAATATGTTACTGCTAAAGTTATCACACGGTTTCCCCATCTCTTATTTTTTCTTCTTTGCAATAACAATTCTGTCCATGGCAGCAAATTGAGTACTAGCCCACTGGCAATGTATAATTATTCTTCATTTGCAAGTTTGCAATTGTTATCTATGCTGTTGTAACATTATGCACAATTCGCTATCATGTTATTTTATCAAGATAGCTTTTAGCTCTAAGAAAGGTAAGACATGGAACTTTCTTGACTGAGTATGAAACTCGTCCTTACTGTTGGTGAATCAATATAAAAACTAAAAGATCTGAGTACGCCCTTGTCTCAGCAACATATCATACAGTTCTATCTGAGTATCTGATTCTGTATTATTTAAATGTTGTCAGACCATTTTTGTGAATCTATTTAGACTATACCCAATTTTATTGTGACTAACTTACCTTGATTTTTTCGTTTTATCAACCTTCTCCAAATACTGACCCCTGCTGTATAAATTTTGAGGCTGGAGAACCTGGTTCTCATCTTGATCTATCTTGCTTATTAAACCAATATCCCTTGAGAATGATGAATCAGAAATTTCTTGAATGGAACATGTGGCGATTAGCTTCTTGAACAGGTTCATTCCTAAATAAATAAATAAGTAAATATATATATATATGCTGATGCTTTAATTGTTTATGCTTTTGTTATTAGAGACAGGCTTCAGGCAGCAGAATAAAACCTAGATGCTTGTTTTGTGCTTCGAAATAATATGCCTTTTGCAACTAGCAACAAAGTTAAAGTTCATGTGCAGGCTCATACTGTCTCATGCTTGAAGGCAAATTTTAGTTTCCATTGTATTCTCTCATCAAGTGGTTGTCTGCTTTGGCAACTGAATACTTGAACTTTTTCTTTTTTCTATGATCTCACTGCCTCTATCTAACTAGCCATTAAATACTCTGTCATCAGAATGTGATTGATTCTGCAAGAGTATTTTTTATATCATTTCATTTTGCATACAGGTTGGGCTTAGAGGTGAATTCCTAAAGATATACACAACTGAGGATAATGAGAAGGCAGAATGGACTTATTTGACTCAGGATGACTTGCCGTCCACATTTTCCTGGTACAAGGTAACTGGATCACCCCCCCCAGCCTCTCCCTCTCTCTCCTATTCTTTTTCCTCTTCACTTGGAGAGTACAATCAATGATGAATTCTGGTTGTAAGAGATAGTTTTTGCATGTAATACCATACTCTTTGACATCTTTTGGCATGCAATATTCCCTTAATATATGATTGTGACCAGGAGTTGACTCATTGTTTTTATAATTGTAATCATTATAAAACATTACAAATGAGAACTCCTCAATACTCAAAGTCTTTTATTGGTTGAACAGACATACTTTGATTCCCCAGATGGGACAGATCCTGTTGCTATTGATCTGGGTAGCATGGGAAAGGGCCAGGCTTGGGTCAATGGCCATCATATAGGAAGATACTGGACTCTAGTTGCCCCAAAAGGTGGATGTCAG
This sequence comes from Eucalyptus grandis, assembly GCF_016545825.1. Lineage (NCBI taxonomy): Eukaryota > Viridiplantae > Streptophyta > Magnoliopsida > Myrtales > Myrtaceae > Eucalyptus > Eucalyptus grandis. The sequence continues at coordinate 5,214,374 of NC_052619.1, read as the reverse complement.
CCGATATGTGATTATCGCGGACCCTATAATTCAGAAAAGTGCTGCACAAATTGCGGAAAGTCTACCCAAACCCGGTACACATTTATTGACGACATGTTTATTGCTTTTCATTTCAGTGCATACAATCTTTACTGATGGATTATTATTATGCTCATTTCCTCATCCTCACTTACATATGGTTCTTGCTGGAAGCCATAAAGTTACAAATCTCACAGTATGGTAAATCTGTGTCTCTGCAACAAGCTTATTGTTTCTTATTTACAGGTATCACATACCACGGTCGTGGCTCCAGGGGTCAGATAATTTACTCGTCATCTTCGAGGAAACAGGAGGGAATCCATTTGATATATCAATCAAGTTACATTTCTCAGAGATCATCTGTGGTCAAGTGTCAGAGTCACACTATCCTCCTGTACAAAAGTGGTCCCTTCCCGATTCTGTGGGGGGAAGAATCTCGATCAATGATATGACTCCTGAGATGCATTTGCACTGCGAAGATGGTTATGTAATTTCCTCCATAGAATTCGCAAGCTATGGAACACCTAAAGGCAGCTGCCAGAACTTTCGCAAAAGCAGCTGCCATGCCCCCAATTCCTTGCTGGTGGTAACAAAGGTAAATGTACACTAAGCTTAGAATAGGGGGAATTTCATAAGAGGAATGATTAGTTTATTGATACTGTTAGCCAGTAAAACCCTTTAATGGTCATTTAAAAAAACTCAATATCTGTGTGCCGATTTTGGGGTTCAGAGAATGAGAGCAATTGTTTTTTTTTTTTTTTTTTTCAAAATTAATTTCATTATTTAGAATTCGGACTAAAAAGGAGGAGGCTTTTCTCCTTTTTTCCTTACAATGGGCTGGGAATTTAAACATCGACTAAGAAATAGTAGAATGTGAAACTGGGGATAAGCTTGACCATCTCTCTTAGAAGCTCCATGGAGTATGCATTTTTCTCATCATATTAAGTCAAGTAACCATATTCATCATATTCATTTGATCACTTCCTACAAGTGAATTATTGGTGCAGTTCTAAATTCTTGTTTTAACCTATATGGTAGCATGCTACCTTAAGGTGGAGAAAATTAGGAAAATTTGCTTTCAGTTCTATTATGTAGCATGGCAAATTCTTAGTTGAATTAGTTGTTACTCTAATTGTAATGATGTGGGGCTCTTAATCATCGACAAAGCATGGTGACCTTTAGCTAGAATGGCCTTCGTGATGGTAGTGTTTATTTCATCCTAATCCATTGGCAACTGCCTGATAGTGTATATTTTATACCTGCAATGTCACAGGCTTGTCAAGGAAGAAATAGCTGTTCCGTCAGGATCTCAAATGCAGAATTTGATAGTGACCCATGCAGAGGCACCGTGAAGACATTGGCTGTGCAGGCGAAATGCATTTCGTCGTCTGAACATCTCTCAGCTTTGTAGTGGGGGCCCAGGAGCTTTCCCAAGTTCGTTCCCCTGCCATTCATGCTTTGTATATATGGACTCAAAAATGCTTCTTATCAAAACCGGCTCACTTCAATTGCGTCATTTCAGTATACAGGAACTACTCGATATACTTCTGCGAGTAACGAAATGAAAATCAGGTGCACACTGTGCTGTTATTGAATCTCGAGATGGCATCAAGTTGCAATTCATTGCGAGAAGTATGCATGGAATCAAATTTTAGCTCTTATTAAGTAGTTGGTAAAGCAGTATCCAGTTACTTAGACAAATGCAAGAGACCAACGGAAGAGACTCCGTCCTGTTGAAGTTTAATTTTTGATAGGATGATTCGATACCTGGAGACAACTCTGGCAAGGTAAATGATTCCTGGGCCTAACCAAGACCTTGCTATTTAAATAAGCTCAGCACACGATTTTCTCCATGATCTTAAAGCGCAAATGCAGAAGAATATATCTCTACCAAAAACTGAACAGATAGACTTTGATAACGTGGTCGGGTTTAGCTGAATAGAGATGCAAATTGAATGGTTATCATGCTGGATTACTGGATAACTTCTCCATTTATGTGTACTTGCTGGAGCTGTCGGTAGTTCTGGTCCTAAAATTATGGGAAACGTGTTTGACGACTCAGTTCAGGCCGGTTGTCTTGTGGCTCGTCTAGAAAGCGACATTGTCAAGAAGTATAACCTCCAACCGGAGTACATTGTGCACGTCCTTGGTCCACATTTGGCCGTTCTCTACTGAAGAGTTCGGCTAAAAACCTCTGCTTTTCCCAATACATACACACACATATATAGACACGGATGATGTTCTTGTAGACATCCTCACGAGGATGCTGGTCAAGGGCTTGGTGCGATTCACGTGCATGTGTTTGCGATGGCGTTCGATAATTTCGCATCCTTGGCTTGCCTGCATGCACTCTTAGAACCAAATGCCGTTTAGTTCATAGAAATGAAGCATTCAATGGTGATGAACGGGCTTAAAAGCTCTAGAAAGCCCTGTGAAGGTTTTGCCGGATGAGCTGTCTGAAGTTGCGGGGTCGTGTGATCTATTGAAAAGTTAGGCTGAAAACCTCTGCTTTTCTCAATACACACACACACATATACACAGATGATGTTCTTATAGACATCCTCACGAGGTTGCTGGTCAAATGCTTGATGCGATTCGCGTGTTTGAGTAGGTGGTGGCGTTCAATACTTTCACATCCTAGGATTGCCCGCGTGCACTCTCAGAACCAAATGCCCTTTAATGAAGCCTTCAATGGCGATGAACGGGCTTAAAAACTCTCGAAAAACCTGTGAAGGTTTTGCGGGATGAGCTGTCTGAAGTTGCGGGGTCGTGTGATGTATTGGTATACTTGGCCATTGGCGAGTGCGCTAGTGTATGATCCATCTCCTCGAAGCTAAGTCTTTCTGGGCATGATCTATTCACTGATGATTATAAGGTGCTGAGGGGTGATTACTCCACTAATCCTAGTGGGGGTTGAAGAAACTACTGTTGGTGGGGGATTAATTGTTTCGCTGCTTTGAAAGGATAAATAAGCTTTTTAAGATAGACCAATTGCGTCCGCGGAAAAAGGAGGGTAATTGGATCGATCTCTTTTCAGTTTTTGGGTTTTTCTTTTTACGAGGCGCTTCTCGTCTGACCATGCCACCTCATCAACTCCATGTGATGATTTTAACCACGTCATTCTGCCACAAAATTTTCACAAAATTTTCTGTTTTGATCTCTCACAGAAATGAATTAACAAAGAAAAATTTAATCATCCATGAAGAAATTTAGAATATAAATTATTGTCAGTAATGGAATTTTTTTTTATTAACTAATCATTTTAAGTGATACAATTATTTTCAGGAAACTATTTTTCAAATTATTCATTTTTCGCAAAACAAGTTTAACACCATCGTCCAACTCTTTAAACACCAAAAACAAAAATAATGGGCTTTTCAAATAATCTATCAACAAGCCCCAAACCATGAAATGGGCCGACAAAAAAGCCCAGACTTCGGCCCGTCCCGGTCCGACCCGGCCCACTTTCTAACCCCCTCGTTCGCGCGCTCAATCCCGCGCTTTCCTTTCGCGCGCTCTTTCTCCCTCTCTCTCTCTTCTCCGAGATCCATTCTTCTCTAGGGTTCTAGAGTTCAATCTCTCCCGATTTTCTCCGGCAAAAACCGAATCGATCGGCAGAATCCGTCCTTCTCGAGTCGTCGCGGTTTCTGGAATCCGATCATCGAAGACGCGCGGAGCGCAACTCTATTCGCTTTTGCAGATTCCCGTTAGTCCCGTCGCGCGATTCGGAAGCGCCGCCGCGGAAGTGTCCGGCCGACCTCTCTCGGCGACGCTCGGTGTCGGCGCCGAAGCGTAGGACAAGGTGATTTTCTAGCCAATCGGCTGATGCCGTTCTGTGGCTCTCTTCAGTCTCTGTCTGGTCATTTCTTCAGTCCCACTGCTTCCATTTTGCCCCCCGATCATGTCCGAAGCGAAATTGCGGAGACGGCAGAAGATTTTCATTCAAATTTTTCTGCTGCGTATCTGTTCCGTTACTAGAACGTGTTGTATTCTGCTGATACTGCAGAAGTGGCTCCAGCAAGTTTGTGACTGTCATCATCACGCTGTTTTCTCGCGGTTGCTCTACGACACGGTCGCAAAATGGTGAGCGACAATGCGGCAGAAAAAGCCCTCAATCTCATAAGAAGCAGGCTCTGCAATCCTAATTTCATCTTCAGACCTCTCTGCGACTCCCCTGACAGCAATTACAGGTATGGTATCTTTCTTCCCTTGTTTGCTGCGTTAAAGATGCGTTCTTTCTCGATTAATCCTTACTCAATCTCTGTTGGAGAGACAGCAAAGTTGGTTTTAGACCAGCGGAATTTGAATAGAAGTACTTTCGGTTTTACGAAATCATGATGCCATTCTTTTCCTATGCAGCAAGTTGAAGTTTATCGTGTCCAGTTCAGTAACGGAGGCATGCAACAATTCTGTCTTACTTCTAGGTCCCCGTGGGTCCGGAAAAGTTGCCGTATGCTCTATCACTTATTTGTGTTTTTGTTGTGTAATATTTGTGTTAAGAACTGCGACTTTTATTTGTAATATAAGAATTGCAAAACTGTACCTTTCAGGTGTTGGATCTTGTTCTTGAAGATCTGCTTCTGGAATATCCTGATATGATTACTTTGGTACGCTCATCAATTTTTCTATCTGCAAACTTCTCCTTGAAAATTTTACTTAATGGGGTACTCTGATATTTTTATGCACTGGACTATGCATATGTCAAAGAGCCATATTTAATGTGCTACACTGATGTGAAAAATCTGGTGGAGTTGTGTTTCAGATCAGATTGAATGGGCTGTTGCACAGTGATGATAATAGCGCTGTCAAGGTATGACAGTATCTGATGCTCTTTTGGCACCATTTGTTTTGCTTTTTGTTATATAGCTCTCTATGGTGGCAAGTCTTCATTTATGTCATTTGATGTGGCCAGTAGCAATTGAAACGAGATATGCAATTATTGATGTAGGAAGCACTGAACACTTCCATTTCAGGATGATAAAGTCCTCAGTTTGAATTGTAGTAGTATCTTGCATTTGTGCATGACTTCGTAAGTAAATCACGTAAAGGAAGTAACTGATGATAACAGCTGTGCCAATATGGATGCTGAGAATTTTGATGGGGTACTTAGTAATTACAAGAGTCTTGCCTTAATAAAGGTATGTGGGGTATTAATATCACCCTTGGAAGTCAGAAAGTTCATGTATGCCAAGAGGGTATTATAAGTAAAGAATAAGATGGTCCTCCTTCTAATCTTCACTTCCATGGACTGGAAGTCCTTAAAATCTATGATCTTTCCCCTTTTGTTAGTTGTCTATATTGACCACCATATAATCCTTGGAGGCTTGCTGGGAAAGATTTCTTCCAGAGGCACCTTCACCAGTGATATTGCCATCATCTTCATGCGTTACAGACAGAGCTTGGGCGTGTTTAATAACGATTCTATTCTCGAAAACAATTTTTTATCATAAATGGTTTTTTTTTATTTTGTTCTCAAGAACAATTTTTGAGCAAAAGAACATACTTACTAATTGTCCAAAATTTCTATTTCCGGGATAAAAATGCGTTTAAGAGAATTCTTAATTTTTTTTTTTAATTTTTAATACTTTTATTATTATATATATATATATTTTTTTCTCTCTCTTCTTCTTCCTCTTTTTTTGTGGCCAGTCACCAGCTATGGCGAGGCTCCGCCTCACAGCCTTGCTGTGGCTGTGCGAGGCTCGACCTCACCCAAATCGAGAGTTGACTCACCTAAACCGGCGAGGCTAAGCTCACCTAGCCGGGCCACCGCCAGGTGACACCGACCTAGAGATGGCCCGGTGAGGCCAAGCCTCACCCAACCACGGTGAGGCTCGGGCTAATGAGCCTCGCAGTGGCTCAACATCACCGGCCCTCGTATGGCCAGTTGCCAATCATGGCCAAGACTAGTGACCGGCCAAAAGGAAGAAGAAGAAAAGGAAAGCGAAGAAGATAAAAGAAAAAAACTAGAATTGGTTTTAGGAATTGTTCTAGTAACTTTTTTCTGCTTCTTGATTTTGTTTCAAATTTGTTCCCGGGAACAAAAAATTTACTAGACGGATTTATGTTCTCTTTTTGCTCCCGGGAACAAAAGAACACAATCAGTTGTTCCCGGGAGTATTACCAAATAGGCCCTTTGTGTCCTGTTCATGCAAGGAAATGATATGCTCTTTATTTAACATCAGAATTCATTCATAGTTTGGTGTCCCCTAAATTTAGACAATATATCAAGTCATATAATATATGTTTGTGGTTATGTTCTTTGTTAATAATTGATATGTGCATACTCTTTTCTCATACAATCATATTCCTAAGCACGTCTTTGTTAAATAACTTCTACCTATGGCCATTTCATTTTCTTAAGCAGTTTATCAGTTAATCATTTCAAATTGCTTGCCATTTCTCATCCTAACTGTTTTATGATGATTACTGATCATTCAGGAAATTGCTAGGCAATTATGTGTTGAGCATCAGCTATTATTCTCAAAGATGGTAACTTGCATTTTCTAATGGGAATTTAGCAAATGATCATCTTAAAGTTTTGTTTATAGTTTTTGAAAGAAAAATCTAATACTTCTCGATTACCTTTTCAGGCTTCATTTGATGACAATTCCGAGTTCATGATAGCCATGCTGAGGTAAGTGTAGAGTTATCTTCCTACAAGTTAATCATCAATCATCATGATGAAATATTAAATAGTTTGTATGCTCATCAGGGAGTGTGGCTTAGCACATAAAACAATTGTGTTCGTACTAGATGAGTTTGACCTCTTCACTCAGGTAACATGCAGCCAATTTTTGTCCATTTGCATCCTCATAGTTGATCTGGGCATTATTTAATTTCTACGCAAGAGTTGGCCTATGTGAGTTGGTAAGTTTGTTTTTTCTTGAAGTGAAATCTTTGAATAGAGAATGACATACTTTGGCTAGTCTTTTTGCAGGGAAAACAACGACTCCTGTATGCATTACTTGATGCGATGCAGTCAGTAACATCTCAAGCTGTAGTCATTGGCGTGAGTTGCCGACTGGTACGTTATCAATTGACCATCCATTCTTATTTTCTCTCAATGCATTTCCAATATCTAAAAGTCAAGAAACACAGAGAAGGAGAGTTTGGAAGAGGATATGTGGGGAGAAAAGAAAGAGTAGTCAATCATTAGGTTGCATTGATACCGGTTGTGATTCCGGTGTCCTCTCTGTTTGCTTGAATTGGATTCATGCCCAACCTAACCATTTTTTTGGCATGTAATACTTTAAACTTTCAGGATGCTGACCAGCTGTTGGAAAAAAGAGTAAAGTCTCGTTTTTCTCATAGGAAGCTGCTATTTCTACCTCCATCTGAAGAAGATATATATAGGTAAATAGGCTAACTTTAAAGCTAAATACCCTGTTGATCTTGATTTTTGGTATGCCAAGTGAATTTGACTTATGGTGTTTGTGTTTAGAAATTCATATGAAAGGGGTGAGCTCTTCTATTGTTGGATAAATTTGAAATTGGAATGGCTGAAGAATTAGCTTTTGGCATGACATGAGATGTGGTGAAGCCCCTCTAAGATCTCTTTTTCCTACTTTATTTTCTTGGATGGCTAGTAAGAATGCGATGGTGTCAGGCTATATGTTTTTGATGGCTAAGTCTGTTCGTCGGAATCCAATTTTTAAAGGAGTTTAAATGATTGAAAGCTATCTTTGAATTGACTCCTGTATTGATCATTAGTTTGCTAAGGCTCGTAGATCCACCCACTGCACTTTCTTGTTGACTTGTCTCTTGGCAAAATTCTCTTGTCCTTCAAAGTTGTACCTTCATTAAGCATTCGGGTAAATCTGTTATCATCTTTTGTTGCTTGTGACTTTGCTCTAACCTTGCAGAATCATATTATCAACTCTTTGAAGATTTTTTATTAACCAAATGCTATTCAACTATTCAGTGTTGGGAAGGATTTTGGGACAATTCAATGTCAAAGAAATCTTTTGTATTTTTAAAGAAAACCTCAAAGAAATCATGGTGCATTGCACAGCTTTATCTATGTCATGCATATGGAAGAACATGAGAAAAGATTTTTGGGGGACTTGAAGCTCCTGTTGATTCTTTCTTTTTTTTATTTATCTGTGGCCATCCTCTGATTCTGTCCACTCTAATCGTTGTTTTATTTCTGTTTGTTTTTCTTTTTCTCTCTTTGCTCCTGTGCTTTCTGATCTATTATAAATTTGGAGCCACTTTCTTTTCTGTGAGACCAGCTCTTATGGTATGCTAAATTTTCTCATCTTCTAGCTATGCAGGTTATTAGATCACATCTTGTCTTTGCCAGTGGACTCAAGCCTTCCACAGGACTATGCTATTGAATTTAATGCAAAACTACATGTATCCTTTTGCTAATTTATTTTCTTTTTCAGCAATGTTCATGCTCATGCGGCGATGATAGAAAGATTGAAAATGAGGAACCACTAGAGAAAATTGTTGGTATTGACCACCTTAATTAAATTTAGCTTGCAAAATTTAGGACCCTAAGGAACTGAGAGTTAGAGACTGCATGTATATAGTTTCAGAAAATGGAGAGTATGAGATGCAATTGATTTTGTCAGGGATGAGATGCATTGTATTATCCATGCATCTACTATAGCACATTGGCAGGGGGTTGGTAAATGTTGGTGCACATGTATGCTCACTTCAGACTGGGAAACATCAATTTCACTCTTACCATTTGGTGCTGAAAAAGGTCGCCTATTTATTTCGAATCATTGATTTCTAGTGGACAGTGGATCCTTTTATCATATAAATATATGATTGGAAGTTCCTCACTTGAAAGGGAAGGGTTCAATGCATACTTTCTCATCAAGCTTAGAGGAAATAGCGTCATTTTTAAAGTAATTCCTTAAATTATACTCCAGAGTATGTTCTCAGATGAAAGGTTCCGGCAAGTTATCAATTCTTATATGAATTTCAGTCCCACTGTTCGGCACTTGGTGAAGTTCCTGTAAGTACTCTGCAGCAATTGTACGCTGCATACACTTGCGGTTTATCTATCTTTTAATTTTCATTTGAGGGCCTTATTGAAGCCACTGAAATCAGATTCCGGGCTGCCTCTGATATGGATTTGAAGTTGGGTTATTTATCTTTCGAGAACTTCAAATCTGCAATTTCAAGTTTGCAGAGGCAACCAAAAATGGAATGCTTAAGAGGTACAGATGTGTTAAGAATCTGTTTTGTCAGACCAATATTGATTCATCTGTCATTTTATTCTCAAAGCATGCAATTTGGTGTTGTACAGTACAGGCATTTCTCCAATAATAGGATGATGGTGCTGCTATTTATTCCGTCAATCTCAAGCCAAGCAAATAATTCTCTTTATATAATGCTTCATTCATAGAATTATGATACAGAGAAGTTGGTGAATTATCAAGGAAATGAGTGCTTCCTAATTAATTATTTGCATTGTCTCAAATTTTCCATCTAGTTGGTCTTTAATACCCATAAGTATGGCAGCTTTTGGCATCTTTGGTGTTGGCGACTTTTTTTGCTGTTGCTAGTTTCATGGCTTGTGTATTGACATGTCTCTATTACTAGTGAAAATGCTTATTGACAAACATCATTTGACACTCTAGTAACATTGGCCTGCCATTTAATGGAACAAGAGACTGTCTTTCTTCACCCCTTCTCCCCTCCTCTAGAGCCCTCTAACTGTGCTGGAAGTGATGCTATATCTGTCTTTTCTCTTCCATGTATGTGCTTTCACCATCTTGTCTGTCTTGCTGAATAATAAGCATGTATAACTTTCTTTGCAGATTGCTCCATACTGGAAGTCTATATTCTTGTTTGCATGAAGAGGTTGGAAGTGAAAGAACAGAATTCTTACAGCTTCAGTGCTGTCATGAAAGGTCATTATTGATGTTTCTTGTGGGTTATATAATTTTTATCCATAACATTCTTTTTTGGATGATTTACGTGTTTGCTAAATACTGCAGAGTACAAAAGCATTCATGATTCATTCCAGACATCTGACTATTACAGTCAAGATGTGTGTCTGCGGGTAATGTCTCCATTTGCAAAGTTTTTTTATTTTTTATTTTTTTCTTGGTGTAAGAACAAAAATATAGTGCATAGAAAGGTTTTACATATTCAGACCCCTTAAATTCTGCTGGAAAAAATTGAAAAGACAGAATTTACACATTTACATTTCATTGGTTTTAATCCCCTAGTGCCCCCACAAGCTCCAGCGGTTGTCCTATTTTCTTCATTCTTCCATAGTGCTACTCTTTTGATCCCCTTTCTCTTCGTCATATGTGAACCGAGTTTGCATGCTTCTGATCCCCTTTCTCTTTGTCATATGTGAACCGAGTTTGCATGCTTCTGATCCCCTTTCTCTTCTGCCTTAGGTATCTTCCAATTAGCTCCAGCGGTTGTCCTATTTTCTTCATTCTTCCATAGTGCTACTCTTTTGATCCCCTTTCTCTTCATCATGTGTCAACCAAGTTTGCATGCTTCTGATCCCCTTTCTCTTCTGCCTCAGGTATCTTAATACCATTGTTAGAATGATTCAATCACTATCATTGACATCTCTATTCATGTTCCATTTGGTTGATGGACCTCGAGTTTTATAGGTTAATTATTGATCCAGTATCACAGTAACTCCATTTAAACCTACACTGAGTGATGATTGCTGTTGTGGTTGCCACAGAAATTTTGAAGGAAAAAAGAGGAGCTAGAAAGTAATTGCCATTGTTGAGTGGTTGTTTATTTCTCATATCTGCTGTGCTTGGAAGTAGTTTGAGTGGACTTTGAAGTTGTAAGAGCTAAATCAGAATTCTGTAGGACCAACAAGGTTGTATTTAGTCTTCCCTGTCTCCATGTTCAACATTGAGGGAAGTACTGAAGGAGCATTTAAAGTTCTTGAAGCAAAGTGATCAGTTCAATTAGAAAAATTTCCAGTTCTTAATGGACTATAGTCTAGAATTCTAACCCATTATATGACTGTATTATGTGCCCAAGACGGTCAACTCGATTACTTGCTTGAAAACCTGGTGAGTGATGACTAAGGCAGTTTCTGCAGAATTGTTGGGAAGGAATAACAAGCCACTCCACAGGCTGTACAAATTCACTGATGCATGTTTCAGGCTGAAGTTCCTGATCCCATTTTCCATGCTCCACTTGGTTCGGCATGCACCATTATAGATCCTAGACTTCCACCATTTACCCTTTTCTCTTTCAGACATTTTCTCCAGCTAATAAATGGAGAAGCAATCTTTGCCGAGTCAAGCTTACATTATCTGAAGAATATTTTTTAATGTTCCAGTATATATTATTTGATTGGTGTTTGATCTATGTCTGATGGTGGATTTACTGGGTACCAAACAATGATGATGAGAATTTTCAGCATCTTAAAGACAATGGAATTCCCTGGCAGGTTTGGCTAGTAAAATTGTAGAGCCCTGTGGAAAAGGTCATGAGAATGTAAATGACCACCTTCTGTGCATGATCAACCTGACTTGGTTTGTGCACTAATTGGCCACGGCTGAGAACCTGTTACATCATTGTCATGTGCAATAAATTACATAATGTCTTGTAGATTGAATAGGCCCAAGAATTCTGTTGTGTATTCATGAGTTCTGCGCTGATGCTAGGGGGTCCGCTGTGTCCTTTTATTTGCAAGTTAAATGAAAGTCGTCTTGTAGCACGATAATTACTGTAAATATTCTAAGGCAGAAAGATGATTTCTTGAACGTATATGTCCAAATTTCTGCAGGCATTTGACCACGTTCTACAACGCGGATTAGTTTGTTTTGCGGATGGCAGAGGACGTATTCAGTCTACTGAGTTTCGCCCTGTGAAGCTTCTTATCTCATTTGCTGAGATCAGCCAAGGCCTTAAAGCACATCATTCGTGTCCTGTAAGTTTTTCCCTTGGGACAGTGCCTGCTTTACCTTTTGGCAGAGGCTATTTTGTGCTTCCAGAGAATCCATACAATCATATAGTTTGTACAAATATTTTCTTTCGAAGTGCTATTTCATTCAATCTTTAATATCTATTCATGAATCATTAATCTCATTTTGGCAGGCCTTTCTTCAGAAATTAGCATCATAACGAGCAGCGAGTTGAAACTGTTTCATATGCATGATGGCGACCAGTCAAGGTGTCAATCTGATATTCCCATTCCATCATGATTTGGCTTGGTGATTCACTTTTGTTGGCCCAGCTTGTGCAATACACAGTGATAAAGGCACATTTTGTTTTGATTAGCTAGTTGCCGGCTCTGATGCTTGATGCCATCTTAATCTGGCGGTCAACATGTTCACTATCAGATCTCTTCTCGGATAAAGTCTATTTAAGAGCCTTTAGCAATTGTGGGGAAACATTATATACCAAACAGGGAGATCGATTGTGACTCATGCGATGACTCGATCAGGATAAAGTTGGAGTTTTTGCTTTTCTGCCCCTCTTGTTTTAGATTTTAGTAAAGGTTTAGATATATAAGTTACCACCTTTAACCACCTTGTTAGTAATTTTCACGAGGACTTTGCGAGTTTTAATCCGCTGAGGGAATACTGATGGTACGCGAAGATTTATTAACAATAACACTGCCAGAATCGCTTTGTTTATCAACAACTCTAAATTTCAGGATCCTTCGTGTTTGCTAATGAAGTAAAAATTAAATTTGTTCTGAAATTTTTTTAAGGAGGCTAATTGATTATGATAGTTGAAGATAACGAAATTAATCAGTGAACTCCTCTCACTAAAAAGTAGTAATCATAATATTCTTCGAAGACAAACATAGGTCATCCAATTAAAGTGTTACAAATCTTCAAAATAATGCATCCGTTCATTTTGTTGGTTTTCAAATTGAACAGAGGAAGCTGAGCCATGACATTCGTACTTATAAAAGGTAATGACACAAGTTATCTCAATATAATCCATGAATTTTAAATTTGTTCATTATTGTCTTTGAATTTAATTCAATGTACAATATCACTTTTGAATTTTTAATTTGTTCAATATGATTCATGAATTTTTTCCCTATGTTATATTTAATTTAGTCTCTATTAAATTTAGTCTCTAAAACTTCAAGTAATGGAATGGCAATATTGAGTATTTTTATAAAGTCCAATGATTAAAATTGAATATATACAAAAATTTCATAGATTATATTGAATAAATAAAGATTTCAAAATAATATTACACATTGAGTTAAAATTCATGAATTATCTTAAATAAATTTAAAACTTTTTAAGGATCATATTATATATTGAGTCAAAATTTAATGACTATCACCATATTGTTGCTGGAGGTGAAGGAACCAAACTTGTCCATGTGCCAAGGTTTTTATCTTTTTCGTTCGAAATGTCCAAGTTGTTTGGCCGTTGGTTTCACTGTGCATTCCTGAAGTAATCTTTTGTAGGTGGCTCGATTCCGACGTGGCGGAGAACCATTCGCTGCTCTTACGTGGAGGCTTAAATTGAATAATTCATAAAAACTGGAAAAAGTGCGAACTTTATAACTACTGTAGTTCTCCTCCTAGCAGTCCTGGTCAGAATTCAGGAAAACTCAACTCTCCTTCGATTCGATTTCGTCATCGTTCGTTCAAAGTTCGGATTTTTCGGCGACCCTTTTGAGAGAAGTTCAATCCGTTCGTCGTCGTGGTCCGAGGGTTCCAATCCTCGTATTCTTGATTGACGAGGTAGTGTTCTTGGTGGTTTCTTTCGTTTGTTTGTCTTGGCTTTTCTCTTGCGCTAGTATGTCTCTTCGATTCCTCTCTTCGCTGATTTGATGGCTTCCCATGCGTCGAGTTTGGCGGATTCTTTTTCTTTCTTTTTTCCGAACTTTTCAATTTAATATAGAATGGCGTCTTTCCCCTGGCGTGTTGGAGATCTGTGTTTGTACGGTTTCGATGCTCTGTGCATTCAGATTCTTGTTTCATCGTGCATGCGATCTGGGTTTAAGGAACAAGAACGTCTGGCTTTGCTGGTGAATCTGGGTCGGTGAGGTTTTGGGGGTCTGGACAATGTTAGGAGCGAGTCGGTGTTTCTGTTCGGAGCAAGTTATATGGCGAATTTGTAGTCGTAGAAAGATTTGTGTTTAGTGTTTGTAAATGGTTAACGGGGTTGCTGCCTTGCCGATTTAAGCTATGATTTCTAGTTTTGTCCTCTTTTTCAGCTGAGCAATTTCCTTTTTGCATTGCCAAAAAAGAAAAAAAATATCTTTCTTGCATCAATTGACAAGTGGTTTATCATGGCGGTGATGTTTTGGAACGATGATGGAGACAATTTGGAGACGGCCTTGGGCTGGAATTCGTCCTATGTTGATTATTTGTGCGGTTACCAAAATTTTTAGATGTAATTGCAAAAGTCTCTCTATTAAAAGGTGGGTGAAAATGTGTCATGCCTTGCAGGGTTCCAGTTTTTTTTTTTTTTTTTTTCAGTGGATCCATGCCCGAGTTGTCAGACGGGGTGTGTTCTCGATCTGATAGGGCCTCCCTTCTTCCCTCTTTCTTCTAGGGTTAATATGCTATTTCATTGTTCTAGAGTTGGTAGATGGGGTTCCCTTTTTGTTTCTTTCAGTGGTATGGTTGACCGTTGACTTCTTATTTGTATCAAGAATTGTTACTCTTAGGATGGCCCTTGATTAAGTATTAGGGAAAATTGCAAAAGCTATATTGTCTTAGGTAACTCTGGTCCTCAATACCGTGGGGTGCTCTTGATTGTTGTGCCGTGCTTCTTCATGTGATGAGAGAGAGAGGGGAGGGAAGAGAGTGGGAGTAGGGTCTGGGTTTAGATTTTAAATATGTATGAGGATCATTGGTCTTTTTAGGTTGCAGAGATGTAAAATGTAGGTTTTGAAATTTGAGGAAGGTATATTGTTTGGGATTCTGTTTTTTATTGTCTAATAAATGGTAGATATTGATTGTTGTCCCAACTATCCAGCAACTTAAACTTTAGAAATAATTAGTTGTGTAGACCATAACAGAGCTACGTGTCCTTGTTTTGAATCCCAATACCTTATCTCCGAGTATGCTTTGAACATACTCATGGGTTTCTTGTCCTCCATTGCTATTTCAACTCTTCTTGGGTTGCACGTGTAAAGCTGATTAATAGGAATTGGAAGGGTTAAAAAAGAGGTTTGTGACTTTGAGCTTCTGGAATCTATGTAGATGTTAGCTAGTTTCGATTTTTCTTATTGGGAAAGTCTATCCTCTAGTCCAACAATTTGTATTCTGGACTGTTGGATCAAAAAAGAAAAAATTTCAACCGTTGGATGGTTTTAAAAAGATTGGACTGATGGATATTTAGGGAAAATTACTGACTATTAAATTGCCAATTTTTCTATTGATTGAGCAAACTTATGACATGAGGACAATTACTCACCTATAGAGCCTTCAAGTTTACAAAGTGTGAAGGAATGTTACAGTCATTGAAGTTAATAAGAATAGAAACAAACAAGATTTACGATATATTCAGGTTGATTATGATTCATGGAAAGTTACGGACACTAAGATATTCAATCTTACAAGACTTTAAGGTAAATTATTACATGTGAAGGGATGGTTGCTAACTTCTCATTTGCAAGGAGTTCTAGGACAATTTTGAGGTTTGCTATTGGTTAACTACTAAGTATTAGGATATTCATGTTACGAAAGTACTGTCCATCATGATAAATTACTAGTTACAAGGTACATAAGCTAATTTTATTACAGGTAAGTTATGACCCACAAAGTTTAATCACTTTCTATAAATGCAATCGATTTAATGATAGGTTCAGGATTTATGGCTAAATAAGGAGTTGTCTGGTTTTTGTGCTTATGGGACCCTAGAAGCACCCTTATGTTATTATGCTCCTGTATGCAATAGCCCTGGCATTGTATTGATAAGAAGGCACATCATGATGTTGAATGCTGAACTGAGAATGGGTTGTCAAGTTTTTTAGAGATCTAGCTTCTTGAATGAAAGGATTTTGGAGAAACGGTTTTTATATTTTATGCGACTTTTCCAGAAATGGCTTTAACCGGACCAACTCCGCCCAGAGGAAGTGCAGCTGCCACTGCAAGCATGCGGAGGCGTAGGACCGCGAGTGGTGGGGCCTCCGGAGGAGCAACTGGGACCATGCTCCAGTTCTACACAGATGATGCTCCAGGACTGAAAATTTCTCCAAATGTCGTCCTTGTGATGAGCATTGGCTTCATTGCATTTGTCGCTATTCTTCACGTCACGGGTAAGCTCTATTTTGTCCGCAGATAGGCCCAGAAGGCTGAAGCCCCTGTTTAAAGGGGTCCAAGTGCTAAGTCATTAGTTCTAATACATCTCTGGAATCGGCTACCAGCAGTAGTTGCGAGTTGGATTGTAAGAACCCAGAAAAGTTAGCCTAGTCACCATCAAGGTTTGAGATACATAGTTTTAGTTTCAATTTGTTATAGGGCAAGATTCAGCGCCAACTGTGTAACTCCTGAGAAGTGTCTCTCAACAGCATGACATTGAGGTTTTCTGTTTCTCTTTGTCCTGAATCTGTCTGTGAATTAAATCATCTTTTGTGATCAGGATTTGGATGTTACTCATACGCTGGTGTTCTCATGTTGCTTTGATGCGCATTTTTAATGTGGACAGTGAAGCCGAAGGCATTGATTATGATGTGCAATTGTTTTGCACACCCCCTACTTAAGTACAAGGTAAAATGAGACAATTCATAGAAAACATTTAATCCACTGGAGGCTAATCAGCAGATTCAGCATCGCCTTTTTGAACTTTGTCCATCTTAGGCAGTTTGGCGGGTTTGTTGCCACTCCTCGCCTCGCCTTGCTTCTTGGTTTATTTGTTCTACAGGTTTATGCAATTACTTCTCCCATTCCGTTCGTGGACGCAGGCGACATGCAATGTAGGAGGTCTGAGTTTACCACTCGCATTAACGTAATTAATGAATATGGTTCCTTGGCGTCCATTCTCTGTACATGAGATTTTATAGAAAAAAGAAAAAATTGTAGGAGCGGGCTGAACACCAAAGAGGACTAAGATTACCGGAGGATTAGGGTATTCTAGACTACAAGACATCTCTTAGGACCAACCTCATTTGTTTCAGTAAAAAGTGCCAACAAGTGCTTTAGCCAACTCCGAAGTAACATTTGCAGATACATGGGGTGCTTTCAATGTCATTTCCATGAAAAATAGGTTTCCAAGTGTTGTAATTCTTGTGCCAATCACATTCTCAAGCTGAATGTATATTTCTATTTGTGCTGCTTTTGGAAGGTGCTTCGTGATTCCGAGATGCCCAAATTAGAGCGTTAGAAGAAACAAAAAAACCTGAGTGCTGAACTGAGTAAGTTTACCACTTATAAAAGATAGAATCACGTATGCAATCTGTTCTTTTCTCCTTTTATTCATAGGCTATAGAAGATGAACACATCATAAACTTATCCAATTTCATTATCTAAAAAACCAACACAATACTAAGGTACACAAGCTAATGACCGGAAAAAGATTGGTATGAGGTGAAATTTCACCTTCTTTTCAAATAATTCATAACTATTCCAGACGTTCCCGCCCAAGACAAATAAACCTTTGCTTGACATATTCACAGTGCGCTAAAAATTCTGTTCACTGAAGAAGTATGGAAAACCAATATAAATGGCAAAGGAAAAAAGTGAAAGCGAACTGTCAGTAAATTAACCAAAGATTTATCCTACATGGGTATCATCATTTTGTCAATTCCCCCCTCCCCCCTGGACTCCAAAATAATGTCAGATGATGCTCCTGAATTTTGGCATTGACAAAATTAAAACCTGTTCTCCCTCCTGTGACGTTCACCTTTAGGTGAGAAAAGTATGTCGTTTCTGTTCTCCCTTGTGCTCATTCCCATGTACATTCGGAAACTGCTGGGGTGGGCCTTTAACTAGAAAGGTCAGATGCATCACTGAGTCGTACTATCCGTCGTTTGAGTTTGGAGTTGGTCCTGGACTTGAAGAGACCGAGGTGTTAGTGGATTTCTCATTTCCCATGTCTTTGGTTTTGTGAAGAAGGAATGTCCCGGAGAGTATAGTGACGAAACCGCACAACTCAGTCACGATTTGTGATGCATTTTGCGAATCCCAGTCCTGCATTCCCAAGCATACCAAGGGAAAAGAATAAGGCATATTGTCACTGCTTAAGATGCTGAAAAGGTACAATGGCGGATATGCATTTTAGCACAATAATTTCAAGAACAAATGCAATTAACAAAGAACATGCGTCGCTTTAGATTGTACTGAGCAAAGTTTCTCTGTGTCAAGATCTTCATGCTGGATCACGAGTCCATTCAATCCTTGTGCCAATAATAAAATTTTTTACAGACCTAGCTGTTGAAGCTTGAGCTCAAAATGTTAAGATTGCACCATCTCAGAGATACTGGACTATAAGATACCAGAATGAATTTTTAAAAGATACTGCTTCTGTGTTTTTTCGAAGCAACACTAGAGCTCCTGTTGGGATTATTTTAGGCCAAATACATGTTTCAATATCAACATGAATAACAATATATCATTTTCATACTTCCACAAAGGTCGGATTTGCCGTGTGGACAGGGTTTAAGCCCACATGCATTTCTTTTACTGAAACGCAAACAATGGTAAGTCTTACTTTACCTTAAACATGATCATGCTGGCAAGGATGGTGAATGTTGTGAACATCACATAGTACACTGGAGAAATTACAGCAGTATTGAAAGTGTCAAGCGCCTGTCAGAAGAAACTTTTTGAGTTATATAATTGTCATTCGATCAGGGGATAAGAAAATCAGGACCAATCAAGAGAACAAGCAATAAATGTGAAATGGCGATACCCTTCCCCATGCATTAGACTTAAGTATTCATTTAATGATATCTTAGATTAACTTAGTAAAAGGTAGGTGGGTGTAAAATCTAAAATTTACTGGAATGTCGTTCTTTCTTGACTGAAAGATTTACAACTTACCTTGTTCAAGAAGATGATCTGCATGAGACTAAAAGAGATGACGACAATAGTGAAGAACCATGTCTGGAAGTATTTGAATTGGTTCGATCCTGAAAATGTGAGCTTCAGGGCGATGCCCAATGCTTTAACACTCATCACCTGCAGAAAATAGTGAAGTTCATCGCGGTTTCGAGAAATAGATGTAGCTAGACTTCAAAGATAGTACACTGACCGTTAGCGAACCCATGAGAGAGCAAATCCCAATATAAACCATCATATTTGTAGGTCCATAACGTGGTGCATAGCAGAAAATAAGAACACCGACCACAATGAGAACTATAACGGTATACACGATAAAACCTGATGCCAGAAGAGAGTTTCTTTCAGCACAACATCCTCAAGAAATTCAAGGAGTTCTATTCAAAATTTGAAGGGTACTTGTTTTGACTGGACTGATACCTGGCTGGGTGGCGAGGCGCCACAATTGTTTAACCGATTCAATGTCCCTTTCCTTTGGAGCATGTAAGACGATGCTCGTGGAACCCACCACGCAAAGAACACATCCAAGCACACCAAAGATGTGCAATTTCTCCTCCAAGATAAAATGGGCAAGCACTGCACTGCATAATGGTTTTTAAGATCGGTCATTGCTGAAAAATAACAGCTTATAGAATATCACATATGTCCATTTTATTATTTCTTGTAGATTTAGAGACAGCTATCTTATTTACTTGACGATTTCAACATCAATACCTGAAGATAATGCTCAGTGCTCCCAAAGGCGTGACAAGAATCGCTGGAGCGTATGCATAGGCAGCGAAATTGGCAATCTCCCCAATAATCACTGCCAAAGATGCGATGAAGCAATTAATTTCTAAGGTCACAAGAGGTTGAGAAAATATATGGTGTCAACGGAAACTCAATTTTGGCTCATCTATATAGCAGCTATCTGCAGGAAAATGAAATTGAGACTATAAGGAACGCATCTTCAAAGAAAAGCTGGATAACCTTTACTGCTTTTACTAGTGAACCAAAGGGGTTCAACCACAACACTACGATACGCCAAATTCTCCTCTGCTCTAGAATGCTGATTTCTTTAGTTGTCTACTGCATCTAGCTCCTTGATCAATTGATTTCCGTTTGGCACTCTCTAGATAAAAATTTAATTATTAGCACTCGATGAATTTTGGTAGATTTGAGTATACAAATGTGTGGTTTCCTCCTAGACCAAAACTATATTTCTCTAACTAAATTCGTATCAAGTAAGTGGATCATAGTCACATTTCCATCCCTGATGCTATAAGAAAGATTACTACGACTATCTGATATATAAACAGTATTGAAAACTAAAAATGAAGACAATAATTGTTTTCCAGTTATCTTTGAACAGATCTTTCTTTAAGCTTAAACCCCGTTCCTTTCAGGTCAAGGAGCATGACATTACTTGCAATTTCTCATTCCTTTTTTCGGTCAAGAGATTGCCTGCTCACCAAAGCAGTGATAAAATTTTGGGAAGCTAAGAAGTAGGAAGGATGCAAAACTCGAGGTGCAAGATGGATCATCGTTCGTGTATCAGGAAAACTTCTGGTTCGCAGTTCCTCATGCAGTAGACAAGGTAACTCCAGGATTATCCCGGAACCTATATATCGCAGTCCACCCCTAGAGTGCTTCTTTCACCATGTTCAGATTATTATCCATGAAAGTAGGTCATCAAGTGAAACAAGAGAATAACTAAGGATTTTACAGACAAGAATAAAATTGTTCATTTGGGAGAACGGAATGGATAAAAGTGGAAATCAATTCAAAGTACTACATGGAACTGAAGGTCATGCCTATGTCAAACTACAAAGCTTGGTAAGAAACTTGCAAAAGAAATGAAGTTCTTGCTAAAACACAAGACCTTCCTAGTCCCACCCTTCACCAAAAGAAAAAGAAAAGTAGATGAATTTAGCACTACAGGAAAAAGAATTTAAGCACTGGATCCTAGAAGCTGTCTGTAACCTGCAGTCAAATATTGGTCTATTGGTAACAAGAAGAAGAAAAAACAGGAAGACGTGTCCCAGGAACGAGCAATGATCAGGTTGATGGGCCTAATGCACTGGGGACACAAAAGAATATTGCCCTCTCTAACTCTGTAAGTGAACACGCTGCGTGGGCGCACAATCATATGCTCTGGCTGTAATGGATGATTACAGACCCAAAGACAGACATTTTCAATTCTTAAATCTATCACCATAAGAAGGCTAAAATCCAGGGAGCATAAGCTACTCGGAGTTGTTCTCTTTCTGAGGTAGTGCACCTTCCATATGATGGAACTTAGTCAAGCGAGAGCTATAGATGATTAGGACTGCATGTCCGGCCCAGGTCACCTCTCACAGGATTTCATTTGTCAGCGAGCAACAAAGGCACAAGCAAATCTTTTTACCACGTGAACTAGCCAAAAAACGAAAATACTATTACTTGAAAATCAATCACATGCAGAATTCTCCATGTCCTAACAAAACATGCTCGATGTATCAAACAGACCCAGAAGTCAGAACTTACTGGTTATCATTCCTACCCACCACCAGGGTTCATATAAGTACGAATAACCCCCTGAACCTGTAAACGGGCAGAAAAATTATCAGACAACAAGGCCAACCAAAAAAAAAAAAAAACAAGAAGAAGAAGAAGCTTTAACACCCGAAGCCATCGATATCAAATACGCCCACATCGGGGCATCAAAAAGATCAAATGGATCCTATCTTTTTTCTATGAAAACCATATAAATTCCTGGAAAACGAAGGTAATTCAAATGAGGAAAAAGAAGGGGGGAGAAAAAAACAGAACCTGCTCTGACTCCAGTCATCCCAGCTTTCTTCAACCCCTTTTTCTTTACAATGAAGCTAGAACCGATGAAAACGCTCGACGAGAGGGCCAAGATGAGTCCGTGCACGTTATCAGACGACATCCCCATTGGAGTGGGCAACGCAAGGAAAAACCGAACTCCCCAGAAAGAAAGGAAAACAAACGTAAAGCTCCCTCCTTTACAGGGCCAAAATCAAGAAAACACCAAGAAATCCACGCCCAGCCAGCCGCAGACCCATCAGAACCACGACGAGAAATCCGCGCTCTCGAAGCCGGCACGCGCGTGATGCATCCATGCTCACGTCACGCCTCTATAATACCTGAGAAAAAAGAAAAGAAAACGCATAATTCAATCCACCAGGACAAGGAAGAGGAGGGGGGAGAAAGAGGCCACAGCCCGGATGCCAACCTCCATGTTTGCAAGCAATGGTGTGAATTCTCGGTACCCAAATGATCACAAGGCACGGCGGTGCTCCTCGTCTCCCCGACGGCCTCGTGGTCTGCAGGGTACTACGTTCATGGGGGGGTTAGAGACAGAGGAAGAGAGAGAGACAGAGAGTCCGTTACAAAATGGGGTGAAGAGAGAGAGAGAGGAAACGGAGAGTAGAAAAGAATGGCACAAATTAAGGTGGCCACCACATCGTTTCCGTTCGCTGTACGATTTTAGTGAGCTGCTCTTCTCAGGCCTTTTTGCCCCCCATGTTCGCTGGCGATGCGTGCTGACGTGAACCGGAATTGGGTGTCATTTACAGCAACGACCAAAACCAAACGCCCAACACCCACAACCCACTTGCTCAAACAAAAAAAAAAAAAAAACACCCACAACCCAACCCAACCCAACCTTAAAAAAAAAAAACAATCTTCCATGTAGCTTTTTTTTTTTTTTTTTTCTCCTTATGCATAGGGACATTCCACAGTAAGGTCGAAATCCAGATATGGTAATTCGCAATTTAAGATCCGAAGGTGTTTTATTCGCACGTAGCATCTCATTATATCACACGATACTTGTCGGAATTCGATGTATTGAATTAATTTCACTTAGGCCAACAGGCTAAAGGGATGGGAGGCGGGGGGGCGAGGCTAAAGAGTATTGAGTTCCAAGTTCGATTCATAGAAGAGATGCGCAAGATCGAAAAAAAAAATAATAAACTAATTCCATTGAGAAGTAATGGTGATTACTGATCACCGATGAGAAAATAATTTTCTTATTTTATCTTACATGTTATTTGACCGGCGTAATTGCGTGTTTATTTTGAGAGTTACAAAAATCGTCAGTCATGATGAGATATCTTTTCGACTTATATTATTACTTGTAAAAATACAAATACGTTGCATGTAGGCAAAATTTGACATTTAAAGGGTTTCACAAGATCGTCATGATTAATTGATGGAAGACCTCTTAGATTCCAATTAGGCTGATGGCTAATCTACTATTTCATAAATAAATAAATAAATCATATGTTGAGGTAAGTTTTGAGCAGAATCTTGACAACCAAGCATATAGATTTTAACTTAGAAGAGGCCGAGTTAAAGCACAATCTAAATTTCCAAAGATGAAATATTGAGATTTCGCATGAAATATAACCCCCTAATAAATCCTTCGAAGGTTAATCTACTTTCTTCTGAACTTTCTGAATCTTCTGCCCCTTTTTTTCTAATCCAAGATTTTATGGTCATTTTATATTAGGGTTTGGTGTGAATGCGATTATCAAACTTCGAAATTCACTCAAATGCTCTATTCGTTCTCCACACGCATTAAACATCTTAGATAAACACATCTATCATGGCCCAATAAGAGGATATCCTCTTTTCTGTATGGAATCTTTTTCCTACAGGAAGACAAATGAAAGCTTGCGCCCTCCAATCACATGGAAATGGGCTCAAGCACAAGCAACTGATAGACACTTCGCAATCATTTTTTTCTTCTTCTTGATGAGCTCCTGGGTATATTCTAAGATACCTACATGGAGCGGCATCTGTTTCTCAAATTTTCCTTCTTAATCGACTCTGTTTCCCAAGTATTCGCGAAGATGATGAGCACTTTTGACTCGGTAATCCCCTGAATTGACGTCGGTTTCTGGAAATTCCTCTGAATTTGACTTCGTTTCTTGCACCTCCTGAACTTGATAGCTTTGACCTCTTAAGAAATAACGCCACAAGCTTATCCTAATGGCAGCGTGACCGACATGTATTCGTGTCCTGCACCGCCTTTCCTAGAAGCATTTTTATCAAATAAGGAATTACAGTCGCCCTAAAACTCCAAATTAAAATTAAGGGAAACCCTCAATTGACCTTACCCCGTTCATGGCATTATCGTTATAGATTTCCTCTCAAATCTGTAGTGACTCTCCCCCTCTATTTCTTCGATTCATGCTCGAGAAACTCTGACCTTTTCTTCGTGATCTATAAATTTTAAGCAAAGTCGAGGCGTTTTAGCTTTTTGATGTGCACATGAGGACGAAACGTGCACGACTTCATTGGTTGGTCATCACTTAACGAGGACGATTTCAAGGGTTTATTGGATTAAAGTAATCAAGCTCATGGAGTATTTTAGAGCAAAGTCAAACGCCAGAGGATATCGAGAAATAAGCGCCACTTTAGACGGTTGTTAAGTCAAAATGATCAAGTCTTGAGGGAATTTTAGGGTCCAAAAAACAGTGCAAGTACCAAAACTAAACTTTGTTTGAAGAAACGTTTAAGTGTCAAAAATTACGAAAAATATATTTAAGTACAACTTTTTTTTTTTTTTTAAATTGGGACACTTAAATGCCCAAATCGGTAACTTTGACCAAAAATCCTATATGACAATTTTTTATTGATATAATTTGCCTATGTGACTCACTGAAGAGTTGAGTCAATAAAGAAAATTCAAAACAATGTCGTTTTACCTCGGTTCTAAATATTAATTTAAAAAAAAAAAAAAGAGGAGGATGATAGAATGGTAAGGGCTTGGATAGGTCTCGCCTAAAGCTTGCAACTTCTTCTTCTTCTTTCTTTTTCTTTTTAAAATTAAATAATTTAAATTTAATTTAATTCATATTTATATTAAAATTCAAACCGAGACAAAACGACATCATTTTCGATTTATCTAGTCACATTAGTATGCAAAACAACATCATTTTGCATTTATCTTGCTGGAAAAACACTACGTCAACATTTTGGTAAAATTTTCTCTGATTTATTTTACTCCGATTTTGACACTTAAATATATATTTCTTAACTTTTTGTAATCAAATGTCTCAACTCTAGGGATCCGACTCTCAAATTTTAGGAATCAAATGCCACTCTAAGGACATTGTTAGTATTTTCTTTGAAGTTTGCTCTCCACTTAAATGAAAATAAAAATAAAAATAAAAAAGCAGAGAAAGAAAAAGAAAGACTCCATTGTTGACTTTATCCATTGGATTTTTGCTCCTTATGTGTTTGGATACTAGATTGATGAAGTAACATACCCTCTTAAGTAACTTTCAACTTTCGACCAAAAAAAAGAAAAAAGTAACTTTCAATCTACCGATACAATTAATTATTAAGAAGATGATGGAGATTTGGTGACCTTCGTCATTCTAGGCTGCACATGGTAACCTTCCCCGGCCCAAGAATTTCTATTCTTTTCTTCTCCAGAACAAAAAAAGAATAGAAACCTGTTTGATAATCGCAAATTAGTTTTTTGTTCCCGGAAACAAAAAGTTAGTGCGGGAATGGTTTTGGAATAGAAATGAGAAGTAAAAAAAAGTTGCTTCTTGTTCCCGAGAACAAGTTTAAGAAATAAGTGAATTTTTGTTTTTTTTATTCTTCTCTTGCTGACCGCCATTGACCGCCGTTAATCGCTGCTGCCGTCGCCACCGCCGCCGCCACCGCCGACCATCGGAGGCCAATCGATCGTCGTCGCCGTTGGAGGCCGACCGACCGTCGCTGCCGCCGGCCAACCCTTGCCGTCGCCGCCGAACAATCGCCGCCGCCCGGCCGCATGTTGCCGCCGACCCATTTGCCGTCGATCGATCGCCGCACGGCCCATCGGCCGCCGTCGCCGTGCAGCGGAATCGGCGACGATAGTCGGCCGGTGGCGGCGGCGGCGGCGGCGTCCGGCGTCCAAAGATGTGGCGGCGATCTACCGGCAAAATAAAAAAACAAATAAATATAAAAAAGAAACTTTTTTACCAAACGCATTTCTATTGTTTTTCTATTTCTAGAGTAAAAATTTTGTTTAGTTATCAAATGGATTTTTTTACATAGAAATTGTTCCCATAATAGAAATAGAAAAGAACTATTTCTGAAAAAAAATTATTCCCCGACCAAGAAATGTTGCCATGCGCAGTCCTAGCGATAGCACCTCGTCGATGCCATTGCAGCTAATTGAATTCCCCAACATGCACAAATTAGGTCTAGGGATTTTAACATCCTCAAGAAAGAAGAATCTCTTGCATCCTTTGTTGTTGATTTTGACCATGAATGCACCTTGGAACTGACGTTGGAATGAGAGAACTGGTTGGATGTGCTAGAGGTAGATGAAGGACAAAGGCTTCGGTATAAAATGACAAAGCATGAAAATGAGGGCACGGGTTTTCAAAAACTTCTTATTCCCCTGCAATTTATTTTTTTTCCCTTCTTTTGGGACTTGGTTTGGCCTCAAACCCTTGGACATTACACTTTCAACGACATCATTTCCCCCAAAAAGTCATGCCGGACGACTTTATGTAACATCAACATCATGTCAGATTTCTAAACCAGAGAAATTGCCAAAAAGTGAACACCAATGGCGCTGTGATAGCTTGAAAAATTATCACATCAGGTTGAGTACTTAGGAGAAAATATGGAAAAATGGTACAAATAATTCATAATTTTTTGATTTAATATATAATGTAATTTCTAAATTTTTTTATGCGGGTTCAATTTAGTTATTAAATTATATAAAAATATTTAATATTATCCCTAAACTTGAATAAATGATAGGATGACATTAGACATATTCATATAATTTCATTAAATAAATTAAAAATTCATGAGTCACATCTTAGGTTAAAATTCAGAAATCATATTAAATAAATCAAAAAGTCAATGATTGCATCAAACAAAAAGTTAAATTTTGAAGCCACTCCCGGTTCCCTGGGCATGGTATATGTAAAGACAAAATACTTTCTTGATGATGTAAATCAGATGCCAATACTCTGTTCCATCTCCTCTGTTCTTACCAAAGCTCTGTTTTCTTCTTTTTTCTTCCTTCCCTCATGCATGCGAAACAGGGGAGCGAGCATCTCCTTCGACTCCTCCAATGCCGCACCGCACAGCCATTCCAAATCAAGCAAGTACACGCCCTCCTCATCACCAATGGCCACCTCCTCGTCGCGCGCAACCGATGGGCGAGCACCCTCCTGTTCAATGCGCTCATAAGAGGCTACTCCAACTTCGGCCAAGCTCGCCGGTCCCTCCTCCTCTTCACCCACATGCTCGCTCACCGGGCGCCGCCCAATGCCATCACCTTCACTTCCCTCGTAAAAGCCGCAGCTTCGTCGGCTTCGTTGGGCATGGCCCTTCATGCCCAGATGGTCAGACGAGGCGTGTCCTCTGACCCGTTTGTCCGAGTGTCCATCATTCATTTCTACGCGCGAATGGGCGAGCTGCCTGGTGCGTGTCGGGTGTTTGAGGAAATTCCCAAGCCATGTGTTGTGGCATGCAATGCGATGCTTGATGCGTTCGGCAAGAGTGGGGTGATGGGCTCTGCTGTTTCGCTCTTTTCTAGGATGCCGGAGCGCGACGTGGTGTCTTGGACTAGCGTGATTAATGGGCTCGGTAATAATCGGCGTTTCGGAGAGGCTCTTGAGTTTTTTCGAGACATGATGGTTCATGAGGATATAAAGAGTGGTGTGGTGAAGCCAAATGAAGTTACGTATGTTAGCCTCCTCTCTTCATGTGCTAATTTGCCTGGAGGAGGTGCACGTTACTATGGGAAGCAAATACATGGATATATTGTCAGGAATGACACTGGGCTGACGGCTTTTGTAGGGACCGCTTTGATAGATTTCTACGGCAAGACAAGTTCTCTTAGAAATGCTATAAAAGTTTTCAATCGAATGGTTGTCAAGGAGATTTGCACGTGGAATGCACTGATTTCCTCCCTTGCTTGTAATGGTGAAGAGAACAAGGCTCTTGCCATGTTTGAGCAGATGAAGATGAAAGGCTTGTGCCCTAATGGGGTAACTTTTGCTGCTGCTCTCACAAGTTGTGCACGTGGAGGATTCGTGGACTGTGGTTTCAAATTGTTTCGATCTATGGTCGATGACTTTGGGTTGGTACCTGTAATGGAGCACTATGGATGTATGGTTGATCTGTTGGGCAGAGCAGGACTTTTGAGGGAAGCGATGGACTTCGTAAAGAGTATGCCTTTCGAGCCTGATGCTTCTGTTTTGGGAGCTCTGTTGGGTTCCTGTAAAATCACGGAGCAATCAATCTTGGAAATGATGTAGGGAGAAGATTGCTTGAGATGCAGCCACGGCACTGCGGACGATATGTCACGTTATCGAGTATACACGCGGAGTTGAACGAATGGACTTCTGCCGCTGAACTGAGGAAAGCAATGGAAGGGCTCAAAATTCGGAAAGTTCCAGCCTTTAGTCTAATTGACTCCCAGTAGGATGTAGCGTCACTTCTATGTACTGGTTTTACTGTTTTGTCCATGAAGAGATCCGCAGAGTTCAACTCCTTTGATACTTCTGGATTGGGAGACGTGTACAGAGTGTAGATCAATCTGATTTGTCTGATCTTGGAATTGTATGATCGACCTATTCATACAACGAGATAGAGCCTGTGGTAACTGCTAAGGACATTTTGCAACACATGATGTTCTCTCGGTTTTTGTCGGCCGGAACTTTTTATGGAGTTGTGAATCATTGAAATTTGATTGCTCCATCTTGGGCGAAAGCTTATAAGAGGAAGTTAGTAAATTGCAGAAATTTTTCTTTGAAGCATGAAAGGTGAGTGCTCATTGATTTAAGTATGTTAAGGAGTAGAGATTATCAGAGATAGGTAACTGATTTGATTTTGATGTATCGGCTAAACTTGTTTCTTTTTTGTCCATTTCAGCCATCAGGATACACTTTGAAGCACTTTCTTCAACCTCAATGATCATAGCTTTATGAAGTTTCTATACTGAAGTACTTTCTAGGCTGCTGGCTGTGGCACTGTTCATCCGCGGAGGCAGGATAGGGTGACAAGTGCTCCTCTTTCACAGCGTAGGGGTCAGAAAAAGCGATCCAGAATAATTGGTCTGCATCCATCAACCAATTATATCTGTAAAGTTTCGGATTCTTCAGCATATCCTCCATTATTGGTGTTTGGGAAGCTAGAATAGGTAAGCACACCATTATCAGGTGGGCTTTTGAAGATGCACGTGAAGACATGGAGATGTACGATTGCGTCACGACTCATTTTATTACAACATGGAGTCTATCATCTGGCTTCCATTTAACCAGCTTGCAAAGCGACGAGTTTAAACTGAGATGGATCAAAAGGATAATGGAGGGCCTTTCTCACCCCTTCCGCCCACGAAGGAAGTTGATTCTTCAATTTGCCCAACGTCCCTCTCCTGCTGTACTCTGTAAATCTGTGAAATGCGAGAAACGCCAAGTTTGTTTATAGAAGGCAAATGCAGAGTTATTATGAATATTATGCTAGAGCAGTCAATTGGTTGGCATATACTCAACAACTTTAGAGCTAATTTTTCAAATTGGTTCAGCTTGGAAGGTGGTTAGCATTTTAGTAGGTACTTCAATCGAGAACCCAACGGCCAATCAGGTCAACTAGAAGATTTTATAAAATCATTGTCAACTTTTAAAAGCCGTTAGAAAAATGTGTCATTTATTGTTTAAATATTATAATTCTCCCCCTCCACTCAGTCTTACTCTTTTTGCCTAGTACTAAGCGTGGACAAATGTCACTAATGAAGACAATAAGCACGATCAAACAAATATGATAATAACATAAAATTATTTACTCATCTATTATTTGCAACTTATTACTTGTCCATCGTAAGATTATTGTTTATACAACTTAATTAATTATGGAAAAAGTTAGTTGCGGTAATTATATGTATCAGTACTCGTAGGGCATGTTTGGCAATTTACCAAACAGTTATAATTTATATTCTTTGTTCTCAGGAATAGATTTGGAATAGAAATCCGTTTGGTAAAATTTTTGTTTTTAGGAACAAATTTCTATTTTTTTTTTGTTCTCGAAATAGATTTGGAACGAGAATGAGAAGTAAAAAATAGTTGATTTTTTGTTCCCAGGAATAATTCTAGAATCAAGCAACCTATTTTCTCTCTTTTCTTTCCTTTTCTTTTTTCTTGTTCTTCTTCCCTCTTTCTTCTTCTTAATCTGCTGTCATCACCGCCATTGCCATCTCCGCCCACCCACCGCGATCGGCGACAAGCCGGTCCGACGAGCTCACCCTCATCAGGTGGCCAGGTGGGCCCGCTGAGCCTCTCTTGGCCACCAACAAGGCTCGCCCGGCCTCAACGAGGCACAGCCTTGCCAAGGGCTAGTGACGCTCAGCGACCTCCGATGAGGTTGCCGACCCTCATCCGGCCAATCGCGATCATCCCAAGGTCGACAATCAGCGACCAGCCAGACGAGAAAAAAAAGTAATAAAATTATTTAAAAATTAAAAAAAAATGATTTTGAGTAAAAAATTTGAAAGACAATATCAAACGCAATTCTATTCCAAAATTGAAATTTTGACAATTACCAAAAGGTTTAAAATGCTTCAAATTATTTCCAAAATAGAATAAAAAATAATCATTTCTAATCGTAAATTATTCCCAAGAAAACGTGTCGTTACAAACACGTCATTATTGTTCCAAGGGCACGGGATTCCCACTAGTATGATGACCATTCATCAAACAAGTTTGTCTAGAAGTATTATGCTGATTGTTTCATTTGTATTAGCCGAAAGAGAGATAATACAAACACTTGTTTTTTGAAGAACCATTTCCGTTCCATCATGGCCTTTAAAAGGAGTTAACCAAGTGTCCATCATAATCTTATATAGGAGAACTCCTCTAGCAATCATTTGCACAGCATGGCAATGATATACTGAACATATTGACATTAGCATCTAGAGAATGCAGATGGTGACTTTTACATTGTAAGATATTCTCAAATACTACAAAACTCTTCAAAAACTAGACAAATTTCTGTCAACCGATAACTCAGTAAACTACTCACTGATGAATAATACAATCGTCCGAAAGAAAAACGCCAGACGTAAATATTAAGGATTTATGCATCTCCTTTTAACCGTCCAGCCACAAGCATAAATGCCCTCAGTGGCCCCACTCTGGCTGAAGCATAAGCGGGTAAAACTCTAAAACTTACAATAGCAACATCATGGGCTTGACGTCTCCTTAACCGTTTCATTAAATGAGGCAGCAAGAAATTCAGCAAGGTTTAGTCCAGAACCAAACTTGTTGGGAGATTCTGCAACCCTCGGCTTCTTTGGCCTGATGGACTCGGGCATCCAGGGACTCGAAGATCCACGTGAACTGGAACCAACGAACGGAGAATCAACACCTCTCCATAAAACAGGTTTTAAATCCTTCCATGGGTCTTCTAACATGGACTCATGAAAGAAACGCTCTGGCCCTAGTGGCCTAGCCGGTGTAGAACCATGACCACGATGTCCCGGACCTCCTCCACCACTCCTCCCTGACCTGGGGCTGCCACCAAACCATTGGCCTCTGCCTCTGCCTCTGCCTGGACTTGTAGCATAATTACCTCCCTGTCCTAAATTTGGCCCTGGACTGTTGCCACGACAGTGAGAGCGATCTTGCATCTGATTGAAATTATGGGTACCACTTCCTGGAGTACTGGATGGGCTAAAGTAACTTGTCGTGCTGCTGGATCTATTCCAAGCTTGAGGAGAAGCCCCATCTTGCATTGGAAAATGGTGGACATTTCCCCTTGGACTGTGGTGGGGAGGGAATCTTGGGCGGGGACCTTCTGCTTGGTAGATTCCACTGTTGGGTGGATTACGGGGACGCCACTGATACGCAGGAGAGGGACTTGTTACGAGGTTCCTGGGTCCTGAAAATCAAAGTTTTACACCAGAAAAAAGGAAATTTGAAATTTGTTCGGGCACAAATGAATATGCTACTCCCAAAGCAACTTTTAAGCCTCAAACGGAAACCAAGATATCTGGATACAGGCCAATCGGCAACAAGCAATTCGATAATACAGTCTAAAGTTACTTATCATTTCCATAGAAGACATAAACCAGAACCAGAGGACTCAACCAAAATAGCATCTTGCTTCCCATGCGACCCCTATCACTCATATCAAACACAACCATGTGCAGTACCATCCTACATCAACTCACCCGAATCCTTGAAATGATGCATGTACTTTGTTCCTCAACTAGGCATAATCAAAAAAAAGAATGAACAAGAACAGCTCGAGTCAGTACATTGCTTCCTGAGGTTTTGCTTGATAAACCAGCTCTCTATCACTTGCAAGGTTCAACGGGTGGCTCAAACACTTTCAGCACTCTCATTAATCATCACCACTAAAATCAACATCGCCATCACGCACCAAGATAATCTCTCGTTCGCAAGAGAACATAGGCAAGTATATTCAAGCACAACTCCTATTTGAAGTTAAACAAATCCCAATCTTCAAAAGAGTCGGCGAAACAAGAACTAAAGTTATCAAGTCAACATGTCAGACTGCAGTACCTGGAAAATGAGGCGGAGGAGGGGTGAAATTCGCTTGTGGAGGTTGGAACCCGGCATTGCCCCTCGCCCTATTACCGGAAAAAGCCGCCATGGGATCCGTATAGTAGTCGAACCTGGGCGAGGCGCGCGGCATCTCGTGCAGCGATTCAGGTGTACGCGTTTCGATCAATGGGTTCGCCAGGCAGCTAGCCTCGGCAGAAGCCTCAGGGCTGTCCGAGAGACCAGCTCGAGCGGCTTCCGCGCGCATCGCCCTCAACCTTTCCCTCCTCTTCTCGGACTCCTCCATCTAAACTGAAACACCGGCAGGCAAGAAAGAACCAAAACCGTACTCGTGAGAGAGCAGAACGGGTCCGAAAAAGACGAAACTTCACGCGACCCGCGACCAATCCGACCTCAAAATCGCAGCTTTCTCGGACGGGAACTCGGGAATCGAGTCCCGTTCGAACGCTGCGGACTCGTGGGTAAGTGGGTAACCTGGATATGGATGTGGGTCAGTCTGGAGGGCGTGACCAGGGGCGTCGCCGGCGACGAGAAACCGCGGAAAGGTCCGAGGAAATCGAGAGTTCCGAGCACAAAAACTTAAACTTTAGACGGAAACATCTAACCCCAAAGTGGCCGAAGATTGGTTCTCTCCCAGGCGCGCCGCCGCTTTCTCCGGCGAGCAAGCGATTCCGCCGCCGCGGTTCCCTCTTTCGCTCGCCTTCTTTCTCTCTCTCTCTCTCTCCTTTCCCTCTCCGAAACAGCCAGCCGCCGCCGCGGGATTCTCTCTCTTTCGCTCTGGCGGTATTCCTGCCCTGAACGAGACTTCATGCAATTAAACGAATAGATTGCAAATTTTCCTCTTCTTTCCATTTCCTTTTGTTTGTTTTCCAGTAAATTGTCACTTGATTATTAAAAAAAAATATAATGTATACTACAAGTCCTAAAAGTTATTGCAAACGTATAATTAAGTTTTAAAATTTTTAAAAATATATAATTAAGTCATAAAATTTGTCAAATTAATACAAACAAATTATGCCAAAATAGCATTATAAAACTAATTTTTCTTACGTGACTTTTTTATTCCCTTTTCCTTTAAATCTCATTTAATAATACTAAAGAACTGAAAAGGCTAAAATAATTTTAAAAACAAAAGTGAAAAAAGTGAAAAAAGTGAAAAATAAAAAAAGGCAAGGACTCATCAATGGCTACTATTGTCATCGCCCATCGCCGAAATGGCCGGCGAAGATCATTGGCCCTAGTCACAAGCTGCTAGTGATCCGTGGCGGCCTCAAGCAAGGCTCATCGACCACAAGTGACGGCAGGCATTGCCCACATTTAGGCAAGCCATACTAGCCCCAAGCGAGGGTTCGAGAGCGTCACCTAGATCTAGGCAAACCTCGTTGGTCCCGGCTAGGGTTCGGCCAAGCCTCGCCCAAGCCTAGCGACAGTCATCAGACCTCACCCCAACCCCTTTCCTCCCCGTCATTACCGTCGCCACCGCCACTTAAGGACAATGTAGCCAACCCCTCTGGCAATGGGCGGCGGTAGCAGCAGCCAACACCACTTCTTGTCCTTTTTTCCATTTTTCTCTATTTTAATTATTTTAGCATTTTGTAGTTCTTAATATTATTTGAATGAGATTTAAAAGAAAAGTTATAAGTTTTATGTCGGCATTTTCTGTTTGACAAATTGACGGTGTTAATAGAAGGACTTGTTTGCACTAATTTAACAAGTTTTAGGATTCGATTGTATTTTCACGACAAATTTTAAGACTTAAAATTTACATATTCCTAAAAAAAATAGGGAAAATTTTAAATAAGGGCCAAAAATGCTCTATATAAAGTGGATCTTATTTTAAATAAAGACATGAAATAAACTTTGTTTCAAATAAAAATCTTAAATGCTCATATCAGTCTTAAAGAAGGGGTTGAATTCACCAAGTGTGAAGGGTAATTTTGTCTTTTAATTTTTTTTTCTTTTTTTATCTTTATTTTTTAAAAGAACATAGGTGGGCCCCACTCCATCGCCAATGGGGTGGCAGCAAAGGTTGGTAGGAACGCCAGCGCCTAAGCAAGGGCTAGCAACTCTTGCCAACTAGAGACCAAGGTCACCTACCCTCACGCTAACCTGGCAACCCTCGCCCAATGCCCCTAGACCTAGGGCGAGGTCTAAAGGTGCTAGGTGATTCCCGCATCTAGCAAGGATTGCCGGCCTCGCCAGCAGTCATCGCCACCCCAACGGTGATGGGGTAGTTATTTGAAATAGTTGTAATCATTTCAGACATTTCTTTGAGACCGATTCACTTCATGTCCTTATTTGAGAAAATGCGAGTACTTCGGATCTTTATTTGGAATTTTCCCCAAAAAAATTATGTTATAAGTAAATATTATTCCACTTTATTATTTTTAGTAAATCGAGTGACCTAATTGATATTTGTATCTTTGATAACATTTCTATTTCTAGAAATAATTTCTTTTTAAAAATAGTTTTTTTAATTCTATTCCCTATAATAGTTTTGAGTAAAAAAACGCATTCGGTAATCGTATAAAATTTATACCCTAAAACAAGAATGCGTATGATATAACCTATAAAAAAAAAATTGTGACGTGGAATTTCTTTAAATTTTATGATAATTTTTTGAGATTTTTCCTTCTTTTTTTTTTTTTTTTTTTTTGCCTCTCTTGTTCGCAACAGTAGTGGATTGCAGCTAGCAGACTAGTTAGAAGAGGAAGAAAAAAAAATGACTTATTCCAGAAATTATTTTTAGAAACAAGTAACTTTTTTTTTATTTCTTATTTTATTCCAAATCTATTCTTTACTCATTTTTTCTATTCCAAGGAATAGAAAAATTAATTAATGTTGCCAAAATGATTTATGTTCTTCTTCTATCTCGAAGAACAAAAGAACAGAAATATAAAGAAATAGGAATGTTAACAAATGAAGCCAATCTTTTATATTTAAATTTATTGATAAAATGAATAAGAAATTAATGAATTACTTATAAACAATTTTGCATTATTTATGGGTTAAATACCAATCGAACACCCTTGTGTTGCATAAATTTGGAAATCGCTCTTCACGGGAATTTTTATTTTGGTGATATGATATAAAGCAGGAAATATAAGCTTTTTTTTTTTTGTCAACCAAACAATAAAAATAAATTATGGTGATCAATACCTCGAAAAGGAGTTACCCTGAGCTATAGTTATTATTTTACAATGTAGAATAAGAAAACGCATTACTACATGATAACAGGATGTCACAATTTCAGGATGGATACGTCAGCAATTTTATTACATGATCTAGGGGTTTTTTCATCAGTGTACACTTGTTAATAAATAACTAAAGCCTTAATACCCAACGAAATATACTATAGTGTGGCCAAAACAATGACAGGAAATGTTAATTGCATTGAATCACGATGCACAATGATAGGTTGCTTTTGTTTCAATTTATTTTCCTTAGTGATATTTTATCTACATTGAAGTAATCAGATTTTGCTTGACTTTCTTCTATGTACAGAAATGAGAGCAATATTACAAGTAATGCTAATGATTAGTAAGGACACCATTTTTCCAAAATAATAACCAGGAATATATTATCAAAGAAAAATACCAAACAGAATATTTTATTGCCGAAAGACCACTTTCATGCCTTTACTTTCAAAATTCGATCTCTGCATTTTACGTTTTAACTGTAAATACAACTTGAGAAAAAATACCAAGAAAGTCCTAAGTCTCAAAATTTTAAATATTTTCACATTAATACCAATTTAATTAATCTAGTCAATTTAGACTAGAAATAACTAACACTGTTTTACGTGCCATGACCCAACGCTAATTAGAATATTTTTAATAATATTTTGAAAAGAATTTTGTTCTTTTCTTTTCTTTTCTTAATAATATTTTAAATTTGTATAATTCAACAATTATAAAATATTTAAAATTATAGAGGAGAGAACTGAGAGATGTCATTAGATCTAAAGATAATACTGTTGCACACTTTATCATAAGCATCAACAGAAGCCTTCACTTCCTCTACCAGCGAGAAGGAACGATGCCTCGACCCCGTGTTTTCTCATATCTCGGGCAACTTAGGGAGATGTCGCCCAGAAACAAAAATCCATAATCGACGAAAGATAAGGCAACAGGCACATGGAAATGCAACCAGCATCAACACGTAATGCCACTGTATAAAGAATGAAATAATACAAGACGATATCCGTATCTGTACATCACAAAAGGGATGTTTTCCTCGCGACAAAATTCTAGACCCCATGCATAACTTAAGACACTGTTAACCATTGCCATTTCCGGTAATTTAGTCCAGAGAGAAGGGACCTCGTCATTCACCTCAACCAAGGGGCCAGCTTCGGCTCGCATAAATGACTTTTCTACCAAAAAAAAAAGAACAAAAATCAAGGTACGGATGGAGTTAGAATGACCTCTCCATGATGCCCCCACCACACCGTCCTTGAGCACCCGACCTTTACCGCAGCAGCACAGCCCTACTGCAAAAAGCTCCTCAATACAATACCACACGGCCTCGCTTTCTCCGCAGGTGCTGAATCTCCCTTTTCACAGATGGTGGGAGGAGGTTCCGGGTTATCTATCAAACAGAGGTGACATCAAAGTCGTGCTTCAAGAACTGCTTTTTAAGGAACTCTCTGGTTCGCGGGCGATGGATGAGATTGCATCGTGCTGACCATTTTTTTGCTCCTCCAGCATTTGACAGCCAAAAGGAGACTGTATATCAGAGGCGCTCCCTGAAGGCCGGAGATAGCCCGTATTGTTCACAAAGATGCATCCGCTGTCCATGAATGATAACACTCCTGTTTTCTAATGCATCCATCTCGCCATCTTCATGGTCATTATTTTCCTTTTCTTGTGGGCGCTATGCCTGGCGGACATCCTCAGTTTCCTTTTGGCATTACGCACTGGATTGATCACAGCCATGAGCTTCTCATCCTGTTTCCTTTTGTCCCTCTTGTGCTTAAGATCCTTCCTTATCTGGCCATAAACTTGTACGAAATTCTGGAGGCCCAAAGTGCTTCGTAATGACTCAGAAACCTCTTGAGCTAACTGTTTC
Source organism: Eucalyptus grandis (assembly GCF_016545825.1). Lineage (NCBI taxonomy): Eukaryota > Viridiplantae > Streptophyta > Magnoliopsida > Myrtales > Myrtaceae > Eucalyptus > Eucalyptus grandis. The sequence goes on along the minus strand of NC_052619.1, from coordinate 5,176,820 downwards.
GAATTTTCTGCAAGACAAGTCCCATTTAAAAAAAAAAATAGATCAGATTTTTTCAGAAGGTAGCATAACACCTCAAAAAACAAATTACAAACTTGAGAACTTATATCCTCTTTCAATCCATTTTAATTTGGCTTCACAACCACTCAGGAACTAGTACCCAACCAAAATCCCATTTTGCAACTTTAATCTCTGGTTTGCTGGGATATCGAATATCAACTTCTTTTGTCACCTCTATAGTGTTGGTTCTCAGACCACTTACATCTACATCACAGGCTTGACAAGAATGACAAAAACTGAGGTGAAGATTAATTTAATATTTGCACAGAAGGTGGTCCTCATTAGATCCTAGCTTTAAGATTTTATATGGCTTAATTCAAGTTTCTGCTTCTGCTCTTTTTCACGAAGCTCATCCTCTTGAACCTTATGCGAGACAAACCTTTTTGTCCCCCTGGGACTAGGAAGGAAAAGCTCTCACCTGCAGACCAAACAATCTAGTAGTCCACAGGTGTTTAACCCAAAAAAAATCAACTCCCATTTCTGCAAGTTGTTTTTATCAATATGCCTAACTTCTCAATAATATAATCAACATCATTACCAGATATGACTTTCCCCGTCAATTCTTCACAAACTTTATAGAGCGGTAGTAGCAACTGATATGCATAATGCACTGCATCTTCACCACCAATTTGTGATGAGAACTTCTGGAATATACCGAAGACAATTTCTAACTGCATGCAACGCATAAAATGTTATTAAAAAGCAGGAACATTAAGAAAGATAACAGGGACTAAGATCATACAGGAAAAGACACAAAGGTAAGAGACCGAAGAATATTTGAACGAATAGTAATTTGTTTTAGCATGCTCTCCCATCTCTTATGCCATCACTTATTGCCACTTTCAATTAAACTGCATCTATTGAAATCTCTCCAGAGCTCTCTGGAGCAACAATTACCATGACAAGGATATAACCCCAGAATGAAATATTAGTCACTTTCAAAATTTCATCTCTCCATGGCTTTGACATTCCCTCCTTACTATTACTATAGCAGAAAGAAAGTGCCACAATAATCCCAGCCCCTGTTTCTGGCACTTAAGCGCCTTCTTCCAGCAGCATCTCCTGGGACTTTGAGGCCAGGCAGAACACCATGAAGTAAGGGATAGCAAAGCTCCCATGTTACCGTGAAACATTTTCCAAAAAAGGTTCTCACATAGGATAAGCCTTAGTAAAGTGCCTTTGCACATATTATTTGTCAAAAAAAGTACCTGAACATGCTCCATCTGAAGGGCAATCTTCTGCAACCTTTTAAGCAAACTGCGTACGAGCAAATATCGACCATCTCCAGAGTGGCCATCATTATGGCCTTCTAGACCAGATGTTAGAGAGACAAAGATGGCTTTTCCATTTCTTGGGTCAAGCAATTGGAACGCTTTGAGAAAGCAAAGCTTCTCATCCTGTCCAAGAGTAAGCCAAAAACTTTTCCAAGCTAGAGGCTCAACATGTCCCATCAAAGAATTTAAACAACTCATGGAGAAAACAATATTTTCTATCATGAGGTGTCCTGCTGCATCATCCGCAGGTTGCGTCTTCATTTGGCAGCACAAGGAAACAGCTATCAGAAAAAGTCTGCTTTTTCTCATCAGAAGAAAGTCTCCTAATTGCTTCTCATTGTTTCCTCTGCATGCATCAGTTATTGCTGCGAAGTAAAATGCTAAAAGACGACTGGATATATTGCGTAGCCACATATGTGGATGCAGCAGCAACTCTGACACTGCTGTCCATATATCCTGAAAGATTGCAATATATAAGATGCTCTGCACCATCCCCACCCCATCTTCCCCCATAACAAATTAAAATAATCATGCACACACGCCAAGAAAACATGAATTACACGACCACAAAACTACCCAACAAGAAGTTCTGTACCTTTTACCAGGCTAGATGGTTCCTATAATGTCACTCTGCCCTATCCTAAACCATGCCCATGCGCAAACTGAAACTACAAAAAGTAAAGAAATGACCCAGAAAGAAGACCTCGAAATACTCGGTTTCACAACTCACAAAATTTAGCCAGGCTAAATGCACAAAATACAGTGTCACCCAAAAAAATCCAACATAAACATAAGGAACTATCAAATTAACAGTTTACAGATATAATTTCTTAGCAAATGTAACACTCAGACCACCCAATTAACATCACTGCCAGAGGATTCCAGTACCACCACCACCACCATGCTCCCATTTGTGAACTGTTCTAAAAGGAAATTTTTTTCCCCACTCAATTAATTATATTAATTCAGAAGAAAGTCCTGAAGTTACAAAGTTACCATCAAGATGAATTGATGTCTAAAATAAGAGCTGGATGCGTCAAACATCAACTTGCATGCAATATAAACACAACTGATGCATGGTGAAGCTTCAGAACTGTCAACAATTTGGACATTTCAAGTCATAAATAAGCAATTCATGTGACTAATTGGAACCACATTTCTCACATTTCTCACATTTAGTTGACCATTTCCGTCTTACTGTAGCACAAGAATAAAAATGCCAACATATACCAATGCACTGGCAATTCTTTACATGAAAAGATTGTGCTGAGCAGGAAAGGTGAATGGTAAAAGAGCGTCAAGACATGCGCTTTAAGAGAAGCAAACAGAATGACATAGTCTTTTATAAGTTACGGAGGTATTAGAATGTCCATATGGGAGGCAGAAATTATCATAGGCAAATCAAATCAAACCTATTTTCAAAGAAAAATCAAAAACAAAACTATCGTGACTAGGAAAGCCCCAAAAACTCAACTGGAAAATGGAAACATCAAACTGAGCTGCAACTCATTCATGATTAGAGCATTGGACAAAGACATGTCACAAACAATAACAAAATGTGGCAAATATAGACAAAAGTAGTGAACATACCTCAAATTCTGCTTCAAAAGTTAAATGCTGAAATTGATGTAAAATTTTCTCCAACATAACCAGAGAGTAATACGCTTCTTTCCAGAAAGGAATAGCTGCCTCATCAGGGAGATCCAGTTGGTCACTTGCAACTGAACTGACAGCAGACTGCAAAACGCTTCTAGCTACAGGCAATATACTAGAAATATATTTATGAAAGCCTTTCTTCATGACTTCAACCAGCAGCCCTAAGACCTGTACAAATAAAAGCAATTGTATGGATGTATCGCTTTAAGAAACAGAAAAATAACATCAGCCCCTATGCTGGCCTCCAAGAACACGGTGGATTAAGTAAATTCAAAATACAAAGAACAAACCAAGATGACAGCGTTCTGGATGACACAGAGTCCAGACTGAAATATACTGACAGATAAGATGGTGAATTGAAAAAAGATTGGCAGCAATTATCACTCCATAAAAGAACAGGCCTTCACTGGCAACACATTAGATTTCATCTTGTCTGTATCATCAACAAAGAAAAGCTCTCATTTGAAAAGTCTATGACTTTTCTATGGAAACATGGTAATGTAGAATCCAAAGTTCTCTCCAATACGCAAAGCACAAATTTTTCCTCACTTGAACCACGTAACACCACCATGGCTTCCATCACTCTTTCACCCACGCATGTACTGACATGCCCAGAGAGAGAGAGAGAGAGAGAGAGAGAGAGCAGGAAGCAAAGGACAGTACAAAGAAACATGGATAGCCATTTAAGTCCCAAAAAACCCGGTACTAGCACAGAAGACATGAATTATTAGAGCTATGGAAAGATTCCAGATTATCTACCTGTGCTGCAGCACTCCAGAGTTGCTTTTTCCCACCCAAATACCAAGAAAGACTATACTCAAGGATAGAATGAAGTGGATGAGGGCTTATACGCCCAACTAAAAGTTTTATCACTGCACCAGTCATAGAGCGAACTCTGTTATCTTGATCATTTGCTAAAGAAACCACCAAATGGATGAATAGTGATTGGGACTGCTCATCCAGAACGCTTTTAGGAAACTTGACAATAATGGCATGAAGCATTTCAAGCACAGCTTCTCTTCCACTTGAATGCTCATACCTGCATTAAAATGTAAAAAGTAATTCATATAATACCGATCAGAGGAAACCTTCTTCTGTATTCAAACAAGTACTCACCTCAGATTCGAAAGCAGAAAATCCAAATGCTGCTGCAACCGCTTCTCAGATAGATGGTAATCGAGTAAAAATTGCAATAAAATCTGACTGCACTTCTTACGTATAGAATCCACTTGACTAGTTACCATCAATTCTCCAACTTGTTTTACAACATCATATATCTCAGGTACCACTAACTTGCGGCTGATGATTGCCTTCAGTAGAGAAAGGGCAAGGAAAGAAGAATTCCTTTCGAGGTCAACAAATATGGGAAATTGTATCAATGTTTGTAATTCTTCAGAAGAAAGTGTTATGTTGGTCATCCGGAGAAGCACAGTTAATAATTTGAGGCATGACTGCATCAGAGGGCTGCTACTATCCACAGAACTTTGGGCAATATCAAGCAGCGCTCCTTTAATTTTGTCAGCCTGAGTTTCAAAAGATGGCAAGGGCAATCTGAACAGAGGAGTCAAACATCTTAAAGATGCAGACAAGATATCTTCATATTTGGAACTTAAGCAGCTGCATAACAGTACAACAAAAGGATCCAACATGGACAGCAGATTTACATCATTTCTGTCCATTTTTGAATTCTTGAGACGAGCATGCAACAATCCAAGACCAAACACCGTAATCATATGTGAACCCTGAGAGTCAATCTGAAACAGCTGACTCGTAGCAACTCTGTTCCCGCTCATGTTATCCTTATGATATTTCTCTCCAGAAGGAACTGTCAAATTATCACCCTGACCCATTTCTTTGTTTATTCCATCTTCAATGAGGCCATATACAAAAATAAGCAGGTCAGTCTGATCAACAGACGGATTAGATTCAATCCCAGTTGCAATATGACTTAACATGCTCTCCAACTTCACTTTCAGCTTTGGAGTCAGATGCTTCTGTAACTGAGAAGTAACAGGAGAAAGAAGTTTCAAAGCATGGCTTTTGAATGTGATGTTTTGTGCAATCAATTTCAACGTATCAAATGACTTTCGTTTCCTAGTTTCCTTCATTTTAGATGCTATCTTCTCCACCTCTTTTTCTTCGGAAACATCTCCAAGGATATCGCTCTTTACTATTGATAAAAGATCTTCCAAACAATAATCCAACTTCATCCTACTGGGATGCACAAGAAACTTTGACAATATGAAGTTCAATGTGTAACCCAGTACATGCAGCTCATATCCTCGCTTCAGTGTAGCACGCAGGACATTGAGTATGAATTGCAAGTATTCTAGCCCAAGTTCCTTCAAACAAGCTGCTAAAGCAGACCTGCCTTCATCACGGGTACTTTCTGCACGACTCTTTAAGAGATTTACGATGTGATGAATGATAGTAGGAAGCTGTGAATCCAGCGTGTCACCTGGAAGCAACTTTAGCAGCTTGAGGGCTGCTAGATTAATATTAACATTAAGCTTATCCGAGTCACAGTTCAGAAGCTTCTGTATCCTTGGTAGCACATTTTTCTGGAGGGAATCCTGTATCTCCATGGCCTCAATTGAAGAACATTTTCTCAAAGTAACTGAGGCAGTATCCAACTTGACTGTATCTGGAGCAGTTTCGGAAGGGCCTATAGATTCTCGACTAAAGTTGACTTCTGAGAAATGAAACTGGTCCAAAATAAAGCAGATTAAACGCAACAATAGCTTCTGCTTCTCAGGATTTGTTGTCATTTGTCGGAAGCATCTAATGAGCAATGCATAATAGGACCTCCATTCCACATGACCAGCAACTGATGCAAGGGCCTCTAGGCACGCATTTTTTATTTGCTCTATCTTTCCATCTTCAACATCAAACAGCATATTGAAAAACATTGGCACAAAAATCTTGTTAAGGATGTCCTGGAAGTTGACAGCAGAATCATCGTTCAAATACTGAACATCAGATATCAAAATCACAATCAACATGAAGACAGAAGTACCTCGGACATGCTACTGGTACTTATGATACTCCTAAAGCGTGACAAAGCCCTTGCCCTTCTATGCTTCTGTCATCACAATAATAAATATATGAGAAGTACTCACAAGATCAACCAAGAACATCCTCCCCACATAGTTTTGCAGGAAGCAAATATTGCTCTCATGATTCTTTTGGTTTTCAAAAAGAAAAAACAATTATACTTGCTATATAATTTAAAATTAAAAGGAAGCTTTATCTATAGAGTCAGAAGTCAAAAAGGTGCAGATGACAAGCACATCAAAGCCAAGACCAAATGTCCATTCTAAATTAAAGGCAACAGAAAGTTGACACCAACCTGCAGATGAACAATATTGAAAAAGAAATCTACTTCAGCATCTTCACTGCATAATGGGTTGAACGAATTCAGGTTTGCCAATTCAGGGAGATTCAAGACCATTGCTCGTAGGAGATCCATCCATTCCTAGAAACATGTTAGGCAAAATTAAAGCAGGGTGCCTAATAATGACACCTAACCATTAAGTACCGATCGACAAAGTCAAAATAAAAGAGAAAAATTCAACTTTCACTTTAGGAAAATGACAAAATTTAACTAAATCTGTGAAGATCATTCTTCAGGACACATCCTACAAGCCGAAAGGCACAAAGAAACTCATTTTCAGTGCCAATTTATGTCTCTTTTAAATGTGCATGTGCAATCTTTCTAGGCATTACTAAAAGAGTTCCGAGTGCAACGTCATAAACCATGAGATTATACCCACTGACATAAAATATAATACCTTCCGAATTGATGCTTTCTTCCTCATCACCCCTCCTAAATGCTTCAAGAGGAACTTATCAACAATGCGCTCAACAGAGGATTTTGTCCAGCAACTACTGTCATGAACCACCATGCCTTCTGGTGTTTTTTCTACCCCCTTTGTTTCACGGTCAATGATCTTGGTGGAAAATTCAATGAATGCATGCAACGACCGATATGCACTGTGCCTTAAGATTAATTCATCAGAGGACATATCATAGACAAACTGAGACAAAATGATTAATGCGTGATCCACTTCAACAGAATAGAACAGATCAAAGCTAATCTTTTCATATGCATTCGTTATTCTGTCATAGTCAAGGCCTTCTATTTCCATGGAAGAGGTTGCATTCAATTCATTTATAAGTTTTCCCTGCAGTCCAAGAAAGTAATCGCCATTAAGAACTATGAGAATCCCCTAGAAATAATACAAAAGAAAGTTCAAGAAAAGGGAAAATACTACCACAACAGCTATAGAATGGTCAGTTTCAGCAAGAGCAGCCAGAAGATTACATATAGATACTCGCATATCCAACTCGACCCAACTAAGCAGAGGGGAAACTGCAACCAGAATCTCCTTATCGCATGTGCCACTCAAGACAGGTAACAAGTCTCGAATCACATGCAGAATTTCTCGATAAACATCTGAAAAAAAATGTAACTGGTTAGATAGTAAATCTAAGTGTATGACATTTATAGTCACTGTAAATATTGAAGTTTCTTACCAGGGTTCTGAGCTCCCTTCGACAAGAACATAAGTAAAACATCCATAATCTTTCTTCCCAGTGATTGATTGCTCACATACTTGGGTAGCAACTTAAATACTTTAATCAGAGACTCCCCAGGATGTTTGATCAATTTCCTGTCACAACAAATCAAAATCATTAATCTCTCAGATATCATGCATCTTGAGTAACTTTACCTTCCAAATTAAGAGGAGGAATTTAGAATAAAGAGTGGACATCTTTCCATTACATAGTTTCAAAAATAAAGCCTACTATTTTCAGTAGCATCATTCCATAGATCCACAATGCAGGTCCAATTAATCAGAACACAGCATACCTTCTTATAAAAACAAAATTGATTAGCTTATGCCACTATTCCCAAATTTTCAACTTCCTCTTCAAACTGGCTTTCTACTGGAATTAGATCATCCACCTCCATTCATAACCAAGTCAATCAAGGATTTTTTGTTTCCTTCTTAATTTGTTCATCATTGTAAGGAAACATGATTGTTACAACAAATTACAGCTGAAAATGATTGATTTACAATGTAAACACTTCATACTACTACTTAATGAATGAACTGCTAAGAAGGAGAAGCGCATTCTTTTGGATAAAATGATATTATACAAGTCTTTCGCACCTCAGACTTGGGCTCCATTTGTTTTGTGGAAAATGAATGATTTGAAAAATGCTTTCCTAAATATAATTACTTGCATCACTTGAACCATCAACTATTTAAAAAAAAAAAAAAAAATCCATTGGACATCATTCAGTAGAGCTCAAGACAGTCAACAGAGATGGCCATAGAGGTACAACAGCACAGCATGCAGCATGCAACCAAAACTTACAGTATCTTAATGTTTCAAATTAATTCGTTGTTGTAAAGTACCACATAAGCACTCAAAAGTGAAAAAGAAAATAAAAGCAATTCCTAACAAGACAACAGTACAGTCAGCCACACATTTGAAAGCACAATTTCTCAGCTTGAAGCTGTCGACTCCATTGCTTCAAGAGTTCCATCCTTCTGGATCACATCTAAAATATTTACTTGACACTTATGCCACTCAGACCAATTATGAAATGCAAAGATGAATAAGCAAGGCATGTATGGGCATGAATGCACACTATTTCTTTTCTTCTGCAGCTTCATTTTTCTCTTTGGGATGGTAAAAAATTTATAGGAAGAAGCAGAACATTGTCCAAGTCCACTTTACAAAAGTGTGCAATTACCAAAATACGTCAGTGAACCAACATCCAACACAACATTGAAAAGATAAACATGCTTTCAAAGTATTAGACTAAGAGTCAAAATTATCAGAAAGAGATCTGATGACAAACTAAACCAAATTTATCAATTGGCCAGAAACTAAACAAGATTCAAGAAGAAAAACTTTGATACGGCCCCAATTAATCGAGATAAGCTCAGCATAACTATTAAGATATAGCTCTACTAAGAGACGTAAGTGGCATAATCTACTAATGCGCAAAGTATGGTTTTACCTCTTTATAGGAGAATCACCGAGAAAAAGAGAATGCAGACTACAGGTAAGTTCCTCAACGTTAGGAAGTAGAACTTCTCTAACACAACTGTCCTCTTCCCCCAAGTCACTGTCAAGATTGAGAAGGTTCTCTATAAACTTTAAAACGCCTGATAAAATTGCTTCAGATGCAGTTGTAATAGACAGCATTGAAAACATATCTGGGACCAGGCTTTGTTCCCTACACAACAGGGATACAAGTTTGTGGCTTCTGCTCATAGAAAGAAAGCAAGAGAACAGTGAGCTTGGCTTCTCGCTGCTTGAACCCTCTTGTTTGAAGCCTTCAATTAATGGTTTCACCGAATGGAAGAAAAGGTCCCACAATTCGCCATCGAACTCATGTTCTTCATACTTAATCAAAACAGAGGAAACAATTTTCAGGCATAGAGACCTCAGATCCTTGAGCTGCTTACTTTCCACACCCACCTTCAAAATAGAGTTCGAGCTTAGAAAGTGAGAAAGACAAAGAAGAAGAAAAGGAAAGACACATAATTGAATAAAAGAGAGAACAGTAAAAATCTCCCCCTTGATCCCAAAATGCCACTAATAGAACAATAACATAATTCCACCAGCACCCAATTTTGAGACCATTAACCCTTAGATTTGCAAATGTAGCAGTTAGTGGCAGAACTGATCTGCCCTATGAGTAATTTAGATCAGTACTGGTGTCTCTCACGTGATTCTTTGCCGCCAACAAGGACGACATTTGCAGGAAAAGAAATCTCAGCTTCCATTAGTTGCATGAGAGCTGTGGTAGCCAATTTTTGACAGAGAGAGCCTCCTTGTCAGCACCAAAGAATCATGGGAGCTGCACATGCATTGATGGCACAGAAGCTTGCTCATGGTGGATTGATTTTCAGGCAATTTGACAGACTCTTAGTAAGTTTAGGCATCAACTAAGATAACATTAGGAATAGGGGGACTTCGAGATTTTATGCTGATTTTGGGGGCATGGCAGAATTAATGATGAGATCTCTCACGAATTATATAAGTGAGGAAGCTTTATCACAGCTTCTTGCTATGAATGCAAGTTAGTCATCTGCCTGTATCAGGGATTCGACAAGAAGAATTACTAAAGACAAAAACTTAAGATAGATACAAAATTTATGTTTCCATTTAACTTTCACCCCCATTGACACGTGCATCTACTGCAGAGCGCTGATCTAACAATTTGACTTTTTGTATTTATACTATATTGATCTCCATATAAAAGGAAATATTATCAATAAAGTAAATAAATGATAAATCTGGAACAGTAAATTCAACATTTTCACATATGATAGAGAAATTACCAAAAGATTATCCCCTGCTCCAGTGTCCTCATTCGAAGCCTGGTTGCTCTTTCCCCTGTCCAATTGACACGTACAGAAAGCCAAAAATCGCATGACAGAACCCATTAACAGTTGAAGGAATGGGTTAATATGATGTTCATCAAAGGTCATCAGAATATCCTCAATTACATGCAAGTAACCAGATCTCTTCTTCCAAGATAGGGCTGCTATATTATCCGTAGTGAAATACTTCAAAAAGTTAAATGCCAGAAAGTCGTCCATTGAACTGCTTCCAGAATACACAAACCAATTCTGCATGCCATCACTTCCCATTGTAATAACTTGAAATGGCTTTACCAGCAGTGCAAAGAAAAGCGGAAGCTCATTGACATCTAACTGAGCAATGAAACCAAGAACTGCCTTCCGATGATACACACTCTTGTGCTGACATTAAGCAAAAAGGTGTAAATTATCTAACGGCTGAATGAGTCAGAATAAGCAAGGGAAAAAATTCAGTACACGAATTCTGCCATACTTTACTTGAAAAATAATTATGGAAATTATTGAAACCAAGTAATTATGTGCTGGTTGATGAGATAGATACCTTTCGTGAGGCTAGTGTCTTTAAGTTTCTCACTTTGGGGACCAAAATCCGGATGACTAAAGGAACAATATAAGCTCTGTGACTATATTCAATCAGATTAGAATCCAAGGATAAACTCCAGGTAGTTAATTCTTCCCGTAAGCTTTTTGAATCAATCAAGTTCCTGAGATTCTGCTCATAAGGCAGTAAGAACGCATCCTTCCATGTCAGGAGGCACTCCAGAACCTTCATCTGTATTTCAGGGTCATTGTCATCCAGAAGCCTGTCAAAACAACAGGAAATTGAATTAGTAATCAAGCTTGTAGATGTTTGCACAAGCATACTCAAAAACATTCCAGAAAAACAGGCACAATCTGACAAGCTCAAGTACCTGTTTTGCAAAACTTCTTTGAGAAACTGACTCCAGTAGAAGGATTTAGGATTGCGCATCAATTTTAGCAGGTTCAGCCATTCTTTGAGGATGCCCTTCCATTGTTTTCCTTTACAAGCATGTGAGTCGAATGAACCAACACTGCAATCTCACAGGAACATGGCATTCAGTCACAACAGAGTGAAAGAATCATCCACAGGTTTAGATGAAAGAACAGCTTTAAGAAAGCTTAGCAACCAAATTGACTACCTTGAATGCTCATGATCACTGTAGCCCAAAAAGTTCAAGAAAAGAGGAACAAGTTGCCGAGATCGAGCTTCAGCAATAGTTGGAACTTTTTGCAGAGATTGGATCAACAGAGAAAATACCGACTCAATAGGTGTCCTATCCACCACTGGACTTGTAAACAAATGAAAGCGCTTCACCAAGCCTGAAATTTCAAAACCTTGAAATTGAAGGACTTCTTACATAAGCCAATAAGAAAGTAATTCAATTTCTATCAAAAGCTTAAATGCACTAGGATTTCTACTCTATCACCACAGATCATTTAAAAATTGAAGTGACACCAAAAATAATCTGAAATAGATAACTACACCAAAAGTAATAGAGACAACACACAAGGTATTACTACCAGATACTGTAAAGCTGGAGCATCACTTACCATTTGACTTGTCAGGCAAATCAGCAGTTACTTCATTAACATGATCACAGGAAGCTTTGAAAACCAATTGGCAGTCTCTGAGATACCTTATAAATATGTCCCATATAGTTCCAGCATGTTTGCTAATTAAAAAAGCAAGGCACTCCAATGCTGGAGCCCACAGATAACTAAATCTATTATAAAAGATGCCTATTATCCCATATAAAAGCAAGGGTAAATAGCTTTCACCAATCCTTCCTGCAGATAAATCCATCTGTATTTTAGAGATCAGTAGGATCACTTTCCTGCTGGTAGAAACTGAAAGAGGAATCGTCTCAATAGAAAGGAGGAGCTCAAGCACCTGAAATTAATGAAACATGAGAACACAGCTCTGATGTTAAGGATAAGTCAACTAGCTAGATGGAAAATAAAATACATACATTACCACCCAGACCAATGCCATGGGAAGTCTGGCAAATTTCATCACTCATTTTCTGCCCTACAGGTCGATCTGAAGCATAGATATCACAACTGAGAGGCTGATAATGCGACAGTATTCGTAAAGTTGAGACACGAATCCTCTTGTCAAAGTGACATAAATTTTCTGCAAAACAATCAACTGCATCCACAAACTTGTTTGCCTCGAACTCCTGATGGTATGTGTCATAAGCTTCTTGCAATTTAGACCTGTTGGAAGTATGCAAAAATTTGATTAAATGGGAAAGAACATATTTTGAAGAAAGGCAAAAGAGAAAGGAAAAAAGAATGACCAAAGAGCATTCTAAGCAGCAACACTGTTCAACTTACCCATGCACACTATCGAGATAATCAGCAACAGCCACCAACACTTGAGGAGATGCTTTGTGTTTTTTCGCAAGTTGCACAACCTTATTTGCATCTTCAAACCCAGCTTTCGTATTGCAACACAGTCTGTGGTGGGAACTTATAGCAGTACCAATCAGGCTTTGCCAGGTGTGCCTAGCAAAACCTAGGATTTTATCTGAACATATAAAAGGATGATTAATACACGCTTATCAAATGAAAATGAAGTATATTCACGTACCATTGCTTGTAAATAAGTAGCTCGCCATCCATTGTAATGCATTTAAGAGCAAAAAATTGAAATATATGCCAAGATTAAAAAATAAATAAAATCATACCATCTTGGGCCAGTATAAGTTGATCAATTTCATCAATCAGGTCCATTAACAAGGCCAGACAGTGGGGAGTGTCAAAGGCATAGGGATAGCAGCATATGACTCCCCACAGCAAAGCCAGTTCAGCCTCATCAAGTTGAGCAGACAAGCGATCTCCATTTCTAAAACCCTTTATCAGAGATACCCAGTTGGTAACAGTTTGCTGCACAAATTGCTGAATCCTTGAATGTCCTCCAAATAACACCCCATGGATGTCAACCGCTACTTGCATTTTCTCAGATAAGCAGAGACAAAGACAGATCACTTGTTCCAGGGAATTTTCAATTAAATTATCCAATGTCCTGTAATCCCACCAGCAAAGTTGAAATTGGGGTAGAGGTAACGAACAGTAATCTATGCAATCACAAAGGATGAAGAAGGTGCAAAAGTATATATTACCTCAAAATGATGGCACGGAATGCACACACTATGGAAGAATCCTTCAGTAGCATTTCTCCAATAAATTCCAACAAACTGAAAGCAAAGATGGCATGAAAATATTAAAGGGAAAGTTGAAAAAATTCACAGGAGAACATAAAAGTATTTCGTTAAACAAATTACCTCAAGTTTTGCAACTCAAATAGAGGAGTCCATTGCAGACAGCAGTGTTGGAGAGCAGACGAGTTATTAGCACGATGTAGCCCATCGACAATACATAGCATTAACTTCAGAACCTTATCAAGAACCTCGACAAGACCATCCTCAGCCACTGTGGAACCATGAGAGACAAAAAGCTTTTGCACAAGCATTGTCACAAGTTCAAGAAGCGGCCCATAATCTGCAAGATGTTGAGCAAAATCAAGAAATATGTATCTTGGTAACTTCAATTAGAATGGTATCATAATGTGAATGGTAAAACTACCTAAAACTTTGCGTCCTTCGTCAAACTGGACGTTCGAGATTAATAAAGTCAAGAGTCTGCCAAGGTAGGAAGAGTTTTTGCTATTTATAGCATCAATGGTCTCCTGATACAAGCAATTCCACAACAAAGTCAACTCCTTGGACTCCAGTGCTTCACACAACCTTTGGAAGGCAGCATCAATGACCTCAACAATAGTGTCTGCACCTGTTTTTGGGTGGTGTGAGGTTGAGGAGAGAGGGAGAGAGGGGGAGAGAGAGAGAGTGTCAAGACCAAAAACCTTCAAGTTTAATGGAAAATCCAGTCACATATTTACAGTCCTAGAAGAGCACAATCTTCTTTTATCAGAAACGCAAGAAAGCTCCAAAAAGAATAAATAAAGATGGAGATCTAAACAAAAAATAATTAAAAAAGCCAAAATAAAGAGACACTACAAACTACTGCCAATAATGCCAATTTTTGTACAGGAACAAAGAAAAATTTTCAGGTGAAGTTATCAGATAAAAAATGATAATTAACTTCCTGCAAAGTCCGGTGTTAGGTTGCCAGTATAGTTAGAATGTTTACGCTTGCTTGAGATATACAGTAATAAGAAAACCAACAAAATTGCAAAAAAAAATCAATGAGTGAACAAAAATGTTTTGGTATTCAATGAAAAAAAAATGTTTTGGTATATTAACTCTAAGTCAACTATTCAAGGGGGAAAGACTTGCCTTCGGTGAATTTATCACCAATCCTGAAAATTGAATTATCCAGCAATATCTGCAGTACACGCTCTGCCTTTGAATGGAACTTCAGTGATGTTCCTCTCATAGTATAATACAATAGTGCACTAACACCAGCTTTTCTCTCAACTGATTGTTTCTTCACAACGTCAAACATGAGCTTTCTTACACCTGGTCCAATAACACGACTAGTAAGAACAAAACCTACATGTGGACTTATTGTTGAAGTTACGAAATGAATTAAACATGGGAAGGTCCATGTATTTCCTCCACATTTTTGCAATTAAAAAAAAAAAATGTCAAAAGAGGTATTGATCGTGTCATTAAAATTAATATTTGGAATGAAGAAAGTTAGACCCAAACTATCCACGCTATAAAAGAACTAGCAACAATCATGTAAAACTAAGGCAAATATCCTATATTATGACGGATCTTATATTGTGATGGAGATCTAGCCACAATCAGCACCCAAAGCAATCTTTCTAGACAGTTTGAGTGATGGAAGATCTCCGCAAAAGCAGCAACAGCGAAAATCGAGACAGGTTCATTTCAAAATTCATAAAAGAAAAAAATTATAAGAAAAAAAGGCCAAAGCCATTCAAAGAATATAAAACCAAAACAAGAGGACTGTTCTTGTTCAAGGACCTTCCACACACACCCATACGCGCGCGCGCGCATACACAGAGGGATTCCATTCGGTTATTATAGATAGTCAACGTGACATAGTATTGCTAATAAAACTTTTACTCTCTCTGCACATCAGATACGAAATTGGGTCTTTTCACATTATAACCATTAGAGAGAAAAAGGACATTCATATGTTCCTTTAATACGATTTGACAGGAAGGAAATGGTTAGAACATTCAGGTACTTTGTCACAATGCTTCTTAATTGAGATATCAGCCATTAAAATATCAAGTCATTACTCAAGCAAACATGATCAATTAGGCTCCTCAAATGGAACTGACCAAATGGCAGCTTTTTCTTCCCATCAAATCAATACTTCAGAATTGAATGAGTTTTCCCTTTTAGCATTACTTTGATGATAAAAAAGTCCTGTTGCATTGACTATTCTGCTGTAGACGTTACATGTTCAAGCAGAGGCAAACTCGTTATGTGAACTCTTTTTTTTTTCTGATCAAGTTGAAGAATATTATGAGGGAAGAGAAAGTGTTAGAATGCTTATCTTTTCAGGGTATTGTGGCCATGCAACTATGCAGCTAGTTATTGCACAAAAGCAGACATTTAGCATCATCTATGCTAACATATAGTCGACTCTTACAGCCAAATGGCACGAAATTTTCATGTCAAATGTCAATGAAACAATAACTGTTTGGATGCAAACCCATTTTCATACCTTTTATAAGCTCTTCAACAGGTGCATTCCGTAGCAAGAATGACATTGCTTCTGCCATGAAGTCTTGGACATATTCTTTAACATAATATCTTAATTTGGTCGTAATCCTTCAAGAAAGAGATAATTAAAATGATTATCTTAATCAGAACGAATGATTCACACAAACAGACTCAAATTCTTCATGTCTACACACGTGTCATTCCCCAAACAAGATATCAGAATACATATAAACCAAATTACCCACCAAGATATAGATATATGCATCTCTCCCCATGGAGAAACTAAAAGAAAAAGAGCATAGCTCTCATATCCAGAAGGTCAACAACACATGTCTATCACAAGATCAGTCCATGAAACAATACTTACTTGAGCACATATACAATGTCTCGTCTTAGATACTTTTGCAAATACATCATCATTGATGACCATGAGCAGAAGATCTGCAGAAAGAAAGCTCATTAATATGGCCAATCAAAATGAAAAGCACTGTCTCAAAAAAATAAAAATAAAAATAATGGATGAAACCTGTTCAATAATCTCAGTTTCCTTATCAGCACCATTTTCGAGAAGAGAAACTAAAGAATCAACAATCCTTGGTAAAAACCTGGCAGAAGTACACCAAATTGATTATACATAGAATCAAGTTACCAACGCATGATTTTAGAGATTTCATAAGATTTTCAGATAACAAAGTCTTCTTTATTAGCCATCAATAGATGGCAAAGTAGATAAAACAGTAGATGGAGACCACCATTGCTCTCATACGGGAAATGGCAATGGTATTTCGGAACATGCCCTAGTTCTGAAGTTTAGTACAATAGAGTAGGCTTTTTTTTTTTCGAACATCATCTGATTAATTGGTCATTTTTAGAGCAATATCCACATCGATATCCATAACTTAAAACTCCAAATATAGTAAAGTTAGTCAATTCTTGCTAAAATATATTCCCAGATCAAATTTCGCCCGAAAGTAAGAAGATCATTTATAGTTTGGGAATGTTGGGAATGTTGGTTGGGAATGTTGATTTTGGGGTTCTGAATCGCCTAGAAAAGGGACAGAGAATTCCAAATCACAGCACTTGAGGAATAGTATATCATGTTAGGATAGCATATAATGTACTAAGTAAAGATCATATAAATTGTAGTCTGCCAGCTATCTGCAGGTATAGGAAAAGAACACATTCAGTTGTCCTCCAAAAGGCAAAAGAAAACCCAACTTCCTTTTCCATTTTATATTTGGCAAAGGTTGGGTCACGGATAAGAAATTTTTTTTATGTTGGACCGGGACAAAAATAAGTCATTACTCCTGATACAACTGTTGCATGGGACAGTCAGTCATATCATGCAATTCGAACCAATTCTTAGATCAAAAAGCTCAACTCTCCCAAGAATCGATAGCAGATTTAAACTGCATTAAGTGGACTGCTTCACAGCCAAATACTATGACTTCATGAAAAAGAACAGAATTGAGTGTTATAAATGTTCACTCAGAACATTTTACCAAAAAAAAAAAAAATGTTCACTCAGAACATACAAATGACACAGGAAAAAAAAAATAGTAAAAAATTAATCATACTGTGACCTATCTATCTCTGTCTTAGGGTATATCTGCAGGCGAGGCTCTTCATTGGTAATAGCTGACAGCCTTTAATATTGCTATGAAGAATATATTCTTGCTCCCATACCGTGACCTATCTATCTCTATGTCTTAGGGAATATCTGCACCCAAGGCTCTTCATTGGTAATAGCTGACAGCCTTTAATATCGCCATGAAGAATATATTCGTGTTCCCACCAAGCGCAATTGAAAATAGAAACAAAAAATTTAAATTCTATGCAGTTTGTAGCAAAATTTGACCGTTCAGTACTTGTTAAAAGACTTTCCATAGTAGTCACGTGAATTATTTATGCATTTTGGAATCATTGCTTACAGTATAGGTGGCAAATATGAATTCTGAAAGGATTTAAATATTTCATCTCTTTAAAGGGTTTCAAGATTGCAGTTTTACTGGAGAAAGTACCCGTCCTCGAACATATGCTTTCTGTTAATGCCAACTACAGACACCGGTGTGACTGAAACAATGAAAATCCTCACCTCTCACACTTGAAGTGAACTTCAAGAACCTCATATGGAGAGTAATTCTAAAAGACCCTTACCTTCAAACCTGAATAAAAATTATTTCCTAATGTTCAAACTTAAAACTGGAAAGATTTTTTACACCTTGTGTATAACTTGTCTTCTTAACCCATTAATATAATAAAGGTGCTTCAGCTTTCTAAATATTATCTTTGGTTTCTGAAACCAATTATATCATCAACACAAATTTTCCCCAAAAGTTTTAGGATGATTTTCTTTCCAGAAGCATACACAAGACCTAAATACTATTTATTTTTACTATAATGGAAGGGAAGAGGATATTTAATCACCTAATATTGGAAAGGAAACAAGAGAATGGGAAGAATGTGAGAAAGAAGACAGTGTCTCTGGTGATCCTTATGAACATTGAAGCATGAGTTTTCAGTTACTTTTCACATTGCTTCACAAGATGAACTGCTTCCATGACATAAGGGTAGAAAAGCACGTATCCACCTGTTAAAAAAAATCTACACGATGGTAAAACATCTACTCACCTTCCCCTACATATTGTCACTGAAAATACCATCCATTAGTATTCACCTATAGTTCTCCTCCATATTTTAAAAAACCCAACTGATCAGTGGGAATTAAACAACTTAAATTTTTCTTTCTAAATTCTGAAAAGATCAGAAATTTTTTCACCTTCTTCTTTGAACTTCTGTGCCCCAGTAACTAAATCCTAAATAAGCAATCTGCTTTGCTTTGTATTTACTCGTATTACAAATGGTTTACATGGTTCAGGAAACATCCCAGTAAGAAACTAAAGCATTGGCACCATGCAACAAGTAAGCATGGCTCACACTGTGCCTCTTGCTTGCAGAATAATAACTTGCACTGTTTGACAAGACTGATAATTAAAAATTGGAAATTTAAGAGATGGATTTTAAGTCTTAAAGACAATAGTTGAGAAAATGTAACGTCTTTTTGTGAGCATCATCTTTTTTGTTGGCATCTGAAATATACAAGTTGTAGGTAGTTATCAAGTATGTATTGATATGAAATTAGGAACTTACAGTACTTACTTTCAAGAAGTATTCTATATCAATTATTTACTATTTCCATCATGAATTGGAAAAGACTAAGCAGGTCATCATTAACATGAGCGATTAAATGACATTTTAAAATTGATCGATTAAGTTGCACCTATCTACAAGTTATGTAAAGACTTAAGTTTAAGCCTTTCATGAAGTCATGAAGGAAACCATCAGTGTCTCAAGTCCCAAATGCATCTTCCTACTATTAAGAACATTGGCAAGTGATAACTGTAAAGAGCATTTTATAACAACAGAGTTTCCATTGACCACAATTGAGTATACTTTTATCGATCTAAGGAAAAAAAAACTGGACAAATAAAAGTCAATTGCATCGATATCTTTTATGGCGGACATCTAGCTCTTGCACTCCTGAAAGAAAAATACAGAAAAAGAGAGAACTCATTGCTCACGTGAAACCAAATTATTAAATGGTCTATCTTGTGGTGCCTGAATTGGCAAACCTAGATGCCTTCATTATATCAAATTTGCTCTACAAGGTTATGTTTCTTCAAGAGATGAAATACACGCCAAGTTGTGCAAGACTTAAAGCCAAATAAAGAATTTATGATAAAGCATGAACTCACGGGAAAAAATCCTCCAGCAAATCTCTAGATAAAGCTGAAATCAACCTGTATTTCACACCAGGGTAAAACAAAATATTTGTCAACTTCAAATGATGGAAAATGAACCACATTCGAAACCAAAAAATAGATAATAATTAGAATGCAAATAAATGCTAATGTCCCTATAAAACAAAACTAAAGAGTATTCATTTAGTGTATGGCTAGTATAAGTTGTACATTCAGTGAGACAAATTAAAATGTTAAATTGTTCATTCTTTCCACAACAACCCAAGAAATAATATAAAAGAACAGCAAGAGTTACGGACAATTCCTCTAAGACGCTCTAGAATGATGTTAACCTTAAAGGATAAAAATTGATACTGTAAAAGTGCAATTCACTGGGGTGCTCTAATTAGGAAAGCATGTCTATTCTCTTCCTATCTCTTCCTTCCTTTTTCCTGGCTAGGCAAGTATAGAAAGAGGAAGTTAAGAATCCAAGCCCCTATTTCTCTTTTATCACCTTTTGGCATGTCCATTGCTGGATGTTAGTGTATATGCCTAGTACACATGCTAATAACTCTCGCTTCTGCCAAAAAAAACCAGTTATTCACGACAACCCAAACTCTGCACAGTGATATGAGCCAATACTCGCTGACTTATCCCAAAAAATTTTCATTGCAAGTGAAGAACATGGCCACTCAAGGATTATTAACATCAGCGAGGACATAAATCAGCTGCTCTTTCCAGCTTACAGGCCAGCACAGCATCCCCAATAAAATCAGAAGCAAGGGAATAAACTTAAGCAAAACACCTAGAATTATGAGTGGACCAACATAAAACTTAACACCAACAAAACAAAAAGAAATTCATGGCAATAAACTTTAACATACCGGATAATTGGCTCAAGTGATAATCTCGCCTTCATCTGTAGTCTAGATAAAAGCTTTGAGATTATCACTTCCTTGTGCAATAAAACCAAGGGCAATGTCTGTACTAAAGGCATAATCTCCTCGTAATAAGAGATAAAATCCTCCGTGGTGTTTAATTCCTGAAATGTAAAATCAAGAACCACGTCCAATCAGAAGGGAGAAAAGAATTGCAACCAATGATCAGCCCAATAAATTTTGAAGCATTAATACCACATCGACTCAATTCAGCAGAAATCATCTCATAATCATCAGAAGTTCACCATTCAGGACAGCAATTTCTTTCTCTGATGGGAAGGAGTGAATGAAAGAAATAGCAGTTAAACCTATAGATAAAATTTCAGGAGAGCCCTCTTCCACCAAAAATTTCAAGCCCAAACCTAGAAGGTAAAGTGGTTACACAAACGCGTAGCCACTGTCAACTGGAACTAAAATCAAACCAGCCAGTGAGCCATCAATTTAGTGAAAGTAAATTATGGAGTAGAAAAAGTTCAATATCTGCCAGCTAAAGTACTTCCAAAGCAAAAGGGTTTACATGATTGACACCATTTTGGAAGAAACCAACGTGACCAACCAAAGTGATGGAATTTAATTTAAGAAAAATGGCAACAAGGCTCCAATCTCCACATCCCTCTACATAACATGAACTTTTATAAGATCTAATCTCCGACTCAAGACCTAGATTAAGAAACAGTAACATATTACATTTTACTCTGACCCTTATACTCACTTCCCCCATTTGACTTGTGGACCTCCGTTCCACTCCCTAGCACTAATACTTGAAGACATCAAACCGTTGATTACAGTGTGCATCTGCGAACACGAGAGAGAGAGAGAGAGAGAGAGAGAGAGAAGAAGGACATTGTAACCAAATCCTCATAAAAGAAGATAATAAGCATTGGCCCTCGAGTAATTCGACATCATCTGTTTCCTTGCAAAAGGAGAAAACTATCATGACCCCTCTAACAATTACTATTCTTTGGTGGCTAGAAAAACCGCTTTGGTGCAATGCTTTATGCAAAGCGAGCTATCTCAACCTATCTTATTAAATGCATACACATAGCAGAAACGACTAGATATTCCACATGCAAGAAATCAGTATGAGTGGAAACTCCACCCAAAGCAATGTAAGCAACCATCTCATACTTTCACTCATGAACCTCAGAGGACATAAAGAGATCTCCTAAGACCGAAGGAAAATATCAAGACCCCAAAAATAATTGCTGTTTTGCAACCGTTCCATACTTCTGCACATCGGTTGCTGATAATTTCAGTAATGAATTCACAACCATAGGGAGACACCCAAAATATTATACAAAAAAAAAAGGAAAGAACGTGAAAGTTGCATACCCTCCATTCTACGAGGCAATCCCTGAAAAAAGACGATCCCTCAGAAGGCTCGGACTTAATTCTGTCGAGGCTCTTGTAGACATCGATCTCAATTTCCTCCAACCTCTGGGAAAACGTTTTGAACTATCCACAAGAAAACACCGCGGATTAATCAACATCCACCGACTAACACACAGCCGGAGAAACCAAAAGACAAACTCAAGACACAATTATCAAAGCCCTGCGACCACCGTGAAATTTTGTGGGAACACAACCAACTATTCTAAAAATTTAATCTTTTCGACGAAGACGCAGTTTATTATTCAAATCTTCTAACAACCACGGATGGCACAACCAATTCTACTCTAGAGGCCAAATTATGGGACGAAGCGGTGCACCAGTGCATGTGGAGGAGGACAAGACTCGCGGTGCGCTCATCGGCTCAAAACTATCAATCCGAGCGGACTTCCCGAAACCGAGACGAGCAACGACAAGCGACCGAGAGAAATCCCGCCGAAGCTCCCGGCGCTGGAAGCACGAGCTTCCGGGAGAGGAACCGAGGGCGTCCGAGAGAGGACTTACGACGAAGCGCCGGCGGCCGGGCGCCGTGTTGAGAGACTTGACGGCCTGAGCGTCGGACGGAGTCGCCATCGCCGGACCGGAGAGCCGCGCCGGAGAGCCGCGCCGGCGAAGCCGCGCCGATCGCGAGGAGAAGAGAGAGGAGAGAGAGAGAGAGAGACTGCTGCTCGGTGGAGCTCTCGCGGAGTTTCGTCGGGTGGAAATATGTACGTTCGGGTCTTGAGGGTTTAAGAGGAAAGTGAGAGGGTTTATCCAGACCGACTTATCGACGGGCGGGCCGGGTTGGGCCATCGCCTAAGCCCCAGAGAGAAACGGGCCGGTTTGGATGGGGCCCGGGAGACGTTCTTGGGCCGAGCCCGCCCGATGATGGGTTGGGCCTAAACGGGCTTTCCGGGCGAGCCTGATCCGCGAACGCGTCGCGGCCCGAGCTATTGCTAGGCCCGCTATTATCGGGTCCAGTTGGGCTTCGTTTGAGGAGGCTCTTGGCCGGTTCAATCCGAACTCGACTTGGGCTCGTTGGGCTCGGGCCGGCCCAACCGGCTCCGAAGTTTTTGAGGACCAATCACGTTTCCCATGCGGAAAAAATAAAAGATAACCATTGTCTTGGGCGATCAACTTTCGCAAAATTCTCTGACCAAAAACACACACAAAAAAAAAAAAAAAAAAAATCGCAAAATTCCAAAACGAGAGGGGTAGGTTTTGGGAAATGCAAATTGTCAGCGCGCAAAAATCATTCTATAATTCAGCACACGACAAGGCAAACACTGCACTAAGCTTGCTATGGCAGAAGTGGAGAATAGTTAGATAAACTTACCATGATGAATTAACATGACATGGACCAACATGAAATTGGCTAGATAAAAAGGTGCTGATTCAATGAAATTATTTAGTTGTTCTTTAAATCCGTCAAACTAGTGAACCGGATCAAGTTGGAGGAGGTAGAAAATGAATTTGACACGAGTTAATCCATTTTTGTCTTGTACGGTTTTAGCGAGTTGTAGGCCTACAATTTGTTTCCTCTTTCCTAATGCACTTATTAAAAATAAGGCAATTTTCACAGTATATAGTAGTGGCAACTGGCAAGTCCAGTAGCGTGTTGAGGCTCGGATCTCTAATTCGATCTCAAAGGAACGCGCATGTATAAAGTAACTCCACCGTTCTAGTCCCTAGAGTTCAAGATCTGCTTTTATCACACCAACAGCTATTCAAAATCCTCTTCAAATGAGATATTAACTAGCAACATAGTAGTAGCTTTGAAACATTAATAGAGCCCATAAATGCAGCTGAAATTCAGAATCCTAATGGATTTTGCAGATGGTGAAGGAACTTTTCACAGCTTCTGCTGAAACCTATCCGTGAGCAACACAATGGATCGTGCTTGGAGATCCCAGACTGCGGTTCTTTTCATGATCCTCTACTCCGGTTAAAAATGCTGTCAAAAATGCTTGTTTGGTTCTTAAATGCAGTGGAGCCTAAAGTATTGAGAAGTAGAATTTATGTTGGATTTAGCATAGATAACTTTGTACCGTATGAAAGACCAGTTCATGCTAAACCGTATACGCTCTGAATCAAAGCAGAACTGTGGATCTACAATGCCCATGACGCGGTCTCATCTGAAAGCAATGAGGATCAAGATCTTGCGTACATAAAGAAAACATTGCTGGAAAAAGATGCCTAGTATTAAAACAGAGATGCCACTCGAAATCATGTTAGAGGGCACAATATATACTGAAGCTCTTAAATGACCAACTACAGTAAGAGTTCGGAGTTTTATCTGAAAGAATGAGAAGCCTACTAAATGAATGAATTGCGCTTCTTCCTTATCATTTCCCTTCTATCTTACATCTGTAAATAAACAGTTTCTATGTTACAAACCAAAATTGTGGTGGAGTTGCAAAGACCACAAGCTCTAGTTTCTCTTACATCTCAACTAACAACATCTCCAACCTGTAAGCGATCCGAATGCCCAAAGCTAATGCCATCTCACTTTTCTGAGCAAATTAGCTCCTATCGAAATTCCACATTGAATGAATTAGTTGTTCCTTCAAGAAGTACGGGAACTGCCCCCAAATGCCCGGTGCCGCAAACAATTAATCTGCAGAATGTTGCGATTGCCTGGGCCTTGAATAGACCTTGGAAGACACAGATCTGCAGAATGTGATTGGAGATGAATCCAACAGGAAAATCAGAAGATCCATCTCCGCCACCAGTTTCTAGAAAATTACCTCGCAAATTCTGGTCCCGAAGAGTGTCTCCACGATCAGGATTGTGAACCATAATTTACATCACAAGCCAATTAGAAAGGAAGCACATATGGAAGGGCAACAATATCTGCAGACTCCAAGGAGATGGCTTTGTCCCAAATCCTGGGCGTCTCCTCTTCTACCTTAGAAGATCCTTCCCCTTCTACCTGAGAAGATCCTCCCTCTTCCTTCTTTGGTTTTTTCCATCGTCTTGCAAACAGCCAGTCGTCATCACGCTCCAACTCAGACAATTCCTCCAATTTTGGAACTGCCAGTAATTCATCTAAATATTTCGAATCAGGATGGGGAGATCTGGCAGCTGCTTCAGCTAATAGATCTTCTAGAGATTTTTCCGGTAAGGGATGAATTGCGGAAATTGGATTGGGCTTAATATCAAGAATACCGTTTACTTTGTTCTCCTTGCTCTCTGCTTTAAGCGCCTCCAGGGAGTCCCTTCTATCTGATAAAAACTTGCTGGGAGTTTGGGAAAGGTCCAAAATCCTTCCATTCTCCGTCAAATGATGAGAGGTGGATGTTGGTCTTGGCAACTTTTGCGACTTGGCTTCATTTTCTGTGCAAAGATACAAAAACAAAAGTCGGTAGGTGTTATGTTAAAAGTGTTTGCAAATATCCCACCTGACAATAGGTCACACAAATACAGAATATTAAGTGTCCCAATCCCAAAAACAAATATTACAAAAAGATTCCATCTCAGAAAGCATTCAAGTCAGTCTGCAGAATCCACAGGAATCCCAGGTGAGAGAAGCTACAGTTTATAAGTGCTTTGTTGGCAGCAGCATGATTCAAAGGGGGTTAGAAGCACTTTGAGACTTACCATGTAAAAACCCATTTGCTTCAAAATCCTTTCTTTTCTTCAGATTTACCCCGGTCTGAGTAACCTTGTTTGTGTTCTCCAGGTGTTGTGCAGTAACATTAGGGGTGGGGATAGCACCAGCATTATCCTTTTTGCTTTCTTTGATTCTTTCCGGTTCAGGTTTTCTGCCGTCTCTCTTCTTCAACTTGTCCTCCTTTCTTTTCTCTCTGTCCCGGTCTCTGTCCTTCTTTTGGATTTTGTTGATCTGGTGTATATCCACAACACTGTGTTTGTCCCACCCCTTATCTCCTTCCTTTTCCTTGATCTTCTCTTTCCCTTCCATCTTCCTGTCAACATTTTTCTCCACTGGCCTGGGTACTGTCTGAATAGATGCACCAGCATTTAGAACCACCGAATTTCCACTAAATTTTCTATCATCCTTGATCCCTCGCTCTCCCAACTTTCGGTCATCACCTTTCCTTTCATGGGTTTTCTCCTTCCTGTCAGGCAAAGAACCAGTTTCTGCAATCGCTGCTTCTGCCATTCCCCCATCCTTTTTCCTGTCTGCACCCACAAGCTTCTCAACCGCCTGACTCCCCAATCCCGCAACATCTCTGACCCTCTTGCCTGGCTCCTGCACAAACTTAGAATCATTGGAATTCCCAACTAAATGGCTGTTCTGATTCTTCTGAGTAATCTTCTCTGCACTATAAGATGCAGGTTCCACTGCAGCTCCTTTACCATATAAAGTATGATTTTTATTTTTATCCTTCTCTGAGTCCTGAACTGTTTTCTCACCGGACGGCCCTCCAGAGTGCCAAGATAGTCTATCCTTATCAGTATTTTTGTCCTTGTTGTTACCATCAGCCTGTCCTGATGGCCTCCTCTCATCTGCAGCACCATTTTTCTCTTTATCTCTTTCCCTCTCCTCCTTATCCTTCTTTTTGTCTTTGTGCCTTTCCTTTTTGTCTTTCTTGTCCCTATGCTTCCCTTCACTTCGGTCTTTCTCCCTTTTCTCTTTATCCTCCCCCTTCTCTTTGTCTTTCTTCTCCTTCTTACGCTTCTTCTCTCGATGCTTTTCCTACACATAATGGTAAAACAGGAGGCTAGATTGGACATCAACAAGGAGAGACCAGTAAAAGGTGTAAACAAAGGGCCTCACCCCAACTAACATAGATAAGAAACATCCACTACTCCCATTAAACATATCTACAGGCATGTTATTAGAAAACAGTATACAGACACTAAATACAATCAAGGATGACACATCATGCAAGTAATGATGAGTTTTATCATCCTATGCAGATGCCAATACATCTGCCATTGGCCACATCCAAAGTTGCAAGGAAGATCAGGCATAATTTCACAAACCAAAACCAACAATAAAAACCTTAGGTTGTACTAAACTAAGAGCAAAGGAAGACATAATTAGCCAAATAACAATTAACAACATATAAACAGTATACCAACCATGCCCATCATTCAACATAACAATGCCAAGATAAAATTGCAGTGGATATCTTCAATAACAGCTCAATATCTTTCGGTGATATGCATGCCATTTAAGCTGATAGAAGCCTCTTAAAACAATAAATCCTCACAATCTAACAAGGCAACAAGAAGCATTTCCTTTTTCCTCGCCTAATAATGAAGAACCATTAATAAACAACAAGTCAGGTCATCACGATACTTTTTCTGGGCCGATGCACAAGATCGGCTCTCAGATGCAATTAAGGAAAGTCGGTCGACATGGACACTGCTAATGAATTGTACCTAGAATTATGCCTACAATTCAAATTCTATAAAATTAAGTAAAGACTTGAAAAATTAAAGTAAGTGTCCACCGCAACAAAAGCCCAACCAGATTCTGCAAGACAGGCTAGAACTCCCAAATAAATACCAAATGATACCACAGCAAAAACAGATAAAATTCTCGGAAACGACATGGAAATCTATTGAGAGTACTCAGCAGCAAAGATAACAGTGGAAAGCAGAAGAATCATCTCCTAATGTCTTAGATGCATAAGCATGTGAGCAAAATTCAGAAAAAATTTTAGTCGATGGCAGCTGTAACCCCACCGATTAATGGCCATACAAAAATAACCAGTAACCTCAGGGTAAATGGATACAGTAGATCCAAGTTGACACAAATTATATATTTCATCTATGGAAACTTGAACCCAACACAGAGTTTGCATATGAATAAAGCTAAAACCCTCTGCGCCAAGTACGCTATTAATGAATTTTTCCTTTTCTATCAGGGCAATCCCAACTTCTATCTCCACTGAGATGAACAGCTTTCTAATTTCCAAACGGATCACCAGAGAAATAAATATCAGCCTTACCATGCTAGGAAAGAAAAGTCTCTTACAAATCAAAGAGAAGGAGAATTTGAAAAACTCTGCTTGGCTACAGTATGACGAAACTTATGAATGCCTAAATTGCTGGCCCTGTGATGCCAAGTGTTCAGTGCAATAGCCTTCTTTCCTTGCTAGATACCCAAAAACGATAGCCCTAACTTGGAAGTCCAGTCATGTCTTGGGTAAGCCCCACCCTTACATTCTAACACCAATTGTAGGTGTTTGTTTAGAAAATTTATTGTCCTATAACTTTCATGGTAAGTAGTACTTATATAGTATCAGATACCACGAGGCAATGCCAAAAAAGCACTTTCATTAAACAGTCAGCAAAAAAAGAAAAAAAGACTCGGTGATTGAGACAGAGGTTAGGTGCTATTGTTTTTGGTAAGCACAAAGCACATTTCATAGATGGTTACAACTTAAGGGCAGCAAAACAATGCTACAAAAACAGAAAGGAGAAAGCATAAAAAATTTTAGGCCAAAATCCTAAAGGAGAGTTCATATCAAGAAAACCACAGCACACAAGTCGTCTCCATGTCCTCATGTCAATTTTGTAAATTCACCAATTGAGACAAACAATCATATTCAAGAATGACGGCTCACAAAGAGCGACGAATCATACCACATTGAACAAAAACGATAGAAAAGTAGATGATCCGATTGATGATTTGTTGAGAAAAACTAAACATTCTAACTGACTCAAGTCCACTCCTGCTATAACAAGAGTTCACATAATGACAAGTGGCAAGAAAAAGATGGAGGGCAATTAAAAAACGCATCCCTGTCCCTACAGCTAATGGACATTGACCTACGAAATAAACTTTCACCATTTATGCAAAAGTCCTGACATAAGTATAAAAGTGAATAAACAGGGGAGCACTAGACTTCGTAGCATAGATAATTACAAAACTATAAATCTGGCCAAGCCAAAAGAAAAATCTATAAGCGTGGTATTTGCAAGAAGTTAAAGCCATCAACCAGTCATGCCAATCCAAATTAGGAGCAATACATGAACAGTAAAAGTTAGCCTCCTTTAAGATTGCCAAAATTGAGCCTCATGCGGATATGGATTTCTCAGTCCAGTCATGCAGATCATATATCTGAGTGATAATCACCTAGATCACTCGGTCTTACGACACTCATGGGACTGCCTATGCACATACCACCCTGGTAGAATAGCTATATCAATCTTCGTCTTTTTTGAGAAATGAGCTTCACAAATCTCATGCTGCAACGTTTTCTCTAATAAATAGAAAGTGATTCAAAAGACTCGACTATAATGCCCACCCCGTTTCATCGTCAACTCAAATGTAAGTTTCAGCTGTAAAAGAATTAGTTACCCCGTTTAGCACCAAAGAACAGACGGATATAATGACCTAGAAATTTCAATACAATCAAATGAAGACTGAGCAAGAATATTAGCAGAATGACGCCCGATTCTACATATGAAATCTGATTAACTCTGTTGCACTTTATGGTTATCAACAAGGAGAGCTGTGGAATACGGTGCAGTTAATATTACTAACTCCACATTCAGTCCTATTTTAAAATCAAATTACCTTTAGTAACTCTAGGGATCCATAATGGTCTTATTGCCCCTAAGGGGTAACTCAACTGATCACTATACAACTGGCTTAAGAAAAGAAGTCTGAAATCCAAATTTCCGAAATCCCCATTTATCCTCCTAGATCTTTCTATCTTCATATAAATAACTACCTTCTGCCCCAGCAGAATCGATAAGTAAGGCAATATGGAAAGAAAAAAGATGAGGTGTGACGAAGCAATCCAAAATGAATTTTCCTAAGAATAGCTGTATTTAACTCCCTAGAATTCCAGCTTGCCTTAGTTTCTTTCTATTTGCACGAGCATGCAATGACTAACTGGCCGTCCACTTGAACTGTATGAGAAGTTTATTATGCCAAAAGTAGAGAAACATACAAGGAAGATTTCCCGCATTATTCTAAAGGAGGATGTAACTGAATGTACAAGCTCTTAACAACCTTATGAGGGTTCTACTTATTGAATGGTAATGTTCCTTGGGCAAGAGAGTTCTCTAATATGAAACATAACATACTAGCTGTGCTCCGAGAGATTAATATTAAGTTGTTATTAACATTTCAGCAAATTCGAGTGCCATAACCTATCCTGATAAACTAGAAAACAAAACTTCTAGCATATCCCACGTTACATTTTTAGTATATAGCACATGGTCATCAGGTCAACTAGAATTAATCTTTCATATCCTTTCATATGAGTATTGGAACTGATTTCTTGGCATCCACAGTAAGCGATGTCTCTGGGTTGTATACCGGGTTGATCGCAATAATCCAACGGATAGGTAAGCGTAAACAGAAAGGGTCTTTTCTGATCTCAACCGGTCACATTTCTTTACAAGCATCAACAAAAAATTCATCTTTAAGGTATTGCTAGCTTAGTAAATTACGCATATACTACTGCAAATCGTCACTTGGTAAGAGACCTATGCATCTTACTTGAAAAGGCGAAACCATAATTTCATAGCGAATAAAGAAGAGTCTCACGCCACGGGTAAAAAGGTGATGAGGTGACAAGACCAAGCGATAAATGGCTAGAACCTACCCATCTACCTATATAAAGTGGCAACAAATGGAAGCCCTCTTGACTAATCCAAGCATCCAAAATTCAAATACTCCCATAATCTCCTCCCCTCGAAAAGCAAGACCGCCTTACTTTTTCCTATAGACTAACATAGAGTTGAGAGTATGAGTTCCTGTTGGCAAAGTATTTCCGAATTCCATGCAATGGTCATAATCGGAAGCCATTTGCTTGTTGAGTTAGAATCAAAAGGCTGCAAGCAAATTCAGATGCTCTAACTAGTTTTTTCAAGTCAATAGAAATCCAGCTACATGACCAACGCGCATGCAATGCCAAATATGAAACGTGACCAGCTAAAAAGAGAACATATTAACCTTCTTCAGCAGGTCAACATCATCTGCTCTAGCCTTCCTTTCGTAGCCTGGCGGAGGAAACGGAAAGCAACGAGACATTGCTGCAATACCCAAAGGCACAAAACGCCAGCTATTCCAGAAACAAAAAAGTTGGGATTTACTTCCTAGTAAAGCCACCCCAGGGAATGAGCTGGTGGTGATGCTCTCTCATGGACCATATCCTTGCAATGTGAAGTCAATTTTTCCCCATAAACTTCTCATCCACTCCAGCAGCCACAGATATAAACAACCGGCAATACGAGTTCTCTTGTCACCCCGAAAGTAACGAATTTGAGCAGATTAGACCAGGACCCAGTTCAAAATCGAAGGCTGACGCCCCGGGTTGTAAGGTGAAGACACTGACACGAGAGTTCACTTATGGAATTACCTCCAGAATATTCTTCAAATAGGAGTTAAACGGCCTCACGAGATCCGATGAGGCTCGCGGGACAACCTGATCTCCTGAAAAAGGAATAGCCTCTCTCTCCACCCCGGTCACCAAAACCAAGTAAACCACGGGTGGGGGATCAAAGCTCTAAAAAGAAAGGGAAAACGCCAAAAACCCTAATTTTCCCCCGCAAAGAACAAAAGTCGAATTCTTGAGCTGCTCCTTCCACCGCCTACGCCATTCTGTAGGTGCAATCCTCTTCCATTGCCATCAAAACCCAATGCCCCGTTAATCACCACTCTCGAGCAATCTCAAGTCCAGAGAGACCCCTTCACAGTGCCGCCCAGCTCGAAATGCCAAATTCCGTGGACAGAGAAGGAGCTCGCGCCCATTTCGTTGCAGGCGCGATTGCCGTACTACGTCTTTCCAATCCGCCCCGTGATCAAAACCCTAACTCGCCCGGGGGGGGCCTTCTCCGACCGAAGGAGAGATTCCGATGAGGATCCGCAAACCCTAGCAACACGCAGCAAAAACATCTCACTGAGCACCCGGAAAAAACACTGGAAAAACCAAAACCCATCACAATCCAAATCACCCGGAAAACAGCAAAAAGAAGAGATTTTTCCGCTTGCCCAATTCAGTATCGACAAAAAAAGAAGTGGCAAAGCGGATTATTGTATTCGTTCTGTAATCTTCTTTTCTTTTTTTTTTATCATCGACCCTTTTGCCCCCCCTTTCGAGAATCGACGCTGCCCACGAGCAGCGATCAAAAGCCCAAAAGGGGGAGAAGGGGGGGAGCTCGATTCGGGAGAGCGGAATTCGATTGAGGAGCGAGGCGAAAATGATGGGGAGGGGGGAGTCACTACCTCGCCCACTACACAGTGAGATCTCTGCGAAATCCGAGCAAGGCGACGCCGGAACCCGATTCGAAAAAGGAAGAGGAGAGTATATACAGAGAAGAGCTTTAAGTCAGTGTGTGTGTGTTGTGTTCCCTTGTTGTTTTATTCTCTCTCTCTCTCCCCCGGCGAGGCGATGAGGTGTCTCTCGGGCCTCTGTTCAAGAACTCTGTCTCTCTCGCGCCGCCGCCGCCGTCTGCGGTGTTTCTCCTCTGTCAATGGATTCAGGTAGAGAGAGAAAGAAAGAGAGAGGAGGGGGGAGGAGATTTTATGAGGGGGGTGTGCGGGGGCGGAGTTCGGAAGTTACACGCGAAGGAATGAATGCGAGTCGGGAGGGGGAGGGGGAGCGAGAGAAAGAAGAGAGAGAAAGGAGAGAGAGCATATAAATATGTGACTGGAGAGACCTCTTTGGGGGGGCGTTCAGTGTCTTGTCTCTTCAACGCATGCTCTCTCTTTCTCTCTCTTGCTCGCACGTACTGACGCCGTCGTTTGCTGCTTTGGCTACTCGCATGTGGTGATTTGCTAAGACCTGGTACTCGCCCATTGGCGTTGAGGTTTTCGTACGTTAGACCATGTTCTTGTTGTTCTCCTCCTTCTCCTCCTCCGTCTGTTTTAGTACAAACGGAAAGAACACAGGAATCTCGGTTTGGTTTGGTTTGCATGTGATTGATGTTCATAATATTATGAGGAGCATGAGAAAAGAAAGTCCCATTTGGTCAGGAATGAAGAAAAATACTATTTTTGTAGAGACGCTAAAGTAATTGAAACTTTTTAGGAGATGGTTATTCATTCTAGTTTATTGGATGAAGACGGGGTTATCCTATGAGAGGAGGCTTGATCGTGAATCGATGGACGGTTGAGTTAATGATTGTTCATTCCGACTTATTTTTCCATTTTTGTGTTCGCTTTTTTTTTTTAAATAGAAAGTTTATATTTTTCCCTCAAGGGTGGCGATGGTGTCTGGATGATGATGACTATGGAGAAGAAGATGAGGAAGTTATAAAATACCTTTTAGCTTCTTTAATGAAGGCATTACGACTTAACCGATGCCATAATGTCACTTGTTAACGAGATACTAAATTGAGAGTTAATTGAAGGTGGGATATATGGTGTCACGATCATGATAGTTTCAATAATTTATGAAAAATTTAAAGTCATTTAATCATGTTCTCTTTCCTTCTAAGATAGTGAAGTGTGGCGTACTTCTAGCGGAAACTTTTCTTCACTTTTTTTCGGCTTTTTTTAGAACTCTCGCGACTTCTGTATTTTGTTTCAAAATAATTTACCGTAATCAAATGGTTCAAATGATGTTTAGTGATACTTAATTTTACTCATCGTTCAAAGTCTTCTGTAGGTTACATAACATATTTTAGACTAACCGTATACAATAAAATCGATGTCATAATTATATATTTTAATAATCTCAATAGATTTTCTAAAAAATCACATAAAATCTTGATTTTGATTTTTGTATTCGAATTAACGGGTGCTTTTCATGAATAAGGCAAAAGAAACCCATCAAACTAAATTGATTCACGCGCTCAAGCTTGCTTAAAATAATTTACGCATGGTTCATTTTTTTTTTACTTAGTCCAAATTTCATCCTGAACATTTTAAAAAAATTCGCAATATACAAATGTTGACTAGTGGATGCACATACACGTTTCTATAAATTGTTGGAATTTACATAGTCCTTCCAATTTTGAGGAGAAAATAGAATTAAAAAAAAAAAGATTATAAATTAGACTTAATTATGATAGTTGGGATAATTGGCAATAGAGAGAGTGAAGCCCACGCTCGTTGAGCGCGAGTGAGGTAAGGAAATTCCTCCCCAATGCAAGGGAAGGAAACGTACAGTGACAAGCCCATTTGCCTAAAACCGCATGTGGGCTGGTTCCCCTCTCCCTGACTTTTCCACTAGTGGTGCATCTCCAGGTGGCGCCACCCCAGCCCATGGCTGCCCACATCTGTCCCTACACGTGGCACCAGATCACGGCCCCCCACCTCCAAACCTCGTCTAGTACATGATTTTTTCTCCCAAATCAGGTTGCATTAACTTTTGCAGATTTCCCACGTTTGATCTTAGCCATGTATACTGGTCATGGAGTGCATTTAGGAACACAACCTGTTGAATTTGAATAGATTGGTTTTCTTCTCTTTCTTAAACTACTTTACTAGTTTTGGTTCGATCGGAGTGATTAGCTTGCTGTGCATTTCATCTTGAAATAGGAAGATTAAATTTGAGGTTTTAAATGCTTTGGATAGAGTTTAGCCTTTTCTAGGATGTGGGAATCATTTGTATGAATCGGAGCATGCAAATTGCATTCGAGGAAAGTTGACCAAGTGAAAGGAGACCAATCATTATCGATGTATATCTGTCAATTTATTGTTAAAGTGAATGATGATCTCGCCATTTATTTTGTGTCGAAAAAGGAAAATCAAATCTAGATTCCTTGAATGCTTTTGAGAGTTTAGTTTTTTTGAGAGTGCAAGGTCATTCCTATGAATCAAAGTATGTACAGTCGCATTCAAGCAAGGTTCATCAAGTAAAAGGAGTTCAATCCTTCTCAGTGCACTTGTTTATCTTCATCCGAATAAGCGATGCTCTTAATGGTCACCATTGGTTTCATGTCAAAAAAGGAAAATAAAATCTCGAGTCTTCGAGCGTCTTTTATTGATTTTAGCTTACTATAAAAGCATGGGCTCATTCATACTGATTGGAATATACGTATTCGTCGCTCGAGGAAAGTTCATCGAGTAAAAGGAATTTAATCCTTTTAGATGTGTATTCACCAATCCTCATTCAAAAGAGTGATTATCTTATCATCCGTTTCATGCCAGAAAAGGAAAAATCTAATAAGGAGTATTTGAATGTTTGGATGGAGTTTAGCTTTCTCGAGAGTGAAAGGTCATTCATATAAATTAGAGTACATGCATTCGTGTTCGAGGAAAGTTCGTCAAGTAAAAGGAATTCAATCATTCTAGGCGTGTATTTGTCAACCCTTGTTCGAAGAAGTGATGATCTTACCATTGGTTTCGTGTCGAGGAAAGAAAACCAAATCTCGAGTTTTCGAATGTTTTTGAAGCAATTTAGATTTATGAGGAGGGTAACATCATTGATGTAAATTAGGAGTATACATATTCGCATTCGAGGAAAGTTCATCGACTAAAAAGAATTCAATCTTTCTTAATTATTGCCGTGTCTTCGTCAATCATTGCTTAGAAGACTAATGATTTAACCATCTTGTCTTGCGTCAACAAAAGGAAAGTAAATTCAATAAAAGTGGAGGATAATTCATTCGAACAGGCAAACGTATGCTTTCCTTTTAGGAAAACGTTTTGAATAAGAAGGCACTAAATAAATTACAGCTATACTTCCCCAAATCCCCAGTGAATGTTACAGCAAAAATAAAATAAAATAAAATAAAATAAAATAAAATAAAGGATCGAGATTTTCATGGTGTCTTGAATTGCATTACAATGAAAGACTGTTTTAAAATGTGGGGAAAATGATACAAATGATTTCTAAACTCTTGTCCAATGTGTAATGCGATCCATGAACCTCTAATTTGTTGAATGTGATATTTAAATTTTACCCCAACATGTAATGCGGCATATGAACTTTTAGCTAATTCAATGTAATTCATAAACTTTCTATACATATTCAACTAGTCTCCATACTACATGAAAAAAATAAAAAGACAATGTTGAATAATTTCATATAATTCGGGGACTAAATTGAACATGTTTTAAAAATTTAGGGACCGCATTGTATATCGGATTAAAGTTCATGATTCACATTAAACAAATTGAAATTTCAAAAATCACATTGTAGATCAGGCCAAAATCCATGGATCATTTATATCGCTATCTCTAAAGTTGACGGTACATAAATATTCAGGACATTCTATTTTGGATTACAATCAGTTGCTTTAAGCCTTTTACATAAGTATAAAACCGTTATGGGCGTAATCGAACATGTTTATGGTATGTGAAATATTTTCATATAATTCGGGGGCTAAATCAAACATGTTTTAAAAATTTAGGGATTGCATTGCATATTGGATTAAAGTTCATGAATCATATTAAACAAATTAAAACTTCAAAAATCATGTTAGCCAAAGTCCATGGGTTATTTACGGTGTGTAAAATATTAAGGACATTTTATTTTGGATCACAATCGATCGTGCTGAACTCATAAATAATTGCAAAACCGTTTTGGGCCTAATCGATGCGCATTTCGGGCCCGAATAGTTTTGATCGGGCCCGTTTTCAACTCCAATCAATGGAAACGAGAAATGAGAGTGGGAAAAAAGAAAAAAAAAAAGAAAAAAGAGAGATAAAAAACGGAAAATAAATCCCGAGCCCCGGGTGGGGGCGGAGGAGCGATCCCCTACGATCAACGGTCTCCGCAACACGCCCGACGCACCACGCAGAACCACAGAACGAATAGAAGAGCCCCACGTGTCGGGCCATCAGGAACGGGGCCCGCGCCTTTCGTGCGCACGACCTCACGCAGCAAAAACCCCTCCCATTCTCTTTTATCCAAAAAACCCCCCCGAGAAAAAAAGGGGGAAAATGGGAGAAAAGAAAATGGGAAAATCAAAAGGCCCGGGAGGTCGAGGATATTTCGGGAAGGAGCGCCGCTATAAATAAAGCGGGCTGGTGCTGGAAAATCGCTCAGCCGCGCTCGCTCCTCCTCCGTCTTCCTGCTTATACCCTAAACCCTAGCTCCTCTCTCTACAGGTGAAAACCCTCTCTCTTTCCTCGCCTTCTTCTTCCGCTTTTGTTCTCGAATGGCAAGCGCCGTGTGGGTGCCTGTGCTCTTGCGTTTGAAATGGTCTCGGGAGAGTCTGGTGTTCAGTTCTTTTGTTTTTTTTTGGCCGTGGGTTTTGCCTTGTTGTTTTTTGGTGCCTTTTTTCCTTTCGGGTGATTCGAAACCTGGCTGTTTTGCTTTCGCTAGCACCGAATGAGAGAGTACTTGGCGAGAGCGCGCTCTTATGTTGCTTCCCGTAGGTGGTCGAGAGAGCTTTATCTTTTTGTTCTTTGTTGGCTCTGTTGGCTGCTTCTTGGGTCTGTTCTGTTTTGGAGGGAATACATGTATGGTGGGTTTCTGGTTGAGCAGACAGTCTGTATATGCTGAAGGTGGATAGATTAGTTACATTTGTACGTAGATGGTCATGGGCTTACTGTATTGTTCATGTCTTCTGTTGATTTCTGTACTCGTTGTATTATTCGAGAGGGCCCCATTACCTCGTTCGTAATTGTTGCGAGGCTGACATCCGCTCGTTGAATAAAGCATTTGACTTGGTGGGTTTTTATGATTTTGTGTTGATTCAGCCCTCTTGGAGCAGCTGGTTCATTAGACAATTGACAATGGCTTTCTACAACAAGGTCGGGAATCTTTTGAAGCAGAGCCTTTCCCAAAATGGGCCTGCTTCTATGCTGAACTCCATTCGATTCATGGGGAGCCAATCTAAACTTTTTGTAGGAGGTATTGTTCAATGCAGAATGTAAGGTACTTTGGATATTAAATGTGATTTGTGCTATCGGCTCCCTTATCTGCTATTCCATGCCTCAGGTCTTTCTTATGGAACGGATGACCACTCTCTTAAGGATGCGTTCTCGAGCTTTGGTGAGGTGGTTGAAGGTGAGTTTAACTGTCAATGGCTCTCTCTTTTCGTTGTGGTATGGTAATTTATTTTCTTAACATACATTCTAATGCCGTGTACTTCCTCCCATTGATGCAATGGCTGCCACATAATAAACTCTAATCAGCTTTCTGTTGCAGACCTGGTTTCCTTGCCCCCCACTTAAGTCCATACGTTGAGAATATTGTTTCCTTGTAAGAAAAAAAAAGGAGCACAAAGTGATCGTACAGCCTATGGCCAGAAAAGTAGAAATTACACTGTGAAACTAACTGGGATCTAGAGATGGTGCACTCGATTTATAGATTTTGTTATTCGTTACTGACTCTTCCCTCGTACCCTCTCGTCCCCCTGAACTTCAGATCTGCGGATTTGTTTATTTTATTTTAAATTACATTGATTCAGTTGCTACTACTTGTCTAAGACATTTTGTGGTAATTTATTCGTCTTTCGTTTGTTATCATGGTTTGTAGCCAGGGTAATAACAGACCGAGATTCAGGAAGATCTAGGGGTTTTGGATTTGTCAGTTTCTCTAGCGATGAATCTGCCAGCTCAGCAGTGTCAGCCATGGACGGTCAGGTAAGCATTGTTCTTAGAAAATGTGTAACATGCTGTCACATAATCATTATGATTTCTCACATGTGTCTTTTCAGGATCTTCAAGGGCGGAATATCCGTGTAAGCTACGCAACTGAGAGACCCAGTGGCAACCGAGGTTTTGGTGGTGGTGGCGGCGGCGGTGGCAACTATAGTGGTGGGTATGGTAGCAGAGCAGGCGGAGATGGTGGCTTTTGAGCAGTTACTTCTATTTTCAGCTTTTACTTGCTCTGATCAAGGTTGCTTAACCTTTTGATCTGTACTTTTGGATCTGGTTTGGATTCCTTCATATTTAGTGGTTTGTCTCGTGCGCAATTTGTGAAGTTGCTCTAAGTTGGTATAACTGCTAAATAATTTGTTGCTTGTTGCGGGATATCTGCATTTTGTCATTGCTTTAAATAGATGCTTCCCCTATGGAAGAGATCTAGTGTCAAGACATTGTAGGGTCGTAGCATCCTTCATTTTGTTCGGCAGTTTTTCGTCCTACCCCCAACCTGGCCTAAGAGAGAGGGGTTGTCGAATTTCCTTCCTCCCACTTTGTCCTAATGGATTCGTTACTATTAGGTCACTGCAGTGTGGCTGACATCATAAACTTGTTGAGAGGATGATATACGGACATTTTATTTCTTCTACATCTATAACCACATTTTGTTTGGAAAATCATATCTGACCAATCTGGGAATTTATAGTTTTGAACCCCTTGATTACAATCCAGTCCTGCAATTATATTGAATTTGACAGAAAACTGGCCAACCAATTTACGGACCTGATCCGTCATGACTGATTGCTTTCATATTTGTAAAATCTCCATATTTGTCAAAACCGCCATTTAGTGGTCCTCCGCCTTCTAGTCTTATTCAATATCTCGAGAACAAGTTTTCAGACAGTGGTTCTCAAGTTCTATCTGCAGAAGCATCACGTTTGCGGCTATATTGTTGGCGTTGGGTTTTGCTGGCTGAATTATGCTTTGTATGTGCTCTTTTTGTTGTTTGACTTGGCTGCTTTGTTCTTTTAGTTCAAGTTTATTCCTGTTAGGGCTAAAAAAAAATCATTTTTTAAGTCTTGCTGACACTATTTTTGAGTTGTGACGCTTTTAAACTTCTGCCATCAAGGAAAGAGGCAAACCAGTATTAGATTTTCATCTCCATTTTACTAGGATGATTTGATCTTGAATCTTTTCGGTATGAATTGAAAATCACTTTGAACTCCATGTCAAACATGCTGGGGAACGTCGGGGTTCATTCAAGAACTTTCCGTATTATTGTGAACTGAGAGTAATGATAAGAAAGTGGATACGTATTCTGGTGTCAAGTATGTTTTGAGTTTTTACTTTGCTTTATCACGCGAACGATACTGTTCGAGGATCTCAGTTCTTCTGTGTTTCGACCATTTCATCATAAGATGGTTCCTCCAGCTTGCTGGCATTGCACGCTGCGCCAGATGGTGTAAAACTTTTGGAGTCCGGAGTCTGCAAATCAAAAACCAAAGAAAATTGTGTTTGCATGTTTAGGCCCATTTGGTTTGGCATTTGTACTGAGCTTTGGGATCTAAAGTCCCTTGGCCAAATGCATTTGCATTTGATTTTGTGATTTTGCTCAATTTTGGGAAAATATAATTGCATCTTCAAAAGGTTGGGAAGTTGCATTTTCGAAATATCTTTTGGAATACAAGTGTTGGCCTCGACCATCGAATGGAAAGTCGATTGGAAGCCGATGATTGCCAGCCAGGGGGTCATGTGCGCCGGCGACCATTGCTTGAGGGTTGCTTGACCTTGGCGACTGTTGTTGAACCTCAAGTGACTGATGGCTTGAATTGTGTGACCTCGGCGGCCATCCATCGTTGGACCTTAGGTAACAGTCACCTGGGGTCGCTCAACCCTAGGCAATGACCTTAGGTAACAACCGCTTGGGTTGCGTGACCTTAGATGAGGTCATCCGGTAATCCGGTGGCCAGATCTAGCTTGCCTGGATTTAAAAAAAAAATTGCAATTTAAAAAAATTAGTAAAAGTCATTTACAAATGGCGTTTTAGCTAAAGTTGTTTTGTCATATAATTTTAAATTACAATTCACTAAACATTATTTGTATTTTGGAAAACTTCCTTAATTCAAAAGGTATTTGTATTTTCACAAAGACATTCTCTCAAAGTTGAACCAAACAGGACCTTAATTACTTTTAGCCCGGCCTATGTGGAGCAGGACATGGGCACTAGCAACTCGAGTATGGGAGGCAGGAAAAAATGCCCGACTATGGAGGACTCAGGAACGACACAAGGGTCTTAGGCTCAGCCTTTGGGAACTTAGGGCCCACTTGTGGACCCAAGCCTGGTTGCCAAGGAATAGATTTCGGCTTTAATACTAGGGCTTGGTAGCTGGGTACTTGAGCGTGACGGTTGGGTATTCGAGCACAACAATGAGAACTTGGGCATGGGCACTGGTTGTCGAGGACCCAAGCATAGCCATTGGGGTTCTTGTGCCCGTATGCTGATGTCATTGATATTTTGGAATATGAATTTTGATTTTCAAAATTATTTCCATAATTTAATCATAAATTTTCTGTTGAACGATGAAAGGATTTTCTATTTCTTAGCCTTCTTAAGTGATCCAAATGTTGGGAAATGATGAAAGTATTTTTTGTGAAATAAATAGAGTATAAGAAGGGTTTTATGGTAAGTTTTTTTTTTTTTTTTTTTTTGAAAGAATCAACATTCATTTGCTTAACCACCGCCCTCAGCAACGTAGCTGATTGTAGCTGGTTCGGGCTCTCTCTCCCTCACGAAGGGGAGAAGTTTGAATCCCAAAGGCGTCATTAGAGATTTTTACTTGGAGTACTAGTGGTGGGTTCTGTAGTCGTTTCTCAGGGTTTGCTTGCATACTGTCGGCTTACGGGATTCCTGGGTTACAAAAAAAAAACATTCATTTGCTTAGATGGTGGGCTAGCAAACCAAATGAATAAAATTGAAGGTTTTTGAGCCACGCAAAGGCCCACATCCTTGGCTCAGAACGGACCCTTCGCATCCTTGGCTCAACGGATGCTCGTACGAATCGTGCCGATTTAGTTTGTCATTTGTCAGACTCAAAGTGGGTGTTGCGGCTTGAGAGGAATCAGAATCTCGGTGGCATTTGCAGCTGTCGAAGAGGAGACGTCGGCGGCGGACTCTTTCTGGAAGTTGCGCAACTCAAAGTGGGTCGTTGCGGGTTGAGAGGAATGGCGGCCGCCGAAGAGGAGATGTCGGCGGCGGACTCTTCCTGGAAGCCGCGCAGGACAAGGAGGTGGAGCATTCTTGTTCTTTTATGTTCTTTTTTATTTTTTGACTCTTTCTTGTGTTCGAGCGTGTGTGTAGGTGATAGTTTTCTGTGTTTGTGGTTATGCCTACGAGAATTGCTACAGAATGTTCATTGTTTGGCCCTGGATATGACTTGGACTCTTTTTCTTGTTATGAAGATTAGCTTATTTGGGGAATGGAATGATCAGGGAAGAGCAGCTGACAAAATTTAGAGGAAGCATTAGCTCAATCTCAAGTAGGTAGCTAAGTTCTAATACAAGGTGTCACGGGCCGATTGATTGGGATCGTGACCGTGCGGTGACTTAGCTCTTTTGGATCGACTCGATCGTCGTTGAGCCTTGCTCGGATTGATTGCTCACTTGCTCACCCGAATCGTAGAGGGAGAAGGTTTCTAAAGAGAGAAGCTCTTGAAGAGAAATGAACCTTTTGGTTACTGACTGGTTGGATGGATTCAAATTAGGGAAGAACATCCTTCTTATACTAGAGGTTCTTAGATTTTAACCATTGATCGAGATTTTATCCGGCGGACGAAATCATACTGCCCAACCTACTACTGACACTAACGGTAGGAGAGTTTTAGACATCAGCGCAATTACCATATTGCCCACCCTTGAAACGTTCTAGAAGCTCTCTTGTGGGAAACCATTGCAATCTCGGGAGGTCCTCGACCTCGAAAACGCACGATCCTTTAGTCATAGGAACCCCTTGACCGTGACACCTGCATATGGAAATCAAGGAGGGGAGGATCAGTTGGTTGAAGATCATAGCGTAAAGCAAAGAGCAGCCTGTGGAATCAAATCCTGTACTATAACAATGGCGTTACACCTGAAAATGTATTGCACTTGTTACTCTATTTCGCTCCTAAAGAATCAGTTGATGTTATAACATAGTAATGTCCCAACAATAGTTGATGCATTTGGTAGATGACGATAAGGAGGGACAAGGAGATTGAACCAAGTGTCTAAAGAGGTTTGGCTTCGAATTAAGGCTGAGCTCCACTACTTCAATCAAGCAGTACAAGAATTGCGATATATTTTCCCCTGCAACAGTAGCAGTTGCTTCTGTAATTCTCCCATGGATACAAAACCACCTCCCTGTCTGAACACCTCCAGTAAGAACACAACCTGATTTGTGTACAACTCAAGTACAGTGAAGCCATTCCTTCTCTATTGACACACTGAGCGGCATTATGCTTTTCTTCTTATACCAAAATTTAGTCTGAATTTCACAAGTTTTTATCAAGAAATACTCTTCAGAAATTCGGAAGCCTATAAATAAGAATAAATGTGATAATCAGGGTATGCTTCTTTGGGTGCTGTCTTTGTCTTACCTCTTTTCCTCCGCTTCAATTTCCAGCCCTTATAAGCTTCAAATTTGAAGATTTTCCTTATGATCCGCTAGCTGTTGCATCTTATTTTGACTTTCATTAGGATGTGCATTCATGTTTCTAGAATCCTTAGTAGCTTGATTGTCAATCACATAAACAACTCTCCATATATGTGCTTCAATCGCATCTTCAAGCCAACTAGCCTTTTCTCATGATGTGCGGACCCCTCAAGTCGCCATAACTTTCGCAAAAAACACGCGTCCATAACTTATGAAAGGTACACTTAGGGCTGTTTGTTTATATTTCTTTTTCTATTTTTAAACATTTTTTCTGTTTTTTTGTTCCTGAACAAAAAAAGAACAACGCGTTTGGGTGTGTTTAGCTTTCCTTTTTGTTCTTTTGTTCCAAAACAAAAGGAATGCAAACACTTTTATTTTCTTCTTCTTTTTTTCTTTCTTTTTTTCTTTGGCCGGTCGCCGGCCCGGCCATGGCCGGCGGCCTCGCCTTTGGCGAGCTCGAGCCTCGCGTGGCTGGGCGAGGCCGTCGGCCCTCGTCACGGTCGCCAGGCCAAAAGAAGAAAAAAAGAAAAAAGAAAAAGAAAAAAAAAAAATAGAAAAAAATAGAAAAAATAGAAAAAATAATTAAAAATAAAAGAAATAAAAATTTATACAAATTTACCAAACGTGTTTCTGTTTATTTTTTGTTCCTGTAACAAATTTACCAAACGCGTTTTTTTTGTTAAAAAATTGTTCCCCGGACATAAATACTTTTTTCTATTTCTGTTTTTGAACAATTTTTAAACAAAAACGCAAATAAACGCACCCTTAAGTGCCAAAATCGAAGTAAAAGGGATCACTTGAGTGCCAATCCAGCCAAAGTCCGGTCAAAATGCTGACGTGACATTTTTCTGCGAACCGACTCAAAACGACGCTTTTGTTTTGCATTGATGTGGCCAAATAATGCAAAGAACAAATCGTTTTGGTGACGTGGTAAAAAAAATATAAAAATTAAATAAATTAAATTTAAAATTAGATTTAGTTAAAATATTAAAAAATAATAAATTTAAATTTAAATTTAGCTAAAATAATAAAAATAATAATTTTAAAATTAAATTTAATTAAAATATTAAAAAATAATAATTTTAAAATTAAAAAAATTTAGAAGGATCGACGAGAGAGGGGAGGGGCGGGGTTGGCGACCCACCGACCGGGCGGCAGGCGTGCGAGCCGGGCGAGGGT
Organism: Eucalyptus grandis; assembly: GCF_016545825.1. NCBI lineage: Eukaryota > Viridiplantae > Streptophyta > Magnoliopsida > Myrtales > Myrtaceae > Eucalyptus > Eucalyptus grandis. Next base: position 5,132,408 of record NC_052619.1, on the reverse strand, counting down.
TGCGCCGCCACTCACCAGAATCTGGGCGAGGGCCGCAACCTCGCCGGGGGCCACGGCGACCCGGGCCACCGTCACCTCTCCGTCGTCGGCCATTCCCCTTTTTTTTTTTAATTTTTAATTTTTTTATATCAGCCCTCACCACCACCACCTCCTCAGCCCACGCCCTCCTTTTTTTTAATTTTTAATTTTTAAAAATATTTTAACTAAATTTAATTTTAAAATTATTATTTTTTAATATTTTAACTAAATCTAATTTTAAATTTAATTTATTTAATTTTTATATTATTTTTTTACCATGTCAACCCAAAACGACGTCGTTTTTGCATTATTTGGTCATGTCAACGTGTAAAACGGCTTGTTTTGGGCTCACTTCGCCGGAAATTCGCCGAAAAATGCCACGTCAGCCTTTGGCCGGACTTTGCTAGAATGGCACTTAAGTTATCCGTTTTTCTTTGAATGTGACACTTAAGTGTCCATTTGAGCAAATTATGGCACGCGTTCTTTTACCCTTTTCTCACAGTTAGCAATTTCCTAGCCCAAATTTTTTTCAAATAACCGCAAACAGGATCAGATATGTGGATTACAAGTTCCATAAACAAATGAAATCAATCTCCAATTACCTTGATCCTCTCCTTAATAAAAATATATCTATCTTTTGTTTGGTCTATCTTTGATTAATGCAATTTCATCAATCAACTATTGTGTCTCGCATTGAGTCCATCCAAGTTCAAAATTTGAAAAGTTGTTGGCTTATTAGAGCACATGATGCTACTAAGCGACAACACTTTCCACTTCTATTTTTCGTAGCACTTCTATGGTCAACACAGCCATTTAGCGGTCCTCCGCCTTCTAGTCCTATTCAATATCTCGAGACCAAGTTTTCAGACATTGGTTCTGGAGTTTTATCTGCAGAAGCATCATGTTTGCGGCTGGGGGAATGACCATCATTATCTTCTATATTGTTGGCGTTGGGTTTTGCTGGCTGAATTAGGCTTTGTATGTGCTCTTTTTGTTGTTTGACTTGGCTCCTTTGTTCTTTAGCTCAAGTTTATTCTTGTTAGGGGTAAAAAAAATCCTTTTCTTAGTCTTCATGACACAATATTTGAGTTGTGGCACTTTTAAACTTCTGCCATCAAGGAAAGAGGCAAACCATTATTAAATTTTCATCTTCATTTTACTAGGATGGATGATTTGATCTTGAATCTTTTCAGTATGAATTGAAAATCACTTTGAACTCTGTCAAACATGGTGGGGAATGTCGAGGTTCATTCAAGAACTTTTCGTATTATTGTGAACTGAGTCGGTGAGTAATGGTAAGAAAGTGGACGTATGTCTTGAGTTTTTACTTTGCTTTATCATGTGAACAATACTGTTTGAGGATCCCAGTTCTTCTATGTTTCGACCATTTCATCATGAGATGGTTCCTTCAGCTCGCTGCCATGGCGTGCTGCACTAGTTGGTGTAAAACTTTTGGAGTCCGGAGTCCAAATCAAAAACCCAATTCAAATTGTGTTTGCATGTTTAATTACTTTCGGTCCAGCCTATGTGGAGCGGGACTTGGGCAATGTTGGAAAATATGGCTTCGAATTTAGTAGAACAGTGAAGTCGAATCGGATCTTTAGAATAATCAAGTCGAACTTTGAAGCGTGATATCAATTTTTTTAAGGATTTATTTGCTCCACAATGTTGCTAATGGTCACCGGCAAATTTCTTTTAGGATACAACAAAGTCTCAAATGAGAATACTAGATAGCAATTTTAGTATTTTTTCAGGTCTCTGATAGAAAATAATTGGAAATAACAACCGTAGTTTCTTTTGAAAGAAAACGAAAAATGAAAGAACAAGTTAGTTTGATCACAAAACAAATGTACTTATTTTTTTCTTTCGAATAGAGGCAACTCTTCAAAATGTTGCAAAAAAGAAAAAAAAAATAATGATCATCGGTAAGTGCCAAATCTCGTTCAGGTGTGCACTCACATCTTTTTGATGTGGGACAAGTTACCTCTTCATTTGTTTTATAAACAAACTATCAATAGGCACTAGCAACTGGGGTATGGGAGACAGGTAGAAATGCACGATTACGGAGGACTTAGGCACAACACCATGTCTTAGGTTTAGCCTTGAGGAACTTAGGGCCCACTTGTGGACTCAAGCCTGGTTGCCATGGAATAGATTTTGGCTTTGATGGACTAGGGCTTGGTAGTTGGGTACTTTTAATATGATGGCTGCGTATTCGAGCACCACAATGAGAACTGGGGCACGGGCAGTGGTTGCCGAGGCACGGGCATTGGGTTCTTGTGCTCGTGAGCTAATGTCATTGATATTTTAGAATATGAATTTTGATTTTCAAAATCATTTCCAGAATTTAATCATAAAATTTTAGTTGAATGATGACAAGATTTTCTATTACCTAGCCTTCTCAAGTGATCAAAACACTGGGAAATGATGAAAGTATTTTTCGTGAAATAAATAGAGTATACGAAGGGTTTTTTGTAAGAAAAAAAATTGAAAGAATCAATATTCATTTGGTTAGATAGTGGGTTAGCGAACCGAATGAATAAAATTGAAGGTTTTTGAGTCATGCGGAAGGGCCTGCATCCTTGGCTCCGAACGACGCTCGTACGAATTGTGCCGATTCAATTTGTGGTTTGTAGGTCATGGCTGTGCCGGCGCCATAGTAGTCGGTCCTACTGCCATCTCTTAATTGGGATGCACGAGGCGAACACATTAACTTAGGCCAAAAATTTAGAACATGGATGATAATCATTCTTTTTTATAAATAGATTGTTTTTTTTTCTTTTAATTTCCTAAATGAATTTTTGAACAAAATACAAATTTGATAAGGATAAAACTTTTATTCTCGAAATATAAATTCGTTTGATAAAGATATAAATTTTTTTCTTCTCGAGTGGTGGCAGTAGGTGGTAAGAGATGGGTGGCCGACTAGTAGTGAGGGCGTGCGATGATAATGATTTTTATTTTTCATTTCTATTCAAAAAATAGAGAAATGAAAAATTTTTACTTTTATTTTTGGACTAAAAATTTGTTTTATAAATAAAAAAATGAAGTTGCGTTATCAAATAATTTTCAGTCCCAAGTTTACTCTAGGGAGTAAAAAAATAATTATACTCATGAATAAAATGATTATCATGTCTGTCTTAAGAGTTGACGGATAAAACGAAGAGAGGTGGAAGGGGTCAACTGGTCAAAGGTGGGCAGAAAATTAAAAGAGAAAAGAACGGCAAAATAAAAGATGAAGAAGAGAGAGAGGAAACCGTAAGACATTATGAACTACGAAGAACGCAGGAAGAAAATAGAGGGAAAAATTCACTTATGTGCCGTGGACATCTCGGCAAGACAGATGAACTTTGTTTGGCGACCTAATAAGGTTTCGAGCCCTTTGTTCGTCTAATTAGAGTAACTTTCGAAGTTAGAGCACAAATTTAAAAGTCTCGCCCTCAAGTTCCGCATAGAGGGTAGTTAAAAATAATTGCTTTGGGCAAGGGTTTCTTTGGCGCATAGGATCATTTTGTCGACGATCAAGTTTAGGTTGGTCAAGTAGCAGTTAAAGTAGCATGTTACTTCATCTTGATATCTTTTTCTGATTGATTGATTTAATGAATTATGCTTATGCTATGCTATCATTAGAACTCATTGAGCAATAAGCATGCATTTGGTTATCGAAATGTCTTTCTGGCCAAACCACTACCGGTTATAGGTGGAGACCTGGCAACTTGGTTGCCTTTGTCACTAGTGTCGAGTGTGGCCATAATCAAATATTGAGCATTATATTTTGATATTGTCTATTGCGATGATATGTCAAAAGTTTTATTGAAAAAATATAACTCATTTTTTAGATTTTATATATGTTGTATACCGAATTCAAGATTGATAAGTTAAAATTTGCATCATGAATGTTTGATATACTTAAAAGACATTTGTACTATTTGTTGGGTTGTGGTTGCTCATTTCATTTGTTCTACAAGTTTTTCAGGTTCTTTGGCTAGTGATAGGTAGAACAAAAGTATTCCTGAAAAACTCAAAATTGGTATACCCATGATAAATTTATCTCAAATTAATTTTTTGATTGTGAAAAATCTCAAGTTAGTACACCCATGACACATTTACCCAAATTGATTATAAAAAAACTATAAATTGGTACATTTATGATAATTTTACCTAAAACTAATGTATTTAACTGTCAAAACCCTAAGCTAGTACGTTTGTGACAAATATACCTTCCATTAAATTAGATTAATACAATGAAAAATCAAAAAAATTATATAACCAAACAAACAGATAATAAAATCCCAAACCGATACACTAGTTAACCGTCATGTGTCATTCAACTTAGTAATTTGATAGTAAAATTTAACGGAAACTAACATAGGATAAATTTGTCACAACTATATCAATTTGTGGTAAATTTGTAAAAAATATATCAGTTTGGGGTTTTTAATGGTCAAAAAATAAATTTATGGTAAATTTATGGTAAATTTGTCACATATGTATTAGTTTGGGGATTTTCAGGGTATTAATCATTTTCATTATTAGCAGCACATTTTGATAGCGATATTTTTGGATACAAGTTGTTTACATCCAAGATGAATTTGCAAGTTTAGTTATAATAAAAAATTTAATTTCGTAATTAGATTACTCTTTTTTAAATACATTGATGTATAAATTTTGATAAGATAATTTAAGTTATTAGGGGTGTGCAATGGGAACCACCCGAATTGAGAATTGCCTAAACTGGATTGAACTAGATTGGCCGGTCCCAGGCGGTTCCCAAATAGGGTGATTCGATTCTCGGTTCCCACTTTTGGAAGCGGTGGCCTGTCAATTTGGTTCTCGATTCCAAGGTGAGACGAATCCACTTGACCAAATTTGTTGATTATATATATATATATATGTGTGTGTGTGTGTGTGTACTATTTTTAATTTTCTTAAGAAACAAATCTTAGTTCCTCTCAATTTTTCCCATTTTTCATTTTATTTTTAACCCAAAACAACAAATTTATCGGTTCCATCGAACCTAAACGTATTGGACCAAACTAGTTAGTTGACTTGGTTCCCGATTCCAAGATGGATCGGTTCGGTTGGGTTCTCGATCCCAGAATTTGGGAATCAGTCTTCCTAGCCCAATTCTCGGGGTTTGGACCGGACTGGGAACCGATAAGTCCAATAAGTTATATGTTTTGAATAAAGGGTTTTCTTTTTTTTTTTTGGGTAAGAAGTTCTTAATAAATGGTTCATATCATAAAAAAGCACTAAATTGATATATTTACAACAAATTTACCTCGAATTAAATTTTTTGATCACATAAAATCTTAAATCAATACACCAATGACAAATTTACCATTCTTAATTTTTACTAAATTTTAATATCAAATTATTGAGTTGGATAATACGGCGTATCGATATGAATTTTATCACTCATTTATTATAAGTGTATTAATTTGTGAAGAGGGTTTAATTTATCGCAAATTTTAGTAATTTTAAAATTATTTTTAGATAAATTTATTATAAATATATCAATTTGAATTTTTTATATATATATATATATATATATATTTTATTTTTTTAAATTGGCAGCGGGACACTTCTCCCCCTCCACCGGAGGAAAGGAGTATCCCCACTTTCCTTTTCTGTTCCCTCTCTTCTTCTTCTTCTTCTTCACTCCCCAAAGCAAGCTCTCTTCGCTTCGCTCTCATTTCAACGGCTCATGCGGTAGCGAGGAGGCCGGGACGGTCGCTCTTTCGTCGGAGGAGCAGCGGCGGCGGCGGCGGCGGCTGGCGGCGGGCGGCGGGCGGCGGCGAAGATGAGCACGGTGGACAAGATGCTGATCAAGGGCATCCGGAGCTTCGACCCGGAGAACAAGCTCGTCATCACCTTCTTCAAGCCCTTGACCCTCATCGTTGGCCCCAACGGCGCCGGCAAAACCGTAACCATTCCCCTCTCTCCTCTCTCTCTCTCTCTCTCTCTTCATCTGAGGAAGTTTTTCTCCGGCCGTGTGTTTCCGCAGACGATAATCGAGTGCCTGAAGCTGTGCTGCACCGGCGAGCTGCCCCCGAACGCGCGGTCCGGCCACAGTTTCATCCACGACCCCAAGGTGCTCCGATTCTCCGTTTCGCCCTTCCGTTCCATTTTTTTTTTTTTGGCTTTTGTGGTGAGATATGTTTGGGATTGGTGGCGGTTTGAAGGTGGCGGGGGAGACGGAGACGAAGGGGCAGATCAAGTTGAGGTTCAAGACGGCGGCGGGTAAGGACGTGGTGTGCATCCGGTCGTTTCAGCTGACTCAGAAGGCGTCCAAGATGGAATTCAAGGCCATCGAGAGCGTCCTGCAAACTATCAATCCTCACACCGGGGAGGTGAGTATTGCCTAGCTAATTTGTGGAGTATCTTCTCTGTTCGTGGAGTTATTATGTGGCTGGATGGTTGCTTTTGATGTCTGCCCTGTCACGAGTGTAGTCGGCATTGAGTAGATGGTCACTTCATTGGTTTAGCGAACACTTCTCTTGCTCATTGGTTTAAGTACAGTGTCTTATTGGTTACTCCAATGGGAGTATGTAACTTGAGGGCAATCAATTTTAAAAAACGTTGCTTGTGCTGCAATCTATCACTTGTCGATCCTTTTTGCTTAAATTGCCCCATGTTCTCGTGCTGCAGAAAGTTTGCCTTAGCTACAGATGTGCTGATATGGACAGGGAGATCCCTGCTCTGATGGGTGTGTCAAAGGCTGTTCTGGAAAATGTTATATTCGTTCATCAAGACGAAGCGAATTGGCCATTGCAAGATCCTTCCACATTGAAAAAGAAGTTTGATGATATCTTCTCTGCTACTCGGTATATGGCAGCCTATTTGTGCAACTTCTCTGCAAGTATAATTAAGCTTTATAATCATGTGCATGCATTGTGTCCACCAAATTTTTGGTAGAAAAGCTATGTTTTATTTTATTTGTCAGAAGCCTTTCTCAATGCTGTGGTCATTCTTTGACTAGTCAGTACTTGATATGCTCTGCATCAAATGCATTGTGGATGATGTGTCGTTTCCATAGTGTCATTGACTCAATTATTATGTAGCTTCCTCTCAATTAACAATGTATGCTCTTGAAAATGTGCGTAAAGATTGATGTTGCTTGCTGTTTTGCTTTAATTGTACTCATTTTGTCTCATTGATGAAAGGACACTTCCCTGCGATGCTGTAATGAAAGGAAAGCAAGGGATTAACATGCCATTGACTTTTTTCTGACACTCGCAGATGATTTGCCCTTCATGGTTGCGCTTTTTACATGTTTTTTAATTTGCTACATTGAATAAGATACTGCAATATATCTGCATATGTATAGCTTACATCTATTGCCAGATCTACTATAGTAGTTGTGCACCTCTCAAAGTATTTCTGATTCCACTTATGTACTTCCTACTATCATACTTTTAATTTTGGACTTGTTTGGTAATATAACTGATTAAACTGTCATCTTGACCATATTATCTTTCACTGTACATATTTGTTTTGCGTGGTTCGATATACGTGTGGGCTTGTGCTGACTTAGTCCATGACATCTGTCTTGCTGTTTCACCTCTTTCAGTTAAATTTCTTGAATTATGGCTGACTGTTTTGTTACGTTTACACCCGGTTCCCCTTGTAGCTTTTACTATTGTGTTCCTCATGCAAATTTTTTGGAAGAACCATCTTAGGAAATGCGTTAATTAATTCAATGAGGAAAAAAACAACTACTACTGGGTTTGATTGTGTATCCTATTATTACTCCCATGTAGTGGGTTCATGACTTAGCCTGAAATTGACTGCAGCGTTTCTAATTTTGGGTTTCAGCCTGGGGATTGACCCACCTTGCTTGTGCTTGTATCTAATTAGTGAAGCAATGCTTGTGTTTGGAAGTATCTCTGTTCATTTCTGGGGAAACTGCATTGATGATAGTTTCATTGATTGAACTCTTTTTGCTCACTATATTTTGATCCTCTCCGATATTTTTTTATTATAGTTTTTTCCATGGAAGTCCCCCCCCCCTACCTTCAAGGATAAGCACAGTGGTGTTCAGCAAAAATTCAATTTTGTTGATCATAGTTCTAGAGGTTCTTAGTTTGGTCTGAGAGGCTTAAATTTAAAGGGACTCAACCTATTTTTGTCCAGTTTCATTTCATCTCTCTGGATACCTTAAAGCTGGACACAGTTAGGAGATTGAGTAAATTATGAAGCCGTTTATTAATGCCAGAAAATTCATGGTTTACCTTGCATATTATTAAAAGCAAGGATTTTAACGGGAATGGACCGTGAATATAAGGGGAGAGAAAATAAAAAGAGTGGTTCCTGCTATTCTCTGCATCGACTTAGGAATCTCTAAATTAGATAGAGTGACTGGACCACTAATCACGTCCTTTTGTTTCGATATAGGAGCACAGAGGAATAGGATTCTTTGAATATGCTTCATGTCAGATTTACTGCTGTGGAGCTGAAGATTTTGCTTTATGCATCTCCTACTCTCTTTTTGATGATCTTTTTAGTTTTTCTTTGGCAGTTATTAGTGAGACATAAGAAGAACATCACCATACTTCTTTTCTGTGTCTTTTCCCCCATTTGTCCTTTCAGCAATATTTGTACATCAAATTTAATTCTGGATTCTTGTGATTGATGTGAAATCTGTTTTCGTTGCTGTAGAAAATTTTCTCTCCTTTCCTTTTCCTTTTACTGAATATAGTATATGAATTGCAGATGTAACTTTTGATGTACTATGCAACAGGTACACAAAGGCCTTGGAAGCCATAAAGAAACTTCACAAAGATCAGGCACAAGAGATAAAAACTTACAAGTTGAAGTTAGAAAATCTCCAGACGTTGAAAGATGCTGCATATAAGGTTATATCTTGTATCTGTCTATTGATGATAGTGACACGTGCAAGCTATATTCCATCATCTGAATCTGTCATATTGCTGCATCTGAGTACAGTTGGTTACTGAAAAAAATAATTGTAGTATCAGTGTTATTTAAGTTTTCAATGCAATTCCTGATGGTGCTATAAGATTAAGATACTTTATTGTACTATCTTTACCCTGGAAAAGGGGAGGAGTGGACAGTTTTGCTTCTTCTGGACTAAAGAGTTGCAATTAATCCTCTGACGATAATGATGTGTCCGATCTTCCAATCACAGCGTAAACACTATTCTTTGAGAACTCAGACTATTGATTTTGAAGTGTGAGGAGTAGCTTTGTCAATAATAAAGTAGAAATTGGGTAACTAATTTTTGTGTTGACAAATTTTACATCTCTTAGGCATAATAGTATGCTAGTTTGTTGCAGTCAAGGGTTGAGTAAGTTTGCTCATATAACTTGCTTTATATCTGGAATTCTTGGCATAATGGGCATAAAATGGACTCAGTCTTGCTCATCGTCATAATGTAGACTTGTTATGGTCTGACTATATACACTTCTTGTAGTTTGTGAATTGCACATAGTTGTGAATCTCCTGCAGCTTTTTGCAATTAGTTTCCCCAAGAGGAGATTCTTTGCTTTCAGAGGAGAAGGAAGAGAAGGAACTTGTGCTCATTCTTTCCTTTATTTTTTCTGTTCTTTGAGAAATCATCACTTTTTGAATTTGTAACAGTTAAGTGAAAGCTCATATTCTTAGCTAGGTGCTTTAGTTCCTGCTATCTTCTGTGCTGCATTTACACATTATTTGACATACTTATGTCTTTTACAGCAACGCGAAAGCATTTCTCGAGATCAAGTTTACACTTTATTTGACATACGTATTTCTTTTACAGCTACGCAAAAGCATTTCTCAAGATCAAGTTTACACTTTATTTGACATATGTATTTCTTTTACAGCTACGTGAAAGCATTTCTCAAGATCAAGATAAAACAGATTCTTTGAAGAGTCAATTGCATGATTTGGAAGAAAGTATTCAAACTGTGGATGCTAAAATTCATCATACAGAAATAACGCTGAAAGATTTGAGGAAACTACAGGAACAGATAGCGACAAAAACTGCTGAAAGAGGAACTTTGTTTAAGGAGCAGCAGAAGCAGTATGCATCTCTTGCTGAGGAGAACGAAGGTATTTATATATCAATTTAACAAATCATCTGCTTTATTTAAGGTTTCCCTGTACCTCCTCTCTTACGCTGGGAATTAACTGCTTGGCATTGCTGATTATTGTCTGCATTAAGCATATATTCAATGGGAAGTAGCTCACTTCTAACTATTTATAATATTAAACATTATTTATAGTCAGACTGGTTCATCAAGAGCCACTGTTAATGATTAAAAGCCAGACTGGTTTGTAAATAGTCACACAAAGGTCATTGGAGGAGAAAAAATATAGAGCCGTCTTTAGTTACCTTTGCAATTATGTAGTTGAGACATTTAGTTGAGGAGCTCCTTAGGAAGGCAGATGCTATGCTATTATGTTGTGATATTCAAGCTATGCTGCATAGAGCTTCAGATCCAATATATAATGGGATAATTAAGCACACTGAGATTGACTGCCGCTTTATTAGAGGAAAGCTGGTTTCTGGTGAAACTGCAACAGCCTTTATGAACTCAAGTGATCAACTTGCTGATATATTTACTAATATCCTTGTAGTCTTCATTGGAATTACCTTCTTTTAATATGCTGGGAATATATGAAATGCATGCTTCAGCTTGAGAGGAATTGAGGAGTTCTTGTCACATACAGTGGCACTTGTAAAAGGTCACACCCTGTTCATTAGAATGGGCCACACTGAAAACCCCCAACCATTTAGTCTTAAATCTGTCGCTTTTACTTTCACAAGCATCATCTTTTCTTTTCAGATGTTTTTCAGATAGGATGATGCTTTAAGAAACAGTATGCCTTTTTTTTTTTGGTTTATCTTGCAAAACTAGATACGGACGAGGAGTTGATAGAATGGAAAACCAAGTTCGATCAAAGAATTGCCCTCTTGGAATCGAAAATTGGCAAGTTAGAGAGGGAAATGAATGACACGGAGACAAAAAGTTCTTTCCTTAAGAAGACGATCAATGAGTCCATATGGGAAATAAGCAAACTGCAAACTGAAGCTGAGGTAGAGTTAACTAAGTGATGCAGCTTTCTGTTTTTTACAGTTGGGAATGTTGTAGTACTGTTTCATATTAACTCCTTTAACTCTTATTTCAGGCTCATAATTCTTTGAAAAGCGAAAGAGATTCCACCATTCAAAAGCTTTTTTCACGGCACAATTTGGGGTCTCTTCCAAGTACTCCATTTGACAATGATGTTGCCTTGAACTTTACAAATCGAGTGAAATCAAGGCTATTGGATCTTGAGCAGGATTTACAAGATAAAAAGGTGGCCTTCTTATTCCATGGTCTATGACTGTTTCTGTCCAAAAGTGAATTTTTAAGGGCCATACGTTCATCTTCATGTGCTTAATTCATCAGTTATAATCTACACACAATGAACTGCTAAAATACTACTTTGAAAATAACTTAAAGTAGCTGGCTTCTAGTTTATTGAGAAGCAATGTCTGCAAAAGAAGAAATCCCTTTTGTTTTCTGAAGGCAGTTGTTCTGTTTACCTATTTTAAAGGAAAAAAAAAAGCTCTGACAAGGAAAATTGTCTTGCAGAAATCAAATGAGATGGAACTTAAGGCTTCGTGGGATCAGTACATGGATGCAAATGATCGGTGGAAAAATAGTGATGCTCAGATTCAGGCAAAGGCAGAGATCAAGGTTTAGAAGACATGCTTTGTTGTGGTTTTTCAATATTCAGATCGCTCTTCTATTTTTTCCAGGGCATTTGAACTTCTATCCTATGCAGAGTGGCCTTTTGAAGCGCATCAAAGAGAAGGAAGATGAGCGTGACTCATTCGAACTTCAAATATCTAATGTCGATCTATCTCATATAGATGAGAGGGAGCAGAGCATGGTAACATAGTGATGCTTAGCTCTTCTTGTGGGTCCATGCATGTTGGAGGCATGATACACAGATCTAATCTCTCTCTCTCTCTCGTATGTGCAGCGAATTGAGGTTGAGAGGAAAACAAACCAGCTTGCTGGAAGAGAATTTGAATCTAACATACGGCAGAAGCAGAGTGAGATTTACAGCAATGAGCAAAAAATTAAGGCGCTTAATCGAGAGAAAGATATTATGGCAGGCGATTCAGAGGACAGAGTAAAACTTGCTTTGAAGAAAGCTGAGCTAGAGAATCACAAAAAGAAACACAGAAAGATGTAAGTAGGATATTCTTCCTCAGTTTAACTTCTTTCTTTCTCATTGTGCATTTATGTGCTCTTTGCAGTTTAGTGTGATTACTTATGAGTTGAAGCTTTACTTTGAGCATCCTTTTTGTTTCAGAATTGATGATTGCAAGGATAAATTTAGAGGAGTCCTGAAAGGGAGGCTTCCACCTGACAAGGATTTGAAGAAGGAAATGACTCAAGCTTTGAGGTAGTTTTATGTTATGTATTTGTGTGTCAATGATTATAAGCATGTACAACGGCCACATTGATTGATTAAGAATTTACTTATTATGCTTTTTTGTTCCTCTTGCTCACAATGGAGCAACTGTTTGGTCAAGCCACTTTTGAGAACATATGCTTAGATGTCGACTGTGTTGTGAATAAAATTCCTATCTGAATGATCGTGCTTACTGGTGAAAAATCTTGCTGGAAAATTTTAAGCACCAAACCATTTTCTCTGTAAAATTATGCGTTTCTCTACCTCTGGATTTCCACTGTGTCAGTAAATCAACCTTTCTTTGAACTGTCAATTGAAGGATGCAATTCCTTGAGCATGCTAGTGTTTACTGTTTCTTTATTGTGCATTAATGTGAAATTATCCTTCTTGCATAAATGAGTTATCTGGAGAATCGAAACTAACAGAGTTTGAATGACACATTATGGAAAGGGGATGCGCAATGCAAATTTTCGGTGGAAAATATTTGATAAAAACCTTCGCTTTCTTTTGTTGTCTTATTTATTGCTGAAACATGTGTTTTCAAACTTTATCATCATACATTACAAAGCAGGACCATTATGGGGCTAGCTCATGGTATGGAAGTGTTCTAGAAAGTGTTGTTGTTTAGCTATTGAGATGGTATAGGAGGGATCCATGTAGTGGAACCCAGTATAAATAGTTGGTTTGTTGCTTGGTTGCTGTTGTTCTTGTCATCCCTAAGGTTGATGTTCCTGTTGCAGGGCTATTAATTTGGAATTTGATGACTTGGGCTCGAAATGCCGTGAAGCTGAGAAGGAAGTGAATATGTTGCAGATGAAAATACAAGAAGCTAATGATAGCTTGTCTAAACTTCGCAAGGATTCGGAATGTAGGAAATCTTTCTATTCTTATAATCTGTTATCATGTAGGGACTCATTTTGCTTAATTGAAGTTGACATATGCTTTGTGGCGAAAAAAATAAAAAAAGTTGACATATGTTTGAACATTGGCTGTGCTCGTCTGATTTTTGGGAGTGTAATTGTAAAAATTTGAAAGGTAGGAACTCTTTTCGCTATGTAATGATAGATGGGGACTTATTATGCTCAACTAAAGTTGACATTCGCTTGAATGTTCTCCTTGCTGGTTTGATTTTTTGGAGTGTAGGTAGCCATTCCTAGGATAATATCCAATGCTTAGGGCCCTGGAAATCACATAGGATAGAATAGCTCTGACATTTCCAGGTTCAATGTTATTTGGTCTACAGGCAGACCCATAAGTTGGTCTTTCCACTGGATTGAAATAAGTAAGATGCTGAAACTTCATAATGACTTCGAAATTTTAGGATGTGATGGTGGTCATCCTGACATGGCTTTATGAGTTAATGGAACTTATTTAAGTGATAAAAATTGACGGGAAGTATTTCAGATTGATCAAGTTGTTATAATAGTTGTTTAGACAAACTAAATCAAATTATGGACTCTATCTTGAAGGATGGAGAAAAAAGAACTGAAGTTCTCTTTGTGGTGAATATGCTAGATATGAAAGTAGTTCCTGATGATTTTCCTTTTTCTTTTTTGGGCATTTGAACCAAGTTGCATTACATGAGGATTTTCCTGTTCAATTTATTGCAGCACGGAAGAGATTTATAGAGTCCAAGCTGCTGTCGTTGAATCAGCAATCTTCTGATATTGATGTTTATCTTAGAGTATTGGAGTCAGCGAAGGAGAAAAGGGATGTCCAGAAAAGGTCATCAATTTTGGAGTCAAGATCATATATAAGCTAGTGTTCTGGTGAGGATAGAGCTAACAACCATTACATGCTGTCTGCAGTAAATATAATATTGCTGATGGTATGAGGCAAATGTTTGATCCTTTTGAAAGAGTTGCCCGTGCTCATCATGTCTGTCCTTGCTGTGAGCGTCCTTTCTCTGCAGAAGAAGAGGATGATTTCGTCAAGAAGGTTGGTATATCTCTTGCAATGCTTTCAAGCTGCTTATCCATGAATTTGTTACTCAGACTTTTCTCTTTCCGGTATTTTATTGCCTTGATGCTTTTGACTCTGTTGGCATTTGGAAATTACAGCAACGAGTGAAGGCTGCTAGTTCTGCCGAACACATGAAGGTGCTGGCTGTGGAATCCTCAAATGCTGACTCATTTTTTCAGCAAATGGACAAGCTTCGTGTGGTGTACGAAGAATATACTAAAATTAAAAAGGAAACGATCCCTCACACAGAAAAAAGTTTGGATGAGTTTACTAAAGAATTGGATCAAAAGTCCCAGGCCCTTGATGATGTAATTATCTCTCCTCTATCCATAAGCTTTATAATGTTTTCATTTTGGCGAAGATGATTGGCTTCAGGACTCCTTACATCATTTTTGAAATGGTTTTTCTTTTTTTCCTGCATGAGATTTTGTATCCAATTTTCTCTAGTGGGTTGTCACAGAAGGATAATGTACTTGTTCACTACTTTTATGCTAGACATGATGATATTTCTTGGTACATTAGGTTTAAAAAGTCGCATAGCTTACCATTGTTGATGCCTCCTATCCTATGCATGCTAGATAAGTCCATTAATATATCCTCTTTCCTGCCTTTTGACTTATGAGTACTAGAGATATATTCTACTATTCCTGAAAATAGCTGATTAATTGGTAGGAAAAGAACTGCTTTATTAGAGTTCTTATTTGGTTGTTGTTGTTCTCATAATCACATAAGACAACTCAATGGAGAGCTATATGTGTTTGGTCTGCATCTAGTATGGTTTGATGCCAGAGCAGTCTTCGTTTTTCTTGTTGTATTGATAGAGGATTTGAGTTCCTGGACCAGCTTTGATAGGGTCTCATTTAAGTGCTGACACTGCTTGGTGTATTAGTAAAGTGAAAATGCAATTTATTTTGATCTGTTTGTCTTTCTGTCACTTCTTGGTTATCTAAGCTTGCATGTACTTAGGATGTGATTTTCTTGAGTGCTTTTCCTGTAGTCTAAAATCCATAGGACATTGATACTAGGTGCCTATTAATGGACTTCTTGTCCTATGCTTACTGCCAAGTGTAATCTGTATAGCCCCTATAAGTATAAATCTTATGATTACTATATAACCTTACATAAATACATAAGCAGGTGTCATTCGTTGTAACAAAGGGGTTGTGTTACTACTTAGCTAAGCATCTCTGTAAGTGGTTAGTGAATCAATAATGGTATTGCCTCTACCCTGGGCATGAGAGTACGAAAAATTTGGTATAATATTTATAAATTACACAGACATGACATTGGTATTCTTAGGATGCTTCCATTACTGACTGCCAAGAGAAAAATATCCCTTACACAGATCCAAATCATGTTTGTGGGGAAATCATTTATTCCCTGCTTCTTAGCAGAATATTAAGGCAGTAGGACCTATACTGAAGTTCCTCTGCTTGAGGTTAGTTTTGATCCTCTTTTTGCAATTAGAGATCCAGGTGTGGAATCTTCCCATTTGCAATTTAAGCAGCATGCTTGGAAAGAAATACTCCAAGTAACCCCTTCTGTTTGAAGATCTTAGAACCACTTACTTGAGAAGAATATCTGCACCACCTCATTTTTCAAGAAGCATACAGAAATCTACTTCTTACTGTGATTCTGGATGAACACTGAAAGAATTATCTCTATTTATTTCCAGCCTCCAATCTTGATGATTAACTCTGCGTAATTATTGAGTATTGGCGTAAAAATACTTTGCAAATACAGGTACTAGGGGTTTTGGCTCAAGTAAAAGCGGAGAAAGAGTCCGTTGAGGCCTTGCTGCAGCCTGTTGATACGGCTGACCGACTTTTCCAAGAGATCCAGAGTTTGCAGAAGCAGGTTGATGATTTGGAATATAAGCTTGATTTCCGGGGACAAGGTGTGAGAACTATGGAAGAGATCCAATTGGAGCTGAATGCTTTGCAGAGCACAAAGTACACGGCCTTCAGCTATTTGTTTTATTTTAATTCTCCTTCTGCTTCTTTTCCTTTCTTGTCCTGACAAATGCATGAGATCCCAAACTTAATACACCAGTTGTCTGGAGAAATTGGGCTGCGGAAGTCTGATTATTCTCTCTTCGCCAACTTGACTTGATTGTTTGGTTATAGAAAGCTTTCTGTCATATTTGATTTGAGCTTATTGTCCTAACATCAAAACTCAACCTCCTTCTCTCTAGGGATAATTTGCACAATGAATTGGAGAAGCTCAGGGATGAGCAAAGGTATATGGAGAATGATTTATCCAACATCCAAATTCGCTGGCATACTCTGAGGGAGGAGAAAGTAGCAGCAGCAAATACGCTCCGTGATGTCAAAAAGGCGGAAGAGGAGCTAGAGCGATTGTGGGAGGAGAGAAATCAGCTTGACCTCGATGAGAAGGTTGTCTACTTATAGTATTTTCTTTTATCCAAGATCTAGTTAAATCATATAACACTGAAGTAGACTGATGGAGTGAATTCTACAATTACAGTTGATTGTTTCTTGTAATTGAGCTGCTTTTAGCTTCAAGGTCTTTTGCATACACAAATCGTCATCTCCTCGGTGCCCAATAAGGAAGTCTCTCTAGCGGAAGGTGGCTTTCTAAGTCCGCTGTCAAATCCTGAATGATAATCCCTTTAAGGGTTGTAATTCATAAGGGATGTAATCCTGCACGTGAAGAATAAAATGGCCTTACCCATTTTTATGCATAAAATAATTGTTAATTACTTGAAAAGTCAAAAAAATATATTCACTCAAGGAAGATTCCTGAAGATGCTGACCGTAAATGAGAAGATTGATTATGGAATGGTTGATACTGGGTGCCGTGCGTGTCGTTTCATAATTGGAAAAATCAGTGCCATGGAAATACATGCCACTCAGCCAAAGAAAGATGATGGAAATTTGGTCAAAATGAGCTCCAAGTACTTTTCGCTTTTCTTGTGAATACAATAAATAGAGGGGTAGTTTGTGTAAATGATAGATCATCCACTCTGCTCTCTTTTGGCTAGCTGCTTGTCATAATTTCTGAATTCTTCATTGGATTCCTTTTGTGTCTCTGCTCAGGAGAATTTTGTTGACTGTACATTTATGTACTTTCTCTTTTCAATGTTCAGGTTTTCATGACTTGAACTTGCTGCTCAAGCATATTTTCATGTATTCACTGCTTTCTTACGAATGATTTGCCATCTATCCTCTTGTTGACTATTTATCCTCTTTGTGCTGATTTCAGCATTTGACGGACGCTCTTGGCCATATATCCAAAGAGAGAGATAGGCTTCTGAATGAGTACAATGATTTAAAGGTTAAACTTAATCATGAGTATGACGAGCAGGCTGAACAGAAAAGAAGCTATCATCAAGAAGTGGATTCACTACTCAAATTATCTTCCAAAATCAAGGAGTATGTTCTTCTGAATTTAGCGATAGTTGTGAGGACCCAATACCTGTTTTTTAATCTTCAGACTGGCTGTACTAGGTACCATGATCTCAAGAAAGGAGAGAGGTTGAAAGAGCTGCAAGAAAAGCAAGCTGCATCAGAATCTCAGCTTCAAGGTTGTGATCAGAGGAAACGAGAAATTTCAGAAGAACTTAACAAAAGTAAGGACTTGATGAGGAATCAGGATCAACTTAGAAGAAACATCGAGGATAACCTAAACTACCGAAAGACAAAATCTGAAGTAGATGACCTTACCCGTGAAATTGAATCTCTAGAGGACAGAATACTCAAAATTGGTGGCATTTCTACCATTGAAGCTGAACTTGGGAAACTTTCACAAGAAAGAGAGAGGCTACTTTCTGAGGTATTCTACTTGCGATAAAACTCTTCTTTCTTGGGCCACCCACCTGGTTTTCGTTTTGTGTCTCATCTGATCCATGTGGTTGCAGATATTTTTAGCCCTGGGGTTTGCCTAATGAGGTGGGCTTCATCATAATCATAGAAGTCAAAACCAATAGTGATGAGTATTTGCTTGCTACATGAAATTTGGTATTAAAGGGGAATATATGAACTTATGGTGCTATATGGTTGTTTTGGTCTGGTCAATCTATCATACAATGTGTTTCTTTATCAGAGATGTGCAGTATTGTTCCCATATCTCACATTAGCTTGGTGTTAAAGTATGTTTGCAGTTAAAGGGCGTCGTTGTTCTTTTCTTTTGTTTGATAGGCTATCCTTGTTTATGGGGGGACAACAGTACTCTTGAGCCACTGCTTTACCAACTGTCTTTCCTTGTATTATTCTCATACTTAATTTGTGTATGTATATGGTATGATGGGTATATATTTTTATCCGTATTGTCTATGGTTCCACTATTTAGTTTCTCATTTTTCTTCTCGCCACAGCTAAACAGGTGTCAAGGAACGATGTCTGTCTACCAGAGCAACATTTCTAAGAATAAATTAGATCTTAAGCAAGCCCAGTACAAAACATTGACAAACGATATTTTGACCAGTTAATACAGCTCAAGGTAAAATGTTTATGAGTAGTAGTTGGTGTCCTCCTTTATATTTCTCAACTGGATAATAAATGAACCAATTTCTGGCAGACCACGGAGATGGCAAACAAGGATCTGGACAGATACTACAATGCCCTTGACAAGTGAGCTCTCCAAATATGTACTCCATTTCCTTTTAAACTTTAGTGTTTCAGATGTTGCCTTTTCTCCTTGTGTTTGTGTGCTCAGGAACTATAAATACAAAATCTGAAGTAGAGTTTGGTATCGGTTAGTTTGTTGCTATGAAGTTAGTTTGGAGATGTGGAACAGAAGGGAATTTGAGGGAACAGAGTCATTTGGATGTCTGTCTATATGGGTTAATGGTTTGAAACTTGAAACGTCTGGCACAGTGGAAGGATCTTCATCGATGTGAATGCTTTGTAGATATTGTAGAGTCACTTTTTCTCTGTCTCTCTCACTCTCTTTAATGAGTTTTTCTTTGGGCTCTGAGCTATTTTTTTTCCCTCTTGCCAACATATGTCACCCACTGGGGGCCGTTTTAATCAATTACTAAGGATTTTAACGGGGAAAAAATTTGAATGTGGTAAAGAAAGGCACTCTACTGAGGTTATACAACCATAAGTTTATTTTCTTAAGTGAATTTTTAGCACCCGAAAGAACACTGGAAGATAAAATGGTAGAAAAAGGATAGAAAAGCAAAGAAGATGGAAAACCAAGAGATATTAATCCAAGATGGGTGAAGAAATCTGACTCTTTACTGGGGTCATTCAAAGAATAGCTGATTTGATGGTTGGGGAGGTGGAGCCCCTTGACAGTTGTGTAATGTTTGTGCAGTATTTCCTTGTGATTTTCTGTCGATGCAACATTCCCTATGCTGAAGAGGATGGCAACAATTTTTCTTTTTCAGAGCCAAAATATTTATAGAAGTGGCATCAGGAGGGTGCAAACACTCATGCATAAGAGCTCATTTGCAAAAGAGAGGAGGTCTCTCAGATTTAAGAGCGCCTTTCTTCAAATCCTTAATCTTTATTTTTGACCTCTTCCCCAGCATATCGCCACAATCTTCCAAATGCACTTAGATTGTCCAACCGTATTTTATCACTGCTGCATGTGTGCCCATTTTCTCTATCCTCACTATTCGCTATCAGGTACATTGACTCATTGATCAACTTTTGTTGTTAATTGTTTGGTGCTCTTATGAGCACTGCCTTCCTGTGGCTTCAAGCGAGTGAAAATGACTAGTTCTCATTGAACTTCTTCTTAATCTGACGCACTTAATCGAGTGAGTTTTATTTATATGTGACATGACCTATTTGCCCAACTTTGCTGGAGAAAACATGCTTGGGTAGAATAGAAGCTTCCCTAGATATTATATTCAGTTGTAGCTAGTGAGCATCTGGGATTGTGTTTGTTCTCTTCTTGATATTCTTGAGAAAGAGGGCACTCCATGATTGCTTCTTTGTTCTTTTGGGTTCTATTTATGGCGTTATCTTTACATGCGCAAAAGGAGATCCAAATGTTCGCGTAGCATCATTTGTGACATCTTCCTTCTTGATCCCCTGCCTTCTGTTTACATCATTTTTGTGAATTTGAGGTGCTTCATCGCTCTGTCCTCTTTTCCCTAGCCAAGGAACCTTTCTCTATGGACATTCTTTTGTGATGATGGTTGCAAAGGCTGAAAGTTGACCTTGCTTGTCTTTACAAATGGCTTCTTTACTGCGGACCAGTGATACTTTTCTTTGGCAGAGCTCTTATGCGATTCCACACTATGAAAATGGAAGAAATAAATAAAATCATAAGGGAACTGTGGCAACAAACTTATAGGGGACAAGATATTGACTACATCAGAATACATTCAGACTCGGAAGGTGCTGGGACTCGATCATACAGCTACAAGGCATGCATACCTTTTTTTATTGATATTAATTTAATCTGTTCAGTGAGATGATATACATCTCACCAGTAAACTTTGTCAATTATGCAGGTTCTCATGCAAACTGGCGACACTGAGTTAGAAATGAGAGGACGGTGTAGTGCTGGTCAGAAGGTGCACAACTTAGAAGAGATCACTTTGTTTACTTTCATCATGCTGTTTGTGTAGGAGAAAATCTACAGCTAATAATTGGTTTCAGGTTCTTGCTTCGCTTATCATTCGCTTGGCTTTAGCTGAGACCTTTTGCCTCAACTGTGGAATTCTAGCACTTGATGAACCAACTACCAATTTGGATGGTCCTAACGCTGAAAGTCTTGCAGCAGCTCTTGTGAGGTATTACTTATTTTCACTTCTCTATTTTGATGAAAATGGATGAGTGTAAATAGCAATAATGTAGGGGTAACTGGACCACAACTTGCAATCACTCATTTTCCTTTGTTCGACTTCTCCAGAATTATGGAGGACAGGAAGGGACAGGAGAATTTTCAGCTGATAGTCATCACACATGATGAACGGTTTGCGCAACTTATCGGTCAACGACAGCATGCAGAGAGATATTATCGTGTCTCAAAGGATGATCAGTAAGCTTTTGAATTTGTCGATTCATATCTCTTCTAATTCATCATATTGTCTATTATTGTTTTTAACTTCTCGAGTCACACTATCAGTCAGCACAGTATAATTGAAGCCCAGGAGATATTTGACTGAAGATGGAGATTTGGTTCTCTTGAAGAAGAAGTCTTCTCAGGATTCTTGTGAAGTATATTTTTGCGACCTGTTTCCGAGGATGACATGAGCTCTCTAGTAGCTGATGTATGTTTACTTTTCTACTTTTGATACTTGAATTTTTGAAGTTACCCATGCTCATGCTTCAGTAAAGATGGCATGTCGAATGAAGTGGAATAACAATACTTGTGAGTAATTTTCTGTGCGATCATTGATTACAGGGAAACACCAAGGCATGCTCAAGGTTTCAGAACTGAATTGGTCATGTCGAACTGAAGAGGCAGGGGAATTTGAGGTGAGTGTTCGGTGAGGGTTGGTATGCAACGCATTTTCTGACCTTGCAATGTTATTTAATTGCGAGACTATATGGAGTGTTTCTGTAAATGACCATGCATTGAAATTAAGTGTACTCTTGACTATATAAATGCAAGTAAAATTCCCATAATTTTCTGTGGCAAAATCCATTTTGTTCCTTGAGGCTGTGTCCAATGTCCCTCCGAAGCCAAGGCTTCCTGCATTCTCATTTGAAATTGGAAAAGCTCAAAATCTAACCGTGCGGATGAGAAGAATAATGATATGCGGATCCCTGGAGTGCAATAACTTGGTAGAAAGGGAATGTGCCATAACTTACGAAATGTATACTTAAGTGCTAAAATCGGAGTAAAATGGGTCATTTGAGTGCCAATCCGGTCAAAGTCCGGCCAAGACGCCGATGTGGCATTTTTCTGGCGAAACGAGCCCAAAACGATGTCATTTTACACGCTGACGTGGCCAAATAATACAAAAACGGCGTCGTTTTGGGCCGACATGGTAAAAAAAATTTAAATTAAATTAAATTAAAATTTTTTTAAAATAAAAAATTAAAATTTTTAATTTTTTTTTAAAAAAAAAAAAAAAGAAAAAAAAGAGAAAGGGGGAGCCTCGGGCTGAGGGATCAGCCGTCGGCCCGCCGCCGCCGGGAAGGGCTGGTGACGGTGCGACGGTGAGGGAGGGTCGGCGGGGTCGAGCCCTCGCCTCGGATCGGGGTGAGGGTCGTTGGCCCTGCCCGCCTGGGCCAAGGATAGCCGACTCTCGTTGGATCCGGGTGAGGGCCGTGAGCACTTGCCATTGCCCACAGATCTGGAGAGGGTCGCGGCCCTCGCCGGATCCGGGCGAGGGCCGCAACCCTCGCCGCCGATCGGCTGGGTCACCGACCCACAGCCGAGGCTTGACGACCCCGGCCGACCCTCCCCCCGTTGTCGCGGCCCTTTCCGGCGGTGGCGGCAACGGCTAAGGCCTCGATCCCTTAGCCGCCTCCCCCTTTTCCCTTTTTTTTTTTTAAATTTTTTTTAATTTTAAAATTATTAATTTTAAAATTTTTAACTAAATTTAATTTTAAAATTTTAAAATTTTTATTTTTTTTTTTATCACATCAGCCCAAAACGATTTCTTTTTAAAATCTTTCTCCTTCCCTCCTTGGGTGTCTCGGCCCTTAACTTAATTAATTTTTAGCGCCCCTATTTTGGATTTTTTGTCCTAAGCTATAATCACCTTTACCAAAAAAAAAAAAAAAAAGATATTCTTTTTTCATTATTTGGTCACGTTAGCCTGCAAAATAGCGTCGTTTTGGACTCACTTTGTTGAAAAAATGCC
The DNA here is from genome assembly GCF_016545825.1 of Eucalyptus grandis. Taxonomy (NCBI): domain Eukaryota; kingdom Viridiplantae; phylum Streptophyta; class Magnoliopsida; order Myrtales; family Myrtaceae; genus Eucalyptus; species Eucalyptus grandis. The sequence continues at coordinate 5,109,271 of NC_052619.1, read as the reverse complement.
ACGTCGGCATTTTGGCCGGACTTTGGTCGGAGTGGCACTTAATTGATCCGTTTTTCTTCGAATGTGGCAGTTAAGTGTACCTTTATGACACTTAAGTATTCCTTTGTGTCAAGTTATGGCACTTTAAGTATTCTTTTGTGTCAAGTTATGGCATTTGAAGCGTTTTTTTGCCGAAGAATAACAGTCTGGGTCTGTTGTTTTGTTATATGCAACTGTAGAAAGCAGGAGGGGACATAGCCTTGGCAAAACAACTTTTCACGTGATTTGGCGCATATTCCAATTGGCCATGGACGGTAGTGAGTAGATGTAAGCACCGTCTCCAGTCCTTGGCTGCCTATAATCTTCTTCAGTAATTTTTGCATTGTAAATCAACCGTGCTCCAATGTTTAATCTCACTCTCATCAGGCTTATTAGAGTCTGAAAATTCACCTAACCGATGACATTTGCCTAAGACAAACTGATTTGAAGGAGGGAATCAGCAAAAACTCCTTTTCTTCAAGCATGAGTTCTCTCCGGAGGCTAGAACTGATCGTACCTTTGGAAATGTAACGTTAGTTCATGATTCAAGGCCTGAGAAACATGCAGTTAGATTACAGACTATAGCACACGGTCCTGCTTTATAGCACAGGAAAAAGGCTCAGAATACCTAGCCGAGAAAGGCAAAACTCCGATTTCTCTTTATTTTCATAGAGCGAAATCAAAATGGTAAGTCACCCCCGCAAATTACTCTTTCAAGTCTTGATGTCTCCGACGTCTCGTGCAAATCTAGTGATGATCGTGCACCCTCTGTTGTGCGGGTTGGCCTGCCCGCCCGGGCAATTGTGGTAGGAAGCCCCTGATTTCTGGCAGGGCACGGTGTCCTCCCTCAGCAACTCATAGCCGATGTACTTCTTGTTGCTCTGCTGCGCTGCCACCGGCACTCTCCGGCTGGTCTCCCACTCCATCTCCGGATCGGTCACGCACTCCCCAAGGGCAGCCTCCAAGCATGATGACCTCTCCAGAAGAAGGTCTAGACCGCCGCTTCGCAGTGAACCGAGGCCCATAATGGACACCGCATTGCAGTTTGTGAGGTGTATGAGGATGAAGAGGAGGCATGGGTGGAAGAAAGTGATGGAGCTGAGCTTAGGGTTGAGATTGAGCATGCCTCTCTCTCTCTCTGGTTTCTTTGAGTGGGGGATCTTGTTGGGGACGACGAGGAAGTGGGACTTCGCCGTTCGGGTAGTTGGGTTGCGAAGGATCATTAGCGAGGACGAAACAGTCTCGAGGTATCACTTACAAACTTGCGAATGTGGGGAGATTGAAATGAACCGGTGTATTTGGAAAGTCATGTATAAATATAAGGGAAAGCAACACAAATGATTCCCAAACTTTGATTAATATGGTCCATGAATTTTTAATCTATTCTATGTGGTTGTTGAACTTTTTAACCCAATATGTAATGTCATTCTTAAACTTTTAAAATCGTTCAATGTGGTTTTCAGATTTTTGGTACATGTTTAATTTTATCTTTATACTATATGAAAATATTTATGTTATCCTTGAATTTGAATTAATAGAAAGATAAGATCGAACATTTTTAAATATTGAACATGTACAAAAGTTCAATGACCACGTTAAAAAAAGTTTTGGGGACCACATTGCATATTAAGAGTAAAGTTCATGAATCGCATTTCACATTGTCCATAAATATAAGAGAACACTCCCCGCCCGTGAGTTCCTTACCTTAATGCACCAATTGCCAAGGCATTCTCTCATCTCATGTTGTTTAGAAGGTTGCAACCAGGGGAATGTAAGGAAATGTATCAAACCATTAGATTCTATAATGATTTGATTTTGGCTATTCTTTTGTTACGGGGCTATTGTTCCGATTTCCTTTATGGTCTAAAATAACCCCAGTTATTACATGGAATTCTATTAATAAATTAATTTTCATTGAGCAATTCTAATTTATAAACACATCTACTCCAATGCCCCGGATACACCATATGCATACTTAATTTCATCACCTGGTGTTTTGGCCAACCCACGTCGGAGTGCGGCGGACAATGCATGCCAAGGCTCAAGAAGAAGGATGCATCTCCGGACTTGGCTTCTCTTGCCTCTATGGTTCATCCAAAGGAAGCTTCAGCAAAATGGTGAATGATCTTATTAGTGAACAACGTGTATGTTTGACCTCTTTTGTAAATTGACTCGAGCACAAATGTACCAAGATGTCCCACTACAGAGATTAGCAGTGAAAGCCAACCAGATTGCTTAGGGCCATGTTTTTCCAAGTTTGAGATCATTTGACCGTTTTCCTAATTGATGGTTTACAACACCGGACATCTTCTGCACTAATAAGACAATTAATTTTTATACTGGTGTTGTCCACAGCTCATGACCTGCCAATCGGAAGCATGATAAGAGGAAAATATGGCCTAATTACTTTCACTCCAGGACAGAAGATCGTGCTGGCCGTGACAGATAAATGGCGGCGAATTTATTTCCACCTAATGGCATAGCACAATAAGGAGATGTAGTCGAGTCGAGTGATGTGACTCCCCGGCGAATGGTCCTATTCACGAAACGCCTGGGTTGTGGTCCATGTCACACAGAGGCAGCCATTGTGGCTCCCTCGATTGGTAAAGTTTGACTTGTTGGTTGACGACCAAAACCGACGACGACATGCCTCCGGCCACCGATCCGACAATCGACTTTAGCCCTCGACAAATTCTTTCGCTACCATTAATCATCCTCCATACTCAGCGTACAAATTGAATTGAACTAAAGTTGGAAAAAGATAGCGTCCAAAGTACAAACTAAAATTACACGATTGAATTTAAAAGCACATAATCATTATGTGTTTATCCCAGCTACAAGGGAGAAGCGGGAGATTTGAATCTTCACAGTTAAGAGATTGGAAAAAGGATTATTTAGTTTAAGTTTTGAGTTCTAGCTCTTGAGTATGACTTTAAAAAAAAATTCAAAAGTAGAGTAATATTTTCCTGAAAGAGTCATTAACCGAAGAAGACGGCACAAAGAGAGGAAAGGAAACGCCAAAAGCTCAAAACCCTGTCTTCCTGCCGGCGATAGCAGAAGGCAGAGAGAGAGAGAGAGAGAGAGAGAGAGAGAGAGAGGCGATGAAGTACGCGGTGAAGGCATGGAGCAACGGGATGGCGCGGGCGGGAGTGCTCCAGCTGGGCGGCGGCTGCGGGTGCCCGCTGGAGATAGAGACGCCGTCCCTGCTCCTGCCCACCCGCAAATGCCTGCCCCACTTCATCTCTCCCGACCTCCTCCCTTCCCTCCCTTCCCCTGACTCCCGCCTCCTCCAGTTCAGCCCTCTTCACTTGTACGTCCTTCTCTCTCACTCTCTTCTTTTGGGCTCCTTTCATCTTTCACTGAAATTTGCCATGATGTTGTCGAACTGTTTGAGTGTGTGTACGTTCGTTCTCGTTTCTGTTGATGATGTGGGCAAGTAGAATTTTGTGTTCAAAGTAGGTGGTTTACTTAAAGTTTGCGCATTTTGTCGATTTTAAAGTGTCCCAGAAAGTGTTGTGACTGCTTCTCATCGAGTGGCGTAAAGCCTTTAGAGGCTGTAGTTACTTATGCCTGTGAATGAAAGCTAACGTTGCTTGTGCAGACAATTCAGTGTTAGTGATGTTCATCTTTTTCAGTTGTTGTCTCTGATTCTTGAGTAGTTTAAAGTAGTGGTTTTAGAAGAGTAAAGGTTAGAACTTGTGACTCATGCGAATATTCTTTATTGGGGATCAAGGTCATTGAAACCTGTGATCTTTGTGACTGTAGCTTGGATGGAATTTCGACGCAGACAATATCGAATCTTGGAGGTCTCCACCAGATGCTTGGTCTGCATGAGTATGGGTTGGTAGCTGTTCCGAGGGATTCCATTCAATGCCTACCTGCATCTGAAGCGACTAACAAAGTCGGAGCATCGTTCGAGACTCCGTGTGGCCGTCGTTTGGTAAACTAATGGTTTTCCCATGTATTCACTTGATTTGGAACATTCACCAAAGGAACTGCTTGAAGTCGTTGCATGATTGTGCTATTGCAGATTAAGCCAAAAGAATACATGGAAATGATTTCTTCGATGCGGCCCGACATCTGGGTCACATTGGCTGATGAGGTGCCAACTTGGGTTTCTGAAAAGCGAAACAATTCCTCAGTGGATCGAACTATCAGGTGGCTCGATGAATGCATCGCGTTGAGGCCGGTACAAACCCAATGTTCGTTTCCTATTTTAGTACCTTGAACTACTGTGAATCAGAAATTTCTTGATTGGAATTAATGAGCATTGAGGCTACTATGGAATGAAAATGTGAAATGCAAAATTATTTTGTTCCTTACCAAGGCGCAACTTTCTCTATACTAAAATGAGTGGTTTGAAGTAACAAGAGCTGCTTTAGGTAAACAGCATTTGTGCTGGGCAGTTTAGTAGATATTTGTGTATGCTATGCTTTCTCTCGTTAGTTTCATGGCCTGATCAATCTAGCTTATCTGTTTGGACTTTCAACTTGCTAAGTTGCCAAGTCATCTCTTCTGTTGATCATTTATGCACTTTCAAGGATGGTATAATGTTAAATTGGGGAATTTTCATTTTGCTGCTAGAAGACTCTGAGACTATTTCAGAATGATGCTAATACAAAAATCGCTATAAAATTTGTGTAGTTAGGTGGAGACATCTTTGGTTCCATTGTTGGTGGAGCTAATCTGCAGCAGCGGCAACGATGTGCTGAAGAAGTCGCTAAACGAAACTTATCAGGTACTTGCTACTTCTTTTGCGATAACTTCTACGAGTGGGATATCAGTGACCTGTTAAAGCAAGCATCTTGTAGAAAATTGCATGGCCTATCCCTATCCATTATTAATACCTCTGGTCATGTCTTATTTGTTCAAGTCAACTTTTTTTTTTTTTTTTTTGCTAGAACATTTGTTTAAGTTGACTTTTTTTTTTTTTTTTCCTTTTGGATAAAACATTTGTTTAAGTCAACTTACAAGGGGCTCTGTGTTTTGCTTATGATTACACTTGTTCCTAATTCTGCTGTCCACAGGTTACTTGATAGGGGGATTTGGGCTTGGAGAGAGCATGGATGAACGTCCTGCTCTGCTTAAAACTGTTTGTGTAAGAGCTTGTTTACTCTAGCTTCCCAACTTTGTACATGAATTAACTTGGAAGAATTTGTGGTGGTTGCCTTTCGACTCCGTGGAGTCTGGACTGCAATCTGGTCCATGTTTATACTGGATCTGCTTTTACAGTTGGGTTCACTTGATAAATTATCACAACTAAACTCAACAGACTAAGCAGATGAAATTTCCTTTTAAATCTGGGCAGTCTGTATGCTTAATTGATAGTCCTTAAGGCATGTATGTTTTTGTGAGTATGATGATTGGCAGTTTCTGACAGAAACTATCTGTTCCGTTATTTCTTTCTCTTTCCAACTCTTATCTGGCTCACAATCATGTAGTAGATGTGAGTAAAAGGCTATATATATTCGATAATTGAAGTCATGAAGTTTGCACGAACTCTGTTATGATAATGTGAAACTACAGCTGGATTTATCTCCTTTACATCTTAATATGCATGTCATGGTAACTTCCAATTCGTCTTATATCTAATTAATTCATCACGCTGTGTTTGAGGCCCATGATTTGAGATCAGAAGAGCTTGGTGTGTCATGCAATGCTTTTTGTTGTCAACTGCTGCTGTTAGGATTAAAACTTTCAGACTCAACTGTGTGGTAGATCTTCGATGTTGGTTCATTTATTTTAGCTGTGAGCCACCACTTTCCACAACTGGCTGATTGTTCCAATGGCTTAGGATACATAAATGGTTCTTTTAGGAGACCTTAGTTTCTAAACAGTGATTAATTCCTACGAAGTGATTATCCTTTGCAATTCAATTTCTTTAAGTGGATGTGTATTCCCATCCTGGTCCTTAAATGGAGCAATTTTCTTTTTATGGCTTTTGGCAAATGCTTCTAGGAAAGCTTCCAAAATCATTTGGTTTAATGCTGGATGATTCATTTTTTGATTTCTTAGTAATTTTGATGCTGTGACTGTCATCAGGATAACTTGCCTGAAGAAAAGCCTCGTCTAGTCTGCGGTCTCGGGCTACCTGGTATGAGGTTCATTCCCTCCACTTTTCCTTGCTTATATCCTGTATTTTTATCGTTGTGGGAAGCATTAAAGTGTCAGCTGTTTGTAAAGAAGTTGTTCTTGTAATGGGAGAGTGACGCAAGCTGCTTTCTGGCAGGCCCAGATTATATTCAGAGTAGTGTTAAACTGTCAGCTGCTCTATGATCACTTCAGTTCAGAATTATTATTCTTATTGTGATTAATTATTCTCTTTTTTATATGTATGCTTTAAAAAAGTTAATTGTTCCCTATAAATCCTTGCAAATTGAAAGTTTATGCTTATTCATTGTGCAGAGGAGGTTCTACAGGGTGTTGCTGCTGGAATTGATCTATTTGACACTACGTACACAACTCAACTGTCTACTCTGGAACTTCTGCGTTTGCTTTCATGGTTTGGCTGAGAACTGATTGATCAAATGGATGTTGGCAGGTACATTTACCACATTACGATTGCAGGTTTTGCACTTACCTTTCCACTTGACAAAATTGGAGCAAGTGAATTAATTCCTTACTCGAGTGACATAGGAAGTGACCAGGCGAAGATTAATCTGAGGGCGACTGTTTACCGGTAATTGATCAGATCTTTGCTTGCTTCATTTTGATTTATAGATGTGACAACTTGATCTATTGGAAAAGTTCACTTCTTTGTCCATGTCCTGCATCAAATGGAAGGTCCTATTTAGTTGTCCTTGTAGCATGATCTGGGAAATTTCAGCATTCTGGTCTGAACATGTGTGCCGGTGCCTTAGCTCGTATTTTACTTTTACTCTCCTTTTGTCATAATGGAGGCACATCTGCGTTGCATAATTTCCGATCGATTACCTTCATATGCTCCAGGAAAGACACTACACCTATAGTCCAAAGCTGCAGCTGCTATACATGCAAGAATCACACGAAAGCGTATATAAATCACCTTCTCAATGTTCATGAGATGCTTGCGCAGACTCTGCTGGAAATGTACTCCTCTTCCCTTCAACTTTTTCATGAAAGGGTTCTGCTTTTTTTTTAAGGGTCATTTTTTTTAAACCTCTTTCATCTTTGTTGCAGCCATAATACCCACCACTTTCTTGGTTTCTTCCGCTTGATACGAGAAGCAATTAAGGAAGGCGAGTTTGATCGATTTCGAGAGAAATTCATCCGCAATAGGCGTGAGCACTTGGCTGTTTCTGCTGTTCACGCATGAATTGTTTGGCTCTGCTTTTGTTTGTGTTAGCTGCGGTTTGATTGAAGTTAGGACATCAGTGGCATTGCCAGATTAATGCGACTTTCAGGAAAACCATTGATAGGTGATGATACAGTTGGAACTGGGAAGCAGTTCTTATCTTTTAACAACGACGCGGAATGGCACCTTTAAGTAAACCAAGGACCAAGAACACACTTCTAACTTCATGGACCGGGTAAGATGCGAGCCGAAGTTATGAAGAGTGGCAGAACTTTGTCAGCCCTCATTCGCACTTGTAGTTTCACAGTAGTGTAATTTTCACCTCATGATTTGCCTAGTGTACTTCTGAAACACCGAAGGGAAGAAGATTTTCTAGGGACTTGTTTGAAGCTTGTCTTTTTTTTTTTCTTTTTTGGCTCCATAAATGGAATTTGAAAGAGATAGGGACCTACTCCACCCGCTGTTGGAATCTTCAGTTTAAGGAGCCAACGAAACGCGAATGACATACTGGGCATATCACTACAGCTCCACGAGGTGAGTAAGGAAGCTCAAGATCGATGATGCGTCTGAACTCAAAGTTCGTCTTTCGGATGCATAAGAGGGTGCCTCATCGGGGTAGTTGAAAATGTATTTGGGGTTTATTGTTGATGCCATAAGGTCAATATAATATAATCACGATCGGGTCTTGTTAACAAGAGCCCTAATGGTATTAGTTAAGTCAACAAATTGTCAAAACAAAAAAGAAATGAAAAAATTACAAATTTCAATAAAATAAGCTACTTCAAATGGGAGATTTTATACTTCTAAAGTATATTGTAAGATTTAGGTCCGTTTGTTTTACAGAAAACAATTTGTAAGAAAACATTTTCTGGATATTCTAGAAACATTTTTCATCAATAAAATAAAGTCTTCTAAAATGAGGGAAAATATGTTCTATTTTTTAGAAAGTGAAAACATTTTCCATCCTCTTTCTTTCACCACTTTTTCGCACCAAACACTTTTTTTTTTTTTTTAATTTTTATATTTTCTTTTCTAAAAATTGAATTTTTAATTAATTTTAATTTTTAAAATTTTATTTTATTTTATTTTATTTCTTTTCTTTCTTCTCCTGGTTGTCGTCGTGGCTAGCAATCAGTTGGTGACTGGCCACAGGTGAGCTCGAGCCATGCCATAGGCCGATGAGGCTCGAGCTCACAGATTTTAGTGAGTTTGAGCCTTATTTCACCTATTTGAAAATTTAATTTATGATGTCGAGTAAGCAGTTCTGTCCAAAATTTTGAGGGTTAGAACTAACTCGAAAAAGAAAAAGAAGCATATTGGGATCCGATTTCACAAAACAAAATTTTAAGAACCCGATCGAACAATTTATAAAAGTTGAGTAACCTATGGTGGCTCCATCCTTCATTTTTTTTTTTACAAATAAATTTACTTTTCAAATTATTAAGAACTGAGACCCTATACCACCCCTTTTTAATAAATAGGAGACACAAATCCGGATAGATATGCAGACCCATGCTACAAAAGCATACAGGTAGCAGTGCAAGAGCAAGAGCAAGATACAAAATCGCATTATCAGCTGACTGACTACCGCTCCAGAAGCAAGCTTGACCATTCATGGAGTCTCCACCGGTGGCCAGGTGACAAGCTCGCCGCCGTTCACCTTCCAAGCCACCATTTTGGGACCCAATCCGCCGTCCCCTCCTGTGGGTTCTCTTAAACTCCAATGCCCATATCTCTCTCTCCCCTGTCATACTCGGTTCTCTTTCACTGCGAATGCGAAACGGAGCCGCTTTGTGTGAATCGTTCTGAAGGGCCTGGGCTATGACTTTCGGGACCAGATTGGTTGTTCGGATTACACGCCGCGACATTCCCTCGTGCTGGTATGTTGCCACTGCGCTGTCTGCTAGCTGTTTGATGAAATTCTCAAACGACGTTAAAGTTCTCTGCTTTACTGCTGTTCCCGTGATGGGGTGCCCTGGTTTTTTATGCATCGTCTGCATGGCGAAAAATTCGTATCTGGGTCTGGCTTCATGGGTTTTAGTGGGTTTTGTTTTGGAACATTTTGAATGATCTTCTAGCGCCACCACCAGAAGCAGTAATGGAGTGCCCTTCCTTATCTTCTGCTATGCTTGGTTTCTGTAATTCTCGGTCACAGATCTCTTGATTGGATGCAGATAAAAGGATCAGTGTCGTAAGACAGGCGTTCGTTAGAATTACTGTGCCATTTTGGTGTGCATTGATTTACTCTAGCTGATGTGGTGTGTGTTGATTTTCCTTTGCAGATATCTTCTTAAAGTCTTGAACTGGGTTGCACTGATGAGTTAGAGTCGCATCCCTTGTGCTGTTGAACTTTGTCAACTATCTTCCGACTAAGGCAAGGGAAGCCAAGACTGCTGATATCTGGAGACGAACCAGAATTTTTGTTGTCTTTTTCACGCTCTCAATATTGAATGAGGGACTTGAACTCTCTTTGGGTTCTTAATGAATGAGTCATCTCTTGTGGTCTCCATCGCGGTTTGCTTTGGTAATTATTATAAACAGCCAAGTAATCGTAATTAATTGAGAAGGATGGAGCTTGCTAAAAGATTTCCTGTCTTGTCATTTATCATGAAATCAGAGATCCCACTTCTTTTAAAATATCGGAAAAGATTCTTGCCCCTGCCTTGTAGTCCAAGTTCCTTCATCACGAGAACTGTTAACAGTTATCCTTTCAATCCGCATTCTATGAAGAGAATAAACCGTCTTACCACCTCATCAAACCTTAATCCCTTGCCACCACTTCATCAGACCTCTGGTGAAAAGGTTTCCAGGAAAGCAAAGAAGAAAGAACGCATGGAATTACCAGAGTCGTTGCTCAAGTTTAAGCTGGATATGTGCTCAAGACATGGAAAACTTGTTGAAGCTCTTCAACTTTATGATGAGGCTCGGGAAAATGGGGTTCCACTTTCGCATTACCATTACAACGTGATGCTTTATTTGTGCTCCTCTGCTGGAAGTGGTTCACTTGGACAAGGTGGCAGCGAAAATGACGAGAACCTAAAAGAATTGGGTATGAGGAGGGGATTTGAAATATTTCGGCAGATGGCCATTGATAATGTTGCCCCAAATGAAGCAACATTTACCAATGCTGCAAGGTTAGCAACTGCTAGGGAAGACCCTGAAATGGCTTTTGATTTGGTTAAAAAGATGAAGAATTTTGGTATTCCACCTCGCTGAGGTCCTATGGACCTGCTTTGTTTGGGTTCTGCAAAAAGGGAAATGCCGATAAAGCTTATGAGGTAGATGAACACATGGTTGATTGTGGAGTTTTGGCTGAAGAGTCTGAGCTGTCAGCACTTTTGAAAGTTAGTATGGATGCAAAGAAGGCTGACAAGGTATATGAGTTGCTGCACCGAATACGTGCTACTGTGAGGCAGGTTTCTGAATCATCTGCTCAAATTGTTGAGGATTGGTTCAAGTCTGATTTTGCAGCAAGTGTTGGCGTAGAAAGTTGGGATATTAACAAGATTAAGGAAGGAGTAGTAAAGGGAGGAGGGGTTGGCATGGACAAGGGTGGCTTGGCTCTGGTAATTGGAGGATTCGAAGGACTCAAATGGACAAGAAAGGCGTTTGTCAATCCTGTGGTGAGAAGCTTGTCTGTATTGATATTGATCCAAAGGAGACAGAAAACTTTGCCAGCTCATTGACCAAACTAGCTCGCGAAAAAGAAGCTAAGGCTGGTTTTACAAAATTCCAGGTGTGGAACCATCTTTCCTCATTGGATCTTGACCATTAAAAATATTCAATATCTAGCTTCACTCTTCACATATGTGTGGAATTGATCACCATCACGCATCTCACTGTCCAAAATTCAGAAGGATATTGTCTATTCTATTCTTGTGTTATACATAAGTCAAATGGGAATGGTCTCCCTCATCTGGCACCCAAAGTGTTCAATAAAAAACTTTCAATTATCAACTCTAATTGGTGGGTTGATACAATCAATGCATTTACGAAATCAAAGAGTTTAATGTGAACTAATAGAAGATAATAGCATCAATAATTGCTGAAAAGAGATGAACAAAGTTGTTTGGCTTTTTATGTTCAAGCACATTCCTCTGCTGACTGTTCAAGTGCTATATTAGATCAGATGTGTAGAATGATTTTAAGATGTTCTATTCCCCAGTTTTCAGCAAATGACTGGATTACTAGATTCGGAAACTATTATTGTGCAAAACGTGTTCCCCCCAGTTTTCACGAAGTGAACAGTTTACTGATTGGGTTTTTACTTCCATGCAAAAGATGGTAAGGAATGAGATCAATTTCTACTAAGATTTTTAGGGCTAGGTATCTGTGTATCACCGTTCACTCCGTTTCTGTGGGGATTCATCATAAGTACATAAAGAATAATTGTACATTTTCTCTGTGGTTAAGGCATTGTTTATCATTGGAGGATGTTCTTATGCTTTGGCAAACTATTTTGTTCTTGTGTCATGTCATGGCAACTAAATGAGGAGATAAATTGTTCTAGGCTTGGATTCAAAAGCATGGACCTTTTGATGCTGTCGTGGATGGTGCAAATGCAGGTCTTGTCAATCAGAAACGTTTCAATTTTTTCCAGGTGGAGATTAGTCCTGCAGAACTCTCATTCTGATTTATTAACGTTCTTCAAAGCAATGTTCTGAAGTGTTGTTGTTGTTTTGGTCTAGGTCAACTTTATCATGAATAAGTTACGTGAGATGAGCCCGTCAAAGAGATTCCCTTTACTTATATTGCATAAAAGGCGTGTGCATGGAAAACCTGATAAAGATCCTAGGAACCAAAAATTGTTGGAGACATGGGAGAATTCTGGTGCACTGTATCCAACTCCCCTTGGCTCAGATGATGATTGGTAAGGTTTTACTAGTTCATGCGAGTCTAGTGAGTGCGGCCTTAACTATTAAATTTCTTATTCTCTGGTCCATTTTCCACCTTGAAGCTATGCATTTTGCTTGGCAGAACTGTCAGCAGCATACTAGTTCATGGGAATCTTATGGGAGTAGTGCTTTCAGAGGTCATCGACTTTATGTTTGGAATGACCACCATTTGGGGAGTGATATGTCAGATAAATAATTTTCAAATTAGTGGACCTGATATTTGAAGTCAAGGGAATGTGGTTTAACTAATTTTATACAAAAACTTAGGTGATGGAAGGTTGAAGACAAATTTCTTTTAGGTAGTTCCACAAGCATTCAGTCTGGTTGGGGAAAGAGGGGGATGGGGGGACATAGAAACTGTCTTGGGGAAGAAGAGGGTAGGGGGACATAGAAACTGCCTCGACAGCTTGAGAAATTCAAAAGTATAGACACCATGATGAAGGTGATGATAAAACTATCGTAATGAAAACACTTGTCACATATGTTATTCACCCATCCAGATCCTCCTCTGTTGTGTCCAGGTACTGGTTGTATGCTGCTGTCCATTGGAACTGTTTGCTTGTCACCAACGATGAGATGAGGGATCACCTCTTTCAGTTGCTTGGATCTAGCTTTTTCCCAAGATGGAAAGAAAAGCATCAGGTTGATGTTCATTACACATCTTCTTTCTTTTTGGTTTGAGATTCTCTTGTTAACGCATCTACATGTTTCAAATTTGTCTCTTTGGATTTGGGAATTTATGCATGTTATGTTTACAGACGGTGAAGCTGATGGAAAAGACATCAGCTTACATGATATGCTTGTACTAGAGCTTAAAGATGGATGGATTAATTGAATATTGGTTGACATAATGTTGATGTTAGTTCTGTATTAGTTTGCCACTCATTTGGATGTTGTGGGTTCCTTTAATTCATAGACATGGATCCGATATTCTCATTAATCATAAATTTTATCCTCTCATAATTATTATACGAAATTAATCAAAAGGAATATTGAGTTTATATTCTAGGTTCCACTCTGTCTCTTGAACTCTGTATCCTCCTCAACACAGAACGGAAGTAATTGAAGTTGCCTGTTTTCTGCTGTACACCTAGTAAGCACTGGAAAAAAGTAAAGTAAGATTTTAATTAAATCTGCTGTATTGGTATGGGAATAAAAGTATCTTTAGACTGCAAACTACCTCATAAACTGACATAGAGAAGGTCTGTACAATTGGAGGGATCAGTCAGCATTCTAACCCTCATGTAGATACACTTGTTTATATCCCCCTTCACTGATTTCTCTCAACATATTGGCAACAGCAAATTAGAAGGAATCAAAAAGACATGGTAGTTCGTTGCTATTATGCTACTGAATGTCTTTACAGAGAATCCTAAAATGCTGTCACTTTTGACAATGTTTTACTATCCTTTGAATTTTAATTTCAACAGCTGGCTGAATGGTGTGCTTTGTGTGTGTATATTTTAAATGGTGTAATATCTTAATTAGCCATCTCACGGTTACCAGCTTCCTTTGTTGTGAGAAATATATGATACTTATTGAGTATGTTCAAATTAGTAACTGTGTGAAGCTTGTCTTTGTATAGGTTCGGATATCAGTCTCAAAACGCGGTATTCAACTTCACATGCCTCCACCTTATTCTATTGTCATTCAGGTTATATCTGCACATACTCTGTGTGTCCTGTTATAATCTTATACTTTTTCTCTTCTTTGGTTGAACGCCTCTCTCTCTCTCTCTCTGTGACACTGATCAGGTGGGTCATGTATTTGCAGGAGTCGGAAAATGGTAATTGGCATGTGCCAACAGTCACAGGTGACGACTTGGAGACCCCGAGGCAATGGTTGTGTGCTACCAGATCCAAAAATGTGTCGAACCCACTCTTAAACTTGTTCTGATATCCTAATCTGTATCATGCCGTTTTCGATTCTTCTGCACATGAAAATCCATGTCATTCCATGGACATTTATTTGATGGGTAAGATTAGAACATTAAGGAGACTAACTTGTGTGGAATAGGAGCAGAGATTATAAAAAGAAACGAAGAAGAAGAGGGGAATTTAAAAAGCCTCAATGCGCAAATTGAACATCATAACCAGCCTTGTTCCTGCATTCTTATGTACTGAACTTTCTTCTTTGGCCAGACATGTTCTTTTAGCTAATTCGATTCCATTTGTTCACAATTTGGAATCTGTTGGTGAGTATCTTTGTTTTTCATTCCAAATATTTTGCATCTCCCCAACTTTAAAAGACGCGTTTGCACACCCAATTTGGAATTAAGTCACTGCAAGGTAATCCCAGTTTTCTGCTTTAGCTGGCCGGCATTGGAAGTTTCAAAGGCCCTAGTAGTGGCTAGCTATATAACTAATTAAAAAGCTTCCGCAAAGCTCGAGATATCTTTCTGTCGCCCAATGGCCGTGCCGTGTGCGGTGGCCATTTCTATGCACGCCTAATATTTCCATGTACTTCGTTACATGGTTGGGAGTCATCGTTCGAGTCTATATCAATGGCTTATGACACTTCTCGGCGGAACATGAAGGTGGTGCCACGACACAAATTTGATATGCACCCGAATTTTACAAACTCGCATAATTACATTTATTTAAAAAATAGAAAATATAATACAAATAATCTATAAATTTTGGCCTGATATGCAAAGATGTTTCTAAATTTTTACTTTATTTAATGTGGTCCTTGAACTATTGATAAGTATTTGATATAGTCCTTCTTCCTTTCACTTGTTGAGACAGCAAATTAAGCGTAATCTGATGATATGGTTTATTATAAATGAGTCAACATGTCCATCTTTTTCTCCATCTACTTTAAAAAAGAAAAAAAAAATATAGTGTTAACACGTCAATCGTTAATTGATGACATAAATTATTATACCGCGATTTGAGATGACTATCTTTTTTGATAATGCACGTTTAACTTTTTTTCTTTTTGTTCACCTTTTCAACTTAATAGATTGAAGGTCACATCGGCATATTCAATTTAATTATTGAAAGTTACGTCAATAGAATCTGGCTAACTTGAATTAACGGAAAGTAGATGTTAAATATATTTATATAATTTAAGGACTAAATTGAATATGTATTAATAATTCAATGATCAATAATGTCATTCTCTCAAAAAGAGATAAATTAATCTATGTTATTGGAACACAAGAAGATCACTTGATTCAACAACAATATGGGGAAATTGGGTCCACGTTAATCACGTTCGTATTAAATAAAATTGCTCTGTATATCTTGAAATTAACCAATTGTTCCATTGAAGTAAAAACACACATAAGAATTTATTGCCTTTTGAATCCACTATAACATATATGACTTCTGCCGAACATTATCATTTTTTATTCTTTTACTTCATTTATTTTTCGGATTGGTATATCATGCTCAGTCCATGCAAGTTTTGTCTATTCTAAATAAATGTATTTGCCGCCTAAATAAAAAAAAAATCAAATATGATTTTCCATCCAAAATGAAATTATTATTGTTATTATTAAAATTTAATTCATATTCATTTCTTTCTCAGTGTTCCTTTGACTCTTCGTGCCTTGGGTTGGTACGCAAGATCGGGGAGATGAACGATCAGGTAATTACCTGCCCCCATGCAGGTCTCACCTCTGTTCCATGCACCTTCGGCAGTGGCTTAGGCATTTCGTCGAACACCCGGTGAGCACGCATCTTCTCCGCGATGTTTTGACGCGGGACTGCTCTCGAACCATCAGAACAGGCGAACCCATTTTCAAGATCGGTGCGCATCACCTGCTCGACGATTTGGGGCAGTGGATTCGCTGTTCTGGAATCGGCGTTCGGGATGGACGAGTTCTTCAAGAACCGAATGTTTACGACGCACGCGGTCGCCGCCGCCGCTTCGGTCACATTGGGAACGGCCCTCACTTATCCTCTCGATACTATCAAGACCCTTATCCAGGTTGGTCTGTTGATGCCCTTTTGTTTTCTTCTTTCCCCTCTGAATTGTAGGAATTTCGGATTTCCATTGTGTTTGACTCTCCCCCGTGTGTGCCAAGCAGGTTGGTTCTGGCTCAACTAAGCAGTTGACTCCGGCGCAGGCTGTGGAAAGAGTTCGGGCTTTGTCCGGAGGTTTAGGAGGTACTTTGGAAATGCAGCCATTTTTGCAGTCCATTTACTTTATCTTTATTCGATTTTTTTTCTCCTGTTCGTTAGAACATAGATAGGAATTTGTAGAGTATATCCTGTGCTCTTGTTCAAAGCTATAACATCCGTGATCCATTTAAGGGGTGTTGAACTGGTTAGCCATTTCCGGCCTACAAGAAAAAAGAACGGGAAAGAAGACCGAGGAAGTAGCTCTGTTAAAGTCCATTCCTTCGATTCCCTGAGAACTTTGCTTATTCAAAATAAATCATGTACAAAATGCTGTAAAAAATTGAAGACTTCCCACTTGCAAAAAATTCCTCTTGTGGAAAAACCTTTTTGTTTCTAGAGCATGCAACTTCTGCTAGCTCTTTGACGAGATTATATGTTTATTGAAGACCCTTCTTCATGATGGAAGTGGCGGTTGATGTTCTACTGGTGGAAAGGGGTGTCCGTCCAAATATATGGCAGGTTGCTTGGGAATTGTTGCTCCTCCTTATTAGTTGACTGCATGTGCTAAGGAAGATGAAGCGCTTTATCCATAGTATTTTTGGACGATAACAATTGAATATTCATAGACGTGATTCTTAGTTGTTGATTCTACTATTACTCTTGAATTGTAGGTCTTTACAGTGGCTTTGGATGGCTGACGTTGGGGAGAACATTTGGTCTAGGAGCTCGTTTTGGTGTTTACGAGATTCTAACAGCATATTGTAAAGGTACTTCATTTTCCACTTTCTTGTCTTCCAGACATCTGTGTCCGACTATGGCTATGCTTTGTCTGTCCTCTGTTTATCATTCTCTCTTTTTCCTGGCGGTATATATTTATTTTCATACATGCCTGCTGTTGAGTACACCTTATTTTAAATGATGGCTTTAGCTTCTTCACTTTTTGAAAGCATATGGACATTTCTGACGTTGTTATATGTATTATCTTGAGTTAAAATGAAACACACTTTGATACCAATCACCATTATGCTTTTATGTATTAGTGAGTAATGTACTTTACAAGCTGATTTATATTCCTTTTTTTTTGTTTGGCTGGCACGTGATCTGTATAGCTTGTATATTAACTAGTAATTAATTTTTTCACTGCAGATGGTCGGGAAGACAATTATGTGTATGTCTCTGAGGCCCTTATGGCTGGACTTGCTGCTGGTGCAGCAGAATCCCTTATAAGCTCTCCGTTTGAACTTCTCAAACTACGTTCACAGGTGACCACTGCTTCTCGCATTTCATCCTCTGCATACGTCAGAGCAGAGCCAGCTGCTTCACCTGCAATTGAAAGGTTACTAAAAGGATATAACCCAGATAAGCGAGTCTTGAGCGAGTATGTTGGCCTTTTGTCCACCTTAACCACCAAGCATCCCAATATGGCAGCCGCCTTGCAAGAGTACCCATGGATGATGACTGGGTCTGGCAGGCCACCTTCTATATGTGATGTAAAGAGGCCATCAGACATCATTTCTTTGGAAGGTTGGTCAGCACTATGGAGAGGGCTCCGATCTGGAATTGCTCGAGATTCCTTTTATGCAGGCATATTCTTTTCTAGTTGGCAGTTCATGCACCGAGCTATGCTTGACTGGAAGGCAGTGGGGATGGATCCTGAACCAAGGTCTTGAAACTCAGTTCCACTTATCTTTCAAGGATTTATATGATTGGGAAATTTTCATTGCTTATATGTGAGTGAACTGTTAAAGATATCTTGCTAAATTTTATTGCAGTCCAGGTATCTTCCTTAAGGAGGATTTGGAATATGAAAGTAGTAGATAGCTTTGCTGTAACGTCATGCAAACTCAGCTGTTCCATGGTATTTTGCGCATATTTAGGCTCTAGAATGAGTGCATCTCCATAGCCCTTCCTGAGGGTTTTCCAATGTATGTGATTGACAGGGGTGTCTGGATAGAGGTATTGGAAAAGATTGTTTCATACGCCTAAACTGTTTACATCTTTTTTTGGGTCTGTAGAAGTATAA
Organism: Eucalyptus grandis; assembly: GCF_016545825.1. NCBI lineage: Eukaryota > Viridiplantae > Streptophyta > Magnoliopsida > Myrtales > Myrtaceae > Eucalyptus > Eucalyptus grandis. The sequence goes on along the minus strand of NC_052619.1, from coordinate 5,090,992 downwards.
GGGACGGATTTGAGCATTGAGTGGTATTCAAGTCTTCTTTTGTTAATCCACATTACTTGCTTTCTGTTTACCCACTGCAAGCAACTGACATGGCAATTACTCCCTAGCATGCTATGCATAGAGCATGCATAAAGAATTTAGCTCCAGGATGTTTTAGACTGAACTGAATAGCATTTTACAAGCCCAATTTGGGGCTGCTGCCGAAATTAAAATATAATTCTGAGCCAATGCAGGAGACCCATTTATTTATCCTTGAAAATTGTGTCTACAATAGGAAAATTTCTTTGCAGCTTAACTTGCTCTGCTGTCAGTATGTATTACTAATTTAACCATGCTACTAAATGCCTGCTTCAAGGAGTGCTTTAAATTGGATTGGTTGAATTCAAAATCAATATTATTCAAATTGCTCTGGTGTTGACCCATTTTTTCATTTTCTTCTCATGTTGCGACAGTTCTGATGAAGAAATTGGTCCTCTGTCTCCGCTAGCTGTTAGTCTCTCTGCTGGATTTTCTGGAATGATTGCTGCTGCAAGTTCTCACTGTTTTGACACAGCCAACAGTCGATCTCAATGTATTGTGCTACCTAAGGTACATTACTCTTTGCTGAGAGACAATTTATTTTGGTGTTTGATCTGGCACTTCATATTCATGATATGAGTATGATAGACCATTGGTCATATTCTGAGAAAGTGTGTTTTATTCAGGCTTTGTGATTTTGTTTTTTACTTTGTGGGTTATTTTTCTTGGGATCTTATTATGTTAACTTACAACTCAGAAGGAGAAATTGGCAAAGATAGTGAGATCAAACTCATATGGAAGTAGCCTCACATAATTGTTTTGCTGAAGTTGTTAATTTATGTAAATGTTTTTATGTGTTTTCAGGTAATTAACTTTGCTTACTCTAGATCTGGGTTGGAAATTCTTTATAGTAATCATCGCTCCCCATTTTCTGATGTTATAAGATCACCTTTAACTAACAAGATGGAAACTCATTTCTCCATGGTGCATTGCCACACCTCGTCCAGCCAATTAGGCAAACAGAAAAAACAACAGCATTAATTTGGATATCTGGGCATACAATTGATGACTTTACATTGCAGTAAGATGCAGATGCAGGTCCTGGACAAAATCAGGCATGAGAAAAAGGCGTCTGAACCTATACTACAACTTATTGGATTGTCCCACTCTAAGTATATAAGGATAGGAAATACTCATTGTCATTGTTCTATCATTTAAATATTGACTAGTAGAATAAGCTCAGTTACTGTTCTTGCACAACTTACTTTCAGATATCGTGGCTGTGCCTATGTTGCTTTGTTGTCTCATTGGCTTATTAGGGGGAAAACTTGGTATATACCACTCTTTTTGTTAGCCATATTGCCATTGAGTGGGTGCACCTTTCATAGAATGCCTTGCTGACTGATCCTGATGGTTTCTCGTTGCTTTTTTGTCAGTATATTACTATGGAAAGAAAGCTTCTCAAATGGAAAACACCAGGCAACAGATTTGAGAGAGCAACTGGCATCCACCCTTCTGACAGGAATCTTCTCTTTCGCGGAATTTGGATTCGAATGGCTCGAAGTGGCATTGCATCTTTCATGATTGTCGGTGGTTATTACTTTGCTGTAGATCATCTAATTACAAGCTGAATGGATAGGACTCACTCTTTGATAAACTGGATAGCTGTTATCATCTGACAATTATGCATTTGATTCCATTTGGTTTGACGCAAATGTAAAGAACATGAAATGGCTCATGTTCTACTCAGCGGCATCTTTCACACTAGTGGCATGAGTGATGACTCTGGATGCAGATGTAGAAGAGCCGAATTACATGTGGAGTGAATTCCTCCTTATGCCAATATGTGCAGATGCCCAGTTGGCTTTGCTTATCACAGGACTAGCACGCTTTCTCAGGCTCGATGTATATATCGTTTATCTGGGTTGGCATCAAACCATAGTCACACTCAATGCAATCGTCTCTCTGCCACAGATATTGTGACGTCTTCTACAGTGTTTTTGTCACATCTTTTAGTGTTGTAGGAGTTACATAAAGGTCCAATTAGCTAGGAAAGTTTTGACATTTGGGCTGTGAAATGTTACTGTCATGTCTAATCTAGCATCAACTCAATAATGAAACAGTTGTAGCTTCACAAATTGTTCTCAAGCTGAAGATTGAATTAGCTTGGTACATGGTCCTCAATGTGTTTCTTTGTCATAAACAATACTGCTTCATCTTGTATATTAACACAGATAGACCTCTAAGCGCTGCACTCCACGGTAATTGATAGTAGCAAACAGGTGCTGCTAGCGAGTGAAGCTTGACACTCTTTATTGGGGATATCTCTATTGCTCCGGCCCCTAGAAATTTGAAGAAACTTGTGGATAGTAATTTTTGAGATCATACTCGGATACGCTCAATTGCTTCATAGGAGCTTCAAATTCTCTTGATTTCACCTTTATGAATACTAATTTTCTGTAATCATACTCAGATACGATTCAATTGCTTTAATTGCTTGGTAAGAGCTTCAAATTCTCTTTATTTCGCCACATGTTCATAATATCGTCCATCGACCTTGACAAACATTATTGATCAAGCAATAGATACGATTAGGATTTTGACTCAAAGTATGTGTTTTCTCTTAAAACGATTTATAATCTGAGTGGATGAGAGGAGGTTATTTCTGACTTCGTCACATGGACCTAGTGACTTTGCGAGCAGGTATGTGGTCAACTTGTACTTTGGGTCCAAGTTGTCAGACTGGCACAACTCCTAAGGATGCATATTCTTCATTGGTGCTTATTTGCTCAATATACTGCTGGAGCGCAATAAGGTGTGATTTCATGATGACCAGCAAGCAATTCACCATATGACCCGATAATAACATAGGGAATTGGCGATAAGAATCGAGAACACCTGAAAGAAAGCATATAGTTTTGGGTGGTACAAATGGATGAGACTAGCATTACATTACCAAGCCTGCCTGTTAGCGTAAGACATAATTATACATGAATTGAGGAAAGTTGGATTCGATAAATACCATACCACAAAACAAATTAACATGATACGAATATTACCAATCCGATTATCAACTTGCTTTGGACTTTCAGCTTTTTCAATGCTGAGATTTAGCCAATAGGATCCTAAAAACCCTTGTCAAACACTTTACAATTTAGCCAACAGGATCCAAAAACCCCTGTCAAACACTTTACAATTTCCCCAAAGACTTTGGGGAATGCTGAACCAAACAAGACCTATATATTTGCCTTTTAGTAGTTAGAGATCTTTGTCTTTGTCACAAACATAAAGATTTCTTAGGAAACATTCAAATTCAATATGCGTATGTGGGCCTTTCTAGGTAGGACTTGTTATCTGGAGCTTTAACTCTTTTTTGACTACCAAATAGATTTAAACAGCACTCAATGGAATGAAATCAACTCCCTAATAGACAAACCAAGGACAAACTGGACCTGTGAAGAAATTGGCATGCATGTGCAGAGAGAGAGAGAGAGAGAGAGAGAGAGAGAGTTTATATACCAGACTACAGTACAACATCGCGAATACAAGTAAACCGCCTTAAACTAAAGGCACTATTCCAATCCATAGAACTAGGAAATAAATCCTGCTGAAAACTTAAACGAAACAACAATTCATATGCGTCAGAGCGTCTTGAAATTTCGTCAGTTTACTCCGCTTGAATATTTGCAAAGATCTCTTCCTTCTCCAAAAATTTCATCTGGGGGTCATGGGGTTGCTTCCCAGATGAACCTGATGCAACCATGGGATGACAATTTGTTAGAATTTGAACCGTAAAAAGGCGATCAAGAAAATTTATACCAAAAGTAACCCCAAATGTCAAAAACAATTCCAACATCTCTTATCCTTCCTGACCAAAAATGGGTAAAAAAAAATAAAAAACCTGAAGATGCATCAAAATCTTTGTATTTTTATTTTGTGCAACTCCCATCGTACATGGTAATATATAATAGAAACTTTCAATTTGTATTGACTAAAAAGTTCACTTGCCATATGTTTTCATTAGACCATGCAGTCAGTTTTAAAGTTTGATTAACTAAACAGTATGCTGGACAAGTTCCACAGCGCAAATATATAGAACATATCTCTGCTGATTTATATATATATACATACATATATATATATATATATATCTCTGCTGATTTACATGTATATATGTAGGTATGCATGACAAGAACCTATACATAACATATCTCTGCTGATTTACAAACAGACACAGACACAGACACAGACACACACACACACATGTATGTATGCATGAATGACAAGAACCCAATTTACACACTAATCAGCAGAAATATGTTCCCCCAAAAAATATAGTGGCTGTCAAAATAAGGTTAACGCATCACTTTTATATTGGATTAGGCATTACCTGGGTTGCATAAGAAGAGCTTTGAGCAAGAAACATAACGAATTCTTGCTTCTTTCTCTCAAAATTCATTTTAGCGTGATCCAACATTTGTCGCTCTCGTTGTAAATCTTCCAGCAGTTTTTCCCTTCTCCACCTCAAGTCCTTCATCTGGTTTTCTACTTCATGGTAATTTGCAGGACGACTGGATGCACCTGATGGTACTGGAAATCTCACATCCACATCCTCCCTTAAAATTGATAGCAGGGACAAATGCAGCAGAAGAAGATTAAGATTATTTTTAGCCGGAGAAAAAAACACACTCTACAACCTGACCAAAAGGAAATATTACAAGAAAGTAGATACTTTCCCCGGCACACAAAAATAACAGACCTTTTTTTTAAATCTAACTATTTATGCATGCAAGTATTAACTGGAAGCCGCAAGCATACTCAACTTAATCCTTCTGAGAATCACGTTCAACACATGAGCAAGAAGATAAAAATTTGTATTGGAGAGGACATAAATGATTAGAGATGAGCTGATGTAACCAAAAATAGCCATAAAGATCAGGAAGGACTGTAAATGGCCACTTCATGCAGCATTTTTTTTAAAAAATAGACCTTCTCAATGTGCAGGAATTGCTTACAAAAATAAATCAGAATGCACATTGTCATAGATGATGGGCAAAGTTGTCTTACCTCTTGCCTAGGAAATACATGCCAGGACCTCTAATTATTCCACCATCCAAAGAGATGGCTCCACCACTAATTAAAGGAAGAGCGCGTAGCATGTCCGCCCTCGTGCTATATACTTGAGTCCGAGAGAAAAGATGATAAAATAGAGTTTCCCTGAGACCATGACCGCTTGGTGTTAAACAAAACAAATGGGTGGCATCAATGTTGACCATATTGACTGCGAAGCCAAGGAAACCGGGTGGACATTCCCCACTTGGTAATCTGGGCTTAAAGAGATCAAGCCTTCTCTGGCCATCATCATCTACAAAATCACCAACATATGGTCTGACAAAATTAAATGAAGGAAATTAGTATCTTAAGGTTAAACTGCGCACCATCCATCAAGAGAGATAAGAATTACACCTTAGATCTTCTAAGCAAATAACGAGAAATCTTCCTTTTAAATCCCTTCCAATGGAAGAACTAAGCCCATGAAGACCAGCACTCATATCAATACTGCCGTCTGTATCATATGTTTCTAGAGCCTTCATGCCTTCTCGAGTCTTGCAAACAATGGAAAGCATGGCGTCTGCTCCTAAATACTCGGAAAGAAGCCTAAACCCCAGTCAAGCAGAGTGATGGATTGAGATTAGAGCAAAATCATGAACTGAAACAGCACAAATTCCATGTAGGAAATGCACCAGCAAGTGCGAGATATTAGAAATCGTAAGTTTGAACTACCCTACATGCAGCCATTTCTCATGAGCATTCATGAGACAAGGCTCACTGCTTCTCTTTCAACAATCTAAAATATTAATCTCGAGACATCAACAAGTGCAGTGACTTCTAACCAAAAAAAAAGAAAAAAAGAAAAAGAAAAAAAAAACAGACGATTCAATTACTTCCAACAAAAGGAACTTCAGTTCAAACTTCTAACTATTGATGACGAACTGAACAAACCTGCTAAGGTTTTCATCATCAACTTTGCCCAAAGTAGCAACTATGCCGATGACATCCTTGGATAAAGCAAGAATGGGAGCCTGAGTGCCACGGCTATTTTTAAGTTGGCACCATATTCCAGCAGCAGATTTATCACGCTTCAATATTTGCTCAGTTGTTTCCTCCTCGCCTCCACTGGAAAGGCTATTATCTTCAGCACTAGGTGGGGCAGAAGAATGATACTTCCCAAGAATGACTGAGTAATGACAAGTCAGCAAGAAACATGTTAGAAGATGCCACAATAATCAAAGAAGTGGCCACTGCTCTCTGCTTTTCCTTTGAGAAAATATGTGAACTCAATCCACTTGAATGTGCATGGCATGCTAACCCAGTACGAATATATGAGACTGTCTTCGAGGCCTTACTTTCTGATTTACTTTCACTAATATTCTGTATCATAACTAACCATATTGCAAGGAAAGAAGCCCAGATATTGACTCCCATTTACAGAGCCATCAGATTTCAGATAACATACCTCGCTTATCAAGAATAGAGTCATCTAATGTGTTTTTCTGAGTCTTCAGAGATTTTATGTTATCCTCGTGCTGTTTGATTTTTAGACCGAGAGATTGTAGATCATCTTGAAGTCTCTACAGAAACACAGGCGAATATCAGTTGGATTGACCTGTTTGTCTAAAATAAGTTCTTAACCCTGTATTGACTATGCAGTAAGCCAATAGAGACTGAACAGGGAAAAATCATCGTGCCCAATAGCCTAGATGTAGATGAATGTTCGACCAGAATGACTCTCCAAGAAACTCCCGAGCCATTTCAAATACAAACCTTAGAACTGTTCATTAATGTATCTGCCTGTATAACACCTCCACTTGGCACTCCGCTGTTTGCATTAGGAGATCCTTCATTCTGATCAACAACCACCAATGCCAATGAGTCTTGGCCAGGCAATGCTGTTGTGATAACAGAAGGCTGCAAATGGGTGGACATCAGCAACTAGATATGTGCATCTTTGCCCCAAAAAAAAGAAAGATGAAGAATGCAGGTCATGCAATATGGAGTAAACTTAAGCTGTAAATACAAAAATAAGTATATAACCATCACTCGCACACAAAGAAATTCTGGGAGACGGTGCATGATTTGAGTGAAACGTTTGAATTTTTCTTACTTCAGACTCTCAATGGTACCAATGAGCAACAAAACATGTGCTTGAATAAATATCTTCTCATGTAACCGGAGAAACCGAGGAACAGAACTTTTGATACTTGAACTCATCGCAGTATTTGCCCATTTCTTTCCAGTAAGTTCAGCAGATTGTCATGATTGCAACAATGAACTTCCTTTGTCGCATCAGAATCAAAAGTTCGATAAAATGTGTGGAGCTTATTGCAATTCGCATATTTAGCTTGTGCTCAAAGAATGACACGTGGGTTTTCCCATCTTGATAAATAGTAAAATAATCCAGGTGAGAAAATCGAATGGCAGTGTTCCAACTTTAAAATGATCTTCCTAATCAATGAATGTAACCAGCTAAGGTAGGTCATCTGCTTTATACCCATACCTGAACCAGTCAGTCCAAAACCCATTCCACGAAATACGCGTTAAATTCCCGCCAAGCTCCTAACTTTTGCCCAGATTAAATACACTCTAGCAACTGCACGTCTCCCCAATATTCGCCCAGAACACTATACAAACTTGAAAAGTTTGAAATTTCGCAAACATAATTACAAGTTAACCTCTTACAACTGTTACCAGAATTCTTCCAAGCAATCAACCACATTGTCAAATCCGAACACATACTCTCCAATTACGATCCGAATTCCCGACAGATAACATCGAACTCGAACGCATACGAAATCATCCACCGGCCAGCTCCACCCCTCCAATATCGTACACCACTTGCACAGTCAAAAACTCTTTCTGGGCAATTACGAAACCCCCCAAACATACCCTCCGAATGTCGAAACGAGTACATGCAAGCACGAATTAGACAAAAAGAACCGGTTTTTCCCGCGGGAAAAAAACGAAACTTGTCGAGGAATCGACAACCCAGTTCAATTTCCCTCACTGGGTACATCATTTTTTCCCCGGCGAGATCAAAACACAAGGCGAGAACAAGAAAGCGAAAGATTCGCGCTCCCGGGGGAGTGGAGAGCGTCGCTCACCTGGGTGTGGTCGTTCGCCTGAGACGTCGACATCGCGAGATGATTCAGTTGAAATGGAGCGCTCTCTCTCTCCCCCTCGTTCAGGCACGACAACTTATGAATAGAGACTCTCGAAGACCGTGCTGACAAGTAGGTTTTTAAAATTCGGGCAACCTCGTCAAAACTCTTTTTTTTTTTGTGGTATTTTAATTATCAAACTAGAGAGTTTAAATTTCGATAGTTTGCATTTACAATCGGAATCAAATATGATATGAAGTCTTCGATATTTTTCTCTATATAAGCTAGAGAGTTTAATTTTGGTTGTCTACATTGGAGGTTAATATGTCTAGCTTATATAGAGAAAAAATATATAAACTTCATATTATATCTTATTTTGATTATAAATGGAGATGATGGAAATTAAACTCTTATTTTCACATCCTATCAACTGCATCTCGGTTTAAATGACAAATATGCTCTTATGTATTGTCCACGAAAATATATTATTTGATGTGATTGCCAAAGCTCTTTTCTTTTGCCATATTCAATAAAAACTCTCAGGTCCAATGACTTAAAAAAATTACATATAGATTGTGAAAAAGAAATGTTATAGGAAAGGCCTTCAATTAGAGAAAAATAAATAGGAAAGAAAATGTTCCTTTTTCTTTGAACATTTTTCATAACATTAGCAAATGAAGAGGTGGAACCAAATTATGAAGTCAAACTATGCATATTAACACAATTGGGAAATACACTGAAAAACCCTAAACTGATATACTTGTGGCAAATTTATCCCAAACTATTTTTTTGACCATAAAAAACCTTAAACTGGTATACTTTTGACAAAGTTACCAAAAACTGCATACTTGTGACAAATTTACCCCAAACTGGTATACTTGTGACAAATTTATCTTATGTTAGTTTTTGTTAAATTTCACAATTAAATTATTAAGTTAAATGACATGTGATAATTGATTGGTATACCAATTTGAAATTTTACATTCCCTTTGTCACAGTTTAGAATTTTTGTGATTTTTTTGCGGTATTAATGCAATTTAACGGAGGATATATTTGTCACATGTATATCCTTTTGGGATTTGTTGTGGTTGAATAAATTATTTTGGGGTAAATTTATCATAAATGTACTAGTTTATGGTTTTTTTTTATAGTTAATTGTGATAAAGTTGTCATAAGTATACCAGGTTTGGGGTTTTTCATGATCAAAAAAATAGTTTGGAGTAAATTTGTCACAAGTATACCGGTTTGGGGTTTTTCAGGATATTAACCCTAACACAATTAAGCTACTTTTTGCATGACTCTACCATGATAAATTTAATCGACAATGGATATTTTTCTCCTCTAAATTTAACACAAAATGGCAAACAAAGACCATTTCAATGAACGACATATTAGCACCTTATGACATAGAGGTCCTTCACATGCATTACACTTATTAAACACTCGTACTTTCAAATTTTGCCTCCATGTCTTCTAATAATCCAACGGCTCAATAATATCATTTGTTTCTACATCTTTGAAGTGCATCTAAATACTAAGAATTATTCATTATATTGTGATCTATATCTAATAAGGAGAAAAAAGAAAGAAACATGAGGTACTAATTGTTAGGTGAGGTAGTAGCAAAATTATCCAAAGCCTCACAATATAACTTTTTCAAACCGATAAAAAAAAAAAAAAAAAAAGAGACAATAATGCAAGCCTAGGAATGAAATGAGAGGAGAGGGATTCTCACTGAATTAATCCATGATAATTCTTGGAAATGCACAAACCAAAGGATCACCAATTGTTTCTTCGATTCACTGCTAAAGAACCTGAAAATACACAAACAAAAATAGTAAAAACCTATCATAATTCACTGCTAAAGAAAAAAAAATGCACAATCGGAGACATTTATCATCATGATAGATTTAATCGACAATGGACATTCTTCTCCTCTAAATTTAACACAAAAAGAATGGAAGATAATCGACAATAGACATTCTTCTCCTCTAAATTTAACACAAAAGAATGGAAGATAGTTACTATCATCATCACTATTCTTAATTGTTTCAATAATGACAAACTAGCACCTTATTACACATGTCTAATAGCTAGAGGGAAAAAAATGCAACACAACTCTTACAACAATGACAACAAATGATTCTTTACATACTATCAAATCATAAACTTCTCCATGTCCTCCACTTGTACTCCACTCATTAAACATTTGCACTACCAAATTTTGCCTTTGTGTTTTCTAATGGTTTGATAGCTTAATAATATCATGTTTTACATCTTTGACAATGTATCTAGATGCTAAGTAATTATCACTAATATCGTGATCCATATCTAATAGGAAAAAATAAATGAAAAAAAAACATGAGATTCTAATTGTCAGGTGAGATAATAAAAAAATTCTCCAAAACCCCACAATATAACTTTTTCAAATTAACAAGAGCTATAGAAAAAAGAAAATAATGCAAACCTAGGATTGAAATGAGAGGACACATTCTCACTAGACTAATCCATGATTATTGTTTGGAAATGCACCAACTAAAAATATTGTTGATTGTTTCTCAGATTCATTGCTAAAGAACTTGAAATTACACTAATGGAAATGGTAAAAACTTATCATAATTCACCGCTAAAAATAAAAAATGTACAATCGGAGACATTTATAGGCATGATAGATTTAATTGACAATGGAGACTCTTCTCCTCTAAGTTTAATACAAAAAGAGTGAAAGACAATGACCATCATTGTCATTATTCTTAAATGCTTCAATAATGACAAACTAGCACCTAATTACACATGTCTAATAGCAAGAGAAACTTACAACACAACTCTCACACCAATGGTAACAAAAGATTCTTTACATAATATTGAATCACACACCTCTTTATGTCCTCCACTTGCCCTCCACTCATTAAACACTTGTACAACCAAATTTTGCTTCCATTTTTCAATGATTTGATGGCTCAACAATTGATATTGTTTCTACATCTTTGATGGTGTATCCAAATGCTAAGTAATTATTCACTATTATTGTGATCTATATTAATAAGGAACAAAAATTAAAAAACATGATGTCTAATTGTTGAGTATGATAATAGCAAAATCCTTCAAAACCCCACATTATAACTTTTTCAAACCAACAAAAGCTAAATAAAAAGATAATAATGCAAGCCTAGGATTGAATGAGGGGACAAAGATTCTTACTAAACTAATCCATGATAAGCACAAACTGAAATTATTGCTGATTGTTTCCTAGATTCACCGCTAAAGAACCTGAAAATACACAAATGGAAATGGTAGAAAGCTATCATAATTAACTACAAAAGAAATAAAAAATGCATAATCAAAGACATCTATTGGCATGATAGATTTAATTGATAATGGACATTCTTCTCCTCTAAATTTAATACAAAAAGAATGAAAGACAAAGACCATCATTGTCACAATTCTTAGTTATTTCAATATGACAAACCAACACCTTATTACACACATCTAATAGCAAAAGAGAAAAAAAAATCTTACAACAAATCTCTTACAACAATGGCAACAAATGATTCTTTAAAAAAGTCAATCTCACACACCACTCCATGTCCTCCATTAATTAAATACTTGTATTGCCAAATTCGCCTCCGTGTCTTCTAATGATCCGACGGCTCAACAATCACTTGTTTCTACATCTTTGATGGTGTATCTAAATGCTAACAAATTATTCACTATTATCATTATTCATATCTATGAAGGAAAAAAGAAAAAGGAAAAACATGAGTTACTAATTGTCATGTGAGATAATAGCAAAATCCTCCAAAACCCCACATTATAAAATTATAAAATTGACAAAAGTTCAATAAAAATATAATAACGCAAACCTAGAATTAAAATGAGGGGACACAGATTTTCAGTAAACCAATCCATGATTATTACTAAAAATTCATAAACTGAAAGTATCATTGATTGTTTCTCAGATTCACTACTAAAGAACCTGAAAATAAAACAAACCGAAGTAATAGAAACCTATCGTGATTCACTACTAAAGAAATAAAAAATGCATAATCGGAGACACCTACCGGCATCAAAATCTAAGCATTAAATTTATTGTATCATTGTAAAGCCACATAATTGATACGATAAGAAATGTGAATGGGTTATAGCAACATCGATAAGATAAATTAGTTCGACAATTCCAGATCTAATAAGAGAGTGAAAGTATAATCGTTCACCTTCGTGATTTTGAAAAATATAGTGCGTCGACTCTCTCACTATTCTAGATTTGACATGAGCTAGAGAGTTAGGGAGGATAAAGAGTTTCATCTTTCTTGCTATGGAGGAGGAGAGGTAGAGGATAGGGTTTTTCTAGAAAATAGTTTTTATACCATGAACTTGAGAAATTCTATCTCGACTTTTATCTTGACTAGAGGTGGCAAATAGGTGGGATGGGTTGGGTTTGGGTGAGTCATAAATTAATTCAACTCAAATTCACCCATTTAATTCAAATAAGCCTATTTATTTTCTAAGTAATTTAGATGGCCCATACCCAATTCAATCCAATCTTGATCCAAACTAAACCCACCCACATAACTCACATTTTTTAATTATACCAACTAAGTATTAAGTAAATTAAAGTAATTTGGGAATGCAATTTTCTTCACTAGACAAATCGTCAACTTGCCTAGAATGTTGGGTATGCGATTGCATCCTTCCCAATGAACCCCCACTTCTCACCATCGCGTTTTGCAGCCCTTTTTGGCTCTTGCTTGAACTTTAGCCAATCCTTTCCCCATAGCTCCTTCATATTGTCATGCACCACCAATTGTTGATGTTGTTGTCTTTCATCGATTTTGGATCTCATAATGAAATATTTTTCATCAAATGTTACATTTTGGTTTTTATTAAAAGGGGACTTGGGTTCTATGCTAGTATTGGACAAAGAGGATCAAATACTAATAGAGAAATATATCATATAGTCTTGAATCTAATGGAGTTGTTCAATACAAGCTTGGAATCAATGATAACTAGTGTCGAAATCTAATCAACAACTTTATTCAAGTACACTTCAACACGCTAAGCTCATTAAAATCAAAGTGGTTTGTACAACATCGAAGCTAATTCAACAAAGCTAGACATTAAACACAATATCGGGAAGGCATTGCTCTAAATTGGGTTCGAGGACACAATGTCGGAACCTAATTGATGACGTTGGATAGTGAAAACAATACTTGGTAGGTATTGCTCCTAGATGGATATGAGGATACAATGTGGAATCTAATTGATGACGCTGGGTGGCGGAAACAACACATGATAAGTATTGCTCCTAAATTGATATTAGGATGCAATGTCGGAATCTAATCGATGACGTTGGACGATGGGATTACATTAGAATTTAATCAATAGCACTATCTAGAATATAGACACTCATTGGAATTGAATTTACAATAGGAAGCTAAAGCTACAACTAAACTAAGCTAGGTTAAGATAATTAAAAGGGTAAGATAAAGGATTTTTTTGTGTTGTTTGGGAGGTTCTTCGTTGGATTGTTTGCGGTATTTATAGGCCAACCTAGTGATAGTCGGTGGTTGGTTGATCCTTCCTTGAAAGTTACTCCATGTTCTTAACTTAATCACTTTATTCATTTTTTGTTGTCTTCTAACTAGTTTGATGATGTTCACATAATTTGTCTAGCAAGTGTTAATCGCTCTTTTGATTTTGTGCGCCCTTTTAAGCACCAATAGTTCTCGCCTTAATCTTGATGTTAATTTTATCTTAATTTTACATCTTTAGTAGTATCTCTTGATCTTGACACGTGTCAATCAACTGCTTCATCATCGAATCAAGTATCTCCACTTATAGGCCCATTGAAATCTAGCCCAAGGGCTCTTGAAAACCTTGGCCATTCTTTGTTTCTGTGATTGACATGGGCTGGGTTGATGTTAATCACAGCCCATTCATGACAACGAGGGTGATTTTGAATGTCTATATCCCTTGTGACTAGTACGTGACAATAAGAATAATTTTGGTTGTCAAAAGATTGGTTCTTTGGTTGTCAAAAGATTGGTTCTTCTTGTTTGAACCATGTAGCATGGGTATTTGATGCAAACCATGTGGCTTAGCGGACAATTGCAATTGAGAGTTGCGTTGGGCAATTGATCTATCCATTGCTCAAGGGAGATGGTGGCCAGAAATGACAGTTAGTTTTGGGCATACAAGAGACAAAGATCCAAACGCACCATATAAGATTGAAACTGTTGGTTTTGCTTGCGAGACTTAATGCCAGCAAGACTGCCAGCAAGATTGAGCTCTTTGGCAATGGGATTCTTAAAACAATTTTAAGTGCAAGTCAGGCCCCCTCTAACTTGATTTTCTGAACTCGAGTCCTTTTTCGAATTATTACATTTAATTAATGTGCTTTTTTGTGTGCCTAGTAGAAGAATATAATTTTAGAATTCTCAAATTTTTAGTCTGATCGAGGTCAAATATATTCTCCTAATGATGTTCCTAGTATTCTAAATTGAATTCTAGACTTCTTATGGCCCTTATTTTCTTTATTAGACTAAATTTTAGGATTTTATAAGTATTTTTTTTTCTTTTACAATGTTAGAAATATAAAACAATCTTCTTTTAAATCAATGTTAGAAATATAAAACAATCATATAAATCATAACTAAGTGCAATAATTAAAGAGAAAATGATATAAATAGTTTATGAATTTTGTCTCAATATGTAATGTGATCATTGGCTTAATATGCAACGTGAATCCCAAAATTTCAATTTATTTAATGTGATCATTAAAATTTTTGTACATATTCAATTTAGTCCATAAATTAGATAATCTAATGACTAAATTGAATCCGAAGATATAAACAATTTATTAGAAATTAGATTAAATATTTACCAAAAGTTCATGAATTACATTGAACAACTTAGAAGCTCAGGAAACACATTGTACATTGAATAAAAGTTCAATGATCATGTTAATCAAATTAAAAAATTTAAGGGACCAAATTTTACATTATGATAAGTTTAAGGATAATTTATATAGATGACTTGATTTCAAAATCAGGTGAAATTTACACATTCTACCCCCAAAAACTCCCCAAACGAGCACTGTCAGGCAGTCATTCTGCTTGAGCCTCGGGGAGAGAGAGAGAGCTCTGAAGCTTCAATGGCGGCAAACTCGGGCTTCCAGCTGTTCTCTTCATCCGGCGATTTGGCCAATCTGGGGTTAGGGTTCGCCGGCGATTCTCCACCGGAGGCTCCTCATCCGCCCCCTCCTTGCGTCGAAGTGCTTCCCTCGGAGGTTCGATTCGTTTACCAATCAAAATCAATCGATGGCGTTTCTAAAAATCGAACCTTTTTAGGGTTTCCCTTCGTAACTGATGTTGGCTAGTGCCGCTTAGGTTTCGGAGAATGTCAAGTTCACCGGGAGCCTGTCCATCTGGGAGAACTCACGCTGCTCAAGGTAAGTCTGCCTATGGTCTTCTTTTTGTCGCTTGGAGAATGAGAAGGGTTGTTTTCATTTGAAGTGATTGAAGAGCATAATAGTGAAAGTAGAACGACCTTTGTGTGAGTTTGGTAGTCGCGAGCGATCAATCTGAAGATTGTAGGTTTGCTTATTTCTGCTGGGGTTAAGCAAGACCGATACTGAATGTGAGCTATATCAAAAGGAATGATGGGCAAAGTAATTGAAGATGTTGTTGCTTGTTAAATTGGTGGTCTGACCACTGTGTTGTGGTGTGTGCTAGGGCCGGGTCAGCACCCAAGAGGTCTTTTCCTTGTCGAATTCGGACTTGGTGCCCGGGAAATATGAAGGTGCGTAAAACCCGCCATTCTTCACTTTTGTCTTTATGAATGTAACATCAACTTCTGTTGTTCATGCGCATTCTAAGTTCTTGTGCTCTGTTGACTGGAATTTTGACTAGTGGCTTTGGTCTGTAGGAGGATTGAAGCTATGGGAAGGTTCGATGGATTTGGTTAAAGCCCTCCAGTCAGAAATAAAAGCTGGGAATTTATCATTTAGTGGAAAGAGAGTGCTAGAGGTGCGCTTATAATTTCAGGTGATTCACTGTGAAGCCATTGTGAAATGTGGATGGAGAAACTAGGAGTAAGAGTAATAATAGCTTGCTTCTTGCTGATACATGACCCATATTTGGAACTTTTAAAAGCCCAAGCCTGCATTTCTGTCTTGTTTTATGTGCACGATGACCCATGAAGGAAAGTCTTGTTTGTTCTTTTCATGAACAGTAGTGTGTGGAATGGTCAATCAGGAGGCCAACTAACTTTAATGCTTGGACTGGAGATTGTAAGTTGTTAATTTTAGGTGTTACTGGAGGATTGAAGGAAATGCTACCACTGCTGATATATTTCATTGTTCTTGGAGTGTTGCATTTTAGAATTTGGGTGTTATACGTAGGACATACATAATGCTGCTTTGTTATTGCATGATGGTGCCTTTTGTGCCTAGCAAGGGAAGAGATCATTGAAGTGTTGCACAGAATTGCTTTTTCTTGCTACTATGGGGTATCCAGCTTTCGAACTTTCTTTCTTAGGAAACTGATACGGTTGCCGAATTTACAGAGTGTTGAAGGAAAAATTTCTGCACATTAAAATGCTGTTTTCACTGTGAGGAAGTGTGCTGCGTTTATGGTCTAGAGGTGTTAGGACCACATACCTCTAGCAGTCTTCGTGATCCAAAATTTAATCTGAATTAATAGCATGGACAATTAGCGTTGAAGCTTCGGATTTATACTCAAGAATAAGTTCAATACTTTTGTCAATCTTTAAGTTGCAAATGGTTGTGATTTTAATGCATCACGTGATCAGCATTCTTAAGTACCCATAATATAGGTATGGTCTCTCTGCATAACACCCTGGTTATTTTTACCATTATTGACATTTCCATGACTTTTCCTAGTGGTTTGGACTCTGGAGTGACTATTTCTTACTTGTTCCTCTATGATATATGTGAATCTTAGAAGTTTGTATTCTCTAAGCATTGATCAAATTTTTTCTTTGTCTTTGCGCTTTAAGTGTGAATAGAAATGATGGAGATGAGAAGTTGTTGCAGAGTATGTTGTTCAAAGGTTCTTTGCCTCCTTTAGACAATCAGTTCACTCTCTGACTTGCAATGCAAGATTGTTAACAACTCAACTTCAAGTCTTCAACCACTTTGTCTTCGAAGGATTAGCCCCAAAGTAGGTCCAGTTGCTTGATATGGAATGTCTTCCTAGGCTAAGATGATGATATTATGGCAAATGACCATTTTGGTGGCTACTGGCTAACCATGCATTAATATGATCTTAATCAAGTTGTCTGTTTTGCATGTTTATGTTTGTCATGACTTGATGAAGTTTTAGTATTTTCACGAAAAGGCTGCATGAAACTTAGGTGCGCAATGTTGAGTCATTTAATTTGCGTTTGGTTGCATCTATTTCTATAGGCAGCCATGTTTTGTGGTGGTTTCTTTTTGGTTGTCATGAGGGGTTATTAAGTTGAATACTGATTAATCTCTAAAACAGCTAGTTGCCCTGTGATCTGATTGTTGTTAAGTTCCAATTGTAGTAATATCTTCTTTTCACGTCATGTGCCAATCCACCTTTCCTTCTGTATTGATTGTTACTGGTCTAAGTTGAGATAACAATTTTTTTTTCTCTTTTTCTGTTGCTCTCGCTGATGAAATTGCGTTTTTTTTTTTTTTTTTTTTTTTTCAGCTTGGATGCGGTCATGGACTTCCAGCAATTTTTGCATCCCTTGAGGTAAAGTATCTATCTTGCATTTGACCTAGGTGTGCCCTAGTTGATGCCTGTCGTAGCTGAATTTCATATAATGACTCAAATTTGCCTTAGTAGGGTGCTCCTACTGTTCACCTACAAGACTTCAATGCAGAGGTGCTGCGATGTCTAACCATTCCAAACATGGATGTGAATTTGAAGAAATCCCAAGCTCCTGAATGTAGCCTAGCAGATAGAGATATTCGTTTCTTTGGTGGTGACTGGAAAGACGTCCATCACATTCTTCCACACATAAAAGATAATGAAGAGGACTCAAATAGAGATAATGGCTTGGCCTCAGGGGGTTATGATGTTATATTAATGGCCGAGACTGTGTATTCAATCTCCTCTCTCCAAAATCTGTATGAACTTATAAAGAAGGTTAGTTTGATTCAGTGCACAGCGTTCCTCTTGCAATGACACGGTTCTTATTTCTTCTTGTATTGACTTTTGTGAACAGTGCATGAGTCATCCTCATGGAGTTGCATACATGGCTGGTAAGAAGCATTACTTTGGAGTTGGAGGGGGAACACGGAGATTTCTGTCTCTGTTGGAGAAAGATGGTAAGTGTTGGAAAATTGAGCACCTTTAGTAAAGCCGCCTTTATGGATTGAAAAATTCTTTTTGTTTTTAGGTTTTGGAGATAATGTTTATCGTGTAGAAAGTAATATTGGTACTTATTGGCACAATCCCTTGAGTTGAACACCTTGACTAAAGCTGCCTTTATGGAGTGAAAGGTCCTGTTGCTTTTTTTTTTGGAGATAATGTTTATCTTGAAGAACGTAGAAGTGGAATTTATAGTGAAGTTATGTGGACACTCCTTGAGCTTTGGTATCTTTTTCTCGTGAATTGTGCCTTTAGATGGATTAACTTGATTTTTTTTTTTTTTTTTTTTTTTGTTTTAAAATTATTGAAGCATACTTGTTACTTCTTTATTATGGTGTATGAGAATAACTAAAGGCACTCACCTGTAAATATCGTTTTCCAAGCAAAACCTTCAAAAGAATCATCCTTTTTATTCAAGATAGTCTCTGATAATGACTAAATCTGCTACTGTTGGTGTCTCATGCTTTGGGTATTCTCCTTTGGTGGTTGCTAATTTACAGGCATAATGGCAAGCAGCATAGTTGCTGAAGTGGCTGATGGTTCGTCCAACCTTCGGGAGATTTGGAGGCTTTCATTCAAGTAAACTTTGTTCCAAGTCAACTATAAAAGATGAAAATCCACATCTACAGAAAGAGAAGGATAATGTGACTTATCCTACAATGTCTCATTCCATTAGGTAAATTTTAATCCTCGATGCCATAGTTGTTTCTAGTTTCTTATCTCATTACTCATGGTGTGGAGTATGACATTACTTGAGGAACTTCTGGAAACATGGCTTACAATGCGATGATCAAAAGCTGAGGTTGGAATTCTCTCAATGCTTTTCTCAACGTTTAATATTGTACTTCATTGATTGAAGTTATGATGGTTTTCTGGGTATGGCACCAAAATTTACTCTCGAGTTATTCTCATCTTTATGATGAATTCTGTGTGGCCAAGGAAGTCCATCCGGTTAATCCAAATCGTCATATTTTAATGCTACAATGTAAACCTTCGGATCAGATTTAACTAAATGGAACAGGTGACTGGTTAAATCGGTCTACAATTAATTTGTCCACACTGTTCACTAGTTTCTTATCAACAAGATATGAGACTGTTTATTCGCAGGAAAATATCTTATCCAAAAATGTTTTTACCGTTTTCTATTGCTTAGTATGGGAAAATAAACTAGCCACAGAAAATGGAGTCGATCAGAAAGTTTGAGTTTAAAAATTAGAAAAGCAACTTCCCAGTTTAAGGAGTAGAAGCCATCTTTGGAGCTTTCGCAAAATGTGCTCGACTTCGTCCTAAGCGAACAAATCTTCGGAGATAATCTCTGCATCTTCCACACGAACCCTAATTGGAAAAGGCTTGCACCGAGGACAGCCTTCCTATCCACAGCGAAGCTCTTCTTGACGTCGAACTCTTCGTTCCTGTTATCTTACATAGCTGTTATCTTCGCGAGCTCCGCCATCGAAGCGCACTTACAAGTCGGGAGATTTTTAGGTCTTCCTCTTTCTGTAGTCCCTACCTAGCTTCGCCACATTTTGGAGAGCAACACTGGCCTTGATAGCAAGAGCTGCCATGTCCGAAGCCATGAGCCTCCGCTGGAGCTTGGGCTCGGGGACAACGAAGTAGATATGGTTGGATGAGAGCTCGTCGACAGCCTGCAGAACGTGTATGCACTCCTCGTAGTGTAACATGCATATAAAGCACGAAGAGGACAAAAAAGAGGAAGGTGCTGACTAGGGTTGAGTAATCACATAAGGGCCGGTTAGATTTTTGGTTCCATGCACTAAATTGGTCGATTCTACTGGGGATCAGACCTTAAACTTGTTCAAAACAAACCCTCAATTATGTCGGACATATATCTTTTCTAGTTCTATGGTCTTCTCACTTCTCACAGATGAGAAAAAAGATCTATCAGCAACATTTGTCATAGATGCACTACGGTTAACTCGCAGGCCAAAAATCAACACTTTTCTGCGGTCTTCTATATCTTCTCGATCTCTTTGCTGAGCATCGAACTGAAGCACGACTTGTGCTTACCCTACACGCTTGCAGAACAAGGTAGAATCCTATTAATTGATTGACATCAACAACATGCATGCCTTGGAACCAACTGTCACGTGGCAAAAAAGCCTCGTGTTTTACAGGGATATGCAGAAATGGTCTAACATTGCTACAATATTCATCCAAATTTGTTCGATATTCTCTAAACATGCTTCTCTTCGTCATCTTGTAATGCGTATGTTCTACCCCCTCCTTTATGTTAAGTTCTCATTGATTAAATGAAATTTGCTTATATAAACCATTTCAGCAATTAAATAAAAAAAATGAAATTGGAAAGGTTGGCTTACGGTTCCGAAAACTAGAAATCTACTCTGCCAGATAGGTTTCAGAATGGACATATAGGTTTCAAAAATAAGTTCCATTCTTAGGCCAATCTTGTTGCTTTGAAGACTTGAAACACGGATATGGGGGCACTATGCCTATCTTCTCATCTCGCTTTTCCTCCAAAAGAGTTTGCCAAGAGTCACCATTAGAAATGATGTAGCAAAAGCATAACAATTTTCCCCTCTCTAGTGACATCTCATAAATCACAACTAGCCGAGCACCTCTTTGCGGATTGTGAATGGAATGGCATGAGGGCATAAACTTATAAAGGTGACCTTGCAGAAGCCATGGTTTTGTTACCGAATCCCAAACTGCAAGAAAATGAAGAAGAAAGTGAAACG
Organism: Eucalyptus grandis; assembly: GCF_016545825.1. NCBI lineage: Eukaryota > Viridiplantae > Streptophyta > Magnoliopsida > Myrtales > Myrtaceae > Eucalyptus > Eucalyptus grandis. Next base: position 5,069,734 of record NC_052619.1, on the reverse strand, counting down.
AGGGATTACGTTATAGTCTCTGCCTTTCTTTCTCTCTCTACTTACCGTGATCCTCTCAGATTTTTGCTGTTTTTGAGTGGTTCTCTTGCTGCTTTATGGTAAAGATAACATTCTGTGAACATGTGATTATTAGCATAATGATTTTGTTGAAGAGTGCTTTCAGAATATTGATTAAACAACTAAATATTTATTTATTTATAATATGCACAATCAATACTCTAAAAATTGAATATCTCTTTTACATGTTGAATAAGTACCACGAAATCACTCACTCAAAAGACATTTTTTGTAATTCAAAAGTCAATAAGGTAATTGTTCACATCAATCTTAACCCATCTTTTTCTTGAGCGAACGTGTGCACCCTGGTAGATGCGCCATGTGCGTTAGGCACAAGGGGGTGCAATCGGACGCTTGAAGAGCCTCAGGCACTTTAAAAAAGAGTGGGACACATCATTTCTCACATCCAATGGGAGAGGAGACGTAATATCGATTGATTCGTAAATAATTATTCATCTCAAACGGCTACCCTTTTAAATTCTGAATTTGGTCAATTTGGATCGAAGAAGATTGTTAAAAAATCTACTTTTTCCAGCCGATGAAAACCTATTAACTACTTGCAAGTGACAACTGCCAACGCTTTATTATCCCACCCAACCTATAAACCCCCAATAGCCCCAGTACTCAAAGTCAAAAGGATGGCCATAAACATAAAAATCATCTATTTCCTTTGCATGTTTGATAAGTTCCACAAGAGCACTCGATCACAAAATATTTTTTATAATTCAAAAAGTCGGTCCAGCAATTGCTCCCATCAATCTTAACATATATTTGTCTTGAGCGAAAGTGTGCACCCTAACAAATTAGAGGAAAAAGTATCAGAAAAGCCCTAAATCTTTTGTATTGATACTAATTTAGTCATAAACCTTTTATTAGTGTCAATTTAATTCTAAAACTTTTAATTTGGTGCTATTTTAATCCTAAAACTTTCGACTTAGTGTCACTTCAGTCCCTTCGGCTAATTTTGTTTGGAAATTGCTGACATGACACGATCGGTGCTGATGTGGCATGACCAGTGCTAATGTCTATAAATTTTAATAATATTTTAATATTTTTTCAATTTATTTATTTTCCTTTCTTTTTCCTTTTCTTTTTTTCCTCCCCTCCTCCTTCCTCTAGTTGGTTGTTGGCTAGGCAATTGGCTAGAGATGAGGGACGGTGAGGTCGAGATTGACCTTGTTGGCCTTTGGCGAGGCTCAAGCCCTCACTGGAGGCCGTGAGGTCATGCCTGTAAGGGCTTGAGCCCTCGCCATTGGTTAGGTGAGGCTCAAACCTTGCTTACCCAATATGAGGCCACTAGTGAGGGCTTAAGGTTTGCCAAAGGCTGGTGAGGTTTAGGTATTGCTTGCCTAGCGTGAGGTTGCTGGTGAGGGCTTGAGCCTTGCCAGAGTTCGGCAATGTTCCCCAAAGTCGACTTTGCTGACCCTCACCTCTAGCGGGTTGTCTAGCCTGCAATCAGCTAAAGGAAGGAGGAGGAGAGGGGGAAAAAGGAAAAGAAAAAGTAAAGGAAAAGGAAAAGGAAAAGGAAAATACATAAATAATTAAAAAATATTAAAAAATTATTAAAAAGTCATACATGTCGGCGCCAACCATACCGCGTTAGTACCAGCTGTGCCAAGTTAGCAATATTTGGCTAAAATTAGTTGGAAGGACTGAATTGACATTAAATTAAATTTTTTAGAACTAAACTGGCATCAAATCAAAATCTTTAACTAAATTGGTACAAATAAAATGTTTAGGACTAAATTGACACAAAGCCAAAAGATTTACGACTAAATTAGCTTAAATGCAAGAGGTTTATAACTTTTTTGACACTTTCTCGCAAATCAGATGCTTGAAGAGCCTCAAGCACTTGGAAAAATGTGCAACACCCCCAATTCTCACATTTGATAGGAGATATAATATAAAGTGATTCATAAATGATGATTCATCTCTAAATGGCTACCCTTTTGAATGCTAAGTTTGGCCAACGTGGATCAAACTAGATCGTTAGAAAATCTGTCTTATGACTTTTTCTAGTGGATGAATTCCTGAGTGTAGCTGCCTGCATGTTAAGACTGCCGACATTTTATGACTCCACCTAATCCCAATAATTCACCAACAACTCGGTACATGAAGTCACATGGATGGCCAAAACATAACACACACACACACATGTATATGCCAATGATATCCGATTCCTTCATAGGCTTCTCTATAGATTCTCTACCTATTACGCGTAGATTGGGAGCATTGCAAGTCTTGTCCAATAAAGTTGATAAAAGAGGATGATGGCCTTGAGCCAGTGAGCCCTACAGGACAGTACTTCAATAGTAAAGTGATGTCAATTCCAATTATGGGCATATCGGAATCAGAAATTCCAATTGATGACTCCCAAGCTACGTTGTTGATTAGAGATGTTTTCCTCCCAATCAATCCACGCTTCTATTCTATCATGGTATGCATGCCCTGCGCATAGATATTCACCATTGATAGGATTGATACATGAGTAATTAGTATTTATCAGGTGAATGCGTGCTTGGTCACACATCTTGAATGAATAAACCCCAATTCAGTGCACATACTCAGATATTATTTTGGTTTTCTTTTGTCTTGGATAGTTGATGGGAAAGAAGGGAGCATGAAAATGGAAGAAGGTGGAAGTGAAGGTGGAAAACCAATTGCACGTCCCCAGTTTTTCCTCTCCAAAGGGCTTGTCATCTCCATCCGAGAATGACAGTTTCCTTAAAAGTTACATTTCACAAATAGCAAAGCAACCATTTCCACAAGGCCAACCATTGTGGGAAATACATACTATCAAGGGTCCAACCAGTGAAGTACAAGGAACCCTAATTTTCAAGCTTCGCCATGCACTCGGTGATGGCTATTCTCTTGTGGGCGCTCTCTTGTCTTGCCTTCAAAGAGCTGACGATCCTTCTCTTTTAGTAACCTTTCCGTCAGCCAATAAATTAAGCTCAGCCAATAATGATGACAGAACATTGGACTTCCGAAGGTGGTTAGCAGATGTTTTTTTGCCACTTGTCAACACCGTAAGAAATTTTGATGGGAGAGTCTTGAAAAGCACTTGTTTCAAAGATGATTTGCCGCCGATTCGGTGTGGGTTGGAGAGCTTTCGGCCATTTTCATTGTCAACGATCTCGTTCTCATTAGATTGCATCAAAGAGATCAAGTCTCGCCTTCGAGTGGTAACTAATATCACTTCGAAGACTATAATAAGTCTTTTAGCATTTTACTTTTTAAGGTACCCTTTACGTCTCTAATCTTTGGCATTATAATGGTCGCCTTCACCTAACGAGCTCAAGAATATTTGTGTTTTCTAACGTATTCACAAAATTTATGCAGTTTAGGTGATAATTTTGCATTTATCTACATGATTTTTATATATATGTCTAGGTGCGCCATTGGTTTTTATTAAACATACCCACCAATCAGAAAAAAAAATGTTTATCAGCTCGATTACTTCACTTACATTATTCAGTTTTAATTATGTCTCTTTTTTAAAAGTAATTCACCATATTGGGCATTTACTTCACTTACAATTAAAGGGATATTTCTTGATCCAACGTTAAATCTTTCTTGGACTTTATTCACATTCAACAAGCATGAGTAACACATTTGATGGAGAAATATGTCAACATTACATTAGTGGACGGGAGTCAACCTTAAATGATAAGATCTTTAGAGCATTCGACATACAAATGCAACATTATTTCTTGAACTAAGTTCAAGTTGGAACTGTTGGTATATTTTACTATTTTACTATACAAAAGTTGATTAATAATCCTAGGGCTTCGAATCAATCAATTATGCAACAAATTCAGAGGCAAAATACTAATGTATCCTTGGTCCTTTTCACTTGAGTATTCTCTTTAATAAAACAGACCATCAACAACATCATTATGGGGGTAATCTTCTTGGCGACTCGATTGTACATGCAAAGAGGAAGCCCAAACTTGAACTTGAGCACCAATTCCACAGCGCTAGTGTTGCTGAATATGAGGAATTTGCGAGATTACAAGTCAGTGAGAGACATGGTCCGGCCTAATTCCGAGTCACTGTGGGGAAACAATTTTGCATTCTTGCATGTACCTATACCGAAAGTGAAACCGAGCGATTCTGAGTTCTCTATTCCTTTGAAGTTTGTCCACAAAGCTCATGAGGCGATTAAGGGGAAACGGAGCTCCTTTGGTGTAGTTCTCACAGGGAAGCTGTTAAAAATGACGAAGAAATGCAGAAACCCAAAGGTATGTACACGTCACGATGAATAACTTATCAGAAATGCTAAGTATTTTATGTCTGATTTAAAAAATTGATATGTTATGTGATGTGTGATAGGCTATTAATAGGTATTGAACGTGACACGCTCTTGTTGTATAATTTCTTGTGGTTTGTCATATATTTTTAAATTGGTTATAAGTGTATTTAGCATTACTCGTTATCGATATTATTGTTAACAAAAATGGAAGCTTGTTTGCTTGTACAGAATGTGTTTAATCATTGCAGGCAGTAGCAAGGCACATTAACAGGACAATAAGAAACTCGGGCATGATCATCTCCAATGTTATTGTAATATGTGAGCTGTAAAAAAACAAAAAGGAAAAAGAAAGAGGGCTTGAAAAGTCAACAAAAGCAGTAGAAGGAGAGAAAAGAGGAAGCTTCAGCTGTGTTTTTAAAGAGAGGGAGAGGGAGAGAGAGGCCAGAAGCAGGGAAAGAAAGTAATAGGGGAGAAGAGAGAGAAGAGAAAGGAAAAAAGGGAAAAGGAGAAAATTTTTGGTGCGCTCATGACCCGGATGTCTCACCAAGCTGACTCAACTCCATTTTGCAACGTTGGTAAGTGATCGATGCCTTTAATCGTCTATTCGAACGAATTGTCGCAATTAAGGCTTGAAATTCGGATTTCTTGAAGATTTGTGTGGCGAAGTCCGATTTTTGAGTCGTTGAGCTGCATATTTGTGTAGAAATGGTACTATAGGATGTTGTGAAGCTATAGCATCTTACGTATTATGATTTGAGCTTGCGGTTTATCTGGAACGGAATTTTAAAGTTGGGGGGACGTTCTAGAACTGTACTGAACAGTAGTTTTGGGCCCCATTTTTAGTCGTTTTCGGTGCTGTTTAGGTGCAGTTGAGTTGGGGCTGTTGTAGTACATCAATATAGCTTTCTAAGGACTATAAGATGGCTCAAAACTGAATTTTGTGGAGGAAGTTATGGCACGACAAAGTTAGTGCGTGGGCCGCGCCTAGCGAATGACAATGAGTTTCTGCTAAATGTGAGCTTTCGTTGGCACATAGGTGTTGTTTCATCGACAAATAGATGTAGTATAATCCAGTCATTATTAGAATATCATTTTACTTGGTCTTTTAATATTATTTTTCGGTTATTTGTTAGGAATTTGAGTGCGTCAACTCGAGTTACCATTGTAATTGATTTTTGTCTTTTCCCAATAGAGTGACACTATTTCTTCTTTGTATTTTAAACTCATGTTTTGAGAAACATGATGGATTATATATTCTATGAGTTGATAAAAAACTTTTTGTTGCATAAAATAGGATCAAGCTATTACTGCCATTTTGTTGTTTGAAAGATGGAGTTATATTTCGAATTCGATTTGAATGGTTGTTTGAAAGTAGTTTGTGAAATTCTTTATGAAAGAATCTTGAAACATTTTTGAAGAATGTTTTGATATTTATATATCAAATGCTTGAGTTGTGATATGACATTCATTCTAATGTTGGAATATTGGATATTGTGATTGATGATTGATGCTCAATGTCTCTATGAACCCTGAGAGATGTGTGAGTATGCATATACTAGTTTAGGATATCCTTGTAGACCGAGCCACCGGCTAATAACAGGTGGAGATCTTGTCAATGGGGGAATTTTGGTCGTATTGTCACATGTGTTACGCATGACCATGGCTAGACATTTGAACATGAGTTAGTCAATGGAGTGGACCATTGACATGTTATTTGAGTTTGGTTGATGGAATGAACCATCGACGTGTGGTTTGATGAGATTAATCAATTGAATAGACTATTGATACATGTTTTATGAGATTAACTAATGGACTGGACCATTGGTATATTCAATATTTGAGTTATGATTATATATTATGTTAAAGTGACTTAGGATTGTGTTTTAAATGTGCATAGTGATTTCTCGATTCGCTTATAAGAAATACGTTACTCATCGAGCCGTGGTAGCTCACTCCTCTCATCTACTTGCTTTTCAGGTTCTTCCACGCAAGTAGGCGTGAGCGTTCATTTTGGGGAGGACTTTTGTGGTGGGGACTTTTGATATGACTTGTATATAATTGACAAGTTTGTAAGTTAGTCTTTGCAGAAGGTATATGTTTTGGTTTGGTGGTTTATAAAAATACTCTGACATTATAACCAAAATGCTTATATATATATATATGTGGATATATATATGTTAATATCAAGCTGAATTTTGATTATGTTGAGGCTGTGTCCTTTAGTGAAAGGATGGCCATATCATGCCATTTTTCTTGTGAATCGGGGTGTGATTGTGACAGCCTGATTTTCAGGTTCTGTTTTCAATTGAATAAGTCGAGCCTTTCATCGATGCGCCTATAGTTCTTTTTTCTGAGTTGGCCACTCATGAGATAACTAGCTTATTAGGTGAAGCTGTTAAGGAATTTAAACACAATATATTCGAGAATTCGACCAGGAATCAACCGCTTGACCGTGCTAATTTGCAAGGTTCATTATGGCATCGTCAAAATTGATCAGAGACCGGAGATAGGTTGGTTTGACAAAGGTCTATGATTAGTGTGTGGGTGATTCCTCCTAATTGCAAAATTCTTGTTGAATGTCACTAGACTGATTTTTTTGTCATTTCTGTACCCTGTGCTCGTATTTGAAACCTCGAGATTTTTACGACAATCGAGAGTTGCTAATGAGTCGATGATGTACAATGTGGCTCGAAAATAATCGAGCCACATTGGTTGGCCTTTAAGTTGGTTCGATTGATGAGGAAAAATGTGAATTTAAATGTGGGAACTTTGGTTGAATTTGTGGACACCAAATTGAGCTCAATTGGAGAAGTCTTGAAATTGAATTGGATGGAATTGGAAGGGAAAGTGTCCAAAATTCGTAGGTCCTTGGGGGTGCAACATTTGGACCACTTATAGGCTTGTTGAGGAAGTTTTGAGGGCTGCAATTTGGCTGAGGAAGACAGCCATGCATGGTAGGGCAAAGAACTCAAGTGTTTGGATATTTTGATGGCTCCCTCCAAGTTGCACCAGGCATTTTCTTCTCCCTTACTCTGCCTTTCTCCATTTTAGTGAGTGTTTGAGAGCTTGAAATTCTAGAGAAATCGAGCCAAGCATCCCCTTTGCCCGTTGACCACTGCCTGGAGCTGCCAGAGCTGCTCGCTCGTGCCTGCAAGCCCGTTGCGTCACCCGCGAGCCCGCCTGCTCGTCTTGCTCGCCCGCGCCTCTGGCCACGTCCCTCGCGTGCCCTGGTTGCCATCGAAGTCCAGTTGAAGCCTCGCCATCGCCCTCTAGCCGTTGGAATCGCCCACCTGACCTTGTTGTAACCACGGTTGCCCATCCCTCGCCATTTCATCCCTAACCAGCCACTTGGACCTTCTCTTCTAGCAGCAAGCAGAGCCGAAGCTTCAGCAAAGGTTGAGGTCTTCGAGGCCCGTTTTAAGTCTCTTCCAAACCTTGGTTGGTGTCATCGTGGGCTTGGTTGTCGCCTACCTTTGTGTTGCCATCACCGTGAGCTCATCGGATCGCTAAACTGGTGAGTTTACTTGTGAAACTTTGCTTAGGGAGTTAATGATGCTTAAGGGGTGATTATTTTAAGCTAATTAGGGATTATGTGGTTAGTTAGTGTAGATTAGTGGTTTAATTATTCAATTGTGCATGTTAGGTGGTTAGAATAGACTAATTAGGAATTAGATAGATCGTATTATTTATTTAGATAGGTTCGGAAATTTTCTAGGCTTGCTTAGGTGGTTAGATTAGCATTTCCGGCCTAAGTTGGTATTTTTGGTATTTAATTTGCATTATTTAATTAATTTTGATATTTATTTAATTATTTAATATTTTCTGGAAATTATATCGGGATAGCCGGTGATCGGAATTTCGTTCTGATTGCAATGGTATGCTTATTTTCTGCAATTGAGTGTTAAATTGAGCAAATTGAGTGGTGATTGTAATTTTGAGTATTTAATTCAAAATTTAGAAATTTTGATAATTATTTAGAAATTACTAGATATCGGGTTTTGACATTGAAAATGGTTTTAAAAACTATATCAAATAGAGGCATTTTAAAATGAATGTTATCAATTTTCTAGTGCAAATTGACCGTGTACCAACACATGATTATTTTTACCATATGTTTTTAATACGAAGAAAATGAGTCAAGTGCATTATTTTAATTGGGACATTTGATTGCAAGGCACAATGTCCTTGGCTGGGATTGAATGATCGTGTGTTGGTTAAGAGAACCCGTCCTCGAAATGAGTCGGGTGGACGTGCCCCTATATGGGATGCCCCATTAATGGATGCTGGTCGTAGTAGAAGCTGGACCAAAGCTCCTTTGGGAATGTCGTTGACGTAGTGACGTTGTCGCGCTTAGTGGGGTGAGGCGATGCTTGATTACGCCAGAAGACCGTCGAACGTCAAGTAGGCCGTGCCCGTGTGTGGCCGTGATTAACAATTGAAACGCATGTTGAGAGAAATTGACGTGCTAGATTATGGGACGAAATTGTGTGGCACGAAATGGGACGTGTCATAACGATTTGGCCTTATAATAGGGACCCTTGTGTTTATTGAGATGAAAGTGGTGGCGTTCCAATTGACTGAGTATTATTATTGCATATGATTGAGTAATATAAACTATACTGATGTGCAGGAAGGAATTGAGACGAATGTGAGTCTCATTAATTGTGGTTATGTGGTTAGGAAGCCCCTAGGCATATTTCATTCCTAGTTGAAGTTTAAGGATTGAACTTGTTGAGATATTGTTTCACCCCGTCGTGGGCTCAATCTTTTCAGGTTCTTAGATGGCAGTTCCTCCGTAATGTTTTGGACAACTGCGAGCTATTACTGAGTGGGGTATAGATGTTCGGATCCCTAGTAGTCATTGGGTCTATGAGTTAGTCGTGACCACCGTCTAGGTCGATGAGGGCCTACCTGAGAGGGTACCTCATCGATTCAGGGCGTGGTTCCGCCATGGACTCAATGGATACTGAGTGGGTCCCCTCCAAGGTTTTGAGATCCCCGTTGTGGTTGTCGATGCTGCGTTTGGTGAGGGTGCAGCTGACCCTCCTGATGGTGCTATGGAGGACTTGGTGCCCCCGGAGCCTGTGGAGTCTGAAGGATCGGTGAACGTGTCCGACTAGTAGGTTGTAGGATAGTTCATTTTTGGAAAGCCGATCTTTTGTAGACCTTTGTATATAAACTCAGCTTGTTTATAAATGTGTTTTGTTTGATGTGATTATCCTGCTTTTTATCCTATGTTGTTTTTTGTTAGGGGTGTTTAATTTGCTTTTGCATGTGCAATAAAATGAATGGGTCAGGCGACACATCCTAGGATGTCGCAATTTTATTGACCACCGAGGGATGTGCGCGCACTCGAGGATCGGGGCGTGACAGTGACAATTATAGGGCCAATGGAGAAATTGTCCCTGGCCCTATTAAGTGCATGTACTTCACTATCATCGGCTCTCCCAATGTATTTATGTAACTATTGTTTGATTTATTACCCAAGAGCACAAAATTACCTATGCTTTATCGGTACTAAGCCTCTGTATCGTAGTTGTTACTTGCATCATCTTCTGAAAATATTGATATAGATGATTAAATTTAGGAAATATGTGCGTCTAATGACCTATATGTTACATTTTATGCAACAGCTACGCTCTTATGCCATCTTTTAGAGTTGATAGATTTTTGAATTCGAGAAATTGGTTTTCCTTATTTAGCACAATACATTCTCACTAGTTTGAGCCATGAGTGACTTTCTTCTTTGCATCAATGATGTAACAAATACATGAAATACTTTCTTCGTGTTTTCTTTTTGTGGAGTCTCCAAGTAATGATCAGCTTGCAAGAAATCTGAGAGTAGTTGTGTGAGCTGAGCAAGGGTTCATAGATTCTGAGTTGGCATAATTGTAATAGATTTATGACTTTTTTGATAATTCTCCCATGTGCTGTGTGAGGTAGACAAAGAGAGAGAAGTTTGAAAATGTCTTCATTCATCCTGGGTTTGGTGAGTTTACCATTTTTGATGGAGTAGACATTTCTAGGACTGAGAGTGAAATGGAATGAGGACCCACTTAGAAACCTAACCTTATAGTGTCACGCCTTGAACCTCGAGCGTGTGCCCATCCCTCGGTGGTTGATAAAATTTGCGACGTCCTAGGACACGTCACCAACCCATTCATTTTAATGCACATGCAGAAGCGTATAAACTAATCCCTTGACAATAACATACATGAGATAGAAAAGCAGGACAACAAATTTCAAATCAAACAAATTATTAAAAACCAAAATCTGATTTACAAATAGAGACTAACTTTAGGGTCTAAGTACGGGAGGTCTATCTCCAAAAAGAACTTCTGAGCCATCCATGCTCTTGACTCTTCCGCCTCATATTCTAGGTTCTTCACACTAGGGACCTGAAAAGTTAAGTCCATAACGGGGTGAGATAATGTTTCAGTAAGTTCACCTCTTAAACCCCGACTAGGAAGGAAATATGCCTAGAGGCAGTCTATGCACACATTATGGAAGACTTATCTTGCCTTAGTTCCCTCTTGCATGTTAGCACAATTCATATATCACATAAGCGCAGTAACAACACTCGAGCATTCGGAATGTCTCATCAATCTTAGTCAATCAATCATTCAATACAATCAATCCATCATTCAATCAAATAATCGCTCACAGGGGTCCCATAATCAGGCATGGATAATTCATATCGATGGTTCCATCCACACTTGATATTCACTCTCAATATTTAAATTCCCAATCCAACCTCAACATCCCTACTCAATATTCCGACTCAATACTCAATATTAGGCTCAAGGTTCTAGAGGTGCCCTCTCCCTATGAAGTTCCGACATCGCGTGGCACTTAGTCCCTAACCACAATTAGTCATAGTATGAGGTATTAGAGGTGGCTCCCACGAATTTACACTGTCTTGACTATACTAAGTAATAACTCGAGGTACTAGAGGTGGCTCTCACAAAATCACGCTGTTGTGTAGCACTTAGTTCTTGACTATAAAAAGTATTAGTACAAGGTTTTAGAGGTAATTCACATGAAATCTCGCTATCATATATCACTTAGCCCATTTACTATGCATGACAATACTACAAGACTTTTAGAAGTGGCTCCCATGTGACTCAATTCACCATGTAGCACTTAGACCTTGACTACAATAAGCAATGGTACAAGGTACTAGAGGTGGCTCACATGAGATTCCATTATCGTGTAACACTTAGTTCTTTATCATCTCACAACTTATCAAGTTCCCTCAACACAACACATGTCACCTCAACTTTCAATAGTCATCTTGCCATGACTATGAACCATCACATGATCACTCAAACATGGCCAAGGGCATTGTGCTTTGCATTTAAATGCCTTACTTAAGATAATGAACTTGGCATATTTTCTTCATATTAAAGACACTCGATAAAATAATCGTGTGTGGGTACATGGTTAGTTTGAGCCAAAAATACTAGATCTTCCTTTTAAAAAATCCCACTATTTATTATAGTGCATAAAAAACATTTTTGGCATTAAAAATCGACGCTCGGTATTTTTTGGTTAAATACCGAAATTACACAATTTTGGGATAAATACCCAAAATTATAATCACCACTCAATTTGTACAAAATAGCATTCGATTGCAGAAACTAAACATATCATTGCAATTGGCATGAAATTCCGGTCACCAGCTATTCCGGTATAATTTCCGGAAAATAATAAATAATTAAATAAATACAAAAATAATTAAATAAATACAATTAATTACCAAAAATGTAAACTTAGGTTGGAAATGCTTAATAACCTTCCAAACGGGCCAGGAAAATTTCTGAACCTATCTAGATAATTAGTACAATTTATCTAGTCTCTAATTAGGCTATTCTAACCACCTAATGTGCACATTTGAATAATTAAATTGCTAATTCATTCTAACTAACCACCTAAATCATGCTTAACCTAAACTAATCACCCCTTAAAATGTCATTAACTCTCTAAGCATATTTTAGTGAGTAAACTCACTGGTTTAGCGCAAAAACCGGTTCACCGCAATGGCGGCGCAACGATGGCCGAAACTTGGGCCTACGGCGGCGCCAAAGGAAGCTTGAATTGGGCTAAAAATGGTCCGCAAGGCTCACGATTGTTGCTGGTCTTGAAGGGGGCTGCTGGTTGCAGCTTGGCTCGGCTGAGCTGCGAAAGAAACGCTAGCCAAACATGTGAAGGAAGCGCTGCTTTCGTCAACGTCAGGGGGAGCTTCGTTGGTGGGCTGAAGATAGGCTGGATCCATGAGGGACGATGGACGATTGGGGGTTGGTCATGAGGTTGGAGTTGCGTTGAGGTGGTGTTCTAATGGTGGGGTTTTGCTGGGGAGTTTGACCGAAGTCGCTGGTGGGGCGTCACGGATGTGGAGAGGGGCGCTAGCGTGAAGGATTTCGGACGTGTGGCAGTATGGAGAAATCGATGGAGCAATGGTCTTCGTTAGTGGACGTCAAAGGCAGAAATCGAAGGAAAAATGGAAGGAGGGCAGAGGCGGTTGACTTGAAGAAATTCGGTGGAGCAGGGCTGTTCGCTGGTGGGGTGAGTCGCGAACGTGGCAGCGAGAAACAGAGAAGTGGAGTTGCTTCGGTCGTTGTTGCTAGTGGTTGACCGAGCGGGATGAAGACGCAAACGTGTGGCGCTGGACTGGAGGATTTCGGTGGAGTTGGCAGCGAGAGAGAGAAAGATTTTGTCTCTGCTGGGGATGGATCGCACGAAGAAGGGCCAGCGGCTGGCATGCTGGAGAAGCCGAAGAGAAGGAGGAAAAAGTCAATAGAAATATCCTATTTTTATCATTCTTGGTCCCATTCATGCACATCCCCTTTGGTCCCCCAATTCTTTCTTGCATGCTTACCCCACAAATAACCCAAATTGGACAGCAAAATAGCCATTTCCCTCTCCCATCCTAATTTCTTCCCTTTTTCCAAAATGCCTGAAATTCAATTTCTTAACAAATCTCTCCAATTTGATGACCAATTTTGCTGAGGAGGAAGCCCACACAATTTCCACAATTTCCCTTCATTGACTAGCTCATTTTGGAGCCCAAAAATCCCTTCGACTTGGCCCATCCGAATTTCATTTCGTTTCTGAATCGTTTGCATTGATTTTTCGTAAAAATCTCGGGCTTGCTGAAAATTCTTCGAAGGATGAGTTGACGTTCCTAAAATAAGTCGTGACATACCAGAACTTTCGATTCCTGAAATCGGGTTCAAATTTGCGGTTAATTTTAATCTGATCCGATTTTAGCGTGACCTAACCTACCGGGTAGCTTTTAGGAATTTTTAGTGCAATTGACCCAAAGTTGATTATTTTCGAATCACACCGTACATCTTCGATACATTGGCGACTCTTGGTTGTCGTGAAAATCTCGAGATTTTCAAATACGGACACAAGGTACCAAAATGACGAAAAAATTGTTATAGTGCCGATTGACGAGAATTTTGCAATTAGGTGGAATCACTCACACAAAATCACACACCTTTGTCGAATCAACCTATCTCCGGTCTCTGATCGATTTTTAACTGTGCTGTAATGACCTTTGTACATTAGTACGGTCGAGTAGTCGATTCCTAATTGAATTCTCAAGTTTATTGCATTTATATCCCTTAACGGCTTCACCTGATAGGCTAGTTATCTCGTGAGTGATCAACTTAGAGAAAAGAACTATAGGCGTGTTGATGAAAAGCCCAACTTATTCAATATCGAAAACAGAACATGAAAATCGGGATGTCACATATAGTTTATACAAGCCATGATTTTCCTTACTGAATCCTTAGCTGCAAGAAAAGGAAAGAGATAAAAGGAATTAGGTTTCAGTCTCTACCTTTTCTTTTTATTCATGTGTCGAAAGAAAAAAATGGTTTTTATTATAACTTGGGATAAAGGTCCTTGAACTTTGGCATCCAATGTGTAATGCCATCTCCAAACTTTTAATTTGCTCAACGTGGCCTTTGAACTTTAGCTCAATATGCAATATTATACTTGAACTTTTAATTTGTTAAATGTAATCCCTAAACTTTGATATGTTCAATTTAGTCTTTAAACTACATGAAAATTTCCAATGCCCTTCTTCCATTAATTCAATTTTAGGGATAATCTTGAATATTTTCATACAATTTAGAGCTTAAATTGAACATATATTGAAAGTTCAGAAATTATGTTGAACAAATTAAAAGTTCATAAACGATATTGCACATTATGTTAAAATTCAAATATCACGTTGACCAAAAATTCATGGATGACATTGCAAACCAAACCATGATTGATCATTTGTGTCATTTTGCCTTATAGTTTCTCTAGTTACTTGATCCTCGGAAATTTTTGCCTTTTATGGGCTGATTCTCTTACTTCTTCATTTACAAGCAAGCCCGTGGAGTAGGTTTCGGCTTGAAAGTTTCATTAGAAAAATGAAAACAAAAAATCCTTTTCAATTAATGAAAAACAAAATTATTTTATCTTCTAATTTTATCCAAAAATCGACAGATGCTGTCGTTTTCCAAAAAATTCTTGAAAATATTTTATACATAGGTATAATTTTTTGTGAAACAAATTGAGCATAAGTAGTTAGAACTTGCTCTCTCATAAAAAAAGTTACTAAACAACTAAATGAATCCTTAAGTTTTCAATTTGAAAAGTTGTTCATGTTGAAAAAGTCACCTATTATAATACAACATATTGAAATTCCACTTTTGATATGAAAAGATAACAACATGGAGAGTCATTAATATAAGTTTGATTGAATATAATGTACTATCATGGAAAGTTATGATCACTAGGAAAAGTAAATAGTAACAAGGTGGTCTATATTCAATTTTTAGCGAGCAAAGTAATGGCATGTTTGGTAACCATCCTATTTTTCTATTCTTATTTTCCCCATGACCAAAAAAGAATAGAAATTTGTTTGGTAACGTCAAATAATTTTTTGTTCCCCATAATAAATACGTGGCCAGGGAATAAATTTGGAACAAAAATGAGAAGTGTAAAAAAAAAAAAAACTTTTTATACTCAAGAATAATTTTTGAAATAAGATTATTTTTTTCCTTCTTCTTCCTACTCTAATCAATCGTTGGGCATCTGTGATGGCCGATGGCTGGTGAACTGACCTCACGGTGGTTGCGCAATGTCAAGGGGCAAGGCCAACCTCACCCAAATTTGGTGAGGTCAAGCCTCACCTAGCCATGGCAAGGTTGACCTCGCCAGCCCTCATCTCTAGCGAGTCATTGGCCATCACTAAGGCCCAGGGATCAATTAGAGGAGGAAGAAGTTAGGAAAAAAGAGAAAAAAAAAAAAAAAAGAGACTAAACGCAATAAGTTATTTAAAACTTTTTAAAAAATTTCACATCATCGAAAAAATTGAGAATAATATCAAACGCTTTTCTATTCTTTTTATATTTCAAGAATAGAAATTTTAAGGTCATATCAAACATGTTCTTCTGCTCAAAAATTCGTTTAGGGAATAAAAATTAGAATTTTTTTGAATAGAAATTGTTCTTGAAAATATAAATATTACCAAATGCAACCCAATTTTCATGTACTACACAAAATCTTTTCTATCTTTAACTACGCGTAAGTTTGAAAAAGCATTGACTATAGTGAAAACTTATACAAGCGTAAGTAGTACAAAGTTATCATCTTTATCATAATATTTGAGCATTCTCTTTACAGCCATCTCTCGAGAGGCGCAATACGAATAGATCTAGGAAGATTTCTCTAGGGCAAGCTCGGTAAGTATTTGTAAATACTAAATCGTAGTAATCTATATAATTGATGTACTGCTTTCTGAGTGAAAAATCATATTTGTAAGTATGGCAAGAATACGTTCTGTCAACATGTGATTCCATCTTCATGATAATATAATCACGGTCCAATATAACACATGTAGTGGGGCCAAACCGGATAAAAAACAGAGGACGATAGCCTATCTGAGCTTCCTAGGCACTATAATACTTTATGAGAGCATAGTTGAAGGGAATTTTTTGAAACTTACAAGCATATATGCGTAAAACGTTTTTGTTAAAGAGTGCTCCTATGGCACTTTTTTATCAACTAAATGAAAAATATTGTAATATTTAATGTATTAACTGTTCTCGTGATATGCACAATTAATATTTTGCAAATTGAATATTTACTATGCATGTTTAATAAATACAATATGAGCACCTGCTAAACAAACCCTTTGCGCGATTCGAAAAGTCAATCGGGCAAGTTCTTCCACCAAACTTAACAAATACTTGTTTTGAGCACAAATGGGTGCATATTAGGCACATGGGGAAGCGGTCACATGCTTGAAAATCCTCAAGCATCCGATTGCTGGAAAAGAAAGTTTAATATCCTCAAGTCTCACGTTATTTAAAAGGTGCTTTACAAACTCATTCACGGACACCTCTAAATGACCAACCTTTTTAGTACTCAACTGGATCACTAGAAAAATTTAGTCTTGTTATTTTTTCAGCAGACGGTGTCCTATGTATAGCTATTGTAACTACCCACCTTTTATTATCCATTTAATCCATGCAATCCACGGAGAGTCATGGTACACGAAGTCACAATGATGACCAGAAACACGGGAACATTTTTCATAGCACAACATGAATTTTCACTTGCATTTTACAGCTTTAATTACGTTTCTTTCACTATTAAGTCACCATGTCGGTTGTTTCCTCGCATTCTCCATCACCATTAATACAAAGTAAGGAGCGTTTCATGGTCCGACATCGAAACGGAGTGAATGAAAGCGTGAGTGAGACATTTGATGGAGAAATATTCCGTATGGTACGTTCCCATCAATAAATATCTCCATCTATTGTAGTGAATGCACCTAATGGAACCTCGAATGCTAAGATCTTCCGGTGATATTTGTCCATGACAACAATGCAACATTAACTAAAGATCTTAGAAATTGTATTGTTTCTGTATGCATTGTTGAGAAAACATTCCCTAAGTGATTTTAGATGATTGACAAAACTTAGAAACTTTGATTTCGACAAAAAGTATTTTTCAAGTGAAAAATCTGATGGAATAGGATTAGATGATATTAATCAGAATCAGAGTTGTGATTTATTCTTTTTCCTTACGTATTCTGATGGAATAGGATTGGAATTTTTTTTTTTTGAATAGAAATTGTTCTCGAAAATATAAATGTTACCAAATGCAGCCTAATTTTCATTTACTACACAAAATCTTTTCTATCTTTAACTACGCATAAGTTTGAAAAATCATTGACTATAGTGAAAACTATACAAGCGTAAGTAGTACAAAGTTATCACCTTTATCATAATATTTGAGCATTCTCTTTAGAGCCATCTCTCGAGAGGCGCAATACGAATAGATCTAGGAAGAGTTCTCCAGGGCAAGCTCGGTAAGTATTTGTAAATACTAAATTTTAGTACTCTCTATAATCGATGTACTTCTTTCTGAGTGAAAAATCATATTTGTACTTATGGCAAGAATACGTTCTGTCAACATATGATTCCATTTTCATGATAATATAATCACGGTCCAATATAACACATGTAGTGGGGCCAAACCGGATAAAAAATAGAGGACGATAGCTTATCTGAGCTTCCTAGGCACTATAATACTTTATGAGAGCATAGTTGAAGGGAATTTTTTGAAACTTACAAGCATATATGCGTAAAACTTTTTGTTAAAGAGTGCTCCTATGGCACTTTTTTATCAATCAAATGAAAAATATTGTAACATTTAATGTATTAACCGTTCTCGTGATATGCACAATTAATATTTTGCAAATTGAATATTTACTATGCATGTTTAATAAATACAATATGAGCACTTGCTAAACAAACCCTTTGCACGATTCGAAAAGTCAACCGGGCAAGTTCTTCCGCCTAACTTAACAAATACTTGTTTTGAGCACGAATGGGTGCATATTAGGCACATGGGGAAGCGGTCACATGCTTGAAAAGTGTCAAGCACCCAATTACTGGAAAAGAAATCTTAATACCCTCAAGTCTCACGTTATATAAAAGATGCCTTACAAACTTATTCACGAACACCTCTAAATGACCAACCTTTTTAGTACTCAACGGGGATCCAACGGGATCATTAGAAAAATTTAGTCTTATTATTTTTTCAGCTGATGGTGTCCTATGTACAGCTATTGTAACTACCCACCTTTTATTATCCATTTAATCCATGCAATCCACGGAGAGTCATGGTACACGAAATCACAACGATGACCAGAAACATGGGAACATTTTCATGGCATAACATGAATTTTCACTGGCATTTTACAGCTTCTTTCACAATTAAGTCACCATGTCGGTTGTTTTCTCGCATATTCCATCACCAGTAATACAAAGTAAGGAGCGTTTCATGGTCCGACATCAATACGGAGTGAATGAAAGCGTGAGTGAGACATTTAATGGAGAAATATCCCGAATGGTACGTTCCCATCAATAAATATCTCCATCTATTGTAGTGAATGCACCTAATGGAACTTGGAATGCTAAGATCTTCTAGTGATATTTGTCCATGACGACTATGCAACATTAGCTAAAGATCTTAGAAATTGTTTTGTTCCTGTATGCATTGTTGAGAAAACATTCATAAAGTGATTTTGATGATTGACAAAACTTAGAAATTTTGTTTCTTACAAAAAGTATTTTTCAAGTGAAAAGTTTGATGGAATAGGATTAGACGATATCAATCAGAATCAAAATCGTAGTTTATTTCCTTACATATTCTGACAAACGGTTAGGAAGGAATCAAATACACTCGTGCAATGGCTAGTAGTGATTGGTTGGATTCCTTGCCATTTTTATAAGAAGTTTTCAAAGGAAAGTCTTTCTAATAACTATTGGAGATTCAATCTTTCTGAAATTTCTTATTAGAGGCAAAACATTTTTTCTATTCGTAAACACTCAACTTTTGGAAAACTGAACTACTATATGGGCGATAGAAAATAGGAAGCTTCACCCTCGACGATCTTGAGGCAATTAGATCTTCTCAACCAGATCCAGGATCAATAGGTAGATTGGTTGGATGATTCTTCTAGAGATATGTCCAACGGTTAGCTTGGATGAGGAGGAGTATAAGAGGAGATTTCGAAGCTAAAGGGATAGAATTAGCATTCACGAGAACTGAAACTTTTAATCCCAAAGTCTGAAGAGTGTTTTGTGATCTTATACATTTGCCTCTGTTAAGTCGTAGTGTGTAAACTTTTTAGAGGCTGAGAGTGTGAGGAATTTTTTACACAAACTTAAGTGCTCGAGGCTCAAAACTTGTAACCTCTGATAAGTTTTTCTAGTGGATTCCAGGCAATAGGATGTAGTGCGGGAGATTGGTGGTAAGCTTACAAAAGCCAAACCACTATGATCTTAAGTGTGCAATTCTCTATCCCTTACTCTTTTATTTATTGTGGTAAAATTGTGTATTGGTAAGATCCGATCATTTCATTAGAAGTTGTCTCATTGCAATATTTATTTAAATTCTTTCATTTCTACACAGTTACTTATTCACCTCATCTAGATAATAGATCTAGTATAACAATTGGTATCAGAGCACGATTACTCTAAACTGAAGTGTTTTATAACTTATGGGTTAACAATTTTTCGATGGCTAGTAATATTGCATTGGGTCTGATGGAAGGTTAGAGTGATACAAGGCCTCCGTACTTCGACAGAAAATATTACAACATTTGGAAGAACAAAATGAAATCATTTATCAGATCTAAGGATCTCTTGGTGTGGGACGTTGTTTTAAGGGGCGTAAAACTTGAACCTCCCTCCACCAAAGAAGAAGGCAAAAAATCAGAAATTTTAGTCTTATATGATGTGGACATTGTCAAAAGAGAAGCACTAGATGCTAAAGCTATTTATTTGTTATATTACGCATTATCTCCATCTAAATATAATTGAATTTCCTCTTATGAATTAGTAAAAGAAATTTGGGATAGATTGCAGGTAACATATGAAAGAATTGATTGGGTTAAGGAGACGAAAATAAACATTCTTCTTCAACAATACAAAACTTTCAAAATGAAACCTGAAGAATCCATAATAGACATGCTCAGTAGATTTACTGACATTGTCAATGGATTGGCATATCAAGGGCAACCTATATCAAACCCAATGAAGGTGAACAAGATTCTTCAAGGATTGTCAAAGGAGTGGAACAACATCTAAATATCCATCCGAGAGACTCAAAGGATATAACTTTTTTCTATGGATGAACTAGTGTGAACACTCCAATCTTATGAAGAAGAATGTTTGAACGAGGAAGACTCCGGAGGTAAGAAAGCAATAGCTTTTAAATCTAATCTTGACTCTGATGATTTAGATTCAGACGAAGATGATGAGGAGATTGCACTTATGGTGAAAAACTTTCAAAAGAAGGCTAGAAAAGGAAGTTTAAAGGAAAGAAATCCTTCAAATCATTTGAGCAAAAGAGAAGCTTCAATGAATTGCAAGAAGCAAGAAGCAAGGACATATCAAACCAAATTGCCCTCTTTAGAACAAAAGAATTGAACAAGTATAAGAAGACAAAGAAAATACTGAAGGGCAAAACGTGGAGCGACATTGAGTGTGAAGAAAGCGATGAAGAATACGCTAATTTTTGTCTTATGGCAAAATCTGATTTGAAAGAAGAATTTGAGGTAAGTAATTTTGATATTTCAGTTGACGTATCTAATTATATAGAAGAATTGCTTATCGATTACAATGTTGCGCTTAGAAAATTCTTAGGGTTGAAGAAGGAAAATTCAATATTGAGACAATAGGATTCTTTCCAAAAAGAAAAGATTGAGTGTCTTGAAAAGGATCTTCTTTAAACAAAAGAAAATCATGATTCTTTCTCAAAAGAAAAAAAAATTATTTGAGAAAGGAAATTTTAGATGTTGCAAAAGATTTTCAATTGGTTTGAAAACTTTGGAACACGTTTTGTCCATTCAAAGCCCATATTATAATAAATCAAGACTTGGATGTAAAAACAAAAAAGCTTTAGAAAATTATTTTTCGACCCACAAAGAAAGGAAGAGGCAAAAGCCTCCGAAAGTTTTCTATGAAAATCATTTTAGAGAATAGCTTATTAAACTTGTTGGTAAAAACCTTCTTAAATATTCAATCTGTGTAGTCATGATCATTATGAAAATGACTATTCCAAAGGTTGGAAGCCGATTAGGAGAAACTTTCTAAGCATAACCGATCCTTCTAACCAAAGAGGACCCAGACAGATTTGGGTACCAAAGAAGAATTTAACTTGTCTTAATCTCTGTAGGTACCATAGAGAAGGAGAAATAAGTGGTACCTCAATAGTGGTTGTTCAAGACATATGATCTATCACGACCCTAACTCCATCTCTAGGGTCACGAGCAACAAGGGTTATTTTCGCGACGTTCCAAGCTAATCACCGTGTCGTTTTTTTTTTTTTTTATTTATCTTGTTCTTAAACATATGTGGAAGCGTGAACAAACAAACTCCCCAGACAAATGATAGCTAGAAGACAGGGACATACATCACACATAACACATTACTTTACATTACAACATTACTTTCACAAGCCCTTTCTATATAGGCCCTCTTTCCTTTTTACATCACACTACAAGTTTCCACATAGGCTAGGGGAAATCCTATCTCCTCTAGCATGACTTTAGCTCTTAAAAACTGATGTGAGACTTCCATGTCTACAAGATTGAAATATAAGGGAGTGAGTTTTGGGGAAAACTCAGTGAGTAAAATTCCTGGTTCTCTACTAGGAAAGCATTTCATCATCGAAGCCTAACAGGGACAACACTCGCAAACAGTGTCGATGATAGATCAATAGCAAATTACTTGCCATGCCTTGACCCAATACATGATGTCGATTAACATACCTTTGGCTTATCAATGAACATATCAACACATAATGCTTATGCATAACTGGCGCCCATGCAAATTCATTTATCGTCGTCTTGGCTTGACTAGGCCCTCCTGGCTAGACTGGGGCTTCCAACTTCTTGCTGGGCTTCTTGGTTAGACCGGGGTATCTTGGCTCAACCAAGACTTCTTGAGGCTAGCTTCTCGAGGCTTTCAGGTTCAAAGCCTAGACATTCTGGCTCAACTAGGGCATCTCAGCTCAATTGAGGCATCCTGTTCAATGAACGAGGCATTGCCGCCAACGCTGTGTAATGACGGACGCTTTTTCCTCTTTTAGTGCATGCCTAAATGCATCATACAAACCGATTATGATCTTTTATCTTAGCTGACACATGCATGGCTTGAAGGCGTCCTTATTCATTCATATGTTTCTTGAATTTCTTATACTTCACTAGCAAATGTGTCGGGAACGTTCTTTGTTCCATAACTTGAATTAATCACTTAACATCGATCCCACACCAAACAAGGCTCGGAAACGGTATGCCTCAATACTAATCCAAGACCTCGAGGCTTGGGTACACCTCACTTTAGTGATGATCCCAAGCTTGATGGACCTTAGCTTTGACTCGATGTGAATACATATGCATTGAGAATGAGCCTTGGCTCGTGGTTTAATTCAACGCCAAACACAAAGTCCTCACGTCCATTTGGACTATAGAAATCGACATGCTTGGTGCCTTACCAAGACCTCGTGGATTTGGGTGATCCCCTTACTGGTCAAGGCATAAAATTGACACGCCTTAATGTCGATTTAGGACCTTACAGTCTTGGGTAATTCTCGCACCAAGCGAGAATTGGACCCAACATCCTATTTATGTGGAAACCAAGACTTTATGGCTTGGGTGACTCTGTCTCACGATGAACTCAATCCGAATGAACCTCAATTCCATTATGAACATACACGACTCAAGCACATGGCTATGTCCCATAATAGGCAAGATCAAACAAAAAACATTGCACACTACCCATAGCTTGACGGGTGAGCACTTACCAGCCTCAACGATGGGATTTACTTTCTTAGAAGAAAAGGAGGAATCTTACTTACCTTGGAAAACCTCGAGGATCAACTTAGTTTAGCTTGAGAAGTTGAGGATGCAAGGCCGAGAGAAAGGAAATGGAGGAGGAAGGTGGGCGTGAATGACAAAGTGGGCTAAAGTGGTGGAAATGAGTGGGAGATCCTCTTATTTATAGGCATCGAGCTCATCATTACCTATCCAAATGGTCCAATCGTGTTTCTTAGAGTGCCATGCCTATGCCATCAAGGTGGCAAGCCTAAGATATAAGGTGGCACATCTATTCTCATGAGGTGGAGATCTAATGACCTAGTGCCATCAATTGAAGCCTTGCTTGTCTCCATTCCATTAGGCCACAAGAGCACTTTGCTCATTATTAAAGGGACAAGTCATTATGCATTAGTGGCATCCTAAAAAGATGAGCTAGCATCAAGGCCATAGGCTAGCTATCATTTGCCCAAGATGTCTTATTTTCATTGGAACATTTGGCCTAGATTCCTTGCTTAATCCCTAAGGTGGATCCTTGGTAATGATGGCCAAATTTAGAAAAAAAATCTAGGTAGAATGGTGAGTCACCCTCCTCCTTGAAGAACTTGGGGTGTCTTAAAGAGTTCCATTTGTCTTTTTTTTTTGGCAACATGGCAATTATGAAGAAATAGGCCATTGAAAATGCAACTGGGACTGGGCAAGGGCTTTTTGGGTACATCCCCTAATGACCATTTCAACACACTTGAGGTTCGTGGCTAAGCCTTCCTCGGTGTGGTTGTTGTAGGCAAAGTTGCATTTCTCGGCGAAATTGGTTGCCTAAAGGGCGGGCTTAACGACCAACCCTTAGATCGACCCCAGTTAGTTGGATCAAATCCTGGATTAGCCGTAGGCTTCATCCAAACGGACTCCCTATTGTCATGTGACTTTTTGAGATTGGTCATATTCATGCTCGACACATGGTCGTATCGAGTTGAATCATGGTCATATCGAGTCGAATCACGGTAATCCACAACTAGTGCATGATCGAGCAGAATTACCCACGACCGCGCGCATGACCGTTTGGACCGATCCATGATCGTTGATTGATCCATGTTGGTCGTGACCATTTCTCGATCAATCCTGACGATCGGGTAGTCATCCATCAACCGAATGCTCGAGTCCATGATCGTGGTCATAGGATTGGTCCATGACTGTTCCTTTGATCAATCCATAATCAACATATTGGCCGGATCTTGGAACGATCCATGACTTATCCTTGCCACTGGCATATTGGATTTACAACCATTTCTCGTGGGTTGAAATCGGGATGTCACATGACCGGTGATTCGAGCAAGTTTGTTGAACTCTCAAGATTCAATTGTGGAAGCGTTTCCTTTGGAGGAAACAACACAAGAAGATCATTGGCAAAAGAATAGTTAAATTTGAAATTTGACTATAAGAGATATATCTCTTGTCAAAGATCTGAACTATGATCTCATCAGCATCGATCGGTTTGTGTGACATTGGATATAAGATCTGCTTTCAAAAAGACAAATGCTCAGGCACAAGTAAAGATTTGAAGCAATCGTTTATTGGAAGGAGACACGTGAATAACTATCAATTGGACAAAACTATTGATAAGTTCGGTGTTTGATCTCCATCAAAGACGAATAAGATCTCTGGCATAAAAAGCTTGGACACATAAGCACCAAGTAAATATCAAAACTCTCCTAAAAGAAATTGGTACGAGGATTACCGGATCTTAAGTTTTAAAGATATGAAGTTTGTTCAATCTGTGCACTAGGTAAACAGGTAATGAATTCTTTCAAACCCAACAATTATGTCAGTATTAACAGAGCTTTGCAGCTTCTTCATAAGGATATCTTCGGACCTACAAAAACACAAAGTCTAGGAGGTAAAAGGTACTACTCGGTAATAGTTGATGATTATACAAGGCATACATGGGTTTTCTTCCTCGCACACAAGCATGAAGCATTTTCTCATTTTTCAAAATTTGCCAAAAAGATTCAAAACGAAAAATGTTATTCTATTTCTTCCATCAAAACTGATCATGGGGGGAGTTTGAAAATCAAAGTTTTCAAAATTTTTGTGAAGAAAGTGGTTTTGAGCATCGGTTTTCAACTCCATATACACTAGAATAGAATGGTATGGTAGAGGGAAAAAACAAGTCCTTGCAAGAAATGGCAAGAACCCTTCTTATCGAAAGCAAAATTGTATCATACTTCTGGGCAGAAGCCGTTTCAACAACATGTTACATCATAAATCAAGTTTTCCTCAGACTTTTTTTAGAAAAGATCCCTATGAGCTTTTCAAATGTAGGAAACCTATCATTTCATATTTTTGAGTTTTTGGCTATAGATGCTTTATTTTAAGAAATGCTAACGACCAATTTGGTAAGTTTGATGAAATATTAGATGAAGATATATTTCTCGATTATTCAACTACCAACAAGGCCTTTAGAGTTTACAATAAGAGATTTCACATAGTAGAGGAATCCATCAATTGAAGTTTGATGAAAATTCTCAAATCCATGAAGACTCTAATCAAACATAGCAATCATCTGACACAATTAAAGCACAAGAAGAAATTAGGAATTCAAAACCAGATGAACAACCTCGGCAGTAAGAAAAGACAGATAGTGAGAAACCTACAACGTCTAATGATAGATTCAACATAAATTGGAAATACAAGTCAAGCCATTCAAAAGATCTAATTATCAGCGACATTGATGACGAGATTAGAACAAGATCATCTCAAAAAGATGCCGTCAGTATTTTGGCACTTATTTCAAAATTTGAACAAAAAAGTACTGAAGAAGCTCTATCAAATGAAAATTGGGTTCAAGCAATGTAAGAGGAACTTCAATAGTTCCACATAAATGAAGTATGGGAATTGGTTCCCATACCACAAAACCATCTAGTGATAGGAACAAAATGGGTATATGTGAACAAGCTCAATGATCAAGGAAAGGTCATGAGGAATAAAGCAAGATTGGTCACCAAAGGCTACTCACAAGAAGAAGGGATCAACTATGATGAAACTTATGGGCTGGTAACAAGGTTAGAAGCAATAAGACTTTTACTTATTTACGCATGTTTTCCTGATTTCAGACTTTTCTAGATGGATGTGAAGAGCACTATCTTTAATGGATTCATCAAGGAGAAAGTGTTCGTAGAACAACCTCCAGGCTTTGAAGAACCACAAAAGCTTGATCACGTCTACAAGCTCAAGAAGGCTCTATACAATTTGAAACAAGCCCCTCATGCTTGGTATGAAAGGTTAACAACTTTCATCATTTAGAATGGTTTCGAGAAAGGTCATGTTGATACTACTTTATTTATTCAGAGAGAAGATAAGGAAATTTTATTAGTGCAAATTTATATCGATGACATTATATTTGGATCTCCTAATGAAAATCTTTACAAGAATTTTTCTAAGTTGATGCAGGACGAGTTTGAGATGAGCTTGATAGGAAAATTAAAATTTTCCTTGGATTGCAAATCAAGCAAACGGAATAAGGAACCTTTGTTTTCCAAGAAAAATATGCCAACAAGCTTGTGAAGAAATTTCACATGGAAAATTCGAAAAAATTAGAAACTCCCATGTCTTCCTTCTCAAAGCTCGACAAAGATGAAAATGGCAAAAAGGTTGATTAGAAGCTTTATAGGAGCATGATTAGCTCCTTAATTTATCTTACCGCTTCAAGACCTAATATTCTTTTTAGTGCACATGTGCTAAATTTCAATCAAACCCTATAGTCATCTTTTGGTAGTGAAAAGGACTATCAAGTACATTAACACTTACCCTTCTCTAGGACTCTAGAATCCTAAGATATCGGACTTTGTGTTATTTTTTGTATTCCGATGCTGATTTTGTAGGATGTAAGGTTGACGGGAAAAGTATGTCTAGAACATGTCAGTTGTTGGGCAACATGCTTGTATCTTGGTTCTCCAAAAAGCAATCAACGGTAACCTTATCAACCATTGAAGCTGAGTAGGTTGCTTTGGGCAGCTGATGCACCCAAATTCTCTAGATGAAGCAACAACCGAAGGACTATGGAGTAATGGACTCTAATACAATGATCAGATGCAATGATACTAGTGCCATCGGCTTGAGAAATAATCCAATCTTGTACTCCAAGGCCAAGCACATAGAAATCAAGAACTATTTCATATGCGATCTTGTCAATAATGGTGAAGTAAACATTTAGTTTGTTGATTCTCAAAATTAGTTGGCTGATATTTTTACAAACCTCTTGACGAAAGGGCTTTTGATTTTATTCGAGAAAAACATGGTATTATTAATCCATTTGCTTTAGGTGTCTAAAGACAGGATACATTAGAAGATGCTGAGCAGATCCACTATTATGTTTTCAAATTTTGGTGGTAAGAATATTTTTAGAAACATATCAGGTATAATTTCTTCCTTAATTAAATTTATTGCCATATATTTTTATCTGTCTCGGAAATTGTTTATTTTATTTTTTCTAAAACCGTTTTACATTTTTTCTCAATTTTCCCTAAACCAATAGAGGATACATCATACTTACCACGTAGAAGAAAAGCTCACAACAGACCCAAAGGATAAATAAACATGTGAAGCTGAATCTTGAATTTATTTACTGGTCAAATAAGAGCCAAATCGAGGAGAGAAACGAACCTTGAGGCGAGATGTGAGTACACACACTCGTACCACTTGTTGGCGTTTAGGAACGAGCCTCCAGGCTTCTCGAGAATTGCAATGCACACCTTGATGTCATCCTTCCTCCTTCATGAGCTGATCTTTGCCATTGAAAACGATGTTGATAAACATCCCCAACAAGCAAGGGGGCCCAAGATACCGAATCGACCGATCGATCCCCCGCGCGAAGAATTGAGAGAGAGAGAGAGAGAGAGAGAGAGAGAGAGAGAGAGAGAGAGAGAGAGAGAGAGAGAGATTGAAGTGTTACTCGGAGATGTAGGTCTTGTCGGAGAGGAACTTGTCGAGGGACTTGAGGCCCGACTCCGTGTGGAGATCCGAGAAAGTGATCGCTTGGTTCGTTGAGGAAGCGTTACCCAGAGATGTAGGCCTTGCTCGAGAGGAACTTGTCAAGGGACTTGAGGTCCGACTCCGTGTGGAGATTTATCGAGGAACTTGTTGAGAGCGAGCAGTGTCGGGCAGAGACAGAGGTGAAATGTGAGTGTGAAGTGTGAAGTGAACTGAGTGAGAACTGAGACTAGGGTAAACATTAAAATTGTTAGGGTTTTTTTGCAACCTAACCGGTTCCGGTTCCTAGAAAAAGGGAACTGGGAACCGGAATCGGTCTCTTTAGAATCGGGAACCAAACTGGTCTCTTTAGAACTAGGAACCGAACATGTGACATCCCAAATTTCACCGACCTTCATTAGTGTAATCAGAATCATTAGGAACTTAGATTAATTTAGATTGGGCCAGAAAGTGAACCCGATGGACCATGAGGAATGTGTAGGCTCAAGAAGTAAGCGGGCCACGTGAATTTTAGAATTGGGTTTGATAAGCCGAATGGGAGAGCTGGGCTTGGGCTTAACTTAGAGCGGGCCAAGATTTAGAATTGTTTGATTAGTAAATTTAGTTTGATGGACCGTGATCATTGTGTTTGAGCCTGTTGGACCAGAGACGGGATATTTAGGCCTGAGTGATTTTATTTTCAATTAAGTCTATAGATTATAATAATTTAATTAGTGATTGTAATGCTAAAGTAAATTTCTAATTTTAATGTTTCTTGTGATAAATTCTTTATAGACTAACACTAAATAGTTAATATGTCATCAAATGTCGTAACTTTGTAAAATTACAAGAGGATTGAAATCAAGTGAAATCAACAGGGAATTAAATGAAAAAAATAGATACAAATGAATAGACTAACAGTATGGATTAACTGTTAATGGATGGCGAACGACAGATGGCAAAATGGTTATGCATGGAAGCCATGACACCCCCTCCTCTCTTTGCATCACCCACGGTTTTCCTATTTCCACTAAGCCGAAAACAAGCAAAGGAGACATCATCATTAGATTTGCTAATGATTAGCCTAGCCTAGGGAGGAGACCATAACCCCATTTCCCCTCTTAACTCTCATAACCTCTCTCTCTCTCCAAAAAAAAAAAAATCGAAACCCATCTTCTTCTTCTTCTCGTTTTCTCTCTCGGACAAGCAGCGACAAGTGAGAGAGAGAGTTCTTGCGAGAGAGTGAACGGTGAGAGGAGAAGAGGGGAGAAGAATTTTCCTTAGCCGTGCACGCGTGCTGCTGCCGCCGACGCCGCCCGTCTTTGTCGCCGTTGAGTCACGCACAGGTCTCGAGCTTCCTGTTTTGTTTGCCGATCGAGCTTAGGAGTGAGGCGCTCGATCGGCAAGTAGAAGTTCATTAATCTATGTTATGCATGCTGTGACTATCCGGTGAAGTGCTGGTAGATTTGAGAAAACGTTGAAATGGAAACTGCATGTTGGGTTTTTTGGATGATTGAGATGAAGATTGAATGCCGATCTGTGGAGGATTAAATGGGACATTGCTGTTTTGTGTTGGATTGAGCTAGATGAGTACTAAATTGAAGCTACAAGTCATTGCATGTTGCATTAGAGTCTTGTATGTCTCGAAAATTGAGTGTAAGATGGCTGTGTTAGTCAAGCAAGGTGTAGTGGTGGTTGTCGAGTGAGGTAGAGTGAGGTATGTTGCGGTAGGTGAACCAAAGTGTGAATATTTGCTTTGTACCGAGCTGTGGAAGGTCTCTATGAGAGTAAAAACCTATTGTGATTAACCTTAGATGCTGTGGAAGAGTATTAAGTTGCTGTAAAAGAAATTGGTAGAGAAACTAACAGTTTGATTTAGCTAGAAACAAAGAAGACTGTATAAGGTGTTTCTATTTTAGAGAAATATAGGTAGAAAGCCTTTTATTTTGTGTCGCCTTGATGTCTAATGATGAAGATAAGGAAAAGAATAAGTTTACATGAGATAATATTCATTAGATCAAGTTTGAAATCTAGTTATAGTAAGGTTAATGAGAAAACGTGTTGGTAAGAGTATTTACCTTGAACCAGTAAGCTGTATTGTAGAAGACAACATGACCTTTGATGATTTCACAAATTTTCTGTAATTTTATAGATAGAATTGGACTTCTAACCCTTAATAAAAGTTGTAGGGCACATCCTTAGGAATAACATATCAAAATTTGAGAATAAATGGACAAGGTTTGGTCAGTAAAACAATTTTCTTTGTAAATGTTAAATCTGGAAGCTATTACAGAATGTTAGTAAAGAATATATCAATTACTGCTCTTGATATACAATGAATATGACTCAGTGTTCTTCATGAAACTTTTTCCTTTAGGTCTTGTTTATAACATATCAAAATTTCAGAATTTTCTGAGTTCATTTAGGGGTTATTCCGAAATTGTTACTAAAACTGTGCATAGTGATGTTTGAGCTGTTTTATTCCGAATTTGCTCAATTTGTCCCAAAGGTGAATGCATCTTAAGTTGTTATTTGAGATGATGATATTGGCATTCAGCATATCATGTGACATCTTGTCATTGCATTGAAAAGTGTTTTTGGAAATTAAGATGTTAATTGTTACCGTTGGACCCTTGGGTTAACGATGCCTCGGGAGTTGGGATGCCCAGAGGTTCGAATGAGTCGATGCCCTTTGGATGCCTGGTTGTATTATGAATACATGCCTAGAGGTTTTCCTCAGGAGCATCGGGATGCTCGGTTGTATGCTTGTCTATACGTCAATTCGAAGGTTAGGGGTAACCATGTCTATGGTCCCCAGTGATTTCTCGTGATGCCAGGTGGGGTGTGAGATGCCCAAAGGTTCGAATGAGTTGATGCCCTTTGGATGCCCGGAGGCTTTCGCGACGCTAGGTTGGGTGTGAAATCCCAGAAGGACACAAACATTGGTCCTTTGGGGGGATAAAACCTTTTGAATGTTAAAAGTGATGGTTCTACTAAGAGTGCATGTGGTTTGTTTATGGGACTAAATTGTATGGCATGGAATGTAACGTGTCATAACAATTTGGCCCTATGATTGGGACTTGTGTGATTGGACATGATGCATCTTGTTTGTTGGAACCGCACTGGTCATTACACTAAAAGTTTTATGGTTCCGATGCATACTCATTCCTTGATGAACTGTCTTGTCTATCTTGCATAAAACTAGATCGTGATGGCTTGCACAGTATAGTTTAACGGATCTTTTGTTGCTGAGTGGTTGTACTCACCCCGTTGGGGGACTAACATTTCAGACTAGACAAGATACCTTTGCTGCCACCACCACCAACAGAAGGATCGAGTGATTGAATATGACCATGAGGAGGAGGACAGCAGAGGAAGGAGCTTTTGGACGCCGATGGACTTTAACTAAATGACCGTTGGAAAAGATGTTGGTTATCTTTTGAAATATAGCCGAGTATAGAAGACTACGACATTTTGGTGTACCGAAGAATGATGTCCATCTGGTTTAAGTAAATGAAAGTGTTCGACTTTTACCTATAAAAATGTTTAGTTGGTGTGCATTTTTTTTTTGAATATAGGGAAGGGAGTTGTTGGATACGCTTCCGCCATACTTTTATGCAGGGACCAATCAAGTATATGAAAGAACCCCCATATGACTTCTCGGAAGTCCAAAAAAATAAAATAAAAAGGGATATCCAGGTAGAGGAAACAATGTGGTGACCCTAGTGGATTGGGGGCCGTCGAGGGGTGCCACAGAACTGAACCCTCCGGTGCGGTTCTCCGGTTCCCGGTTCTACTCGGGAACCGTGCTCACCCCTACTCAGGGTGGCTAGGCAATGTCGAGGGGCAAGGCCAACCTCACCCAAATTTGGCGAGGTCAAGCCTCACCTACACATGGTGAGGTCGACCTCACCAGCCCTCATCTTTGGCTAGTCGTTAGCCATTGCTAAGGCCCAGCAACTGACTAGAGGTGGAAGAAGAATGGAGGAAAAAAGAAAAAAAAAACTAAAACAAAAGAAGAAAAATCTTAGAAAATTATTTAAAAATTTCAAAAAAAATTTCATGTCACAAAAAAAATTTGAGAGTATTACCAAACTCTTTTATGTTCTTTTTCTATTTCGAGAATATAAATTTTAAGTTGTATCAAACGTGTTCTTCTACTAAAAAAAAAAAAATCATTTAGGGAATAAATTTTTGAAAAAAACAATTTTGAATAGAAATTATTCTTGGAAATATTTTTTAACAAGCGCACCCTAGTTTTCATTTACTACACAAAATATTTTTTTTATTTTTAACTATACATAAGTTTGAAAAAGCATTGACTATAGCGAAAACTTATACAAGCGCAAGTAGTACAAAGTTATCATATTTATCATAATATTTGAGCATTCTCTTTAGAGCCATCTCTTGAGAGACGCAATAGGAATAGCTCTAGGAAGATTTCTCCAGGGCAAGCTCCGTAAGTATTTGTAAATAATAAATCGTAGTAATCTTTATAATTGATGTACCACTTTTTGAGTGAAAAATCATATTTGTAAGTATGGCAAGAATACGTTCTGTCAACATGTGATTAGATCTTCATGATAATATAGTCACGGTCCAATATAATACTTGTAGTGGGGGCAAACCGGATAAAAAACAGAGGACAATAGCTTATTTGAGCTTCCTAGGAACTTTATGAGAGCATAGTTGAAGGGAGTCTTTGAAACTTACCAGCATATTGGCGTAATTTTTTTTTTCTAAAGAGTGCTTCTATGGCACTTTTTTATCAACTAAATGAAAAATATTGTAATATTTAATGTATTAACTGTTCTCATGATATGCATAATCAATACTTTGCAAATTATTTACTATGCATGTTTAATAAATACAATATAAGCACCTTCTAAAAAAACCCTTTACATGATATGAAAAGTCAATCGGGCAAGTTCTTCCACCAAACTTAACAAATACTTGTTTTGAGTACAAATGGGTGCATGTTAGGCACATGGGAGAGTGATCACGTGCTTAAAAAGTCTCAAGCACCTATTGTTGGAAAAAATGCTTAATATCTTCAAGTCTCACATAATATAAAAGATGCCTTACAAACTCATTCATGAACATGTCACGGCCCGAAAGAAAGTTGATCTAAGAGGGTTCTAAGGGACAAGCGTGACACATCCGTGGATCAAGCGACCCTCGGCTTGTATCCCCGAGATCTAGAGTTTTCTCGAGTCTTTTAGAATACTCTTGGGGGCAACCGATACAGTAATTGTATTCATACATGATAAATGCGGGTAGTTGGTAATCGGGGAGATGTAATCTCCACTGTTAGATTGAGGATCGATCTACGAATATTGTTTTCCTTATATTAGTATATATAAGGGTCTTCTACCCCTCATTGTACTCATCTCATTCACAAGTAAATACAATCCAGAGCTTCTCTCTCTAGAGTTTCTCTCTCTACGATCCTTGTGAGTTGAGTGTGAGAAATGCTGACTTGAGAGAAATTCCTAAGGCCGCATGGGTAAGGGAATGTTAGATCAATCGGCCCATGACAAGTGGTATCTGAACAAGTCGTTCCAAGCGCAATGGCTGATCCACGATTCGATGAGGCGCTCGCCATGGGTGGTGACTGCGTTGATCGCGGGAGGAACGCTAAGAAGGGCGTTGCTAAAGGAAAGAAGAACTGTGGTAGTTCAAGTTCAAGGGATCCAATGGGGGATCTTGTGCATTGCATGACGAAGCTAGAGTTGTTCGTCACCGATGTCCAAGGATCGGTCGATGACCTGACCTAGACTGTGGATGGAGTAGATGCCGGAAGGGAAGAGCTCGTAGTTGAGGTGCAAGAGCTCAAGATTGGCATGGGAGAACTCTAACATGAGTTGTTGGGGACCCTAAGGAAAGAACTCGCACAACGGTATGAACCTTTGGAGGCCATGATGGCGGCCATGCGTGTGGAGATAGTGGAGCTCCGGGGTAAGCTCGCTGAATCGGAAGC
Organism: Eucalyptus grandis; assembly: GCF_016545825.1. Taxonomy (NCBI): domain Eukaryota; kingdom Viridiplantae; phylum Streptophyta; class Magnoliopsida; order Myrtales; family Myrtaceae; genus Eucalyptus; species Eucalyptus grandis. The sequence continues at coordinate 5,035,579 of NC_052619.1, read as the reverse complement.
TACACGCGTGAATGTGGTGATCACTGTGCAAAGTCCACAAGTGGACACACCCAAGCTGAAGGAATTCAAGGGCTCGCAGGTGGCCAAAGACATGGATAATTTCTTATGGTACATGGAGCAGTACTTCCAAGCCATGGGGATCAATGATGACCAAACATAGGTAAACACTGCATCTATGTATTTGGTTGATAGTGCATTGTTGTGGTGGCGTCATCGTTCGAATGATAGGTATGGGGATCTTATCACAACCTAGGGTAGATTTGTCGTTGAGTTCCAACGGAACTACTTTCCCACTTATGTGGAGGAGGAAGCTCATGATGAACTGAAGCATCTCGAGCAAATTGGTGGCATGCGCGACTACATCAAGCAGTTTTCGGAGTTGCTACTCCAAATCCCTTCGATGAATGAGAATGAAGCGTTCCACCAGTTCATGAGTGGTCTCAAGCCATGGACTAAATAGGAATTGAAACGGTTCAACGTGGGAGATCTCACAACGGCTATGATTGTGGCCGAATCGCTCGTGGAGTTTAAGGCGCCTTTCACATCTCAATCGGAACGCTCGTATGAGAGATAAAGCCACTGGTAGGGGAGATCGGGGGAGATACAACCGCCCGACCATAGGTAGACCACCGGCTAACCCTCACAAGGCCTATGCGGAGTCGAGCGGAGGAGGACAAATGAAGGTACACTAATACAAATGTTTCTTTTGTGATGGTCCACACATGGCGCAGGATTGCCCGAACAAGGCTAAGCTGGCCACCCTTTGCAAAGAGGATGAGCCTAAGGAAGAATCACGATTGGGTTTGTTGTGACTCCTTAGCATAATCAAGTCTAAGAAGGTGAAGGAGCCTAAAGGACTGATGTTCGCGGATTTAAGGATCAAAGAATCCACAATGAATGTGCTCGTGGACACGGGAGCATCCGATCTCTTCATATCGGAACAAGCTACGGAGAGATTTAACCTACGGGTTGAGAAGGGAGCCGAGTGGCTTAAGACGGTAAACTCTAAGGAGGTCCCTGCAATTGGTGTCGCGAGGGACGTTGAGCTACAACTCGGGCCATGGAAGAGCAATGAGACTCTAGAGGTAATTCCCCTTGATGACTACAACTTAGCCATTAGGATAAAATTCCTAGATAAGATCCATGCTGTTATATTGCCTTTCGCCGATTGTATATGCGTGTTGGACAAGCATTGTCAATACGTGATCTCGATCCATCGCGAATCAGATCGTGATCGAAAGATGATCTCGGCAATGCAACTCACTAAGGGAGCAAAGAAGGGTGAGGTGACCATCCTAGCTGCCTTGAAGACTGAGGACGACAAGGGTGAAGGGAATAGAGTCTCGATGGAGGTAACCAAAGTCCTCGACTCGTTCAAGGACGTGATGCCCCTCGAGTTGCCAAAGAAGCTACCACCTCAAAGAGAGGTGGATCATCGGTTGAGCTGGTGCCTGACGCTCGACCGCCTGCCATGGCGCCTTATTGCATGGCACCCCATGAATTGGAAGAATTGAGGAAGCAACTAAAGGAGCTGCTCGATGCGGGATATATTCGGCCGTCCAAGGCTCTGTTCGGTGCGCCGGTCCTATTTCAAAAGAAGCACGATGGATCACTCCGGATGTGCATCGACTAACGGGCACTGAACAAACTAACTGTGAAGAATAAGTACCCGATCCCGCTCATCGTGGACCTTTTTGATCAACTCGGTGGTGCTCAATGGTTCACCAAGTTGGATATTCGATCGGGCTACTACCAAGTTTGGATCGTTGAAGGGGACAAGCTGAAGATCGCATGTGTGACGTGGTATGGATCCTACGAGTTCCTCATTGTTGCGAACTTTTTTTTTTGGTGCCCACAATCGGGTACGAGCACCTAAGGCGGCTAATGGCTCGGCTGAAATTAGTTATGCCCGGACTCTCCCAAGTCTACCAATTCACGACTTAATGGTCCAAGTTTTTAACCTGTAAATCAATTTTTAAAATGGACTCGCCACTAATCGATTTGGGGTGGGTTGATTAGAAACCCAAGCGAAGTATCGGGAGAAATACTCACTCTGCGTAACTAGAGAAATTAGGATTGGGGACTTGATTACACTAGTTAATAACTTAATTCTCTTTCGGTATCTAATCTTGTTTAAACCCGAAGGTTTTTGGATGTTTGAGGGATTTTCCATGCATTTTGGGGAGGAAAAATATTTTTGAGTCTTTTTCTAATTTTTTTGGACATAAAAATGGATTTTTTTTTGGTATTTTTGGAAAAATACAAGTCTTTTTGGCCTTTTTTTGGATTTTTGGCATTTTTTTTTGGAAAATATGGAATATTTTTGGTTTTTATTTTTATTTTTTGGAAAATAAAATATTTTTAAAATATTTTTCAACATTTTTGGAAAATAAATTATTTTTACTTTTCTTGATTTTTTTTTTGGAAAATAAAACATTTTTTTAACAATTTTTAAATATTTTTTGAAAATAAATTATTTATTTAAAATATTATTTAAAATAAAACTTAAAAGAGCTTACCCGGGTTGGATCCACGGGTTGGGTCCGACCCGAGCATGGATGGGCCCGCGTTGTGGGCTCGACTCAGATTTTTCTCCCTCTTTTTTTTTTTTTTTTTTATAAAAGAAACGGCGTCGTGGCCGGGTGTTTAGGGACACCCGGCCCGGCCCGACAAACCGGCTCGTGACCCGATTCCCCGCGAACCCTACCTGACCCGGCTCCGATTCGTGACCCGACCCAGCTGCCCCAAATCGCGCAAAACCCTACCTGGCTCGGATTCAGCACCCGACTCGTCCTTTAGCCGCTCCCAGATCACGAACCCTACTCGATTTTCCGGTCCGGATCCGCTTCACCACCCAGAAAATCGCAAACCCTAGGGTTTGCGAATCCACGGCGCCGGGGATGGAAACCAAGGTGTTACGGCGACGGTGATGGCTACGGCGGTGACAGCAATGATGATGGCAACTATGACGATGGCAATGGCGACGGAATGGGGCTACGAAGAACGGCAAGGACGATGGTGACGGGCTTTTTTTTACCTTTTCTTGAACGGAGGCAATGACGGCGACGGTAGGGGTGGATTTACGATGGCGACGGCCACGGCGAGCAGAGACGAAGCTGGAGGGTTTGATCTAAGACGATGATGACCACGGCGGACAACGATGGCGACGGCGAGACCTGGGCTCGATCAAATCTGGCTGGAACACCCTCCCTCTCCCTCGAGTTCGCCATTTCAGCCCCCCTTACACTCGGATCTCTCTCAACGACTCCGGCCGACCTCAGATCTCGGCCTGCTCGTCCTCGGCCCCCGTTTCTGAAGTCTCTCAGTTGGGAGGTTTTGAGGATCTGCAGCCCTCGACCTTCGCCGCCTCTCTCTATCTCTCTCTCTACTTCTCAGCTTCCTCCCTCCTCTGTGGCCCGCCTCTTGTCGATGGTGGCCCCCCTCTTTATAGGCGAGGGGGTGGCCGGTCGGCGAGGCTTGACCCGTTGGTTGGACCGCCATCCCATCCACCATCATCTCCTCCTCCGGTCACATCCCGTCGACACCAACTGCTCCTCTGCTCCACGTGCATTGCCATTCGTCCATCTCAGTCCGGCGTCGCGCCCCCCACGCGTGTGCTGCAATGGCGCGAGGAAGAAGAAGACTCGGCTGGGCCGGGCCGAGGCGAAAATGGGTCGAGGCCCCATGCGGAGGCTGCTTCTTTTTTTTTTTTTTTTTTGTTTATTTATTATCCGGAAAAGATAAGACAAAATAAAATAAAATAAAATAAAATAAAATAAAATAAAATAAAACCTCACTAATTAAAAGGGAATTTTAGGCGTCAACACTCATGACGTCGTTCGGCCTAACCAATGCTTTGGCTACATTTTGTATGCTCATGAACAAGGTACTCCACCCTTTATTAGATTGGTTTGTAGTGGTTTACCTAGATGCTATTGTAGTGTGTAGTTGAATGCTCGAAGAGCAAGTCAAGCACTTAAGGCAGGTCTTCCAAGTCTTGCGTGAGAACGAGTTGTATGTTAAGTGCGAGAAGTGTGCATTTGCCCAAGAGGGAGTTCCATTCTTAGGGCACATCATTGAGGGTGGCGAGTACGGATGGATAAGGCAAAGATTCAATCAATTGTCAAATGGGAGCTGTCGACAAAGGTGACGGGGTTGAGGCGTTCCTAGGCCTCACCAACTACTATTGGCGCTTCATCCGAAGTTACTCGAGCATCATTGTGCCACTCACGGACCTACTGAAGAAGGAGAAGTTGTGGGAGTGGATGAGTTGATGCTAAAGGTCATTTGATCGATTGAAGCGAGCAATGACCGAGGATCCGGTGTTGGTGTAGCTCGATTACACCAAGCCCTATGAGGTAGAGACTGATGCATCGAATTTTACTATTGGTAGTGTTCTTATACAGGATGGCCATTCGGTGGTGTACGAGTCTCGTAAGTTGAACGATACCGAGCGTCGGTATACCGTTCAAGAGAAGGAGATGACCGCGGTGGTCCATTGCCTTCGGACGTGAAGGCATTATCTCCTGGGGTCGAAGTTTGTCGTGAGGACGGACAATGTGGCCACAAGTTACTTCCAGACCTAGAAGAAGCTAAGTCCGAAGTAAGCTCGATGGCAAGATTATCTTGCGGAGTTCGACTATGTGCTAGAGTATAAGCCGGGGAAGGCTAACTCCGTGTAGGATGCACCGAGTCGGAAGATGGAGCTGATGAGTAGCTTGGTGAGTCGATCGAGTTGTCCTTGGATCGACTGCATCAAGGAGGGGTTGAAGCACGATCCAAGAGCTCAAGTCCTCATCGGGTATACAGTTCTGGTGTGAGGACGAGCTCCTCTACAACAAAGGAAGGCAGCTGTACGTGCCCTTCCATGGGAAGCTAAAGAAGGAGATCTTGTGCGAGTGTCACAACTCGAAGTGGGCGGGTCATCTAGGGATCCACCGTACATTGGCCCTCGTTGAAGATCATTACTACTGGCCTTAAATGTGGGATGACGTGGAAGTTTATGTGAAGACTTGTTTGGTGTGCTAACATGACAAGCTGGAGCAACATTCGTCACCGGGCTTGTTGGAGCCGCTTCCCATTCCAACTCGTCCATGGGAAAGTGTTTCCATGGACTTCATCGTCAACCTACCGAAGTCCGAAGGGTGTTGGACTCTTATGGTCGTGGTGGACAAGTTCTCTAAGTATGCAACCTTCATGCTTGCAATAAAGGATTGCCTGACCGAGGAGGCGGCCAAGCTGTTCATGAAGCACATGGTCAAGTATTAAGGAGTGCGACAAACGATCGTGAGTGATCGTGATCCTCGCTTCACTGGGTGTTTCTGGTCCAAGTTGTTCAAGTTGTTGGGGTCGGAGCTTAATATGTTGACAAGTTTGCATCCCCAAACCAATGGTTAGACGGAGCGGGTCATTGCACTCTTGGAGATTTATCTCTGATATTATGTGAGTACAACGCAAGCGAATTGGACAAAGTTGATCAACGTAGCCTAGTTCTCCTACAACCTGTAGCGGAGCGAGTTGACCAGTCAAAGCCCATTCGAGATCACGACCGGGCAGCAACCATAAACCCCGAGCACTATCACATCGGGATATTGAAGGAATAGTTCGCCTGCATACAAGTTCACCAAAGATTGGCAAGAGTAGGCCGACTTGGCAAAGGCATGTCTACACAAGGCCTCCAAGCGCATGAAGAAATGGGCTGATAAGAAGTGGGCCTCACGGCCACTTCCAAGGCTATTTTGAGGCGTTTTGGGCCTCGGATTCTAGGCCCGCTTTGGAGTAAAATGTCTCCCACGATGTTCCCGACGTTTTGATCCGAACGGATTGTTAAATGCTCGAGTTTAGCTCACTAATCCTTTCTTAGTTTGCTAATGATGCTTAAAGGTTGATTAGTGTTAATTAAGCATGATTAGGTGCTTAGATTAATTTAGAACAATTAAATTAATGACTTAATGATGCATGTTAGACGGTTAAACTTAGTCATTATCAAGTAGAGAGATTCTAATATTTATTGAACAAATCTTGGGATTTTTCCTGGTTCATCTCGGCTTCCAATTAGGCATTACGGACATAAATTGGATTTATTGCAATTTAATAATTAAATTTTGTAATTAATTAATTAATTAATTATTTTCCGGAAATTAGGCAAGGATAGCCAACGACATAAATTTCATGTTGATTACCGTGGTACAGTCCGTTTATTTATTTGAGCCTTGTGTGAAATTGATTTATTGGTGATTTTATAATTTATTCCTAAATTAAATAATTTTGGTTATTAATTAAAAAATAACCGGGTATCGGTTGATAATGCCATAAATGTTTTAGAGGATTATAGAAAATGGTGGGATTTATGGAAATGAAGAATATGGTATTTTAGCTAAGATCGACCGTATATCGACACATGATATTTTATTGGGTATGATAAAATAATGAGAAGAAATGCTGTATGACATGGCTCGGTGACCAGATAGGTCGCCTTGGCATATAGGTCGCCTTAAAGAATGTACGTGAATAGTTGAGTATATACATCACCTGGAAAAGCACGTGGCTCGGTGGTTAATACGTTACCTTGGCATATAGGTCACCTTAAAGAATGCACGTGACTTGGTGATTTGGTATATCACTTTAGAGAACACATGTGGCTCGATAATTAGTACACCGCCTTGGCATATATGTCGCCTTAGAGAATGCACAAGGCTCGGTGATTAGACAAGTCACCTTAGAAAATGCATGTGGCTCGGTGATTAAGTACATCGCCTTGGCGTATACGTCGCCTTAAAGAATGCACGTAGCTTAGTGACTAAGTATACTATCTTGGAGATTATATAGTATGGATTGAGATGACAGGGGAATGGTCATGTTGACATGTAATCGACTACGTCGATTGATCAATGTATCGATCCATGATATTATGATTGGGTGCCTATTTGAACTGTGCTAATATGCAGGTGGAATCTGAGGCCAAGGTAAATCCTCCAACCTGTGTGTGTATAGGCAGCCCATGATGTATTGGTTTCCTAATTGGGTCTTAGGGGGTAAAACTTGGTGAGACGTAATCTCATCCCGGTTGTGGGACATCATTTTAGGTCCCTAGATGGCTGCTCCTGAGTTTTTGGGATGGCCTAAGAAGATCATAGAGCAAACCTCTTACTTTCCGTTTTATGGGTGCCCTAGAGGTTGGACCTATGAGCTGGTGAGGTTTATAGTTTGGGTCGATGCAAGTCTCACCCACAAGGTGCCCCATCGATATAGATCGTGGTACTGCCAGGCTTAAGATGGCCAGAGAGAGGATCCCCTATCGGAGTCTGAGATACCTTTGTGTGTTTTGGAGGCCGCCTTTGGAAAAGGCAATGCAGATCCACCTCCAAGCCTAGTCGTAGATGTAGCAGACATAAATTTTGAAGACCTCGGAAGTCCAGTGCAGTCTGCTGAAAGCTCTAGTTGGAGCGAGGAGGATGATGAGGAGGATGATGGGGACCTGTAGTTTATGGAACCCCACCCCTGCTTGTAGACCTTGTTTTTGAACTTGTTTAAATTGAATTTAACTTAATAATCCGCTTTATATATATGTGCACTGGTTTGCAATGTATATAAGTGTGGTTGTTTTTGAAAGTTTGGAATTAAATCCTACTTTCTTATCCCATTACTTTATTGTCTAGGGATTATTATTATGTGCTTTCACATGCGTATTAAAATGAAAAGGGTCGGCAATGCATCCTGGGACATCGTTATAAATTGACTAAGGTGAGGGATGGGTGCATGCCCGAGGATTGGGGCATGACATTCAAAGAGTGAAGCAAGTTGGGAGCCCACGGAAAGTCTTTGGCAGTTCAAGAAGGAGATTGAACCTTTTCATGCCTAAGACGTGACGAGGGCATCGCCTGATTATGTGGGGGAGAATGTCACGGCCCGAAAGAAAGCCAATCCAAAAGGGTTCTAAGGGATAGGCATGACACATCCGTGGATCAAGCGACCCTCAGCTTGTATCCTCGAGACCTAGGGTTTTCTCGAGTCTTCTAGAATACTCCTGGGGGTGGATAATATAGTAATTGTATTCGTATGTAATAAATGTAGGTAGTTGGTAGTTGGGGAGATGTAATCTTTACTGTTAGATCGAGGAGAGATCTATGGATACGATTTGCCTTGTTTTAGTATATATAGGGGTCTCCTCCCCCTCATTGTACTCATCTCATTCACAAGTAAATACAATTCAAAGCTTCTCTTTCTACGATCCTTGTGAGTTGAGTGTGAGAAAAACTTACTTGAGAGAAATTCCTATGGCCGCACGGGTAAGGGAACGCTAGATCGATCGGCCCGTGACAAACACCCCTAAATGATCAAACTTTTTTAGTACTCAACGGGGATCCAACTGGATCATTAGAAAAATTTAGTCTTATGGTTTTTTCAGCAAATGGTTTCCTATGTATAGCTATTGTAACTACCCACCTCTTACTATCCACCTAATCCCTAGAATCCACCGAGAGTCATGGTACACGAAAGTCACAAGGATGACCAGAAACATGGGAACATTTTGCATGGCACAACATGAATTTTCACTTACATTTTACAGCTTTAAATTATATCTCTTTCACAATTAAGTCACCATTTTGGTTGTTTCCTTTCATTCTCCATCACCATTAATACAAAATAAGGAGCGTTTCATGGTCCAACATCTATATGGAGTGAACGAAAGCGTGAGTGAGACATTTGATGGAGAAATATCCCGAATGGTACCTTCCCATCAATAAATATCTCCATCTATTGCAGTGAATGCACCTAATGGAACCTCGGATGCTAAGATCTTCAAATGATATTCGTCCACGACGACAATGCAACATTAGCTAGCTAAAGATCTTAGAAATTGCATCGTTCCTGTATGCACAACCTATTTCCTCTCGCCGACATCACGACCTTAATAACACTTTTGTAATAATTTTCTGGTTCTTAGTGATCAAGTTATTTTTAGGATTTGTTTGTTTGAAGAAAAACTATCTTCAAAAAATTGTCTTTTGCCTTTCCAGTATTTAAATAACAGAAAACCAATCGACATGCAGAAAATGTTTTCTGTAGACTAAAAATAACAAGTTTAAATTGGGGGAAAATGACTTTTCTTTATAATAAAAAGAAAATCATTTTTTCCAAGCCACCAAATAAATGGAAATTAATCACTTTCTTTGTCTCACATTAGATAGGACATCCCCTGTGAATCGACTCACAAATGATGATTCACTTGTAAATGGCTATCCTTTTGAGTACTCGTCTCGATTGACATGGAGTGAATTGCGTTTGTTAGAAAACTCCTTTATGATTTTTTTGCGGTACACCTGTTTCACATCCATATAAAATATCTCCAACGTATAGCTACTTATAACTACCAACTCTTTATTATCCCAACTAATTCCTGTAATGTACGGAGAGTCATGGTACACAAAGTCACAAGGATGGCCAGAAAACATAAAGAACCATCTATGGGCATGTATCTGCCGATGATATCCAATTCTTTCATAATCTTCTTATAGATCCTCAACACTCTTATATAGGGAATATTACAAGTCCTGTCCAATTGAGTAGAAAAAAAAGGGAATATTACAAATCCTTTCCAAAGGAGTTGAAAAAAGAGTATGATGGCCTTGAGCCAGTGACCCCTTTAGGTCTATACTTCAACAGCAAAGTGTTGTGGCTTTCTTTTCTTGGCATTTTGGAATCCGAAATTCCAATCGATGACTCCCAAACTACGTCGCTGATCAAAGATGTTTTCCTCTTAATCAATCCATGCTTCTCTTCGATCATGGTATGTATGTGTGTACTCTATGCATGTATATTAACCATTGATGGGATTGATATATGGGTAACTAGTGTTTGTCAAGTGTAATGCGTGCATGAACACATTTCTTGAATAAATAAACCCTAATTCACCGCACATACTGAAATATTATTTTGGTTTTCTTTTGTCTTGGATATTTGACGGGAAAGAAGGGAGGAAGAAAATGGAAGAAGGTGGAAGTGAATGTGGACTTAGATCAGCCACATAATTTGGGAGTCATCGATTGGAATTTCGAATTCCAAAATGCCAAGAATAGAAACCGACAAGACTTTACTGTTGAACTATTGTCCTAAAGGGAATATTATCAGGTGACTGTGTGCATGATCACATATTTTGAATGAATAAACCCCAATTCACTGCACATACTTGGGAAAAGGATATCACAAATGCCATAACTTTTGTATAATGTTTAGTTGAGTGTCACAACTTTTTTTCGATCATATGAGTACCATAACTTTTTTTTTTTTTTTCTGATCACTTGATTATCGTATAACTTTTCAATTAATCATTGGAATGCCATTACTTTGGAAAAATGCTCACCACAACTGTCATGCCACATCAGATTTCCAACATTTGGGTATACATCTTTAAAAATTTATGGCAATCAAATAATCGATTGAATATTATGGTACTCAAATGACAAAAAAAGAAGAAGAAGTTATAGCACTCAAGTAAGCATCATATGAAAGTTATAGCACTTGTGTTGTCCTTATCTCCACATACTTAGATATTATTTGGTTTTCTTTTGTCTTGGATAGGTGATGGGAAAGGAGGAGGAAGCAAATGGAAGAAGTGGAAGTGAATGTGGAAAACCATGTACACGTCCCCGGTTTTTCCTCTCCAAAGGGTTCATCATCTCCATCTAAGAATTGACTTCCTCAAAGGAAATATTTCACAAATAGCAATGCAAGCAATTCCACAAGGCCAAACATTGTGGGAAATACATATTATCAGGTGTCCAACCAGTGATGCATAAGGAACCCAAATTTTCAAGCTTCACCATGCCCTTCGGCTATTCTCTTTTGGGTTCTCTCGTGTCTTGCCTTCAAAAAGCTGACGGTCCTCTTCCAGTAACGTTTCCTTCAGTCAATAAGGATGACAGAAGCATTACTTTGGCGTTGGAGTGGGAACACGGCGATTATCTTTGGTGGAGGAAGATGGTAACTCTTGGAGAGTTGTGCACCTCTAGTCAAGGATTGAAAGGTTCGTTTTGTCTTTTAGGTTTTGGAAAACATTAACGTAGAAAGTAGAATTGGGACTTATTGGCAGAATCCCTTGAGTTGAACACCTTGACTAAAGCTGCCTTTGTGAATTGACAGTTTTTTTTTTCTTTAACTTCATTTTTTGGAGATAATGTTTATCGTACAAAAAGTAGAAGCGGTATTTATTGGCAGAATCCCCTGAGTTTATTGAAGTTACGTGGACACTGCTTGAGCTTTGATACCCTTTTTTTTTTGCGAATTATGCCTTTAGATGGAATCACATGATTTCTTTTTTAATATTGAAGCATACTTGTTACCTCTTTAATATGGCGTACGAGAATAACTAGTGTTACTACTTTTTTGACTTATGTGATCACGTTTTCCTTAACTGCAAATACTGTTTTCAGGGCAAAACCTTCGGAAAAAATCATCCTTTTGATTCAAGATTGTCTCTAGGAATGACAAAATCTGCTGCTACTGTTGGTGTTTCGTGCTTTGAGTATGCTCTTTTGAATGGTTGCTTTTTTGCAGGCATAATGGCAAGCAGAATAGCTGCCGAAGTGGCTGATGGGTCGTCCGACCTTCCCAAGATTTGGAGGCTTTCATTCATGTAACTTCGGGTCAAGTCAACAATAAAAGCATTCTGCCGAAGTGGCTGATGGTTCGTCCAACCTTCCCCAGATTTGGAGGGCTTTCATTCAAGTAATTTCGGGCCAAGTCAACAGTAAAAGCTGAAATCCACATCTATAGAAAGAGAAGGATGATGGGACTTATCCTACAAATGTCTCATTCCATTTAGCGAATTTTGATCTTGGACGCCGTAGCTGTTTCTAGTTTCTTATCTCATTACTCATGTTGTGGACCACTATTTGGGAGATTTTATAAAACATGGCTTATGAACGTGACGATCGAAAGTTGGCGCCGGAATTATCCCACTGCTTTTCTGATTGTTTAAACTTGGTACCTTTTTTATTTGAAGTTATGACGGTTTTCTGAATATGTGTTGAGGTGTAGTTTATACTCTCCATTGTCATAGCTACCAATAGGCTTTTATAGTTTGAGCTCTATTTTATTGGTTGTTTGGACTTGAGCCTATAATAGTTATTGGATATATATAATTTCTTTCTTTTTTGATTGAAAGTTGTAATAGAGAGATGTGAGTTGCTAATTATAAAGGAATTATCTGCTGAATATAGATTTAGTCTAAGGTTAAACATAAATCTTGTGTGTTGATTTTTCTTTCTTGCTCTTATTCTCTAGTTCGTTATGTTTGAGCGTCTAATCCTATTAGTTTGGCACCAGATCTTCTCTCTTTGATCCTTCGTGACTAAGTTAATGATGAATTTCGTGTGGTTTAGGAACTCCATATGAAGACAAAAAAAAAAATGGAATAGACAACTGATAAAACCAATTTACAGGTAGTTTTCTACGTTGTTCTGTGGTTTCTTATGAAGATGTGGAAACTCTATTGGTTTGTAGGAAATTTTTTTACTTAAAAACATTTTTTCATTATCTTTTGCTTGCTTTGGGAAAATAAACTGGTCACGAGTCAATCCGAAAATTAAAGTTTAAAAATAAGAAAAAAAAATTCCTAATCTAAAAGTAGAAATTATCTTTGGATTCCATGGGAAGTGCTCAACTTCATCCTAAACGAACAAATCATCGTAGATGATCTGCATCTTTCTCTCGGACCCTAATCGAAAAAGGCTCACGCCCCCGACTGCCTTTCCATTGATGGCGAAGCTCTTCTCGACGTTGAACTCTTCACTCTTGTATCAGACATTGCCGTCATCTCTGCGAGCTCCGCCGCCGAAGTGCATCTCAAAGATGGAGAGATCTAGGTATTCCTCCATCTGTGGTCCCCACCTTACTTTGCGACCTTTTGCAGCGCGAGGCTGGCCTTGACAGCCAGAACTGCCATGTCCGACGCCATGAGCCACTGCTAAAGCTTGGGCTTGGGGAGAACGAAATAGAACTGGTTGGGTAGGAGCTCGTCATTGGCCCGGAGAACAGGTATGCAGTCCTCGTAGTGTAACTTGCATATAAAGCATGAAGAGGACAAGAAGAGGAAGGAGAGGACTAGGATTGAGCAATCAGGCCGGTTCAACCTGGGAACCAAACCAGACTGATATTACTTGGCTAATTCACACAAGGATCAATTCGATTTTCGGTTTTCTGCGCTGAACCGGACACTGGCTTTAAACTGGTTCAAAACCAACGCTAAATTATCTCAGACATATTTCTTTCTAGTTCTTGGTTTTCTCACTTCTCACAACTGTTGAAGAAGAACTATCAGCAACATTTGTCACTGATGAACTCCGGTCGACTTGCAGACCAAAATTAACACTTTTCTACGGTGTTCTATATCTTCTTGATCTCTTTACTAAGCATTGGTCTGAAGCATGACTTGGGCTTACTCTACACGCTTGCGAAAGGAAGCAGAATACTATTAGTTGATCGACATCGATCCCATACGTGCCTTGCAACCAACCCTCACGTGGCAACAAGCCTTGCGTGCTGGGGACCCTCCTTTTACTTGAATATACAGAAATGGTCAAACACCATTGCAATTTTCATCCAAATTTGTTCAATATTCTGAAAAAATGCCTAACTTCCTCGTCTTTTAATGCCTTTCCTCTGCCTCTTCTTTATGTCATTCAAGCAATTTTCATACATTGCTTGAATGACATTTGCTTATATAAACCATTTGAGCAATTAAATAAAAAATGAAACAGAAAGGATAAAAGAAAAAGAAAAAAAAAAAAAAACAGGCTGGCTCATGGGTCGATACTGGAACAGGCTTAGAAAGGTCGGTTACCTGTTCCAAAAACTGGAAACCAGCTCTTTTAGATAGGTTTTTTCTTGAAGGACTCAAAACATAGAGGTGGGGACGCTATGCCTATCTTCTCATCTCTCTTTTCCTTCAAAAGAGTAGCAAGGAGTTAACATCATAAATGATGAAGCAAAAGCACATATGAACATGAAACTCTCAATCTCTAACAAATTTTCCCTCTCCAGTGACTTCTCATTAATCACAATCAATGGGGAAAAAAAAATACTTGGAGTGCCAAAATTTGGCATGGGAGATACTTAGGATCTGTTTAATAGAAATTCGTTTGGTAAATTTTTTGTCCCTAGGAACAAATTTGTTCTCGGGAATAGATTTGGAGTAGAATCGAGAAGTAAAAAAAAATTGATTCTTTATTTCCAGGAACAATTCCAAAATCAAGCCAACCTATTTTTTTTTTTTTCTTTTCTCATCTTTCTTCTTGTTCTTCTTCCTTCTCTCTTCTTCTTCAACTATCACCACTGTTGCCGCCCTCCACCACCACCGCTACCATTGTCTATCGTCGCTGGTCACCAGCGACCGGTCTGGCATGCTCACCAGAGGCTTGCCTAGCCACTGGCATCGGTGAGGCCAAGCCTCGCAAGTGGCCAAGTGGGCCTACCCAGGCCTCCCCGGGCCACCGATGAAGCTCGCCTGATCGGGGAAGGCTCGGCCACCGGCGAAGCTCGCTTGACCGGCGAGGCTCGGTCGAGCTCGCCTAGTCGTCGGTAGGGCTGAACCTCTCTAGATCCGGGCGAGGACGCTCGCCCAACCATAGCTCAGCTGAGCCTTGCCTATCTGCCGACGAGGCTTGGCCAACGAGGCATGGCCTCATGCCGAGGGTCGGCGATGCTTTGGTGAGGTCGTTGGCCCTCGTCTAGCCGGTCTCCGGTCATCCCAAGGCTGGCAATCGGCAACCTTGAAGAAGAAGAAGAGAAAGAAAGGAAAAAAAGAAAAGAAGAAAAAAGTAATAAAATCATTTAAAAATTAAAAGAAAATAATTTAGATGATAAATTTTGAGAACGGTACCAAATGCAATTCTATTCCAGAAATAAAAATTTGGATAGTTACCAAACATCTTAAAATGCTTAAAAATTGTTCACAGGAACAAAATAAAAAAAAAGCATTTTTGATCAAATATTGTTCTCGGGAATAGAATTGTTATCAAACGCACTCTTAAATACCAAAAGTTATGAAAGATACATATAAGTGTCACTTTCTTTGAAAAATTGGCACTTGAGTTCCATGTCCAACGACCTTGATTGGAAATTTTACGTGGCAACTTTTATTAATATAGAAATGCTATGTGGCTTGTCGGAGAGCTAAGTCAACAAAGAAGCCTTTTACATGAATTTTAATATACACATGAATTAAATTAAATTTAAATTCAAAAAGGGGGGTAGGAGTTACAAAACGGTGGGGGCTGTGCAAGCCCTCACCAACACTGCCCCACTGTCGCCAAGAAGGCAACTTGGTTGATCGGTGGCGAGGGGTTGCAAGCCCTCACCCAAATCTAGGGTGAGGGTCGCGGCCATGCCAAGGTTCATCATCCCTCACCAGTTGAGCCCAAGGCTACCACCCCCTTGTCGCCGGTCGACCAAGGCCTAGCGACCTTGGTTGACCCTTTCCCCATTGTCACCGGTCCTTCTTGGCGATGATGGGGTTGTGGTGACGACAACGAGAGCTTGTTTAGCCCTCGTTGTTTTGCAACTCCTCCCCCATTTTCTATTTTTTTATTATCATAATTTTAGTTTTAAATTTAATTTAGTTAATATTTCTATTAAATTCAAACTCAAGGCAAAATGACCTTTTTTTTTTTTTTTATATAGCCTTTTAGCGTGCAAAACGATGCCGTTTTGCACTTGTCTTGCTGGAAAACCACCATATCAATATTTTGGTCGAATTTTCTCACTATTGACACTTAATTGATCCATTTTTCTTTGATTTTGGCATTTATGTGTACATTTCCAAATTTTTGGCACTCAAGAGTCCCCATGTACAAAGTTTTGGCACTCCAGTGTCCTTTCTCCCACAACTAGCCATATCCTTCATGTATGTGTGAGGTAGAGAGAAAGAGAGGAATTTGATAACCTCATCGCAGATTTGGTAAATTTACCATTTTTGATGGTGTGATCATTTCTAGGATTGAGAATGGAATGGCATGAAGACAAACTTAGAAACCCGACATTGCACAAGCCATGGTTTTCTTACTGAATCCCTAATTGCAAGGAAGAAGAGAGAGATAAGAGGGATTTACTTTTTCTTTTTCTCTCTACTTACCGTGATACTCTCAGATTTTTGCTGTCATGGGGTGGTTCTCTTGCTGCTTTATGGCAAGATTACATTCCGTGAACAAGTGACTATTAGCATAATGATTCTGTTGAAGAGTGCTTTTCACAACATTGATTAAACAACTAAATAAAAAATTTTGTAATCTTCAATGCATTGACTGTTCTCATGATATACACTATCAATAATCTAAAAATGGAATTTCTCCTTTGCATGTTTGATAAGTTCCACAAGGCCACTCGCTAACAAAACATCTTTTATAATTCAAAAAGTCAGTCAGGTATTTGCTTCCATCAATCTTAACACAGATTTGTCTTGCGCAAACGTGTAAACCGTAGCAAATCAGACGATTGAAGAGCCTCAAGCGCTTGGAAAAAAAGTGTCACACCCCCAAGTCTCACATCCGATGGGAGATGTAATATCAACTGATTCGTAATTAACGATTTATTTCTTAATGGCTACCCGTTTGAATGCAAATTTTGGCCAACGTGGTTTAAACTAGATCGTTAGAAAAATCGGTCTTATGAGTTTTTCCAGCGGATGACGTCCCCAAGTGTAGCTACCTACATGTTACAACAACACTTTATTATCTCACCTAATCCTTATACTTACCAACAACTCGGTACTCGATGTCAACTGGATGATCAGAAACATATAAATGATCTACAGATACGCACGCGCACCCACACGCATATATATGTCTGTATGCCAATGCCAATGATATCCGATTCTTTCATAGACTTCTCTATAGATTCTCAACCCCTTACGCTTAGATTGGGATTATTGCAAGTCCTGTCCAATGGAGTTGATAAAAGAGGATGATGGCCTTGAGCCAGTGAGCCCTACAGGACAGTACTTTAACAGCAAGGTGATGTCGGTTTCTGTTCTTGGTATATTGGAAATAGAAATTCCGATTGATGACTCCCAAGCTATGGCGCTGATCAAAGATGTTTTCCTCCCAATAAACCCTCGCTTCTCTTCTATCATGGTATGTATGTGTGTACCCTATGCATAGATATTCACCATTGGTAAGGTTGATATATGAGTAATTAGTGTTTATAACGTGAATGTGTGGTTGGTCATATATCTCGAATGAATAAACCCCAATTCACTGCACATACTCAGATATTATTTTGTTTTTCTTTTGTCTGGGATAGGTGATAGGAAAGAAGGGAGCAAGAAAATGGAAGAAGGTGGAAGTGGAGGTGGAAAACCATGTGCACGTCCCCAGTTTTTCCTCTCCAAAGGGCTCGTCATCTCCATCCGAGAATGACAGTTTCCTTAAAAGTTATATTTCACAAATAGCAAAGCAACCATTTCCACAAGGCCAACCATTGTGGGAAGTACATATTATCAAGTGTCCAACCAGTGAAGCACAAGGAACCGTAATTTTCAAGCTTCACCATGCACTCGGTGATGGCTATTCTCTTGTGGGCGCTCTCTTGTCATGCCTTCAAAGAGCTGACGATCCTTCTCTTCCAGTAACCTTTCCCTCGTTCAATAAATTCAGCTCAGCCAATAATGACGACAGAAACATCGGACTTCCGAAGGTGGTTAGCGGATGTTTTTTGCCACTTGTCAACACCGTAAGAGATTTTGGTGGGAGCGTCTTGAAAAGCACTTGTTTCAAAGATGATTTGTCGCCGATTCGGTGTGGGTTGGAGAGCTTTCGGCCATTTTCATTGTCAGCGATCTCGTTCTCATTAGATCGCATCAAAGAGATCAAGTCTCGCCTTCGAGTGGTAACTAATATCACTTCAAAGACAATACTAAGTCTAGCTTCTTGCATCGCACAAGCATTACTAAGTCTTTTAGCATTTTACTTTATGAGGTACCCTTTACGTCTCTAATCTTTTGCATTATAATGGTCGCCTTCACATAACGAGCTCAAAAGTATTTGTGTTTTCTAACGTATTCACAAAATATATGCAGTTTATATGATATTTATTTTAGGCATTTATTATATTCAGTCTGACAATTAGTATGCAGCTAGTACTCAGGGTGTACAACTCTGACCGAGGAAAATGACATGATTAATGCGCATAATATTTTTGTTTATTTTACGTGCGTAACGATTTTCCTAGCCACCCGCACAACGTTACATCCTTGAAAACAAAAAGACAATTGAGCTAGAAACTGGTTTCTTTTTCAGATATATAGATGCTAAGTTATAGAAAACTAGTTAATTTCTTCATCCAAAGATAGTTTTGTGTTTATCTACATGATTTTAGATATATATATAAACAAACCCACCAATCAGAATTTTTTTTTATCAGCTTGATTAGTTCACATACATTTTTTAGCTTTAATTATGTCTCTTTTAACATTAATTCACCATATTGAGCATTTACTTGCATTATCCATGACAATTAATACAATAAAGGGATTTTTCTTGATCCAACGTTAAATCTTTCTTGGACTTTATTCACATTCAACAAGCATGAGTAACACATTTGACGGAGAAATATATCAACATTACATTAGCGGACACTATTTCTTGAACTAGGTTCAAGTTGGAACTGTTGGCATATTTACTATTTTACTATACAAAAGTTGATTAATAACCCGAGGGCTTCGGATCAATCAATCATGCAACGACTTAAAGGGCAAAATACTAATGTATCCTTGGTCCTTTTCCCTTGAATTTTCTCTTTATAACAGACTATCAACGATGTCATTATGGGGGTAATCTTCTTGGCGACTTGATTGTACATGCAAAGAGGGAGCCCAAACTCG
Source organism: Eucalyptus grandis (assembly GCF_016545825.1). Classification (NCBI taxonomy): domain Eukaryota; kingdom Viridiplantae; phylum Streptophyta; class Magnoliopsida; order Myrtales; family Myrtaceae; genus Eucalyptus; species Eucalyptus grandis. The sequence goes on along the minus strand of NC_052619.1, from coordinate 5,016,702 downwards.
AACTTGAGCAGTAATTCCACAGCGCTAGTGTTGCTAAATACAAGGAATTTGCGAGATTACAAGTCAGTGAAAGACATGGTCTGGCCTAATTCTGCATCGCCGTGGGGAAACAATTTTGCATTCTTGCATGTACCTATACCGAAAGTGAAACCGAGCGATTCTGAGTTCTCTAATCCTTTGAAGTTTGTCCACAAAGCTCGTGAGGCGATCAAGAGGAAACGGAACTCCTTTGGTGTAGTTCTCACAGGGAAGCTGTTAGAAATGATGAAGAAATGCAGAAACCCAGAGGTATGTACACGTCGCGATGATTAACTTATCAGAAATGCTAAGTATTTTATATCTGATTTAAAAAATTGATATGTTACGTGATGTGATAGGCTATTAATAGGTATTGAACGTGACACGCTCTCGTTGTATAATTTCTTGTGGTTTGTCATATATTTTGTATAATTACTCATTTTTGATATTATCGTTAACAAAAATGGAAGCTTGTTCGCTTGTACAAAATGTGTTTAATCATTGCAGGTAGTAGCGAGGCACATTAACAGGACAATGAGAAACTCGAGCATGATCATCTCCAATGTTATAGGGCCAATGGATAAATTGTCCCTGGCTAATCATCCTATCAAGGGCATGTACTTCACTGTCACCGGCACACCTGAGGTATTTATGTAATTATTGTTTGATCTACCCAAGAGCACAAAATTACCTATGCTTTATTGGTAGTAGGCCTTTGTATCGTAGTTGTTACATGCATCATCTTCCGAAAATATTGATATAGATTATGAAATTCGGGAAATATAGGTGTCCAATGACCTATGTGTTACATTTTATGCAACAGCTGCGCTCCTATGCCATCTTTCAGAGTCGACAGAATTTTGAATTCGAGAAATTGGTTTTTCTTATTTACCACAACACATTCTCACTAGTCTGAATCGTGAGTGACTTTCTTCTATGCATCAATGATGTAACGAATACATGAAATACTTCCCTCGTGTTTTCTTTTTGCAGACTCTCCAAGTAACGATGATCAGCTATGCAGGAAATTTGAGAGTAGTTGTGCGAGCTGAGCAAGGGTTCATAGATTCTGAGCTGTACACCCGCTCCTTGCATGATGCTTTGGACATGATCCTTCGTGATGCATGTGGGAAGCAATAGAGACCATTCCTACTCCTATCCTTCCATGGTTCAACGCCTTATTAGAAAACCCTATTTTTTCCCCTTATTTTTCATTATGAAGATCTTGTTAACGGGACCAAATCTATTGTGGGGGGAGCGTGGGCAAATTATAAGTCTACTCCAAATAAGTGTAACTATTGAGTCTTATGGTGGGGAACTCAATAAAGTCTGTTTCGCTTGTAATTAATGGAATGCCTTTCATCAAAGATTAGTCTTTCATGACTGAATTATCTTATTTTTATGATGAATTCTATGTGGTTGAGGAAGTCCGTCTAGTTAATCTAGATCGTCATGTACTAATGATGCGATGTAGACCATTAGTAAGGGTTCAAATAAATGGAACGGGCAATTGGTTAAATCGGTCTATTAGTAGTATCCAAATAGTTATGTGTTTATTGGCAAGAAAATATTTTACCAAAAAACGTTTTTTTTTTTTTTTTTTTTTGGGTTTTCTATTTTTTGATGTGGAAAATAAACTGGTCACAAATTAATGATGGACTCAACCAGATAATGCAAGTTTTAAAATTTAAAAGTTGAAAAAAAACTTAAAAATTTATAAAGTAGAAGCCATCTTTGAAGCTTTCGTAAAACGTGCTCAACTTCATTCTAAACAAACAAATCTTTATGGATAATCTCTGCATCTTCCTCACGGACCGTAATTGGAAAAGTATCGTGCCACGAACTGCCTTCCCATCGAGGGCGAAGCTCTTCCTGAGCTCGAACTCTTTGCTCCCATAGTTGACATCGTCGTCATCTCCGTAAGCTACGTCGTCAAAGTGCACCTCCAAGACGGGAGAGATTTAGGTCTTCCTCCGCCGGTGGTCCCCACCTTGCGTCGCCACCATTTGGAGAGCAACGCTGGCCTCAACAGCAAGAGCCGCTGCGTCTGACGATCCACTGTTGGAGCTTGGGCTCCGGGAGAACGAAATAGATATGGTTGGGCGAGAGCTTGTCGTCGGCTTGGAGAGGGCGTGTGTACTCCCATAGTCTAACTTGAATATAGAGCATAAATGTTGTATTTGGTAGTCTGAATTTAAAGTTAGATAGGATAACATGCTGGATATGAAATCCAGGCTAGGGGTGGGATAGACACGGACTGGATAATTTTTTTAATAAAAAAAGAAAAACAACAATTTACTTCTAGTGATGGAGTGGTGGAGTCTGGTTTCGCCAGCCACTGTGCAAGGAACACTGCCATAACAGCCTATCACTCCCCACCACCGTGCAATTGTCATTGTCTTCAATCAATGCTGATCATCATTGCTGTCTAGCCCATTTGGTTTGCCGATTATCCTCTGATGACCGTTGAACTGAATCGGCCATCGCCAATGAATGATGAAATCGATGGATCGACACCGAAAAGTCGTTTGTGAAAAAGGAGAAGAAAAAAATCGAATTGCACAAAGTTTTGGGTGTTTGTATGTCGGTCCTAAACGATGGTCACCTGATTTTGCCATGATGCTTCGACGTCCAATCCTGTCCTCTACTCAAATCTGAGACTCTTTGTGCTGACAATTGAAAGATTTCAAAGGAGAAGGAGGAGCTCCAGCGAAAACGGTGGCCACTCAAAATGTTGCTAGCCTCGGCCGTTTGAGATTACGTCAACAAAATATTGCCCTAGATATGGGAAGTATCACCTCTATGAGCAAAAGAGATTTTCAAAGATTTTGAATTCTATCTTGGATTGCACCAAACATAAGAAATGATTCTTTTTTTTTTTTTTTTTAATCCGGAGGATATGGGAAGGATTTCTAATCCTACCTTATCCTATCTTATGTGATCATGTTTCCTTACCTGGAAATATTGTTTTCCAAGCAAAAGCTTGTAAAGAATCATCCTTTTTCTTCAAGATAGTCTCTGATGATGACAAAATCTGCTACTGTTGGTGTCTCATGCTTTGGGTATGCTCCTTTGGTGGTTGCTATTTTACAGGCATAATGGCAAGCTGCATAGTTGCCGAAGTGGCTGATGGTTCGTCCAACCTTCGGGTGATTTGGAGGCTTTCATTCAAGAAACTTTGTTTCAAGTCAACTACAAAAGATGAGAATCCACATATACAGAAAGAGAAGGATAATGTGACTTATTTTACAATGTCTCATTCTATTAGGTAAATTTTAATCTTGAACGCCATAGTGGTTTCTAGTTTCTTATCTCATTACTCATGGTGTGGAATATGATATTACTCGAGGAACTTTTGAAAACATGGCTTAATGTGACGATCAAAAGCTGGGGTTGGAATTATCCCAATGCCCTTCTTAAGGTTTAAAATTGTACTTCACTTATTGAAGTTATAATGGTCTTCTGGCATGGCACCCAAATTTTCTCTCGAGTTATTCTCATCTTTACAATGAATTCTATGTGGTCAAGGAAGTCCATCCGGTTAATTCGATCATCATATTTTAATGCTACAATGTAGACCATTGGATTAAATTCAACTAAATGGAACAAGCGATTGGTTAAATTGGTCTACAGTTAATTTTTCCACACCGTTAGTTTCTTATCAAGAAGATATGAGACTGTTTATTAAGAAGTGGAAACCATCTTTGAAGCTTTAACAAAATGTGCTAGACTTCGTCCTAAACGATTTGATCTTCGTAGATAATCTCAGCATCTTCCACACGGACCCTAATCGTCATCTTCGTGAGCTCGGTCATTGAAGCGCACCTCCAAGTCAGTAGACTTTTAGGTCTTCCCTTTTTTGTGGTACACACCTTGTTTCGCCACATTTTGGAGAGCAACGCTGGCCTTGATAGCAAGAGCTGCCATGTTCGACCCCATGAGCCTCCAGTGGAGCTTGGGCTCGGGAAGAACGACGTAGATATGGTTGGGTGAGGGGAAAATGGTCGAAATTATCTTAAATTTATTGTATCGGTACTAATTTAATTTTGAACCTTTTGATTTTGTACCAATTTGTCACGACCTACCCCTCGGGAGGGGTAGGTTAGGGGTATTGCCTAAAGATAGGTTCATGGCCCATGATTAGACATGGGTTCTCCTAAACTCATATCTCGCACAATGTTGAGGTGTTCATAAGAATTTGTAATAAGGAGTTGCCACTAACCTATTGGGTTAGCTAGAATCAAGTGAAGCATGAGAGTACATCTCATTTCCTACGCAATCAGAGAATCTACGCTCGAGGGATTTGATTACACTAATTAATCAATTAGTGCTATTTCGGTACATAATATTGTTCATTTAAAAAAAAATGTTTTTGTCAGGAAACTTGGATTAATTTTAGGCATATCCCTAACACGTCTTGATTATGCAAATACACAGTCATCAACATAATAATCGACAATCAAAGAAAGCATTAAATGCACATCATGAGATAGCAAAAATTTACCATTAAGGAAGAAGTAAATATTAATCTAAACTAGACTAAAGAAAAGTCAAAATCAACATATCAATATTGTGCATTCAAAGGCATTTGTTCCTAAGGACATTTGAAACCCTAAGGTAAAGCCCTAAAGGCTTAATCTAACTTAAACATAATTTCAGAAATGTTTCTTATTTTTAGGAGAAAATTACTCTAAAGATTAATTTCAACCTTTTTGAGGAAATTTAAATTTTTTTAAAGATTTTTTTAAATTTTTCTATTTTTTTAAAAAAAAAAGGAATTTTCAAATTTTCCAAAAAAAAGGATTTTTTTGCAATTTTTAATTTTTTAGTTTTTTTGATTTTTAAAAAGATCGAAATTTTTTATGTTTTCTGAGTTTTTAAATTTTCGGAAATTTTTTTTATTATTTTTCGAAATTTTTGATTTAAAAAAATGAATTTTTAATATATTTTTAATATTTAATATTATTATACTCAGGAAAACGGGTTCGGATCAGGAAAACCAATCCGGCCCGCTGATCCGATCCGAGCTCAGGTCCAACCCAAAAAAAAGATTTTTTTTTCGGTTTAGTTTTTCTAAAATATATATATTTTTTTCTTTCTCTTTTTTTTTTTGTCTTTTTCTGCTGCTTTCTATTCTGCACTCCTCATTCCCGAAGCCAATTTTTGTTCTCTTTTCCTATTTCTTTTTTTAACTTTTTAACTTTT